>NC_000069.6:87130391-87809558 GCF_000001635.26 Mus musculus
TCACTGTCTTACACCAAGATGCAGCATAGCCTCTGCTATCCAGTTCACCTCTTCTGAGTGAACCTTTTATGTAGTTGCCTCAGCGAATCTTAATATCCACCCTGAAAATACACACCATTAATGCCAGTGTACTGATGGAAACGTAGAGGTGATGAGAAATTAAACAATTAGGCTTCACAAAGCTATTGGGATGGAAACTCAGGATTAACTACAGGGTCGGCGATGGAGCGCATAAGCGTGCTGATGGATTGCCGCAAAGCTCCCCCACTATCACTATGAACAAATGAAGCTAACTCCTCTGAGCCTTGGGGCTTTTCTTTTTAATCTATAAAATATGGCTGCCAAGAGTGTATGAACCACAGCATATGCAGTACTTAGCCATGGACATGTGATGCAAATGAAGCTATTGGTAATAACCATGATTATAAAATGACACGAGGTTTTACTAGCCCCTTTACCGTCAACACCATGGTTCTCAGGTCACATTAAGCTAGCAAACAGTATGCCTTTCCCTGGTGGAAAGCAGCACATGGTGCACCCGCAGGAACAGCCACCACCCAAGCCGGCACAGACATCCACGGTCTCAGTTCCCTGTTGATGTCCAACCCTGCATGCTCCCCAGGCCTCGCCACGGGCCACCTTTTCTGCTCTGCTTCCCCTTCTCCTCTGAGCAATGACCCAGGAAAGCGGAGGCCTTCTCCACCTCCATGGACCTTGCCAGTCTCAGGGAAGGTGATAGGGAGAAAAGGTCTCTGGGCTGCCCCAGGCTTCCCTGAGCTACAGCATTCCCAGACACTCCCTGAAAGGGAGCAGCCAGGCAGAAAGACAAAGACTATATCTGATTCCAACAGGCCAAAGACCACAAGCCGGGGTAGGGAAGCTTGCACAAGGGGCCAAGAAAGGGGCTGGGGGTGAACAGGAAGAGGAAAAGGGAAGGGGCCTGCATCTGTGTTCTTACTCCCCAGCCATGAGAGGAGGTATAAGAGAAATCTCACAACACTGTCACAATTTACAGTTCCAAGAAACTTTCCATGTAGTCTCTTTCCCCAGATGTTGCAGTGTGGTCCTCACACCCCAGCTGTGTAGACAGCTTCTTATCCTTCCTCTCCTCCCCACTCCCTAATAGTAGTGCTGCGCTGGAATGCCCCTCAAGATGAGACACCAGGGTCCTTTATAGGCAGAAGACAGAGAGTATCCAAGAAGGGGGAAGGCTAAAGCAGGCTGCCTGCGTGTGTGCCACCTGGCTGCTACCCACTTCCTTCCCTACAGAGCAGGAACACTGGACCAACTCCCAGTGCTAAAGGCTTTAGTGTATGCAGTACGCAGACAGCCTGGCTCTTAGCAGCAACTCAGCGAACTGTGCAGTAGTATCAAGAGATGGGATTACCAAGTGATTCCAATCCCATATAATCTCACCTGGTTCCTACCTCTCCTACCTCACACGAGGAGGCTGAAGCCACCAGTAACAGAGTAGGTACAAAGAGGGTCCAAAGGTCAGCCTCACTCCATGCTTTGAACTTCCAGGCTGGATCTCCTTACCAACAGGTCACTGGTAACCTTGTGCTGTGGCTTCTCCTATCTGAGTCACTTTCCCCAGGGGAAGGGTCACAGGTCACTGTCAGGAGCTCCTGGCGGTCTAGACTGTCCTCTGTTCTCAGGGTTGTGGGAAGTTATCTTTGCTTTCTCTACTGACACTGCTGTTCCAGTAGACCCTGGCTCATGTACGTCTTCAAATGAGTACGAGTTGGAGCCGTGACCTGGCAGCCTTTCAAGGGCTGGGTCTGCTCTCCGACACAGATTGGGAGCCCCACTCCTACTCTATCTATCCCTGCCAGCTGAACCTGGAGACGGGTTTACGGAAAGGTCTCAGTAAATTTGGTTAAGGAAACAAATCAATGAGTGGCTGAATGGGCGAACTTGAGTATGACATCACTCCCCCAGACCCAGGCAAGAGCAGAGGAGCTGCCCAGAGGAAAAACACCGCAGAGAGACCCAGTCCCACACTCCCAGCACGGCAGCCTCCTGGGCATCAACTGTCACCTTTTTTGGAGCTCTGCTTTTAAGCACATCAACAGCCGTGAGGAGATGGCATGGTTGCCAAAAAAACAGAAACCAAACACATCAAAACAAACCAACAGAGAAAACCATAACAACACTACCCACAAGTGACAAATACCGTTCTCTCTCAAGAGCAAGACAGACTCGCTCCCTACCTCTGGGACCTCCCTCAGAGCTCAGCACATGAACACATGTAGCAACCTCTAGGCCATCTGGAAAGAATGTCCTGAAAGAGGCAATTCATATCTCATAGGGCCAGACAGTTTTTATACCATAGGCATATTAACACATGGAATCAGGAGGAAGAAAACAAATGTGTTAAGACATAGGGTCCCGGGGGCTGGAGAGATGGCTCAGTAGTTAAGAGCACTGACTGTTCTTCCAGAGGTCGAGAGTTCAATTCCCAGCAACCGCAAGGTGGGTCACAACCATTTGTAATGGGATCTGATGCTCTCTTCTGGTGTGTCTGAAGAGAGCAACAGTGTATTCATATACATAATAAAAAGATAAATCTTTAAGCTGGGCGTGGTGGCACACGCCTTTAATCCCAGCACTTGGGAAGCAGAGACAGGAGGATTTCTGAGTTTGAGACCAGCCTGGTCTACAAAATGAGTTCCAGAACAGCCAGGGCTATACAGAGAAACCCTGTCTCGAAAACAAAACAAAACAAAACAAAACAAACAAACAAAAGACAAAGGGTCCCCTCCAGACAGTGGCCTTGAGGATCATGGGAGATCCAAAGGGACAGCCTGGTTTGAAGCCTGGATGTGGGGGCAGAGTAGAAATGGGTGCACATTGGAACACAGAGGCTCGCTTGTCCTGGGACCCCGTACCCCTGCCCCAGTTTGCTGGGCTCCGATATGCTACTTCATCCCACCTGTCCCTTGTCACTCTCCTGTCTTCTAACCCCAGTCACAAGACAGTGCTACTATTTCCTCTGCCTGGTGGGAGCTGGGGGCAGTAAAGAGAGCAAAACGCACACGCTGTGCATCCAGCAATTTTACCACTGGCAATTGGTTACAGAAAACTGACTGAGAACTCCATAGGGTCATAAAGGTAAGAGGATGTCTAAGTGTTTCCATTTCATTCTCTCCTAGACAGTTCCAAGGCAATCTAGATCCAGGCATTGTCAGCAGAGCCCAAGCACTTACGATACAAGACCAGGCAGGCTGAGCTTGGGAGCAGAGAGGAAGCCTCAGCATTAAAAGGGATGGTGACGCTTACCTTGTCCACTCTCCCAACACAATCAGCAGTCCCCATCCAGCATGCCCAGCATGTGTCTTCTTTTCCTGAGCTTGGCTGCAGCAGGGCTTACTCATGAAGCAACGCTAACATTTCCTCTTTTCCTGATAGTTCTGCTATTGAAGAACAGTTCTTTATGGTCAATGGGATGCTGCCTCTCCATTCATCTTAGACTAGGCGTTGGAGCTAAAGAATATTCATTAAGGACTTACTATGTGTCATGCTCCTAGATCCTGAATTGGTGAACAAAACAAAGTCCTTCCCTGGTAGTCATAGCTAAGGGTCCATCTACTTAATGTACCTTCCACATGACCTAGGATTTTTTTTCCCTGCCCAGGCCACCTGAAATACTGTTTATGTTATCTTCAGTGTATGAGAGATCTGAGGGACCAGATCGATTTATTTTCTTATGGCATATTAAGAAGCATCCTTAAAAGAGGAAGACAAAGTGTAAAGGAATCTGGAGATGCCAGTCCTTCCTGTTACATTTTGTCTGCACATCCCAACGTTTATCCCTAGTTACAGGTTTGCATTTCTTGATTGTCCTCTGTCCACCCCCACCATCACTATCTGACACTTCCAGTTACTGGAGGACCAGACCCTTCTGCCTCCATTCAGCCAAACACCAGGACAACAACAATAAGAGGCACACAGTGGAAGATGCTACATAAGCACATGTGGAATTGAAGGTCAAGCAGATGAACACGTGGGATGCAGATCACAAACCAGAGAACAGACAAATTCGCTACACAGACCTTCTTCTATCAGCTAGGAAGAGATGGCTAGTTTCCTCTTTCAGCAGTTAGGTAGATAAATAGTGAGTCTAAGAAGAACTTCCTGAGAAAGTTGGAAGGCACAGAGCCAGACCCTAATTCAACTCGAACCACCAGCAGCAGCTACCATGACAGTCCTGCTCTGGATCTAGCTGACAGAGTAAAATTGATTCCTGGTGGGTAGGAAGGTTCAAGTGGCTGGGGTCTACTGTAAGGCACTTGGGCTCTACTCTGAGCCTTAGAGAAAGAGACCAGATGCCTAGAGCACTGGAGATGAGCCAGCTGCTAGCTGAGAACCCCAAAGAGAGGCTATGTGATTGGGAGCACTGTGTGGTCCACCAGAGGGTAATGTTCCTTGGAAGCTGAGACATGATGGCAGACAACAATGAAAACCATTGGTCACTTATTGTATAAATGTCTATACCAGGCATTCCGATGACTACATCATGAACACAAAATCCGTATCACATTTATGATGCCCAGAGAAGGCAAGGTGGTTAACCCCTTTCACAGACTGAGGACCCCAGATGGACATGGTGGCTCATGACTGTAATCCCAGCATGCAGAAAGACTGCTATAAATTTGAGGTCAGCCTGGACTACACAGTGAGACACTGTCACACACACACACACACATCCCAGGAAGAAATATTAGAGGGATGAGGTAACTTGGTCAAGGCCCAAGTTACAAGTAGCTGCTGTCTGAGCATCACTGCATGAGATAAGCAGGCCCCACAGCCAAGAGATGCATGGAGTCCCCAAGGAAATAGCTAAAAGAGACCTTAGCACAGGCCTCACTGTGGCTTGCTGGTAGACCTACCAAGATGCCTCAGCCAGATAAAAGCCACAAAGCCCTCAAGCTGCAGACCCTCACTCCCATTTGATGCCCCCTTTGGTCTCTCCTACAGAGTTTTTCTTCTTTAGTCAGCTTGCTCTCCACCCTAAATTGTCTTCTCTTTCCTCTTTAAAACCAGGGAGTAGGGAAGCTCCCAGCTATTGGGATATCTTATTCATCTGCCAGCCTACCTTCTTGCTTTTAAACAGAAGACCTCTGCCCTCCATAGATTGACCAAGGTTATGTCAATCTCTCTAATAAGTAGGACTCTAAAGTGTCCATCACAGCCCTCTTCTTAGGAACTGTGCCTTACCCTAGACAACTCACACTACCCATGAACCCATGGATTCCTCTCCATAGAGCCTGCTATTTATTTTCCTTCTTGTAGACCCTGTCTATCTGGAGGGTTTCAGGAACCCAGTCTGTCTGCCATCTGTAAATACAGGACGTCATGCCTCCTGTGCCAGCCTGCAAATGAGCTTTGTATTCTTCATCCCAGAGCAGCTCTGTAAACCTATCCCAGTGTGTACTCTCTCTGATCTGTAGTGTCCATCTAAAGAAGTTCCACTAGAAAATATGTCTAGAGCAATTAATGAATAAATGAATGAATGAATGAACGAATGAGTGAATGAACAGTTTGAAATTCCTCACTCTGATTCTATGCTCCAAGAGTTCCTCTTGCATTGCAGTTGTAAATTCTGGTTCTTTGATTTGTGAAATCAAGACACAAGGTTTCTTCTACATTGAAAACACAATCAAGCTCTCAGGCTTTTGGATTATCCCTGGGATCTCTTCATCTGGCTTTAGGGAAGTGTCTCTCAGAATCTTGGCTGCCTGTATCCATGAGGATTTGAGGGCTAACTGGAAACTTATGCAGGGCATAAATCTACCCCTTGGCTTGGTGCAATTCTGCAGCATGCTTTAGCTTTCTAAATGTCTCTTTAAAGGGCAAGAGCATGTCCCTCCAAATTACTGGGATATAAACAAGATCTACATGATGACACTCGCCTGCAATCCCAGCATTTTAGAGGCTGAGGCAGGAGGATAACCTCAAATTCAAGGCAGCCTGGGACTCACAGTGAGGTCTAAGATAGACTGAGCTACAGAGGTAAATCCTGTCTCGAAAATAAACAAATAAAACAAGCCACCCAAACATCCAGGTGGTGGAGTTAGCCACATGGTTTCTGTCTCGCCGTAACACGGTCCGGCTCCTTCATCATGAAGATTACAAGGAAGCCTAAGAGATCATGGTAAAAGGAGCCAGAAATCGAGAGAAATGAGTTTGGGTTTCAGATATTCCCTCATTTCTCTAGATCTTACTGCTTATACAGAAAATAGAAAATGGGATCATTAATTCCTATTTAACAGACCTCTGTGTGAATTAAAGTAAACCAGGCAACAGTAAGTAGAGACAGTGCCTGGTACAGACAACAGAGAAGAAACTCACTTTATTCTCTCCTGCTGGAATTCTCTTCTTTGTTCCCATGGAGCCACACTCCCCTCCCCCACCTTTGGTTTCCACTGGAGGGCAAGTTCTTACTTTAGTCCTGATCCCTTCCCTCCATTGGGAGGAAAAATGTCAGAGTCACCAGCAGGGCGGTCTGAAACTGCTGTGAAGCCAAGTGTGCAGGTGTGACCACAGAGCACACAGGTGGCTCTCCTTCCGAAGCGCTCTGCCTCAGGCAGTCCCCAGGGGGCTGTTCTCAACAGGTTTCTTTTAAAAGAAAAACAGAAACTGCCAAATGATAAGTAATCGACCCATTAGGAGGATGCTTAAGAGCAGCCCAGACAGGAGACAATGGCGGGCAGCTGCTAAACGTGCGGGTTTCTGTTCTGAGGGTTCCAAGACCCTTGAAAGCAAAAGAAAGGTCAAAGCAACAGCAATTTTAAAAATGAAAAGCAGAAATAAAGAAAAGTACACAAAACACTACACACACACACACACTACACACACATATACCACACACATACACTACACAAACACTACACGCACATATATACCACATAAACAGCACATACATATTCTCACACACCCATACACATATACTCATATACACCACACACACAACCAACACACATACATCCTCCCACACACACACCACATCACACATATAAAGCTCATGTCACTAACTAGAGTATACACAAAACTTAAATGTTAGTTTTCTTTCTCTAGCATGTATTGACCCCCCTCTCTTTTTTAAAGGTATGTGAATATTTCGCCTGCATTTCTATGCTGGATGCCTATGGAAGCCAGAAGGAGCAGGATTCTCTGGAACTGAAGTTACAGGTGGCTACGAGCCACCGTGTGTGTATGGGGAATTTGAACCTGGGTCCTGTGGAAGAATAGCCAGTGCTCTTAACCATTGAGCCATTTCTTCAGCCTGCAGGGGTTTTATTTTAGTGAAAGAAAGAGTTCCTTTATATGTGGTGGGATGGAAAACAAACATGATTTTCTAGCATATCTGGATAGGCCCAAACCCCTAAGCGTGCTTGCTTTAGCAGTCTATGGTGAGGCTATCCGTGAAGAGCTCCTGTTCTTTAGCACCAAAAGAACAGAAATAGCAAGAAATAATTGCTCTCGTTGATAAGCAGCTAAGCACTCATGGACCACTTTCTCATCCATTTTAACTTCTGACCCATAAAATCTCAGAGATGCTCAGTGAACCCGAGTCCTCACAACTGGCCAGAGTCTATAAGCCAGAACCCACATCCCATTCCTCTCAATAATTTGGACTTGAAATGTCTCTAGTAGCTCATGGAAGCATGCTCCCTAGTTTGTAAGACTATTGAAAAGTTGGCGTCACCTTTAGCAGATGGAACCTAGTGGAAGAAAGCTGGCTCAATGAGCGACGATGATAGCATGCCAGGCTCCCCTCTTCTTCCTTATTTGCTTCTTATCTCCCATAACGTAAGTGCCTTCCTATGCTATGTGCCCCTGTTAGGACAGACTGACTCATGAAAAGCCCAAAAGCATAGAGCCAACCAACCATAGACCGAAACTTCCAAACTTCTTTTTTTTATAGTCATAGCCATTTTTTTATAGCGATGAAAAAGTAACATGACTGATACATTCTTTTCCTGTCAGATCACACTGGAACGTAAAAGAACTAGGTAGATGGCTAAGATATTGGAGAACAACTTTTCAATTTGAAGCCCTGTTTATAAACTTCTGGAATATGAAGAATGCAAGGTGCCTGGATGGGTGTAAAAGTGAAAAGGAAACTGGGAAAGGTGTGTCTGTAGGAAACCGAGGCAGCTAAAATAGAAAAAGAGTGGCTGACTGAGACTTCAGCTCAGTGGTATAGCACATGGCGAGTATGCATGAAGCCCTGGCTTCGATTCCTGATTCTAAAGACCAAAATAACAACAAAAGAGTGAAGAATATTTTCATCTATCTCTGAGCAAGAACTTAACGGTGTGTGATAATAGGCTGACAGGAGAAGAGACAACAATGGTAGAACTCCAGAGAAGGACTGAACAACTGCCTCGTGGGCTGGCCATAAGGAAAGCCACGCGTGAACTTCAAGGAAAGGAAGAGGAGGCACTGCAGAGAAGAAGACCCCAAAGCTCCTGCCTAGCCCAGAACTGCAAGCTCTCCCCTCAGAGCGAAGGAGGAAGGGGCTGGAAAGATGGATCGGTGCTTAGGGGGACTTGCTCCTCTCACTGAGGACTGCAGGTCAGTGCCTAGCGCCCATATCAGAGAGTTGACTTCAGCTCCATGGGATCTGAGGCTGTCTTCTGGCATCCTGCACAACTGTGTGTGCAAACACAAAGAGAGACACACACATAAGTAGAAAGAAAATAAATCTTTACCAAAAAAGAAAAGAAAAAGAAAGAAAAAAAGGAAGGAAGGAAGAAAAAAAGAGAGAAAGAGAAAGAGAGAGAGAGAGAGAAAGAAAGAAAGGAAAGAAAGAAAGAAAGAAAGAAAGAAAGAAAGAAAGAAAGAAAGAAAGAAAGAAAGAAAGAAAGAAAGAAAGAAAGAAAGAAAGAAAGAAAGAAAGAAAGAAAGAAAGGCAGGCAGGCTGCTTTATGCATTTGTTCAAACTTTACTCTGCCAGATGGAGGCATAACCCTGGTGGCCCAACTCATGGCTGTTCCTCTACATCTCTTGCCCCTAACTGGCCTCCTTATCAGAGCAACAAGAATCCTTGCTCAACAGATCTAGTCCCCAATTACATACCAAATGCCTAATACTTAATATGTTTTGCATATGCAGATGTATAGTTTCTGAATAAATGGAGTTTCTGTGTGGTAAGTATGTGGTGTATGTATGATGTGTGTGTTGTGTTTGAGGTGTGCATAGTGTATTTGCTGGGGGGGGGGGGGAGACTTGCTTATGTATCCCAGGCTGGCCTTGAACTCACAAACACATGCAGACACCTGCCTCAGTAAACGTGTAGGGTGTAGGCAGGAGACAACTTATTCAAGAGTTTATTCTCTCCGTCCACCATGTAGGTGAGTTCTAGGGAGGAAATTCGGGTTAACAGACAGTATTAAGTGCTTTTGCCTGCTGAGCCATCTCACCAGCCCATCTCCTTCATAATTTACTGGGTATCCTCAAAAGACAAAGCCAGAGTCCTTCCCTCTATGTTTTTGTAGTCAATGAACAAGGTACAATCAGTATTACAGTAAGTTCACAGAGTTCAGAAATCACACACCACACAGACTCTCCCTGTACAGGTAGCCCTCCTCACTACACACCTGCAAGACAGGCACCATTGTCTGATGAGAAAACTAGTGGCTCCAGAAGACTCAACGGCAGGGGAAGGTAAAGACGAGGTGACTGCATTTAGTGACTTCTGATTGACCTATCGACCCTGGGCCCTATAAAAGGTACCCAGGAAGTACCACTGGCAAATCCAGACCAACTTCAGTTACAAAAATTGAATCGAGACTCTCAAAATCTCAAGGACATTTGTGTGTATGCATGCATATGATGGGGAGAGGGAAATAATAAAAGGGAGGGGGAGAGACGGCAGAGGAAGTGTAAGAATCAAGGTATCTGCTGGCAGGCAACAAAGGGAAGCGTCTTCCTTCTCCTTCTCCACTAGGGAAGACATCCCGCCACCTGTTTCCCATCACAGCCTTCAATTCCCTCCTCATTCAGGGGACCTGAAACACAGAGCCGGCTCGCTGATTGATTTAAGTTTAATTCATTTGTGTAATATCCCTGTTCAGAGCAATGTCTAATTAACACTTTTGTTGGGGGGAATAAAACCTCCCATATTCATTAATGAATGGGGGAAGGGAGGAGAAGCCTTTGCAGGCAGCAACCCAGAGTCTACAGGGCTGGCTCTATCTTGGAGATGTCTTAATGAGACATGTCTTCATAATGGGATTATTGCTCCCTTTGGACTAGAAAAGCAAATGGGGCTGCGATCAGCTAGGGAATGGAGAGTCAGTAGTCCATGAGTCAGCAGGGCTGGGGACCTGGATTCTGGAAACTTCATTCAGGGAAGGGATACAGGGCTAGCAAGGCTCTCTCGGAGCTGCTCTCTCCTGACTCTACTTCCAAGCCTTCCCAGGCCTGGCAGAGAGAAACCACATCACAGATTTGTTTACGACATCACAATCTATAACATGATGCTTTATAAATGTTAGTTTACACGTTTCTGGAAACGACAAGTGACCAACACTGTTTAAGAGGCAAAGACTCTCAGAGAAATGGAGGAACTCACCCAAAGTCACAAAGATAAGATAAGCAACGACTAAGTGTGGAGCCCACATCTTCTGACTCAGAAACCTGGGCTTCTCAGGGAGCAGGCTTGATTGGCAGGTCATTAGACGTGTGCTAGGGCTCTCCAGAGTCATTCCTAAAGCCCTGCTGGGGATGAATGCAAAAAAGACATTAAAGTATGAACCTCAGCTTCCAGTGAAAGAGGAATCAGCTAAAATTATATGCAAGAGTCTAGGGCTGGAGAGATGGCCCAGCAGTTAAGATGACATGGGCTATCCCAGCAAGAGTATATCCCAGAAGCCACGTCAGGCAGCTCACAACTTGCCCATGACTCCAGCTGCAGGGAATTTGTTGCCTTCTTTTGGACTTTGAGGGTACCTGCATTCATACACACACACACACACACACACACACACACACACATAAATAACTTTTGAAAATGTGTCTTAAAATTATAACTATAAATTTCATTTATTATAAAATCACAGTAAGAGTTTGAAGTTGGGGGGGGGTGGCAGGGAGCTCTCAAGGGACTGTCAGAGGAATCTCAGTGCTCATTTGAGTGGCCTTAGGGGACCTGTGCACCCTGCCCAGGCTTCTATTTTTATGCCTGAAGAAGCCTCACAAACCATGCCTTGCCCCATGCAAAGGATTTGTTGAGGTCCAATATGCATAAAGGAGAGGAGAGAGACAGCAGCCACAGGCCCACAATGAGGAGAAGAGATTTTCACAGCTCATCATCCTACATTTTAAAATGTTTGCACCACGTGCATTTAGCTCCTAAAAATATAAATTAAAATTTCACAAGACGACTTTAAGCCCCCAGGTTATACATTTTTACACATATAATCCCACTGAATTCTCTGGGCAGTCCTGTGTGGTAGAGATAATTTTCTCAATTGCCTATGAAGCAACGGAGGCTCAGCAAACACTAGATAAGTCAGCTGGCCTCAGATATGTGACTAACTATTCGGTGGTCCAGGATTAAAATTCTTATCTTTCTGATTTCAGAGCTGCAACCTCATACTTTCTCTCTTCCCGACATTAATTATATATGCTTATTCTATATTAAAAGCTCAGTGTTAGATGAAATTGCTATATATTGAAGAATAAATTTCACTATATTGCTACGGGTGGAGGGGGCTGAGACTCTCTCATCATTATCTAAACATAGGATCCCATAACTATTCGCCTTACACAACCCATTCAACTGCCCACTGGCCGCATAAAGAGAACTGTTTTAAAAATAATATATCTATACTCTTAAATATTCACTTTTGTATGTGCACACATGGGGCAGATGGCAGCTGCTGTTTTTTTAATGGTAAGGGGAAGGGAGAATTAGAATGGCTATTGAACATGTCCGTCCTGTGCGGCATGGAGACCCACCCAGGCAACTTGCCTCACAGAGTCTGGTAAATAGTGTAGATTCTTCCTCTAACTCCTCTGTCTACTGCCCTAGGCATTCAATCCAGGCCGTTGTCTCTGGTTTTGACCACAGTCCATGCAGGCACGGGTGGGCCACATGTATCTCTTCACATGTCCACAGTGAGCCAGACACAGATATGTGCTTAATGAAGGCTTGTGCAGACAACCGCAAAGACAAAGATCATCTTTTTAACATATAGGGAAGCAAGGCTTAATGTTTCAGCATTCAGTGTCATAGGTCAAAGACACAGGAAACTCTTGGAGAAGGTCAGGGTCTGCAGCCTGGCCTCTCGGTCATGAGTTTACCTACTGGAAGATGGAGATAATATCTCTTCATGGACTTGCAGTGAAAATCACACATAGAAACTGTGAATCCCTTA
Organism: Mus musculus; assembly: GCF_000001635.26. Classification (NCBI taxonomy): domain Eukaryota; kingdom Metazoa; phylum Chordata; class Mammalia; order Rodentia; family Muridae; genus Mus; species Mus musculus. The sequence goes on from NC_000069.6 coordinate 87,142,784, forward strand.
CTAAATGGAAGATCATTATGCATCAATAAAAAGGAGAATAGACACCAAGGATGCATATAACTGTTATAGTCTTGCCTAGCTTGCACAAGCCCTTGGTTTGATATCCAGACAAAAATAAGGAGAAAAATAAAATTTAAAAATAGGTAAGCAAGCAAACCCCCAAGATGCTGCAGTCCCCAAACTCCCAGCAGGAAAATGACTCCTGGGTGCTGCATTTTCAGCATCAGAAACTGCTTTGTTCACCCTGGTCCCTGTGCCTTACATAAAACTTGGCACATCAGCAAATGAGAGAAATACCCTAGAGAGAAAGTCCTAAAGCTTGCTGGACCCAGCTAGGGAGCAATTAAACAGGAAAGGAACAGCCCAAGCTTTCCCTAAATTCCATCAAACTTGCATCAACTCATCTCGAGCCATTCTGGGAGGGACACTTCACACAGGTCCATGTCACCACCCCATCCCAGCATTACACGGGCTTAAATGACAAACTAGTTAGAGGAAATTATGGTGCAGTTCACCCTGAGGACACAGGTGACCATGGGATCTTGGGCAAGCAGACAAGGCCAACCGAGTCACAGTGTGGCTAGGGTAAAAAGGCTGTGTTTTACAGAAGGCGAAGGTCAAGGGTCAGTCGTGGAGAAAGCTGGAGCAGGCTGAACAGTTATCTGCTGTTTCACACCTGGTGGCAGAAGTGAGCAGGTCCCACCTCGAAGACCAGGGGGAGTTACAGGAGTAGCATTAGCCCTCCTGAGAATGTGCTGTGGAGATGGGAGCACTGGTCTTTTCTGAAGTTGCCAGGTTGCTTCCTGGGGCTTCCCCAGACCTGTCCCAAAGACTGAAATCTTATTTATTAACTTACCCCAAAGGTTAAAACATCCCCCAGACTTTCTCATAAGACTTGATTTCTGCCACTCAGAGCTTCCTAGTTACGCTACTCATAGGGCAATTCAGCGTCTCTGGCCTTGCTCTGAGGAGACCTACTATGTACTAAGTTCCCAGCCTGTCCTGCTCCCCCACAGCTATTACTAACAAACAAACAAACAAACACCAGCATAGGCTCTAGGGCAGCCTGTCTGCTTCTAAGTCCACAACCTTGTCACATCCTATCTGTGACTTTGGATAGTGTCTTAGGGTCTCTCTGTGTGTTAGATACCCCTTGTGTCAAATAACGGGGCTAATTAAACAGCCTCCTAAAATCACTTGCTGTCACTTTGGAAGGTACCAACACATGGTTAGTGCATGCATGTGGAAAACAACACGAAGAAATTGACTCAAGACCTTGCAGGTGATTATAACCAAGTCTGTCTGACTTGAAAATCCATGTTAGGCCCAACTTTGATGTTATCACATTTCTCAAAGCACGCTGCCTTCCATCTCTCATGGACTTGCATCAGGCTATAAAACCCCTCACGGAGAAGGATCTCCAAACCACCTTTCTGTTCTCTATAAGGCCTAGCGCATCAGCCAGAGACCCACAAACAGGGAGAAAGAATACTTTAGTTCCAGGGGTCAGCATCTCCCCTCTGTAATGGCCGTGTGAGAAGCATCAGTACAGACAGACAGAAGAGTACAGACAGACAGAAGAGGTACACCACAGAGCTCCTGGAGAGGAAAGCCATGACTGTGGCCATTTCCTCTCTCCTGCTTCTCCTGTGGCTTCTGGCCTCCTCACGACTATCCAGAGCTCACCTGAGAGAAAATTAGGGCCCCAAACTCCAAGGAAATTAGTGCACATTCTGTCATAGCAGCCAGGCCATGCAGTAGAAATGCAAATCTGCCTCCAGGGAGACATGGTAGGGACCCTTTTTCACCCTTCACCACAGTTAACTACAGATCCTGCCCCACCCTGCACCATCCTAGTGCCAAGCCACTTCCTGCTGCCCTGCAGCCCTGCTGCCCTGCTGCCTGGCCCAGCAGTTCTTGGACCACAAGACGCCCTGTTGCTCAGGAGGGTGGAGGCATACTAGAGAGTGTAACAGGCATGGTTCTCTAGCCTTGCATTTTCCTCGCTCTCTTCCTCTCACACCCCATACCTCCCTGGCCCTTTGTTTTCCCTCCCCACAGGCTCTCAGGCTCATGGCTCCTTTGCCCACCTTGCCCACTCTATTCATCCTGTCCCCAGCTTTCTCTGACTACCTCCACTTCTTTTCTCCACAGCTTCCTTCTCAGAGCCCCACCCCCATCTCCATCTCCCCTTTGTTTCTCTTCTCAGGCCCTGGCCGCCCTTTCTCCTGCTGCAACCTTAGCTAGCTCACTCAGAGGCCAGCTTCACTTCCTTGCTTCTGCAGTCTTGTTCCACCCGCCCCCTTCTCAACCCCACCCAGCCGCCCCTCACTGGTGTTTTCCTCTTTTCCACACTCCCCTTCTCACAATTTCCTCCCTTCCTGCTTTCATCCACCCTCCTGCCTCTCTTATTCTAACACTCAATGAAGAGGTATTGTGCACAGTTCTGGCCTGGCGGGAGAGTTTGGTAAATCTCTGGAGGACCTGGCCAGCGTTAGTGTAGCCCAAGAGCCACTTGCAAGCAGCGAACAGGGAGTTCAGGGACAATTTAAAGTTTGTGGAGTCAGGACTAAGGATGCTGTCTCCACCCAGAGGCAGTGCCCCAGGCTTTGTGGAGAGTGGGTGCAGGTCAGCTTGGTGACAGGTACCTGCCAGCCACACCTAAGCTGCCACATCTGCTGTTAAGGAAGCCTAAAGGGAGAGCCCAATTGAGATGGCTTCTTCATTTAAGGGCAAGAAATTCCAACTTCTGATTAGCCTCTCTGGTTTCAGTCCTGAGGTCAGTGGAGCTGAAGGGAGGGAGTTTCAGTCTTCCTCAGGGGTCCCCACGTTACTTACTCATGACATGAGTTCCACACCCTTGTCTCTCTCTCCTCCCTCTTTACTTTCAAGCTCCGTTTTTCTAAGACGGTCCAAAAGGAAGGGATATCTTTCCCAACAGTATAACTTGAACATTTCCTTCCCGTTTTCTAAAATTGCACTCCTTCCAAGAAATCTTTCAACTGACTTGACCATAAATCTGGGAGAGACCTGAGGAATTATTTAAGTCCATCTTTATTTGTACATAAGACCCTGATTGCCAGTGCAGTGATAAACATTGCTCAGTCCATGTGGTGGTTTAAAGATGATGCCACCCCCCCCCACACACACACACAGGATTGTATGTCTGAGTAATTGGTCCCCAATGTGGTGAAACTGTTTAGGAAGGATTAGGAGGTGTGGCCTTGTTGAAGGAGGCGTGTCACTGGGGGTGGGCTTTGAGGTTTCAGACAACTCATGCCCAAGTCATCAGCAGCTGCCCTAGCTGCCTGTCTCCTTGCCTTCACTCCACCATCACAGACCCTAAGTCTCTAGAAGCCCAATTACAACTCTTTCTCTTACAAGCAGCCTTAGTCATGATATTTTGTCACAGCAATAGAAAAGTAACTAATACTTCCAGAGAGTATCTATTGGCAATGAAAAAAGTTGTCCAAGTTTCTGTTTCCTGTTTCTTCTGCTTGATCTCTCTCTCTCTCTCTCTCTCTCTCTCTCTCTCTCTCTCTCTCTCTCTCTCTCTCTCTCTCTCTCTCTCCCTCAGCTGCCTGCTACTCAAAGAAGGGACAATTGATGGCCCTGCCTGGAGGGTAAGGGATTCTCCTCTGCCTTAAAGTGCCTTTCTACATATTCAATCTCTGTGCTATATTTGATTGAATGTTGTTGGTGTTAAACAAAAACTCGTTTAGCTGTGAGCTCTTAGGAAGATAGTAAGCACTTGTATTCCTTCACCTGTTTCCTCAACACCTAACTGTACCTGGCACCCTGCAAAGGCCTGCCACAGTGACAGTCAAAGGAAAACATGTTGTTGATATCTAGAACAACAGATATGCGTCAACAGGAGGGTAGAGGGGAAACGAAATGACAAAATCTGGCATAGTCCACGCAGAGACAGCGATCACCCACACTCCCCAGCACCTCAAAGGACAGTTGGGCTACAGAAGGAATGGCGATGGACACCACTTACACTTTTGCCTTTTCCAAGATCACGGTATGACCATCCAGGCCAGGGACTTTACATCTGGGTGGAACTCTTCATGGCTGCAGGCCAAACCAGGGAGAACTGTAGAAGATACCTGGAACCCTGGAACCCTATCATTGAGTGGGCCCCACTGGAACCCTATCATTGAGTGGGCTCCACTGGCTCTTCTCCACCCATCCCATCCCAGGTTCAAGATCTAGCCTCATTTGACCCACACTGAGCATATATATATATATATATATATATATATATATATATATATATACATAGATAGATAGATAGATAGATAGATAGATAGATAGATAGATAGATAGATAGATAGATAGATCAGGAATCCTGGGGAGGAGCAAGCTGGAAGCCAGCTAGGCCCAAATCACTTCAGCAGAAGCCCTGTAGACACCCTCACACAAGACAGAGAGGGATGAGTATGGTGGAAGGATGGAAGAAACCTGGCCCAAGAGAGCCTGCCTGCCTGAACACATGGTCCTTGGCCTCCCTCCCATCCAGTTACTGCACTGTCTCACCTCATCTGTACCTGGCACAATCTCTCTAAGATTGTACGGGGAGTTAGTTCACTTCTTCCCAAGGCCTTCCATTTTGGTGGTAAGGAAAGATCCAGGACAAGTCCTGACTTTTAGGAGTTGGCACATCTGCAGCAGGGATGCAGGACTGGTTAAGGTCACTCTAGCCAGTGCAGCTCTGGGGGCCAAAGACAATAGGTGGGGCTAGGAATCTAGCTCACTTGTCTCGTGTGTAAGAAGCTCTGAGTTCCGTCTCCAGTACCACATAAACTGGGTGCCATGGTATAAGCCTTTAAGCCAGCTCTCAGGAGGCAGACAGAAGAAGGACAGAAATTCAGGTTATCCTTGACTACATAGTGAGTTTGAGGCCAAGCCTACATAAAAGACTAGGAGAAACACACACACACAAGTCTACATAAAAGACTAGGAGAAACACACACACACACACACACACACACACACACACACACACACACTTTCTCTCTCTCTCTCTCACACACACACACACACACATACTTTCTCTCTCTCTCTCTCTCTCTCACACACACACACACACACACACACACGTACACATAACAAAACAGTGGCGGCACTTAGCCATAGCAGGAAGAATCTTTGCTAGAATGGAAGTCAGTAGTCAGGTCTTCCAGCCTGGCTGAGCAGTGTGCTTTGAACGGGTCACATTCCTTTTCTGGTCTTCAGTTTTCTAACCCAGGAACCAGATCATCTCCAAGGTCCCTTCCAGAACTGACCCCCGGAATAGGGTAGGTGTTCAACACAACAATCTCTGTGGCAAGATTCCCTTCTTCTGGATATCTATAACATTCTCCACATCCCTCCACCCTTCTAGCTGCGTTTAGTGGGAAATGGCCGCTCTAATCTTCTTCGATTCTTACCTTCCCCCATCCAGGTGTTTAGCAATTGGAATGTAGCCTCCTTAGCTGACCCACTGTTCCAGAACCCACAGAAGCTGCTCACTAAGAAGCCAGGTGCATATGGCTTTCCCAAGCTCCACCCCTCGGCCACAGTCACTCACACACCTGGAGTGGATTTCTTTCCTCTCCTGCAACCCAAAACTCTTGGCTCCTCTGAGCCTTGCTGTGAATTTAACCTCGTTCAGAAAACCTAGCCAAACCAGCACCATCCACATCACAGTCAATCCTATTTCCTGTCTTTCTGGTGTTTAACCCCTTGAGTCACATCATATGTATCTGCAGCATATGTATACATGCTGCATATAATGTATGGTTCGAATTATATGTGCATCATTCATATATACGTAGACGTAAGCACATTTATATCTATATATCTATATCTAGCTATATATGTAACAATGGGCATTCTTCTGAAAGCTTCAGGTTAACAGTGGGACTAAGGAGAGTCCCACCCATTCCTTCCACTACTGTCATGCTATAAAGCTCCTAAGGGCCTTGTGGTCTTCTCCAGAAGGTGAGACTACAGAAAGGTAAAAACATACAAATGTAACGTATTATGGGAAGGAGATGCTACCCAGTGGAGACTCATGGGTAAGGATGCTTCTTTCCACCCACAGACATACAAACAAGTTACAGGTAAGAGGAGCTTCAGCGACTACTGCTCATCACCTTTAAATCCAGCAGGGACGCAGAGGCAGTCAGGTCTATGTGAGATCGAAGGGCAGCCTGGCCACAATATGGAGGTCCAGGCTAGTCAAAGCCACATAGTAAGACCTTGCCACACCCCCCCCCAAAAAAAAAGAAAGAAAAGAAAAAATAAAAGTAAAGAAAAAAGTTTTGCCCAGCCCAAGTTTGTCATGTTAGGACTGTTGGAGGCCCGAGGAGGTTAGATAGTTTTTACAAAGTTAAGAGCAGACTCAGGAAGAAAACGAAGATGCAGGGTACCTGGAGAGTCAAAACCAGAGGAGTGAAGCAGCCAAGAGGAAAGTGCACAGCACGGAGCCAGTCGGGTGGCTTCTGCTCTCTCAGTGAACCCTGGGTCGTGGTCACCGAGAATGGGGACACAGTTGGAAGAATGAAAATATCTCATATTTCTCATTCCCAAAACGGACAGCTCTGGGACACAGCGTTTCTGACCCAATGATTGAGGCTTTGATTGAGATGGCAGCCCACACTGGTCATTTTTAGGCTGTTGAGGTTGGGTCCACAACCTTCTAGGCTCAGCCCATGTCCCAGAATGGGTAGCGACAGCAAGAATCACAGCGGATATGGGCTGCTGCTTCTTCCTCCTCAGACCCACAATTCCTCCGCTCTCGAGGCAGCCCTATCATCAGCTGTAATGAAACACGGATCTCAGTCATCTACCGTCTATCACGCCACACCAGCAGGGGTGTGGGCCACACTGAGGTCAGTTCTGATTGGCGCTGGAACTCGTGGTGGAGAATTTTTAGCAGCAACTATTATCCTATAGGGAAGATAGCACACACACACACACACACACACACACACACACACACACACATACATACATACACGGTTTTCATCTTCTCAGAGTACATGTTACATGACAGCATAAATTGCTGAGCTGGAGGACAAACCAGACTGTGTACTGAACATTCATTACAGAGACTCGACAAATGGATAATCTAACCCCCCAGGACAGGGATGTTAACTCAACAAGGTTGCTATTCTTCCCAATTGTGTGTGTGTGTGTGTGTGTGTGTGTGTGTGTGTGTGTGTGTGTGTGTGTGTACACTTACTGTAGAGCAGCTGCTCTGACACTCCACTATGAGGTTAATAACATAACCAAGCCACATTCTGTCTCCTGAAGATCAGAGAGCACCGGGCAGTAAACAGCTCACTCTAGTTCAGCAGGGACAGAATCTACAGAGGTACAGGCAGTTGCTCTGGAAGCCCAAGGGGATGGAGCAGTTATTCTTTGGGAAACTGAGAGGGCTCCCTGGAGGGCTTGCAAAACGCATCTGGATGGCAGACTGGGCAGAGGCGGCCTGGACTGCCCTGCGCAGGACACGGAGGGGAGACATGCAAACAGACCCCTACAGCCTAGTGACTTAGGAGGGATCTCATCCCAGGTGAGGCAAAGCACAAGCCTCAGGGGTGTCTAGACAGACAGACAGACACTCCTGCCCACTGCTTGCAGCCACCCCTATCTCCTCTTAGTGAGCTTCTTCTTAAGGAACTTTCCTCTCACTGAGAGCTGAAAGAAAGAAAAAAATTCACCCTGGGAACAAATTCCTGTGCGAGTCCACAACAGTTTATTTTCAACTTCAAAATTACTCAATTCAGCACTAATTTTTCTGGGATTCCCACATCTGGGGACTTTTTCTTTGGGAAGATTGTTACAGTGGGGGCTTTTGTTTCAGCCGGCCGCCCCTCTAAACTCTTTTAATTGAGCCTGTTTTAAAACAAAGGGAAAAGAATCAGGAGAGGAGGCAGCTCCCTTTGCCTCCAGCCCCTTGCCCCAGCTCTGCGGTTAACACTCAGCAATGATCCTACAAGCCTGGAATCTGAGGAATTTCCTGCCTGTGCTCCCTGGAAGAGCCGAGAGAGAACCTAGCAATTAGGCCTCCAGTTTCCATTCCTGCCTTCTTCCACCACAGCCAGTGGACTGAGCGAAAAGCTGGTGGAGGGCCTGGGAGGACCGCATCTGTACGGTCCTGCGGCTGAGACAGCGGTGCCCAAGGTTACTCTCTCCTTCCTTTCTCGCCGATCAATCACATCTTTTCCTTTGTCTGCCTGAGAGAGTGGGAACAGTAAGGGACACGAAGAGTTGTAATCCTTCCCGAAGCCATCTTGTTTCTCTGCAGTGTTTCTCTCCCCTCAACACCACAGGAGTCCAGGCACTCCGAGGCTGCCCACCCCATCCTCTGGGGCTATTGTCATTCGCCCTAAGCCCACATGCTCGTCACGGGTCTGTTCCAGGGAGCGGGTCACAGGACTGCCTGCCCCAGGCAGTATGTCTGCCTAAGGGATTTCTAAGAGGCAGGTTAGAGGCTGTGGACCTCTGTATTTTGGTTCAACTTAGAGACAGAGAGGCAAGAAGATGAAAGGCATTCCCAGGTTGTCTGAAGGAACCACACACAGGTTTTGTGGGTGCTGCAGCAGCTGTGTGTAGCAGAAGCAAATTTTTCTTTTAATTATGTTTAGCTCCGGCTAACATTGAAATCAGGTCCTATGTTCTCTCAACTTATCAATTGGTGGCTGGATTCCAGGTACTAGGGCAAAAGCAGCCTGGGACTTAAAAACTTGCCACAAATAGTTCCCAAACTGGCCAAGCCAATCCCTTAGCAGGGCCTGCTAGGCCACATCTGTGTGGCCTCCTGCCAGAGTGCTGTCCCCCACTTCCCTACCCCTGTAGACTCTAGAGATCCCTGCAGTCCAGGGTCCTGCTGGCAGCACTTCCTCATTCTAGCTGTCTCACAGCACTGTATCCCTAGCTTATATGGAACCTACTTTACAGCAAAGGGTATTCTGAAACCCCTGATCCTCCTGACTCAGCATCTCGTGCTGAGTGGGAACTAGACCTAGCTAATTGTCTCATTCTTATAATGCATGTATTTTTATTTTATGTGCATTGGTATTTTGCCTGCATGTGTCTATGTGTGGTGTCAGAATCCCGGGAACTGAAGTTACAGAGACCTATGTACTGTCATGTGTGTGCTGGGAATTGAACCTCCTCTGGAAGAGCAGCCAGTACCCTCAACCACTAAGCCATCTCTCCATCCCCTAATTGTCTCTTGATAGCCTTCAATAATCCTCCATGTAACTCTCTACTGTCTCTCTTTATCCATTCAGAGGACATCTCTGAGTTGTCTCTGCCCAAAGTCTCAGAAACGCTAATGGTTGCAGTGACTCAACACCTTCCCTGTCTGCCATCTTAGTCATGGCGGCGACAGGGCAGTGATCTCCCTACTGACCAAGAATGTTGCCCAGTCCTAAGCCTTACCAGATCTCAGCTCTGCTCACTGGCTTCTCTTTCCCTCTCCACAAACAGAAGGCTGGGATGACAGCCAGCACTCAAGACCTCTACCTCCAGCCCCTGGAGTTTCCGTAGACTCTTGACAATTCTGACACAGTATGGAACTAAAATGGCTGCTTCCTGCTTCCCCTTCCTTCTCTTGTTGAGTCTTTGCTCTCCACACACTCTGCCAGCCACAGAGGAGCCAGACTCAGAAATCCTCCACGTCTTCAGTGGGAATAGCCACTGGTCTACACATTTCCTCCAACTCAAGATATTTGCCTTTTGAGGGCCAATTCCCAGTTCCCCCACCCCTGCCCTGCCCTCACATTCCCTTCAAACAAAGCTTTCCTGTTAGGTTTTGACCCTGATGAAGATTCTTAACTGATTTTTTTTGCATTTCCTTTCCCCCTTCCTTTCTCAATTCTGAAGGGTCTTTTGTCTTCTGAGTCAAACAGCTCAGACTGAGGGGACTAGAGCTCTCTCTCTCTCTCTCTCTCTCTCTCTCTCTCTCATAATCAACTGGGAAAGAATGAGGGAGGGGGCGATAGAGGAAGTGGGTATAGGTCTGGAAAATTCAAGGCCAGCCTGGGCTATATAAAAATCCTTCTTCTAAAAATAAAAATAAACAAATACAGGTTGTATGTCGGGGGGGGGCAATTATGAAATTATTTTCTTTCTTAAAAAAAAACAATGGAAATAAAAAAGGGGGAGGCCTTGAAAATGTGAAAGGAAAAAGAGGATCCTGGAAGGAGAGGGGAGGCAAAAGAAGGAATAGAAAACAAGGGAAGCCTGCAGACTTCTTAAGCAAGGGAGAGAGACAAGACATGTATCCACTGAGTAGCTTCTCCAATTCAGAGGAGGAAAAAAAAAAAACTGGATTCACTCCAGCCTGTGAGCCTGGGTCTATCAGTCCAACCAGTGATCTCACATGCAATTGTCATGAATGAGTATGGGACTCAGCCAAACAGGGTTCCAAGGTTCCTTCTTACCCTGGTCCCAGCAGGAGTGGAAGGATTGGTGGCAAACCAACACACACAAAAGAAATGGAACTAGATAGAGCCTCCCCCTTGAATGAAGGCAGGTGGCTCCCAGCTGAGAAACAGGCCTCTCTGGGGCAGCTCTTATCCACCTACTCTGTCTTCCTGAGACGGCATTCTCTCCCTGCCTGGCGGAGCAAAACAGAATCAATGAAATGCTGCCAGTTCTTCAGTGATACATACGTTTCTCACCCTGAAGATTATCCGTGGAAAAAAATCTTAATCCCGGGCAGACTTTTACACCCAGAATGTTTGAGTATGAGCAAGGAATTAGAAGCTTGCTTAAATAGCATCCAAGTCAATTCGAAAAAGCAAACAAGCCTGGTTAATATCCTCAAAGACATGAAGCATTCCGCAGTGTGTGTGGAAAAGATGAAAGGAATCAGGTTAGTGGGTGTTAAAATGTTGAGGCACCGTCCAGTACAGTCAACGGGGCGGGGTGTTCACTGCAGGTGACCTTTAAACTGAGGAGTTCTCTGAGGTCTCCAGTCCCTCTTTACAGAGCCTCTAATGGAAGGCTAGAGATGATGCGGGTTATTTGTTTCCATGAAACAGTAGTTGGCATTTTCTCTGCTTTCTTACTACTGGCCAAGTGCGACACTGTGTTAATACAGCTTAACTCATTTAATTAGTTTATTTGCTCCATAAAAGATTTGAGGCAACACAAATAGACACATCTGGTCAGTAATATAAAAAGTAAACTAAGAGAACAGCGAGTGGGAATGGTTACGGCTAGGAGAGGGGAAAGACCACTTAGGTGTGTGTGTGTGTGTGTGTGTGTGTGTGTGTGTGTGTGTATGTGTGTGTGTGTGTGTGTGTGTGTGTGTGAGTGTGTGTGAGTGAGTGTGTGTGTGTGAGTGAGTGAGTGTGTGTATGTGTGTGTGTGTGTGTGTGTGTGTGTGTGTGTGTGTGTGTGTGTGTGTGTGTGTGTTTACCAATGGGTCCTCATGAAAAGATGCTAACACGGGCAACATTGTTCAGTGCACACCACAGGCACCATGACAAACGCTCAGCTCAGTCAGGGCAAAGACTATTTGGTCTTGGTTCACAACTTACCACCCTGATGCCTGACTCTCTAAAGGTAAAACTGACAGTATTTCCAGGAAAGGACTAGAGTGAGCATTCACAGAGAAACTCGCTGTGGCATCAAACACAGCCCCAGCGATGCCCCCGGCAGAATGCTGTTCCTCTGGACCTTTGGAGGAATGCGGCAAGAGCCCTGTCACCCCAAGGCTAGGGCAAGCTTACCCTCCAGAAAGATTTTATTTTCTTTATTTTTTTACCTTGTTCTGAGGAGCTGGGACTACAGGAGGGCAGAGGACTAGACAGGCATGGCTGAGCCTGGAATTCCTGGCTGCCTCTTTGAAGTTTTCTTGGTGAGCTAGGGGTGGGGAATGGACGGGAGACACCAGGCAGAAGTAGGCCAGATCTTAGGCCAGTCTCCTGACACATGCAGGACTAAAGAGCCCGCAGTGTGTTACTTAATTATCTGTAAATGGTTTTTGTTCCTGTCTTTAAACATTTACCTCTATTGAATAATCTTTCTCCTTCTACCTCCCCCTTTTACAAGCTATCTCCTTTTCTTTGCTGTTGCTATGGCAACAACTCCAGGCATATAACCGCTCTCGGATTTTAAATAAAAGTTGAGACTTCTCTCTTTCCCTTCCCCCTCTTTTTTCCTCCTTTTTCATCTTTCTAGGGATGAGGCTTGTCTCGTTTCCTCTTCCCTTCACCTTCCTGGCCGCCTTCCATTTCACACCCGGCGGTTTCTTTATCAAGTTCCGTCATTTTCTCTTTGCATCAGCCTCCTGTCTAAGCCCTCTTCTCTGTCTTTGGGCTTCCAAACTGGTCTGAACCTCCTGGTAGCCATGACAGCAATAGTTGAGCCCCCGAGGAGGCATGGGGACAAAGGCTTATCTGGGGAAAATAGGGACCTGCTGGTGGTCCAGGACCTGGGGAAGGGTCAATCTATGCTCCCGAGGGTTCACAACCTTCCTTTCTGAACCTTAAATCCTTTAGTGGCCATGGGCAGCAGGCTCCTTATATTGCCAACCACCTGACACCCAGAGAGGCCTTTCAGATCTGCACAGGGAAGGCAAAGCAGGGCGGGCTGGGGAGAACTGGAGGAGGCAGGAGTTTTCTAGCATGTGCTGGTGGCTACTAAGAAGTTATGGTAAGCAGGGCCAGGAGGGGAGGCCCACAGCTCTGATCCTCACCTGGCGCTTCCTTATTCTCCATGTTTTTATTTGTATCGTTCAGGGGTAGATGAAATCTTGACTTTCAAGATTCTTAACACTCTTAAGGTGTCCAAGGCCTGGGAGATGGCTCAGCAGACATTTCAGGGATGGGCCCTTCCATCCTTGCCAGGTAAGAAGGCAAGATGGAGGCGAGCATCTAAGACTGTTATCTGCCATCCCCAGGGGTAAGATTTTGCCCATTTAAAGCAGAGGTATGGTAGATCTTCCAGTGCCCTTTCCGGGAATCAGAGCCTCATCTACGAGATGCCCAGGACCTGTGCTTGCCCCCTTCCTAACCCAAACCTTGGATGGAGATAAATCATGGCTTAAACAGGAAGCTTACCATTTCCAAAACGGATGAGGGGATAAAACATTTCCTCATTATCATTAACTGAAAACCTCTCAATTTTATGAAATATTGATCTAGGATATATGTGTGAAGGGAGGTGGAGACATGCGGCAATTTTGGAAACTCTACGACTGGAAGTTAGGCCTTTCTCCTTCTGGCTCCTCCTCATGCGAGCTCAGGGGTCCTCAGGTGGGGGCAACTTTGCTTCACAAGACACTTCTGGTAACATCTGAAGGATCATTTTCTGTCACACCTAGAGAGGGGGTACCACTGGCTTTCGGTGTATAGAAAGCAGTGCAAGGAAGGGTCATCAATCAACGATCAGCTATATACCCACTTAAGAAAGTCATTGTGGGGCTGGAGAGATGGCTCTGGAGTTAAGAGCACCGAGTGCTCTTCCTAAGGTCCTGAGTTCAAATCCCAGCAACCACATGGTGGCTCACAACCAACCATCTGACGCCCTCTTCTGGTGTGTCTGAAGACAGCTACAGTGTACTTACAAATAATAATAAATAAATCTTTGGGCTGGAGGGAGCAGGGTTGACCCGAGTGAGCAGAGGTCCTAAATACAATTTCCCACAACCACATGAAGGCTCACAACCATCTGTACAGCTACAGTGTATTCATATACATAAAAATAAATAAAATAAATCTTTAAAAAAAAAAGAAAGTCATTGTGACATTCTGAGCCCAAATTTCTTTACCTCTAAATTCACATTTTATACTAACACACAGTTTTGAGTGCTGATGTCAGGCACTGGGGAGTAGACAGATACAAGACCAAGACAGAGAGAGACCATGTCACCTATATTCTCTCTACTTTGGGGGGTGGGGGGCAATGAACTCATGATCTACCTGGGAAAGGGACTTGTATAAGGGCACAGTCAGAACCCTGGGCACTCCGCACCATTGACTATTAAGATAAAACAATAAGACTGGCATAGACTACCCATGAACGGCAAAACCATCCCAGAGACTGCACTGAGCTTATCAAAATGGTCTCAACTGTCACCCTGTGATGACAGCATAATTCTTCTACGTCTAGGTGAAGGGACCTGCACAGGCCACACTGAAAGGAGTTTCTGGATTTCACTCCAGCAGTCCAAATTCCATCTTCCTCTTTTTTTTTTTCCAGAAATAAAAGAAGGACATGTTCCTTCTGGATCCTACACAATACCTAACAAGTTCCCCCTTTGCTTCAGGTCAACCTGAAGCCCCCAAAAGAGCAAGCAACCGTGTCTAGGTAAAAGAGTCAATGAGGTCAAAGCCCAGGCACCTGCTTCATCTCCCATCCTAAGCCAACCTAGGCAATCCGACTCATTCTGAGCAACCAGGGGGAGATGGCAATCAAGAGAGAGAGAGAGAGAGAGAGAGAGAGAGAGAGAGAGAGAGAGAGAACACCAAAGACCCAGGAGTCAAAGTTTTAGCAAAGTGGGAGAAAGAACAGAAGAGAAGGGGAACCAGCTAGCTGGGAGCCTTGAGTATACAGGGAGCTGCCTTCAGATGAAAAGAGAGAACTCGATGTGGGAGGGGGCAGAGTGGAAGGAAAGAAGATGCTGAACACAGGAAAAGGGTCTAAGGAGAGATGGCTGCGGCCTGACCTTGACATGGGCATCTCTGTGGACCTAGTCACAAGATTTCCTGACTCACTCCATCACCTCATCCTCCCCCTCCCCGTCCACCAATGTAATTCTCAAGCTTCCTTGCTGTCATCTCACGATCCTGAGGAAAAGTGAGAACACGCCACACGTGTGTGTACACACACACACACACACACACACACACACACACACACACACACTCCAGAGGCCTCTACTGACCCATACCTCTGCCATAGGCTGTCCTTGAGCCTTCCCTTCCTACCATAGTAGGTTCCACTCAGCCCCTTCAATGCTTTCCCTGCTCTGCTTTCCCAGCAGTGAACATGAAGAAAAGCTAAGGCTCATGAACGAGCCTGGAGTTTGCTGTTTGTTTTGTTTTGAACAACGCGTAATCCCGGGGCCTTGGGGAACTTGCAATTTGGCTGGAAAACTGAAAGGTCAGTACTTTAAAATTGAGAATCTGTAAACAGATACAATGGGAGGCCTAGTGAGGACGGGTTCTCTCCTGGAGGCAAACTCCACGCAGGGGACAGATGCCAGGTCCCGAGGGTCAAGGTGGAAGGACAAGAAGCCTCCCTCCATCAGGAAAGTTTTACTCTTTATGGAGTCCTGCAAGCTGGAAGTCGAAGGCCCTGGTTTTCATTTTGTCCCCTCCCCCACAGCTCAGCTCTGGTTGCCCTCTGAGATGATTAAAACCAAAAGAATTTCAGTGTCTGGAATTCACTTTTCACCACGGTGCCGTTGGCTTCCTTTTCTCTCCTGCAGCCTTTCCTCTTGGGAGAGCCCGTTTGCTTCACTCCTTTCTTCTGGCTCCGAGATGGCTCCCAGTACACACCAATTAACTTTGTTTTCATTTGGGGGGTGGGGAGCTGAAGGGAGGGGGAGCTTAGGGGTCTCAGGCAAAGGGGAAAGAGGAAGGATGGGTGGAGGGACCTTGATCTTGCTGGTTAAAATTCTCAGAAAAAGAAAAGAGGCAAAACAGCTCTCAGAGAAAGAAATCTGCCAAATGTTTATATTCCCACAAGACTGAAAAACCTTTTCATAGACCAAAGCTAAAGTTCAGAGAAAAGCCAGAGCATGCTTCTTCAGGGGGAACATTTTATCAACATGAATACATAAGTACCCACACCCTTCCCTTGGTGGGGTCCCCACATCCCCCACAGGTCAGGGCATCTAGCCCCAGGGCAGTGTGTGTGTGTGTGTGTGTGTGTGTGTGTGTGTGTGTGTGTGTGTGTGCAGTAATTGGTATTTACATACATCTGTATTTGTGGTGGTGGGGTGTATGAGTGTGGTTATATGTAGGAGTGTGTATGGAGGTGTGGGATTATATGTGTGGGGTGTGTATGTGTGTATAGGTATAAATGCATGCATGTATGTCTCTGTATGCTTACGTGTGTGTATGAAGGGTGCACATGCATATGTGTTGGGGAGTTCCCACACATCTGACTCCAAGCCCATATCAGATCTAAAAATTTATTCACACATCCACTGCCCCTCTAGGTCCTGAGCACAAGCTGCTGCTCCTGCATCCCTAGCTGGCTCTCTCTGACACTGGCCGTTCTGACAGTGGCTCACAAGATAAAACAGAAGACCCAGGACCAGCCTTTGGAGAACTCCCACTAGATGGCTATTGGACAACCGTCCATCCATAAAGTATCTTAGAGAATGAATGATCTTCTTGTTTTATGCTTGGAAAAATCCAAGTCGCTAAGGTCATTCTCTCACGAGCACTGTGGGGCTAGAGTCCCCACCCGCAGTGCCTCCAGATGTCGCTTTTCTTATTATAGTGCCCAGGAAACTAGAAGCTGCAAGCCTTCCTCAACTGGAGAAAACAAGCCTCTTGCTATATAGGCCCTAAGGCTTGAAGCTGATGCCCTCATCCTCTGAGTGGGAGGCAGCCCTGGCCAAAAAGCTTGATTTGTGGAGAGCAATGGAAAACCGCATGGAGACAGAGTGGCCTGGCTGCCAGGGCTCTGTGTATTGGCACACCCAGCAGTGGTGCCGAGGGAGACTCTTGATCCCACCCTTCAGCCAGGAAACAGAGAAGGCCCTCTCTTACCAGCTTTATAAGAAGTGGGTGGGCCTTACTGGCCTTCGCTAGGCACA
The DNA here is from genome assembly GCF_000001635.26 of Mus musculus. Taxonomy (NCBI): domain Eukaryota; kingdom Metazoa; phylum Chordata; class Mammalia; order Rodentia; family Muridae; genus Mus; species Mus musculus. The sequence goes on from NC_000069.6 coordinate 87,159,567, forward strand.
GGCTAGCTGCATCCATCGGCGGTGACAATGGGACAGACAGCAACTGCCATTTGCTAACAGTGCCTTGCAAGGCCAGAGACTCTCCTTTGGATGTTAAGCAAAACAGTCTCAAATTTTTCAAGATTCTCATTTACCAAAAAGGAAACTGAGACTTGGAGAAGTCTGAATGCTGGCTGATAGCAATGAAGTAGGGACCCTTACATCTCATCTGACAGACTGAGGGCGGCGGACCCTTCAGGATCCACTGAAGCCCAAGCCGCAGAGACGTGTTCCTCATGGTTTCTTCTGTTTTGCTTTCTGATTTGTTTTAAGTAAACTTCATTATATAAAGGACTTGCAAATAAATAAAAATATCACACACCAAAACTAGCCAGACCCAAAGTCTACCATCTTAATGAACATAAGCATTTGGATTGGCATTTGAAGCAGAAGCTGTGAAGTTTCTCCTTCAACCCTACACTTTTAGGACCTAAGACGGACTCAGCCACCACCAAAACCAAAACCAAAATGGTACCCAACAGAATCGGAAAAAGAAAAACATTAACTTTATATTCTCTTCCATAATCTGTGCAGCTCACCTGTGCTGATGCCACCGCCATGTTGGATTCGCTAGGTAAACTTGTCTCCCATGTGCCTCTCAGATCCACCATCTAAATGTGCATCCTTTATTTACCTTGGAGTTAGACATGTAAGGGGAAGCCTGATGGTTAAGTAGTGACCTTAGGTCTAGAGGCTGCAAGAGGCACAGAGCCTCCCCTTCTTGCCTATGCTCTAACCCCACTGCTGGTCACAACTGGATTGAATTTGATGTTGCGTGAGCCAGTTACTCATTCTTCCTGAACTCTGAAGATCTCAGTCAATACTCTTCTCATCTCTAAAATGGGGCAGTAAACATATTGAGACCCACATGGCACTGCCCCCAAGAGAAGGTGATGGATGAATGCCTGGCCTTTCCCTGCATCAGGTTATCCTGGCCATTGGCTGTTCATTCCCATAGCTTCAAACCCCAGGGCATGCCCTGCTTCTCACCCTCTGGGTCTCCAGTCACAGCCATGCTGCTACCATCTCAACTGCGCCCGCTTTTCAGGGAATGTACCCTTCACTCAGACTCCTCTACAGTGCTACCCCCCCCAAGCCTTGTGACAATGTGCATCTCCTCCTCCGCTGTGACCCCAAACATCTGAAAGAGCCTATGATATATAACGCAGTGAAGAAAGTCTATCATGAGAGGATGCCTTCCCATGGAACACTGGCAGGGCCCTGGTCCTGTGTTCCCCTCACCAATCCACATATCCCTTCCCTGTCCCTTTCTTCACCTGTCTCACTGGCTGCCACCTCCCCCACATTCCTCCAGCATGTGTCTATCTGCTCTCCCCTCTCTCTCCCTCTTCCTTCCCACCCCCCTCTACGATGCTGCTGCTGCTGCAGGCTTGGAGCAGGAGGTTATGAAAATGAGCTTCGTGCCCAGGAGACTGTAATTATCTGCTAAGTGTGAAAGCCAGAGTGATTAATTAAGAGATAATAAAAAGAAAAGGAGGGTGAGAGGGGGGCCTCGCCACTTCGCTTTGATGATAGAACCTGAGGTGAGCCAAGCAATTAGGGGAATCTTTATCGAGAGTTAGCTGTAATCCACAAATTATTAAGCACCAAATGCTTCAGGAGAGCCATGCATTCTTGCCTAGTGACAGACAGAGGACAGCAGGATTAAGAGAGCTGAGAACACCTATCCAGGGACAGGGAGAGCTGAGCTGGAGACTGGGGCTAGCAGGGTTGCTGGAGGACAGCCACAGAGCAGGCTGCACTCACTGTCCCAAGCCAGGCAACACAGCACAGGCAAACGTTTGTGGGCCTCTAGGCCCTGGCTGTCTGGCCTCTCTATCCTTGAAAAAGGGAACCAGGTTACCCTAGGGCTCACTGTAGTCCTCTTCCACAGAGGCCCAGCCCTTCCTCTTGAAGGACTGACATCTCATCCCATCCTTAAAGGAGTAGGGGTTGCTTACCACACACAGCAGTGGAGAAGTATATCACACAGGCTGCAGATATAGATGCTTGTAGGGGCCACAGCTGACATGACCACACCACAGTGGTCAGGCCTCAGAGGTTCTAACCTCACACCCCTAATCAGGAAGACCTCCCTGGGCCTCCGTTTCTCCCGCTAGACTCTCCTACCAGGTAGTCAGGCTCCTTTACCTTTCTCTCAAGTCCTGCCCTCTATCTCCTGCCCCAGCTGGTCCCACTGTTCCTGGCTGTTTTCTCTCCAGGCCTCCCAGGGTCATCTTCCTAACTGGCCATGACTCCGCTCCAGCATCTCTCTCCATCTTCTTCACAATACGTGCTCAATAGACACATCAGTAACATGGGAGAGCCACACAGGCAAAGTTGGGTTGAGGACACTCCTGACGTCAGGAGACCTGGTCATGAATGGGCTCACCCTGCCCCCCCCCCCACCTTTCCAGGTTCTTTACCTAATAACCAGGCTCCTTTCTCAGCCTGACCACTCAGAGGAAGATAAAGAGGCCCTCAAGCTATACCTACAGTTAGTGGGAGGTCCTAGTGCTGAGTCTTGGCCAAAGACCCCATAGAGTGACAACCTCAGTCAGACCCTTAAAGAGAACTTCTTGGTGTCCCTGGAGCCTGGGAGAGTCTTAACTCTGATCTCTCAGGTCTTGCTTCTGAATAAAGGAAGCATGTCATGAAGTTTGAAGAAATAAACTGTTGGAGAAAAATTATTTATCCATATATAGAGAGTGCTATAGATGCATTTGGTTTCAACCTCTAATTATAGTTTCCATGCAGGAGCAGGAAAGATTCAGGTTGGACACAAAGAACTTCCTATTTGCTACTGTCAGGTCTGAGAGCGGACAACGCTAATAAAATTCCTTTCTCTTCAAAAAGGGGCCAAACACTGATTTCCAAATTCATTCAATCCGTCCAGCCTCAAGAGAGGCATCTTGGGAATCTGAAGACAGTGTTCTTAGAGGATCACCACACCACTGTTTTGCATTCCTGACCTCAAGTTCTTTCTGTCCCAGGACGCCAAACCTCATGGCTCTCACTCCTCCTTGTTTGTATCTTGCAAGCTCCCCAGGCTGATTCTGCTGGTTACCCTTGCACTTGCAGAGAGCTGCATGAACTTGTTTTCTGGGGTATAGGAGCAAACAAGAGAATTAGTGGGGTGCCAGTCCGCTAGTAGACAGGACTCTTCCACAGAGGCAGTGGGAGGCTGCCAGTGGTGGCACATGCCTTTAATCCCTGTCCTCAGGGGGCAGAGGCACGCAGATCTCTTTGAGTTCAAGGCCAGCCTGGTCTACAGGGTGAGTTCCAGGACAACTAGGACTACACAAGGAAACACTGTCTAGAAACAAAACAAAAAAAAAGAAGCCAGGAGACAATTGAGAGGGGTCTGTAGGTTGAGCATCTCTTATGCAGGAGTGAGAAACTGGCCCGTACAGAGCCGGTACCCACTGCTCCCCCAAGCCACATCCAGATAAGCCATAGCCTCTCTTCCTTCTCGGTCACACATCTTGTTCACGATCCAATTTTCAAGCTAAAGCCAGTAAGGGCAAGGTTATAGCTAGAAGCTCTGTCAAAATGTTTCTCTCAAACCTCCTATGATGAATCATGAAAACTCAAAAACAAAATTAAAAAAAAAAAAAAAAGAGTGGAAATGATGGCTCAGGCATGGGAGAGTTTCCAGCAACATGCAGTCTGGGGCTTTCAACTCTGAAGCAGGAAGTATGGGAAGATCTGGCAAGGGGGTGGGGCTGGAGTTGGGCAGGTGGCAGGGAGAGCCCCGAGGGATCAGCCTCAGGGGTAAGGAGGCTCCCACTTCTGCTTTCCTAAAACTAGCACATCAATGCCTCCGAAGCAGCCTCCCAGCCAAACTGTTTTAAAAGCAAGCTCGGCCACGGAATTTTGTTCTCCCTTGATTCCCTGTAGAAGACAAACAAAAGCATCCTCCCTCTCACACCTCAATAGGATCCTGCAGCAGCAACACTACCAGGGAATCTCTGGCCAAGGCACAATCTCTTTTCCAGGGGTCCTTCGAAGCTTGAAACTCTTGTCCTACCGTAAAGAGCTGATGCTTCTGCAGTTAACACCCAAGCTTACGGTCCTGCAACGCCTCTTATAGGATGCAGATTGGCTACAAGTATGTGATGAGGAAACCGCAGCTTACAAAGGGTAAAAGACCACTCAGTCTCCTGACACAGAATACAGACTGAATTCTAAAGCAGGGTGACACGCCCAGCCCCACCCCAGGGTCCCCCATCCCTGAAACCTCAGAGTACAAAGTGCAGGAATCACATCATTGGTTGCCTCCCAAGCTCACTTCCTCGGCACCACTAAGGCATTTGGCTCATCATGGCTCCTCTCTCCCTCTGTCCCCCTCTTCAGATTTGTCTTGCACTGTGAACCTCGAAAAATCAAGCACTGTGCTTTGCTAAAAGGTTTGGTGAGCACCAAACCCTCTGCTTTCGACATCATGTCATTCAAATTGTCACAGTCACCCTGGGGGGCAGGGACAACCATCTGCACTTTATAGCCAAGGAAGCAAGCCAAGGCTCTAAGGGGCACACAGTGCCCAACTCTGGCAAAAAAGGCTTAATACTCCTATAGTCCCCTGGTTAAGTGGTGGTATCCTAGGAGACTCTCGGTTACCTGTTTTTACAGAGTAAGCTGTGTTACATCATGACCCAGGAGTGAAATTGAAAGTGTGTGCAAAACCCTCTTATGCAAATATTACCAATTTCTCCGTGCGCTGCATAAACAGAGCACAAGAGTGGTACAGACAGTCCAAAAGTCATTCCCACTTGCCTGGGCCAGGCATCATAATAGTTTGCAGAGGTGAGTATTCCCTTCTAGTTATCTCTGGCTCATACTAGCATTAAAATGAGATTGCACGCTCACTCCACTAACTGACCAGGGATGAGTGATGTCCCCAGGTGTTTGTAGGGAGAGAGGCGCATCAAGGCCAGCATCATCCACAAAGTAGCCAGTGCTGGCACTGAATGGTGCCTACTTTGTCAGCATAGCCACAGTGAGCATGGAGGGGAGGGGCCTTTGTGGGGACACTGGGGACCCCATCCCACAATGCAGTCCAGGTGGCAGATTTCCTGAAGGAGTTGGGAGGTGAGGTGGGACAGATCCACAGAGCAGTGGGTAAGATCCTGGGGCTGGAGGTCATAGAGGAAGCATCCCATGGTCTAGGCAGGAAGTCCTCGGTTGCTTAAAAATGAAGAAGAAGAAAACTTCCATTTTTCTAAGAGCAGCCAGCATGCCCAGCTCTGGGTTTTCATTGCTTAGAAAATGCCTTCTCCTGCTCCACTCTGTTTTCAGTCCCTCTGGCCATCTCTTCCTTCCCTATAATAAGCTCCCAGTTAAATGAACAGAATGTGGGAAGAAACAGTTAAAAGGGCCTCATGGTGGGGCAATGTTGGGTAATGGAGCACATAGGGCCCCAGGCTGTGCATGGAGAATTCGGGGAGGGGGAATAATAATAAAACCTCAGCTGAGCTGATTAGGAGAAAGTTAATTTAGAAATCAGCTCTGCTGGGCAGGAGCGGGGGCTGGGGAGAGGAAAGTGGACACAAGAGGTTGGGAGACTTGAGGAAAGGGTGTTTTCCACAAACTGCCTTTGTTCTTACAAATCAAAATCCTCAGGCAGAAGGAAGGTTCGATCCTGGGGAGTCCTTGGCTCCTTCTGTCTGGAGCAGGGGCACGAGGACTCTCCAGAGACAGGACATCTAGCTGCCCAGCGCTCCAGCGCAGCTGCAGGCACAGCGAGCAAGCGAACGAGCGGTACAGCCACTTCCCACCATGTACTCCCAGCTTCAAGCATCCAGCAGGAAAGTCAGACTCCCAGCATTTTTCACATACTTCTCTTGCAACCTCTGCTTTGCAGGACTGTCTGTATGTGTTTATAGATGCACCTCCCACGGCAGGCTGGGAGTGCCTCAAGGACAGGACTAAATCTCACCTTCTAATCCCCAGGCCTAGGATCACCACACACACACACACACACACACACACACACACACACACACACACACACACACACACACACACATACACACACCAGCCAGTGCTTGTTTCCCCTGTCTCCTTGCCAGGGCCTCTCTGAGGAGGTTCCCACTGAAATCCCAGGAAGCTCACCTCCCTGCTGAGGCCCTAAGAAATTCTGAGCTGCTCTATCCCTAAGTAACCAGTGTTAGGGCTGCAGACACAGTCTGAGACTGCCCGGGAAAGTCTAAACCTGGTGTTTCTCTCAACCCTGGACAATATAGACTATGCCCAGGCTCAGAGTGGACAAAGACAAATGGCTCGGACTCAACTCCAGGTATCTGGGTAAGAAGGCCCTCTGCCTTCTCTCTGCTGAACCTTGCTTCCAGAGAGTTTTACCACATGCCAAAGGACTCTCCAAGAGCACCCCCACTTCCAGGCTCCAAACCCAGGTCACAGACTGGGGACTTCCAATGACACGTTCATAATGGTTTCTGTTCACTTTCACCTAGTCAAATTGATCTTTATTTCATTTGCACATTTTACTTTATTACTTTTTATTTTACCATAGGGGCTACAAATCTCTACAGCAGCCCTCGCAGGTTAGGAGTTTGGAGGAGGGGAAAATTTGATGGAGAAAGATATAAAGACCATGACTTGTTTTCAACACACTCTGTTTAAAACTCAGAAGGCTCAAGACGCAAGAGGCAGAGGCAGCCTACATGAGCTACAAGGTGAGACATATCAACAGAACAAAGCAGTCAGCAGTGGTGGCGCACGCTTTTAATCCCAGCACTCTGGAGGCAGAGACAGGCAGAGTTTGGGGCCAGCCTGGTCTACAAAGCTAGTTCCAGGTCAGCCAGAGCTAAACAAAACAAAACAACCAAACAACAACAACAAAAACAATAAGAAGAAAATTAAGAAAGAAAAGAATAAAGTCCAGCTGGCTTCGAGAGCTGTCTTTGAACCAGCCAGTCCTCAGGGTTTAGTTAGCAGTCTCTGGCTTGAGCTCATCTCAGCAGGTCTGCCTCTTCCCAGACTATATCCTCCGAGCCCCCACCTCACTCCAAAGTCTTCCTGCTCCTGCCTGCCTGCCAGCCACACACCTTGACTTGGGAAGGTGGACCTATGGGGTTTTCTTTCTCTGCTTGCTACATACATATCCATCCCTAGCTCTAAGACCACATCTCCCAGGGAGCTGTCGAAATCACTGTAGCCCAAACTCCTCTCTGCTAAAATCCTCCAGCTCTGGCCTTCACGCTACTATAGCAGCAACTTAATACCAACCTACAAACCTACACAGAAACACACACACACACACACACACACACACACACACACACACACACACACACATACACACACACACTGGGCATAGTGTGTGTGGTATGTTTGGGGGTTTTAGTATCTAGATAAGAAGAAACTACATATTATAATTTTTTAAATTATTCCACATAATTTGTACCCATTTTCCAAGTAATTATACTAGTTTTTTTTTTAAATTAGTTGTCCCCATTTTGTGGAAGAAGAAACTGAGGCCAATGGAGTTGAATAATTTCACATAAAAGATAAAGACCCTTAGGAGTAGAGAGAGTAACTTACTCATCTTGTAGTATGCAATCTATCCACATGCTTTCTCGCAGTATGGTTCTATTGGTGGTGCTGAAGGCTGAGTGCAGGTGGGGCTTGCACATTAGCATGCGCTCAACCACTAGGCTTCATTCCAGTCCCGTAATGATGCTTGGGGTCAGTGAGAAAATGCCTACCCCTAAGGAAGCACAAGATTCTACCGCCTAGCAATAGGATTGTGCTACGTACGCTGTGATGTTGACCCAGCTGAAGAAAGTACCTAATGACGCATCTCTCTGAAGGCCTTGCCACCATTATTCCATACATGGCTATACCGTTCTGATCATGAAGCCATGAGTGACTGAACATTCCTGGTGAGGGAAATAACTAATTCTGCATTTTCTCCACAGCCTCCGGTTAGGATATACTCCTCATATTGCCTCAGAAGGAAATGCAGGTCAGAGAGAACAAGCAATCCTGTCCTAAAGAAGAATTTATTATTCTTAAGCCAAGTTAGGAAGCTGGGGAGAGAGATAACACACGTAGAATCGCTTCCTGAAATAGCCCCACTGGGCCTTGAGTGCCACATGAGACTCAGAATTCTGCTATCCCTTCTCTGACTCAAAAACCCAGACCCCATGGTATTCTGGGAGATTCTGACAGCACCTTCCCAGGGCTCAGACCCAGAGTGAAGCAGTAGTATTATCTCCTGGAAAACTAATGGCATTTGCTAGAGATTTCTAGCCCAGATTTAAGAGCCTCCATCTTGAAGAGGGTGGCTGGCTGCAGGGCCCATTTATTTCAATACCATCCCAATTTTGTCGAATGGGTTTGAGAAGGGCAGAGACGGATGAGCACTGCAGTCCCCAGAGACGAGCGAGGTTAATAAAAGTTGCTGAAGAAATTAAATGTGTAGGAAGGAGAAACTGGGAGCCCCCTTCCACATGGGAGAAGCTGATAGACAGAGGGAGAGCAGAATAGAAAGAAAAATGATCTTCAGGGGCAACTGGGAGCTGCAGAAGCTTCCATCCTGGGTGCCGTAAGGACTCCATCAAGTCCACGCTGTCTGAAAAGCAAGATTGGAAAGGTGAAGAGAGCAGGGGATGAAAGACGCAGAGGGGCCAGAGTCAGGGAGCAGGGGACACAAGGGCTCTGGCTCTGCCAGCCTGGCAGCGTGCACACCTATGAGAGGAGATGCAGAACATGCAACACAAGGAGCCAAGAGGGCTGCTACAGCCACAAAGAAAAGTGGTGGGATAGAAACGCTTTCACACCAGGCCTTTCTGTGGTGAATGGAAGGGCCAGGACAGCCACAGATGCTGCTGTCCAGATGTGCCTGGGGAAGGGCAGTGTACGCTCCCATAACATGGGACCCCCACCTCCAGGCTTGCATGTGTCAACACTACTAAAGAGGCCACCACCCACAGCCTTCAGGAGTGTCTTTCTGTGATCTGTTCCCATTCACTATACTCAAGTCACTGACAGTTTCTCATCCTGACTGTCTACCTTTGGCTATGTCCTCTTGGACAACTTGTTTAACTTATTTAGGCCTCTGCTTATCCATCTATAAAATGGAACAACACCTAGTACTACTACTATTCCAGGCTAAACCGGGAGTAGCCCTTCCCCGAGCATGCGTGCATGGCTCCCTTCTCCACGCTGAGAGCCACTCTGCATCTAGGCTCCTAGGACTTTCTACTCTCTGGTCTCATATTTCAAGATCAAGAACACAGCAACCTCTTTCTCCTCCTCCACCGAAACCCCCAGCCTTTTCCAGGTCAAAACCTCCTCTGAGAGACTGGCCAGCACGACTGGCCTGGAGCCCTGGGAAGAGCTGGAGAGCAAAGGGAAGGCAGGAGGGTGCAGCTCTGTCAGAGGCTCTCTGAGCAGCTTCCCTGCCTGCCTTCAGAGGGAACATGGCCCAGAAGCTGGGGAGATTAAGAACGGTGCATCCCAGCCACTTCCTTCATTTCAGCCTGCAGCCTCGCACAAGCCATCTAACTTCTCTGGAACTCCATTTTCTCCTCTACTAAATGGAAAAATAACAATGATCCTGCCTATATCACATGATAATCTATCAAATGTTATGGCACATGTGACAGCTACTAAAATCTGAAAGCGTTACATAGTTACAAAGCTGGAAGACAGACAGGGAAGACAGGAGAATTGGGGAGCTAGGCTTAGAGCTCAGTGAGGAAGCACTTGCCTAGCCCTGGGCTTGATTCCATCACCCACCCCCACCCAGTCCCCCCCCTCCCCCTCCCCCCAAACACACCTGAAACCCTAAGAGGAAAGAGACTGAAGCAATGCAAACCTCTTTTTGATGGATATTAATATTTTGCTCCCACCTCTGTATGATGATACCAAACCCAGGGTAACTAAGGCTGGACTAGCACTCCTAGCTACAAAACTACAGATAATTACGCAGCCTATCTCAGAGGACTGGTGCGTGGAACAAGACAGCAGGCCTAGGTTCTCCTCCCATCTAATAGAGGTTGCCAACACAGATAAGCTTTGTGGAGACATAAAAGGGCTTGGATCAGGGTGTTAACACTCTGGAGATGGCCCTCAGCGAGTTGTTTAACCTCTCAATTTTGGTTTTCTTATCTATGGAACGGCAGGAGCATCAATTTTGAAAAGCACACAGCAGGAACTCAGAGAAAGGTAATGCTGATACCTTGGTATGTTGCTGACCTCCCATGATCCCTTTCAGGACCTGAGGCCAGGCAGATCCCTAGGGAACCGGCTGAAAGGCAAAGCAGAGCCCCTCCAGGTGAGCATGACAGGACACCAAAGTCCTCAGCCTCTACTACTAGCTTGGAGGCTAAGGGTGAGAGGCACAGGCTGTCTCCAGACTCCACACAGTGCATCAACACTTGCCTGGTCCTGACACTACGGAGACAGCTTGGAGGGGACGGGGCAAGGCTCCACGTATAAACCCATGGATTAGAAAGGCTACGTTTCATCTAAGAAACAAACACAAGGGTATAAATCCTGTTTGGCAAGTAAAGCCTTTTAAAGAAATAACCAGCAGAATCATAAAGAAAGAGTAACCCAAAACTATAGGGCAGAATCTCAAAATAAAAGACTGTTTTTAAATGTTTAAATGCTATTATTACCTTAATGAAACAATCTTTTTCTCCCCACTTACCGCACCATGGACCAGAGGTGGGGGTGGGGGAAGAGATCCTGTCCCAGACCTCTATCAGTCCCTGCTAGCTGAGAGTGTAGGTTTTGAACCAGCTGGTTTCTATCACTGCCTATCTTATACATCTGAACCTCAGTTTCTCATCTAGGAAAAAAGGAATTGATTGCCCAGCCTATCTCGGGGGACTGTTGTACAGCTTAAGTTAATATGCATTTAAAGTCATTAACATGAGAGCTCACTAAATGATCTGTGTTAGTTCTCACATTGAAACACCCCACCTTCTCATTTCGCACAAAAGCTCCAACTTTTCCGCTGTGCCCTTCTCCCCTCGGGACGCTCCTGCAGACCTTTTCTGAGGGCACCAACCAGGGAAAAAGCTGAAATTGTGTCTTTTAGGAAGGCCTACCCGGCCTGGGTTCTCTCTGTGAGAAGCAAACCACTGGCTGACTGAAGCAGTAGACATGGAACTGGGAGGCAAAGAGAACCATAAGCAGGAAGATAAGAGGGGGCAGTCCTCTCAACATCTGTCCACATGTGTTCAGACACATGCTCCTAACACAGTTGCTGAACACGTCTGTGCCAGACAACACCCATGTACTTTTCATAGATTAATATGTTAATAACCCATATATATATATACATATACATATACACATATATATATATATATATATATAAAATCAATCACCATCCCCACTTTACATATAAGCAAACTGAGGCACCCACAGAGCCCATAACCTCTTCAGGATACCAACATGGAGGAGCTGAATGTAAGTCTCTGATTTTATCTATTTATTCACCTATATATTTATTTATTGGGGGCTTAGAATTCACCTTGACTGGCCTGAAACTTGGTATATGTAGTCCAATGTGGCCTTGAACTCATAGCCTCAGCCTCTTGAATACTAGGATTTCAAGCATACCAGGCTGAGACTGTGACATCATCACCATTTAATATGCCCTCTCTTCTGCAGTACAGATCACTCAGCGACTGGATATTAAGGGGCATTGACTATATGCACAGCGATGTGCCCATATTGGAGCACAAGAGAGAAGTGAGTCCCAAGGGATCTTGAAGGAGGCTTCCACAGAATGCAGTTCTCTGCAAGCATTGGGTAAGCGGGCAGCTTCCTCATCAGACCCCACTAGAAAGGCAAAGTGCGGGGGGGGGGGTGGCGTGAGGGGGGGGGGGGGCATCAGCCACCCAATGGTAATAAGGAGCAAGGGTTGGAAGAACTGACTGCCCCCTCCTTCCTGCCCTGCCTGAGTGTTGCAGATGCCTGCCTGTGGCTCCCAGTACTTGCTTCACGGCCCCCTTTGCGTTCCAGTAGAAGGCTGAAGATGGAATCCAATCAAAGTCAAAGGAAGACCTGATAGCTTGGTTTCTGCCCCCTTCCCCTACATCTACCCCAGCTCCATACCCAGCTTTGGGCAGAAGTAGGACATCGGAGTGCGTGGCACGCATATGTGTGCAGAACAGAGCTGTAGAATCAGACTCACAGTTCTCTGCCAGGATATAACTGTGCACAGGGAGCGAAATGCTGGAAACATAGGAGGCCCTTGGGCCTCTTTGTTTTACCCCTTAGTCTCCTTGGAGCAAAGGCAGAACAGACAGGAGGAGCTTGGGGTGAGGGGGTGCCAGAGGACGAGATTTTCCTCCTATAGCCAGAGCCACCAGCCTCAGGAGGCAGCTCCCACGGGGACCATCCTGTCAGCCCACATTGCTCTGATTAACTACAATCCTTCCTTTTCAATTTCTCCTCCCTGAGACTAGGGAGGGAGAAAAATCTCCTAGAAAATGAATAAATATTTCAATTTTCAGCGCAATCAGTCTGGGGAGCTGGGGCGTGATGGACGAGGCAGCGGGGGAGGGGGAAGATAATGGTTTTCATTTAGATAAGATACAGAAAATTATTTAGTAAAAAATGAAGATAGATGAAACCCATCGAAAGTCTTTAGAATACGGCTGTTATTTCTCAGCGAGGCTGAATTTCCCCTTCCCGGCTCTTCTCTGTTCTCAGTTTTGCTGCTCCTCAGACTACCTCTCCTCGTCCTCACTTCCCACTACCATCCCTCCTCCTCCAGCTCACAGCCAACCACCCTGTGTACTCTCCCTGCCTCGTCCTCAGCTTGCCAGTGTCCCCATGTCCCCATTTCTCCCCTAAGGGTCTCCTCCCCAACCCTCCGCCGAGGAGCGAGCGGCTCTCCTGACTCCCCTCTCTCCCTTTGCTTTCCTCCCCAAACACACATCTGCACCCCTCTGCAGTTCTGGCTTTCACCTCTGATAAGAGTCAAGTAGGCTGGGATTCGGTTGCCTTCCCTAGCCACACCCACCCACAATGATGGACAGGTACTCGGCAAGCATTTTTTTCCCTGACCTCCAGTCAGCCGGGATTCAAGCTACATGTCTCTCATGTTTGCTAACTGCAGCTTCTGTTTCTTAAAGCTCGTTCTACTTGGTTGGAATATGAGGGCTGCAAGAGAGGGGCAGAGAGATGCCTGCTTCTGACACCTATCAGAACTGACACAGCTGCCCCTCGACCGGCCATGCTCTTCCCCTCCCCCTCTCCAGCAACCTGGCTTGAACAAAGTCAGAACTTAACTTATCTTCCCAACTTTCTGACAAGTGGCCAACCTGAAACCAGGCCTTCTTTTCTCCCTCCCCCTAACTCGACTCCTGCTCTCACACAGCGGATGTGCGCCTTCTCATGTTCTAAGAGGGTCCTGAGGCTCCAGGGAGGGAAAGGGAATTGAGACCCCTAAGCTAAGCCAAGCTTTGCCTTCCGAGCTGGAGGAGAGAGGGCTAGCAAAGGGGAGGGGGGTCCAGTGGAGCACCCCACCCCCTACACACACACACACACACACACACACACACACACACACCATTCAGGAGAGGAAGAGAGCTGGCCAATGCCTGGGGCTCTTTCCATTCTGCGGCTTCTCTCTTTCCAGATCACTCACCCACCCCAGTGAGAGACCACCTCCTCCATTTTGAAGACTGTAACATCTCTGTAGGCGCCTGCCTATAAGAATGTCTGCCCCAAGTTTCTTTGTTTGCTCCATGGCTGGGGTGTGTGGAAGCAATTCTGTGTGAGTGAGTGCTATGTCCTTTGAATGTAGGAAACATGTATGTACAGTTTAAGTTTGATGCCAGGGTATAACTAGGCAAGTGTGTGTCAGCTTAGAAGAGGAATCTTCCTTCTTCAGAGGTGTCAATCAGTGTCTTTGTGTATGTGTCTGTCTCCATGTGTGTGTGTGTGTGGGTGGTGGGGGGGTCTCCTTAGGTGAGTAGTCTGTCTCCATGTCTCTGTTGGAAGCTATCTGTGTGTCTGATTTCTGTGCTCCAGTTCAGGCGAGGGGCTCGACAGTGTTAAATCTTCCTTGGAGTCAGTCTCAGGAGGCAAAAGCCTTTTCCTGCAGACCCCAGGCCTGGCTGGGGTTTGGACCCTTGGTTCCTTCACGTGCATCCAGCCCAGTGTACCTGAATGCACTCATCTCTCTCCCACTCTTCCTACCAGCTCTGCCCAGCTAGTTCCAAAGGAGCCTCAGAAACCTGCACTTTTCTGACCCGAAGTGAGTGCCTGGCTCAGTCAACTCCCCTTCCCCTGAACCCAGACAACCCTGGTATCTAGACTTCTATCTCCCACCCACAACCTCCAGGGCGGGGGACCGAATATAGCCTTCCTTTGAGGGGCAGCCCCAAGCAGTATGCAGCCGCACATCAGATGAAGGTGACTGTAGGCTGGATTGGGGTAGCAGGATCCCTCAGCCTCATCTTAGGAAGCCTGCGTCTGTGTTTTCCACGCACTCCGCCCCCCAAATCTGAAATCAAATCCCATCTCCTCCCAGCCTTTCTCTTGCCCAGGACCCAGTAGTCCGGCCCTGGGCCCAGGAAGTGGAGGGATGGAGGAAGGACCGCCAGGAACTGGAGGAAAGACTTTGAGCACTCCGATCCCTTTTCTACTCGGATCTCGGCTTTTGCGACCTAAGTTCTCTGTTCTCCCGCGCAGCCAGAGGAAGCAAGTTGGGCCGCTTCACCAAGAACTCCTCGGTGTTCTCCCGGAAACTCCACGCCCGTTCCCTGGACTCCCTAGCCCGCGGCTGGGGCTTACCTTGTGAGAAAGTGTTGTAGAGAGTGAGGATCCAGATGAGGAGGCTCAGCATGCTGTCCGCCCGCCGCTGGGCCCCAGTCGGCGCGAGCGGGGCCGCCGCTGGCTCTCTCTCCTCCCTCCCGCCCTTGCACACAAGGCGCACACTCGCTTGCCTCTCTAGCCGCCGGCTCGCTCCCCTGGCCCCTCCTCTCGTCCCGCGCCCCCTAATAATTTCTGCCCTCCGGCTTTATCTCTCGGGGCCTCTCTCAACCTCCGCGCCGCGCGCTCTCTCTCCCTCTCCCTCTCTTCCCTCCCCGGCTCCCTCCCTCTCTTCCTGACGTCTGCTCTCCCTCCGACGGCGCCTCCCTCCACTGCCCTCCCCTGGTCCCCCAACGCGCGCGCACACACTCGCTCCGCTCGCTGGAACCGAGATGGGAGGAGAGCAAAGAGAAAGGAATTGAGGGCAGAGGCAAGGGGTGGGGAGGGGTGGGGAGAACGAGGCGTCGCAGGCTCTGGAGCAAGGACCGCTGGGTCCTGGCCCACCAGTGCTTGGTGCGAGACCTACTTTTACCCCCAGTGGTGTAACTGAGCCGGGCATGGGGTGGCAGCCAGGACTGAGGACGAACCTTCATCAATTTGGATGACTGTGTTAGGAGGGGTGTGCTTCTTATGCGTCTGGGGGATGGGGGTGTAAAAGCTTTAAGATCTCTTCTTCGTTTTAATCCCAAACCCCAGAATCTAACCCTAGATGCCTAAATTAAGAATTCTCAATTAACTCGAGAGTGTTGGAGAGGGAGAAGCTCTTCTTGCCTACAAATCTCAGGCTGGAGAAATCTTGACTGTCTTTGAGCCCCTTCTGAGGGCTTCAGCCAGCCACATTGAGGCCCGCCTCAGCGCTGGAGTCCGTAGCAGCCATGAAGAGGCGCAGTTAACTCTTCCTTTGTTCACCCCAGACATTTATCTATCCGGAGGGAAAACCAAAGAACTCGGTGGCTTTCTCTTGTGCCTCCCCGAAGGCTTGCTACAGAAGGCAGCCACTGATCGATCTCTAAGCACTCAGGAACTTGAGGTGCACTGGGGTGAAGACATGGAGAATCGAAATAGAAGTGCATTCGGGTGGGTTCTCCAGTCCAGAACCCAGTGTAGTAGCCACCTCCTCTCCCAATCCCTAAATACATCCTTCTGCTCACTGGGCTGCTGAGTGTGGGAGAAATAATAGAAACACAGGAATTGCACAACTTTGCAATTACGCCCATCTGGAGAGGCCTCCACCTCTTCCTTCTCATATTCTAGATCTCCTGAGTCCCTAAAAGCTCCTGGCCAAGATAGCTTTATCTTCAGGCTTGGAACTAAGGCACACAGCTCTAGTGCCCTCTGCTGATATGAGATGGGCACAGTTTCCTCAAAAAATCTTGACAGTTAGATTGAGTGAGTGGTCCAGACGCAATCTGGAACAATTAGAGGGCACAGAAACAAAGTCAAAACTAGCCAGCTAACCAGTCAACCAACCAAACTAACAAACGACCCATAAGTTCATATTCAAAAGCATAATATGACTCAGAGTTCTCTTTATGTTAAAAATATTTGCAAGCATAGACAAAAACCAAAATTTTAAGACAGGGATATCTAATCCAGAGATTAAGAATACCACCCCACACAGAGACAAGCATCCATACAAACACATGCACTCAGACATGTTAGGGTTTTTAGTTTATTCATCAACTGATCATTCAACAGGTATTGCTTTGGTACTTGATATGGTCCAGTCACAAAACCAGTCAGATTATAAATGAATGAATGAATGAATGAATGAATGAATGAATGAATGAATGAATGAATGAATCCGAGTATAGTGGTGCATGTCTGTAACGCTAGCTCAGGAGACAATGGCGGAGAACTGGCTGGGCATCATGATTCACACCTTTAGTCCCAGTACTTGGGAAGGAGGAGGCAGGCTTATCTCTGTGAGTAAAGGCCAACCCGGTCCTTTTAGGAAGATCCAGGACAGCCAGGGCTAAAATGAAAGCCTGTCTTAAAACAACAGCAGCAACAACAAAACACACAAACAACAAAACCAAATGTAATTGTAAGTTCAAGAAAAACCCAGGAACTCAGCCTATATAATAACACCCTGAATACACACAAGTTCCTTCCTTTTAAAGGTTCACTCAAAGAGAGGGGTGGGGAGATTGGTCTGTGGGAAGTATAACGTACTAGATTATGTTTAATGTTACGGGTAACAAAACAAAATACAGGAATAAAGAAGGAAGAAAGGGGCAGCTTTTCCTATAACTGGTCAAGGAAAGCTGTCCTCTTTGACATTGAGTATGAACTTATGGGTCGTTTGTTAGTTTGGTTGGTTGATTGGTTAGTTGGTTAGTTTTGACTGTGTTTCTGTGCCCTCTAGTTCCAGATTGCGTCTGGACCACTCACTCAATCTAACTGTGAGCATTTGACATTCACCTCTGCAGGCATTTGAGGACAGGACATAGCAAATAGACGGGCACAGATGACGTTTCTCTGGTCAGGGAATTCTGGGAGTGAGACAGCCTTTCCCCTTTATTCTGAATGAGTACACACTAGAAGGGGACCCTGAAACACAGACAAAGAAAATGCCAGGAGGACCAACACTCCCAGCAGCCAGAGGACTCTTCCCTATGCCTTAGCTGGCCTCCTCCTCTCCCTTTAAATACAAAACTTCACCAGCTCATCCTGAAAGACTTTCTTTCCTCTCCAGACTCCTACAAGCTACTCAGGATCACAGGTCCTAAATTCCTACGCCCCTTTGCCTAACAGTCTCCAACACCAGATGTGTTAGGGTCTCCTGATAGACTTTTCCAGAACAGCTCTGAAAGGATGGGTTGTTCTGGGGGATGTTTCAAAGCATCATCTAGCATTACTAGTTTCAATTCACTCCCAGAATTCCCTGACCTGAGGAACTTCATCTGTGCCTGTCTGTTTGCTATATTCTGTCCTCAGATGCCTGCAGAGGTGAATCTCAAATGCTACCCCATGTGAGCGAGCAACTGGGGCTGAGAAAACTCTTGTTTTCCAGGCTCTGCTCCCGGCATGCTTGCCCATCCCTAGCATGCATCTGCACTCTTCTGTCTACTAACAGACCTGTGAGTAAGATCTGTCCCTTACCCTCTTCCCAGGCTACCCCAGTAAAGCTTCCCAGGTTTTCTCCATTTTCATCTCTCTAATACCAACGCTCATCCAGTTAGCTGAGTCTCCTGGAGTCTCATCACCTACCTTTCTTCAAAAGAGGCGTCCTGAGACTGAGTCTTCCAGTATCCAAGAGGTCCTATGAAGAGAAACCTAGCGTGTCCCAATATACTACATATACTTCTTCCTTAGTAGGACATGTGCCTCCTCATTAGACCTTGAGTTCCTTGAAGGCAAGGACTGTCTATGTCTCTTTGGTCGAGAACTTCTGAGAGTGAAGAAGCTGGCCATCTATTTTAACCACTGAGGTAGCAGCATAGTTGAAAGTAGAAAATCAGATGCTGAGCCAGAGAGAGTGGAAGATTCTCTCCCTGATGTTTACTACAGAAGAGAGAGAGAAAGAAAGAAAGAAAGAAAGAAAGAAAGAAAGAAAGAAAGAAAGAAAGAAAGAAAGAAAGAAAGGAAGGAAGGAAGGAAGGAAGAAAGGAAGAAAGAAAGGAAGAAAGAAAGAAAGGAAGGAAGGAAGGAAGGAAGGAAGGAAGGAAGGAAGGAAGAAAGGAAGAAAGAAAGGAAGGAAGGAAGGAAGGAAGGAAGGAAGGAAGGAAGGAAGGAAGAAAGGAAGAAAGAAAGAAAGAAAGAAAGAAAGAAAGAAAGAAAGAAAGAAAGAAAGGAAGGAAGGAAGGAAGGAAGGAAGGAAGGAAGGAAGAAAGGAAGAAAGAGAGAGAGACTAAAATCTTCATTTTCCAGCCTGGAAAAAAAATCACGACTCTTCACACAGTGTTTTTTAACCTTCCTAGCGCTGTGACTTTTTAATACAGTTCCTCATGTTGTGGTGACCACCCCCAGCTGTAATATTATTTTTGTTTTTTGTTTTTCGAGACAGGGTTTTTCTGTGTAGCCCTGGCTGTCCTGGAACTCACTCTGTAGACCAGGCTGGCCTCGAACTCAGAAATCCGCCTGCCTTTGCCACCCAAGTGCTAGGATTAAAGGCGTGTGCCACCACGCCTGGCTTATTTTTGTTGCTACTTCATAACTGTAATTTTGTTGCTGTTATGAATTCTAATGTAAACATCTGATTTGTAAGATATCTGATGTGTGACCCCTGTGAAGGGATTGTTTGACACACCCCCCCCATACACACACACACAGGCTGAGAACCTCTGCTCTAACAGAATCTTCTACTGGTCCCTCAGGGTGATGGCGCCTCAGAGAGCACCTTGCCTTTCCTCCTCTCTACCCTCCTCTGCCAAGCAAGTATGCAGAGAGGCTGCAGCCCACAGTGTGGAAGACATAGCCTTTCTCCAAACGCCTCCGAGCAGAGGCAGCTGTCTCTCTCTCACTGTATCTTGTATCTCTGGTAGCTGCACATATCCTTCCAGATGTTAGGCCCTGAGTTTCCTGATGCTCTAACAACAATCCATTGTCTCATTGTCTCATTTTTCCTTAAGGTGCCAGCTTTTGATGTCTAACAACGGTACAGGAGCAAGGAATTGCTTTAATGGCACAAAGGCACTCCAATCTCCACTGTGACGGAAACATGATGAGCAGAGGAAAAACAAGCATGCACTGAAGCATCCTGAACCATTCCTTAGAGGCCAAGGAGCCTCTCTGTAAAGAGTCCCGGGCCCTGCAAAAGGAGCAGGACTAGAAATCCTAGGCATAAAAACTGCTATGTGCTTACCTCGTATTTGCCAACTCTGCTTGACATCTTACCAAGGATCAGGGGCCTGGCAGTTGAAATGGTATCTGCCCTCTATATGTGTGCAAAGCAAAGAAGACAGCCAGTGAATGCCCAGCTTTCTGGTTCATTAAGACATAGGCTGTCAGGAGGAAGTTCAGCTGAAGCTAGGCTTACTTGTTCAGGTCGTACGCAGCCATCCTCGCTCAGCCTTCTGAAGAAGTCAGAGCCCATGGAAGGAGGTTGACTGTCAGAGCCCAAGAGAGGAAGCAGCATGGAAACCACTCAAGGCGAGGCCCCGCGCCAACTTGATTTGAATGTGAAATGCCTGGAGATTGGTGAAGTAGACTGTCTCAGATACAATTAGATCATGAGTTCTAATGAATGGTTTGGCAGGGAGGAGAACTAAGGAAAGTAGAGAACCTGGTTCAAGGAAGTAGGTCACTGGTAGTGTGTCCTTGGGCATTAGACTCTGGCTCATTCCTTTAATGATCTACTACACTCCTGTCTACCATGATGTGAGCTGTGATTCTTAGGTGATATCTGCCTTAGCCAGCATCATTGATGGAAACATTTGAAATCACTAGTAAAATCAGTCCTTTCCCTTTAAGTCTTTTTTTATCAGGTATTTGGTCTCAGTAACAATAAAACGAAAACATTGCAAGGGATCACTGACTGTGAAAGACTGAAATATTTAGGAAAAGATGGTGTGACTGGGTTGACACTACTCTGGCTTTTAAAGGCCGACATTGGCCGAGGCATACTCCCCTCTATGCACTAGTGTTGCCTGTGAACAACTGTCCTCCAGGCCACCCCTCTTGTTTTTAGTGCTTTACATTTCAGTTCCACACAGGAAGACAATTTGTGGGAAATGGACCAGTTAACTCTTATTAGGTGTAATAATGATTTCACTGTCTAAGCTCACAGGAATTAGAAGCTCTGCTTCCAGTAATTGGTCCATTGAGAAGACTTGCTAAGAGAGACAACGGGTTCAGGGATCCCAGGCAGAGGAATTATGGGAGGAGTGGAAAGTAGACATATTGGGGAAAATGTAGAAAGCAAGATGAATTAATGACTCAAGCACAAGGACTCGGGACAGGATGAGACTTTAGACACCTTGAAGTTCATCTCCTATGAGATTAGGGAGCTGCTCTGCTGAAAGTCACAAAGCACCAAGGGAAGCTGTCACAAGAACCCAGGCCCATGGGTCTTGTTACCTCTCCACCTCCCACCTCTATCCAAGTGTTATCCTGAATATTCGATCAGCAGAAATAGTCCTTGTGTCCAGACAACTTTGACTCCTATATTACTTTACCCTGTCAGGTCACTGAAAACTGGGGAATCAAGTAAGTACGAAATGAGGAATATTGGGGAGGTTTTTTCCTCCCCCGTTCCCCTCCCTCTCCCCCCTTCTTTGTTTTTCAAGGCAGAGTTTCTCTGTGTAGCCCTGGCTGTTCTGGAACTGGCTCTGTAGACAAGGCTGGCCTTGAGCTCAGAGATCTGCTTGCCTCTCCTTCCCTCATCTTCTTTTGGTTTTAGTTGTCATGGGGTTTCCCTTACAATCACTCTAAATGCATTAACTTTATTTGTTTTATTTTTATATATTTACTTTTATTGAAAGTTCATGCAATATATTCTGATGACAATTTCCCCTTCCCTGTCTCTTCCCAGATCTCCCTATTTCCCATCATCCAACTCCACACCTTCCTTCCTTTCTTTCTTTAGAAAACAAATAGGCAAAAGAATTAAAAACAACAAGAACAACAAAAAAGCCACAAGAAACACATACAGGCAGACACACAACACATACACATACATACATCATAAAAACACAAAATCAGAAACTATAACATAAAAGCAAAACAAACAATCAAAAAACAGTAAGAATTTTTTTTAAAGTGCCCAAACAAAGCAATATGGGTCAAAAAAAAATCTACAGAAATAGCGTTGGTTTTATGCTGGCCACCTACTACTAAATGTGGGACTTACCCTTTATTGTGGTTTATATATCTAATGAGACTTCACTGAAAAAACATTTTTTTCTTGGCCAGTGGGTACCAATTACGAATCGTTTTTTGGTTATGGTGAGAGCAGGGATCCCTTTCTCAATGCTGGGATGCAGTCTGGCTTGGACGCGTGTGTGCTGCCGCAGTCTCTGTGAGTGATCAGTCATGTGTCTGGATGATACTACTTCCTTGTGTCCTCCCTCTCCTCTGGCTCTTACAATCTTTCGGCTTCCTCTTCTGCATACTTCCATGAACACTCAGAAGACGGATTTGATGAAGACATCCCACTAAGGACTGGGTGTTTCCAAGGTTTCCCATTCTGTGCACATTGGCCAGTTGTGGAATTTTGTATTAGTTCCTATCTACTGCAGAGGAAGTGTCTCTGAAGATGGCTGAGAGAGACATTGATCTATGCTACAGAAGAATGTCTTTAGGAGTTGTATTACTGTCTCCCTTTAGCAGAACAATACTATTTGGTTTTCCTCTAGGACCATGTACCATCTAGTCTTGGGTTTTTGGCCACCAGAACAGTGTCTCAGGTATGGGTTCCATCTCATGAAGTAGGCCTTAAATCCAATCATAGAGTGACTGGTTATTTCCACAATGTCTGTGCCACTATTAAACCAGTATATTATGTGCGAAGGTCACCACTGTAGCTCTCATGCTGTGTAGCTGTGTGGTGGTTACCTTTCTCCTCTGAGTACACAGAGTACCTTCCAGGACCAAGCACAATAGTCAGTAGGGGGACAAGAGTCTAGGTGGGCACCAGCTCAACTTCTCTGTGTTCAGTGAGATACGTAAGTGTTCTCTACAGTAACAGGGCCTTACTATCAGTTTTTGGAGAGCAACCACGTAGCCTTGACAGTAGCCTGAGTTGTTGGGGGATGCTATATGAATGGCAAAACATGTCTAGTTGAGGCATTGTCTCCTCATTATTTGCTGATTTCATTTAGATTTCTTTCATATATGTAAATATTTTAAGAAGTTTCTGCTGAAATAGGTTTCCATATGCTCAAGTGGTGTGTAGGATTGGTTGTCCCTCCTGAACTCCTGTATTATTTCCTTTTTTTCTCTCCCTCCCTCTTTAATCCTCCCATTCTAGTTTCACCCAAGTCACTCCATAACTGCACATTCTAGTTCCCCTTCCATGGGAGACCCTTACTCTATACATAACCTCTGTGGTTATGTGAGTTGTAGCATGCCTATCAAAGGCTTAAGAGCTAATATTCACATATAAGAGAGCACATACCATATTTGTCTGTTAAGATCTGCATTAGATCTCTCAGAATGATTTTTTTCTAACTCCATCCATTTATCTGCAAATTTCATGATTTTGTTTTTCTTTTAACAGTAAAACTATATCCCACTGTGTAAATGTACCACATCTTCTTTATCCATTTATTTATAGACAGACATCTAGGCTGTTTCTAACTTCTGGCTATTATGATTAGGCCAGCAATGAACATGAAAGAGCAAGTATCTCTGTAGTAGGATAGAGAGTCTTTGGGTATATGCCCAAGAGTAATATAGCTGGATCTTGAGGTAGATCTACCATCCACATCTTCCTGAGGAAGCACCATATTGGTTTCCATAATGGCTGTATAAGTTTGCACTCTTACCAGCAATGGATAAGTAATCCCATTTTCCTACATCCTCGCCAGGACGTGCCGTCATTTGTTTTATTGATATTGGGCATTCTGATTGATGTAAGATGGAATCTTAACGTACTTTGGATTTGCATTTACCTGAGGACTAAGGAGGTTGAAATTTTCTTTTAAGTGTTTCTCAGCCATCTGCATTTCATCTATTAAGAATTCTCTGTTTAGTTCTATATACCCGTTTTTAAAAATTGAGTGATTTGTTTTTTGTTTTGTTTTGTTTTGTTTTGTTTGAGACAGGGTTTCTCTGTGTAGCCCTGGCTGTCCTGGAACTCACTTTGTAGACCAGGCTGGCCTCGAACTCAGAAATCCACCTGTCTCTGCCTCCCAAGTGCTGGGATTAAAGGTGTGCGCCACTATGCCCAGCTGTGATTTGTTTTTCTGATGTCTACTTTTTTGAGTTTTTTATATATTTCAGATATTAACCTGCTATCAGATGTGTAACTGATAAGAAACTTTACCCATTCTGTATCCTGCTGCTTTGGTAGAATGGTAGTGTCCTTTGTTATGTAGAGCTTCTCAGTTTCCTTAATTCCCACTTATTATATGTTGATCTCTGTCCCTGTGTTATCAGTGTCCTGCTTAGAAAGTCTTTTCCTGTGCCAATGATTTCTAAACTATTCCCCACTTTCTTTTCTATCAAATTTAGGTTAGATAGCTTTATGTTGAGTTCTTTGTTTTATGCAGGGTGGTAAATATGAATCTATTTGCATTCTTCCACACATAGTCATCCACTTTGATGAGCATCATTTATTGAAGATGCTATCTTTTTCCAGTGTGTATTTCTGGCTTCTTTGTCAAAAATCAAGTGTCCATGGGTATGTGAAGTGGAAATTTCTGGTTTCTTTGGAGATTCAGTTGTGTCATGTGATGTTTTTCTAGAAACTGTATTATGAGAGGATGTTTTGCTGAAGTAGACATGTGGTGTTTTTCTGGAAGCTGCCTGAAAAAGGGGGCTTATAATGTTTTGCTAGAACAGATGCTTGAGAGAGCATGTGATGTTTGGAAAGGATATAAATATAACCCAACAGACAGTGAACAACAGTGTGGTATTGGTTCACCTTGCCTTCTTTGTTGATCATTGTTTGTCTTTACTTTGTGGAGAGAGGTGCACCAAAGAACTTCTTGTGATATTCCAGTGGCTTCTTGCTGCTTCTGTGAACTCTGGACAATTGGCAAAGCCTTGCTGTTTCTTCTGGATTGAATGGCTATTGCTAATTTGTGAAGGATGTTTGCAAGTGGATTAAGCTACCACTGCTGATTTGTGTGAACTGAACTGTTGATATCCTGACAGTGAAGACTGGAATCTCCCCAAAGAACTATTTCTAAACAGGTCCACATCCTCCTTTGCCCTATTAAGCTTTCCTTTCCACTACCTCTGGTGAGTGGTGGGCTAGAAGGGAGGCTAGAGCATTTAAGAACCCTTATTAAAGTAGATTTTGAAAAATCTAAGCCTACAGATGTATGAGCTTATGTCTAGGTCTTCAATTCATTTGTATTGATAAATGTTTTTTTTTTTAATGCCAATTCCATGCTGTTTTTATTACAACGCCTCTGTAGTACAACTTGAAATCAGGAATGGTGAAACCTCCCTCAGTTCTCCTATTGTTAAGGATTGTTTTAGCTATACTGATTTGTGTGTGTGTGTGTGTGTGTGTGTGTGTGTGTGTGTGTGTGTTTCTATATAAAGCTGAAAATTGGTTTTTAATCAATTTCTATAAAGAGTTGTGTTGGAATTCTGATGGGGGAATTGGGTCTGTAAAGAGATTCATTTTGATAGAATGGCCATTTTACTACATTAATACTACTGATTCTAGAACACGAGAGAGCTTTCCTTCTACTGATATCTTTTCCAATTTCTTTCTTCAATGTCTGTCATGGTTTGAATATGCTTTGCCCAGGGAGTGTCACTATTAGGAGGCGTGGCCTTGGTGGAGTAGATGTGTCACTGTGGGTGTGGGCTTTACTACCCTAGTCTTAGCTGCCTGGAAGTTAATATTCGGCAAGCAGACTTCAGATGGAGATGTAGATAGAACTCACAGCTCCTCTGTACCATGCCTGCCTGGATGCTGCCATGCTCCTGTCATGATGATACTGGACTGAATCTCTGAACCTGTAAGCCAGCCCCAATTAAATGTTGTTCTTTGTAAGAGTTGCCTTGGTCATAGTGTCTGTTCACAACAGTAAAACACTAACTAAGACAATGTCTTAAAGGCGCTATTACTACTGCTACTGCTACTGCTACTGCTACTGCTACTGCTACTGCTACTGCTACTGCTACTGCTACTGCTACTGCTACTGCTACTACTATACATCTTTCACTTTTTTGGTTAGAATTACCCAAGAAAAAAATTTGAGGCTATTAAGAAAGGAATTCTTCCCCTGATTTCTTTACACTAGCTATTTGTGAATGATAATTTTGTATCCTGATATTTTGCTGAAACTGTTTCTCAGATATATATGGTTCCTGGTGACGTTTTTAGGGTTATTTATGTATACAACCATATATGATCTGCAAATAAAGATATTTAGACATCCTCCTTTTTAATTTGTACCCTTGATCCCTTTCAGTTGTCTTATTGCTCTAGCTAAGATATCTAGTATGACATTGAATAGGCTTGAAGAGAGTAGACATTCATGTCTTGTGCCTGGTTTTAGCAGAATTGCTTGGTTTCTCTCCATTTAGGTTGATGTTGTCTGTGGACTTGCTGTAAATTGCCTTTACTGTGTTTAAGTATGTTTCTCGTATCCCTAATCCTTCCAGGACTTTTATCATGAAGGGATGTTGGATTATGTCAGAAGCCTTTTCTGCATCTAATAAGCCAATCATATCACTTTTTGTCTTACAGTTTGTTGATATGATGGGTTATATCATTGATTTACATATCTTGAACCATTGCTCCATCTCAGGGATAAAGCCGACTCTATCATGGTGGGTTGTTTTTCTAATATATTCTTGGATTTAGTTTGCAAGCATTTTAGTGAGAAATTTTGCATCTGTGTTCATAAGGGAAATTGGTCTGTACTTTTCTTTCTTTGTTGGGTCTCTGTGTGATTTATGTATCAGGGTAATTGTGTCCTCATAAAATGAATTAAGCAAAGCTCCTCCTGTTTCTCTTTTGTGGAATAATTTAATGAGTGCAAGCATTAATTTCTTTGTGAAGATCAGGTAGAATTCTATGCTGAATCTATCTGGCTCTGGATATTTTGGATTGGGAGAGTTTTAATCTCTACTGTTTCACTAAGGTTTGTGGATCCATTTAAGATGCTTTTTGATATCGATTTATCTTTAAATTAGGGATATCATGTATATTATATCATATTATCGTATCATATCTTATATCAAGAAATTTACCCATGTCTTTTAAGTTTTCTAGTTTGGCGGAGTACAGATTTTTAAAGGGTGTCCTTATGAGTCTCTAACGTCCTTGGTGTCTGTTGTGATGTCCCCTTTTCCATCTCTAATTTTGTTAATTTGGATCTTCTCGTTTCATCTTTTAGTTAAGTTTTCTAAGGGCTTATCAATCTTGTCGATTTCCTTAATCAACTCATTCCTTTGATTCTTTGTAGTGTTTTTGTTTGTTTCTAGTTTATTAATTTCAGACCAAGTTTGATCATTTCTTGCTATCAACTTTGGGATATTTCTTTTTTATATTCTACAGCAGTGGTTCTCAACCTTCCTAATGCCTTTTAATACCATTCCTCATGTAGTGACTTCCAGCCATAAAATTATTTCTCTGCTACTTCATAACTATAAGTTTGCTACTGTTAGTAATTGTAATGTAAATATCTGCCATGCAACCTCTGTGGGGATTGTAATCCACAGGTTGAGAATGGCTCTTTCAGAGCTTCGAGGTTTACCAGTAAGTTGCTAATATGAATTCTCTCTAATATTTATTTTAACTGTATGCACTTGGTGCTATGAACTTACTTCTTAGAACCACCTTCATTGTGTGCCATGAGTTTGGATTGTTAAGATTTATTTTATTTGTATAAGTACACTGTAGCTGTCTTTAGACACAGCATAAAAGGTCATCAGATCCCATTACCTTGTTGTGGTGGTGTGGGATTGCCCCCTCCTTTTATCTACTGTTCTGGGATTATTTATTCCTTGTGTTTATGTTATATTTAACCTCTTCAGGTTGAGGTTTTCCTTCTAGAGCCTTTTCTAGAGTTGGAATTCTAGCTAGACTTTAATTTGATTTTACCATAGAATTGTTTTCTTTGTCGATTGTGATCGTGTTTTACTGGGTATAATCGTCTGGATTGGCTTTTGTGGCTTTAGCATCCTTCAGGGCCTATTGTAGTAGAGTTACTGGGATCTTTTGGAAGCACATTGTCTTGACTGTAGATGTTTATGGGTTTGCTTTGGTGTCTAGGCATCTGGGGTGAGGATGATTAAGATTATTCTAGGTGTTGATGTTTTATCTGGTCTTTTCTGGGTGTGTGTTCCTTCATTTTTTTTGTTGCCCTCTCTGGATATTAGGAAAGCGTAGTAAACATGTGTTACCCGATGATTGAGGGCTTCTGCATGCATGCATGTGATAATTTAGCCTCTCCACTGAAAAATCAGGTGTTATTCTAATAGTCTGCCTTTATATATTGCTTGCTCTTTTTCCCCTTGCAGGGTTTTTTGTTTTTGTTTGTTTGTTTGTTTTTGGAGTTTTTTTGTTTGTTTTTTTTTCTAGACAGGATTTCTCTGTGTAGCCCTGGCTGTCCTAGAACTCACTCTGTAGACCAGGCTAGCCTCGAACTCAGAAATCCGCCTGCCTCTGTCTCCCGAGTGCTGGGATTAAAGGCGTGTGCCACCACTGCCCAGCTCCCTTGCAGTTTTAATAGTCTTTCTTCGTTCTGTACATTTAGTGTGTTTATTATTATGTGTTGTAGGGAATTTCTTATCTGGCAATTTCCATTTGCTGTTATATATGCTTCTTGTTCTAGGCAGGTCCCCCCCCCCCTTTCTTTAAGTTAGGATTATTTTCTTTTTCTTCTTCTTCTTTGTTTGTTTGTTTGTTTTTTTCGAGACAGGGTTTCTCTGTGTAGCCCTGGCTGTCCTGGAACTCACTCTGTAGACCAGGCTGGCCTTGAACTCAGAAATCTGCCTGTCTCTGCCTCCTGAGTGCTGGGATTAAAGGCGTGCGCCACCACACCCGGTTTAGGATTATTTTATTTTCTATGATTTTGTTGGAAATATTTTCTGTACTTTTGATCTGGGTTTCTTCTCCTTCCTCAGTTCCTACTATTTATAGATTTGATCTTTTCATAGTGTCCAAGATTTTTGGATATTTAGTGCCTAGAATTTTTTAAGTTTAATATTTTCTTTGGATGTGGCATCCATTCCATCTCTCTTGCCTTCAGTGCCCGAGTCTCTTCTGTGTCTTATACTCTGTTGGTGAGTCTGACTTCTGAGGATTTTATTTGACTTTCTAAATTTTTCATTTCTAGTTTTATCTCAGTTTGGGTCTCCTGTAGTGACTCTGTTTCTACTTTCATGCCTTAAACTGTTTTCCGTATGTAATTCCATTCTCTGTATTTTCACACACTTCACTAATAGACTCATTCATATCTTTCAGGTCCTTTAACATATTCATAATTGCAGCTTTGAAAGTCTTTGTGTTTTTAGTTATATCACATTTCTTTTTTTTTTTTAAAGATTTATTTATTTATTATATGTAAGTACACTGTAGCTATCTTCAGACACTCCAGAAGTCAGATCTTGTTACAGATGGTTGTGAGCCACCATGTGGTTGCTGGGATTTGAACTCCGGACCTTCGGAAGAGCAGTCGGGTGCTCTTACCCACTAAGCCATCTCACCAGCCCTATATCACATTTCTCAGGCCCTATTGTAGTAGAGTTACTAGGTTCTATTGGAAGCTGTTGTCTTGGCTGTTGTTGTTTATGGTTTGGCTCTGGTGTCTAGCCATCTGGGGTGAGGATAATTAATGTTATTCTAGGTACTGATGTTTTATCTTGTCTTTGCGCTCCTTTCCTTGTTTTTTGTTGCCTCTCTAGATATTAGTGTAGCAGCCATGGGTTACCTGATTATGGAGTGCTTCTGCATGTTGGTATTGGGGGCTGACACAAAGGAATAGGGGTGGTCTAGAAGAGAGGTTTGAGGGGGCCACAGGAAAGAGGAAAGCTGTGTCCACACCATTTGGCTGAGTCCCCAGGGAGTGGAGGTTGGTAGGGTAGGAAGAAAAGTACCTGCCAATAGAGCTGGAAAGGAGGCTGGAGAGATCTTAGAGGAAAACAGGAAGGAGAGTGACAATCTCCAACCTGAAAGTAGATCCAGTGTGGTCATGGGGGAAGGGGGGAGGAGAAGGTGGGTAGAAAGTCTTTGGAGATATTGGCAAGTGGCACAAAGGAATTGGTATAGGCTAGAGGGGGAGGGCTGAGGGTGTCACAGGAAGGAAGGAAGTAGGGTCTGCAGCATTTCCCAGCAGAGTCCCTGTGAATTAGCATTAGTTTTAAAAATCCTGCTTTCTTTGAAGACCTAGGCCCACATACCATTAGATCCATTTGCATCTGGATTGAGTTTCATTGCTGTGGTTTACATTTTTATCTGAGGTAGAGCTGAGATTGAGGAGGTAGTTATGCTCGCTGCCTGAAATAGTACAAAGCACGCGGAATTCCATGGTAGATTTACCAATGAAATTGAATAAAGTTTGTATAAATGGAAATAAAAGGGTTAGGCTTGCTAGGAAAACAAACAGTTTATGTGCTATCTCATTTGGGGTTCTCTGATTCTGAAAGTTACATAAAATTCTGTCTATGTAAATGACGTGAGAGTGGAAGTAAAACTGTCCACAAGACAAAGGAGACACAATAAGGGAGGGAGGAAGAGGAGGGTACAGGCATAGGAGTATGCTCAGTGTACAGTACATACATGTACATACATGCACATACATGTACATCCATGTATAAATAAATTGTTGGGGGGCTGGAGAGATGGCTTAGTGGTTAAGAACACCGACTGCTCTTCCAGAGGTCCTGAGTTCAATTCTCAGCAGCCACAAGGTAGCTCACAACCATCTGTAATGGGGTCTGATGCCCTCTTCTGGTGTGTCTGAAGACAGCTACAGTGTACTCATATACAAAAATAAATAAATAAATCTTTAAAAAATTGTTTACAAAATAGTTTAAAAAACAATTGTAGGTAGGGGAAACAAAACTATAGAACTTTAGGAAGACATTTGAAAAGATAAACAAAACACAGCATACACATGTACACATGTTAGGGTTATTCAAGCATAGTTATGAGAATGACTGTTGCTAAGCCACAGCTCCTAATGATGCCCCTCAATTATTTTCTTTTTGCTGATTCTTTGTGAATTTCACATCACACATCCCAATCCCATTTATCTCCCAGTCCTTCCATATCTGACCTTACAACCTCCCCTGTAAAAGAAAACAAAAAATAAAAACAAAAACCAACCAACCAACCAACCAACCAACCAACCAAATATCTCATTATGGAAGCTGCAGAGTGTTCTGGTGTGTCCCACAGCTCTTGTGTGTCCCACACCCTTTTGCTCACACAGCTTTACTTGTTCAGTGCACCCAGTCATTGGAGTCATTGGTCTGGTTCCAGGCCTCTGGCTTCTGCTGCACTCTATGAGTACTGGATGCTCAGCAGGACTCCTTTCAGATGTCCAGTTGTTGCTCTGTGTCATGGAGATCCTGCAGCTTTGACTTTGCACATCCAGCCCTCTCATGTGCTCCAGCAGTTCATAGATGGAGTAAAAGTTGGGGTGACCCAACTCAACAGCATGGATCTGAGCCTGCGTGGTGGTGGCTGGGTTGGTCAGCCTGCCAGCTCTCCCATACTCACTCGTGCCACCAAGGCCAGCTCTCCAGCACTGCTACCGCTAGGAGCCGGGTGAGCTCTCCTGGTCTCACACTCCCAGAACTGTCTCTCCTGCACCATGCCACCAGGGTCAGCCCTCCTACACTTTGGGGGAGGAGAAGAAGGGTGAGGGGGAAGAGGGGACATCTCTCCTGCGCCTACTCCACTGCACAGCTGGCAAGGGGCAGGACCAGCTCTCCTGTATTCATGCCCTGGGGCAGCTCATCAGCACCCACACCACCAGAGCTAGCTCTATTGTGCTGCCCAGACTATGCATGCCACCTCAATTATTAAGACCTCCCAAACACCTCAATTATTACAGCCCCCCCACTCCAGAGGCTTGCTGATGATTTTGGTAGCAGTTAATTCAATATTCAGTTTGTTGACTTTTTTCATCCACTTATCCATCTCCCAACCCTATATTTTAAAAGCTCCCTTCATGCCAGGCTTGAGATAGAAAGAGAACATTCCTTGGATTCTAAGAACTCAGAGTCCATGGGAAGATGGGCAAAGCAGTATGACAAAGCTGGGGGCAACGCAGAGAAAGAAAATGCCTACATTTTAGGAGTCTGGAACAGGGACTACTGAGCTCAATTTGGAGGCATCAAGAAAAATTTTCTAGACCAGTGTGAAGGATGACCTGCCATGAGCTGGTGCTCCTCTCCAGGCCTCATGACCTGGCATGAGTTGGCGCTCCTCTTCGGGCTTCATGTACTCCATGGTACACTATTACTCTCCCATAATACCAAGTGAAGCCTAGTCCCTGGAGTTTTTCCAGGGTTGTGGGTAGTCTATGAGTGTCCTGGTTTTGAGAATCACTCCTTAAAACTCCCAGGGTCCATTTTTCCAGCTAAGACTCCATCTCCTAACTCCCGTTTCCTTTTTACATTACAGCTAAACTGGCTGGGAGAACTGTTCGGTCTTTTGCTGACGACCCATTTCTATGTCAGTGAACAGCCCAAGCAATTCCTGCCAGGCAGAGTCTGGCTGCTGGCTCAGGCGGCATTGTCTAAACACATAGATGGAGGATGTTGGTTTAATGTCGCTCCCGTGCTTCTGTTCCTGCTTCAAAGACACACAGAAACAAGGCTCTGGCACCAAGTCCCCTGCTTCCTGGCAGGAATACTCCAGCTTCAATCTTCCTCTGGCCCTGTCCCTCAGCCCTCCCAGAACAGAGCCCTAGTCTAGGCTTCGGGACTAGATCCAAGAAAGTGCAAATTATGAGGGAAATGGAGCCCTTCCACTAAAATCCAGCAAGAGGGACAACAGAACATTCTGTCAGGCATGCCCCCATTGTGTGGCCATTTCCTCCAAACTGACCCGTTCCTTCTTGGTTAGAGAGAGAAACTCCAAAGATTCGGGAAGCTAAACTTACCCAGTTCAGGAAGCTAGTGAAACTCAAGTAGTTTAGAAAATCAAGACTCACCAGACCTCTTCCAAAGGTTATAAAAGCAAGCAAAGCTACTGGGTTGAGGAGCCTCACCACGGCCAGGCTGCCTGCAAGCCGTGCAGAATGCTCCAAGGGCACTGCTTTGGTGCATCATCACTCATAGCTGGGGAGGGGCAGGCCTTTCCAGTGGTCCTGCTGTTTCTGAGTGGCCCACCGGGAGGTTCTTGTCAATAACCCCAGTAAACTCACTGGCTCACTTAGCTACACTTGGCTTAAATTGTTTCATTGGTTTGTAGTGGGTGTATTGATGGCTGAAGAGGCTTCTATTAATGTCTCTCCAGGAAGTTACACAGTATCATCAGGGACCTTTGGTCAAGAATGCACCTCCCTACACACAGGCACTCCCGCCCACATCCACCATACCCCAACTCCTACACACAGGCATGAGCACAAGCAAGCATGCTTGCACACGCACCTTCTTGTCCAAACCAGACTTTTGCTAGTCTGTTCCTAACTCCTCCTACCTCTTCACACCTGACCTCCAAATCCTGCTCACCTACTTCCATCCACCTCAGCTGAAACCACTGTCAACTGCTTCCATTTATCCATATGGGACCTCTCCCTTGGCTTACCCCTTCTGACAGACTCTTTTCTCTGTAACTAGAGCCCTCCACTGCCTAGAATTTGCCAGTGATCTCTACTCCCCTTTCAGTTAGGCACAGAATCTGTCCCCAGCTCCCAGAGCCTGCCTGGGGTGGATCTGCCTTCTCCCCAGCCTCACGGATCCTCACAGTCATCCTGTCCACCAGGTTTCTTCTGAGTGCTCCCTTCTCTGCAACGTTCTGCACCAGGGCCATACCCCAATCAGTCTTGCTCATTCTTCAGACCTTCAGAATCCTTTCTAACACCTCCAGACAAGTGACTCTCTCCCTATTTGCCATCAAATCCCCGCCATTCCTACCAGTAGCATCAGTCACACTTGTAATTAGGTATGTCCTGTCTGTTTTCTCTGCTGGTTAGTATGCCTTGAATAGACGTGGCGTCTGCTGCCACTAGAACCCAGCACCTGGAACTTGAAGGAAATGGAGATATTTCTGTTCCATGTTGCTTCAAGTGTCTCCTGCTATGCTTAGAGAGCTGGGCTCCATTGTGCAGGGTACCAAGCCAGAGACTTAGTCCTTAGATTAGAAGGGGAACTTCCCCATTCGGCAGACATTTGTTAAACATCAAGAAATTACTCTTCCCGGGGGCTGGAACAGAGGAGCAGAAATGGCATATACGTTTATCTTCTGTTGTTCAGAATATGTGTGGGAGACACATATTACCCACACTGCTAGAGAAAAGAATCCAGGGAGCGGTGAGTGAAGTGATAAATACAGCTGAGTGCACGATCACATACCTGAGCACAGAGCAGCAATTTACAGCCCTGTCACTTGGCCCTGCGGGAATTTACAGTGCTGTAACTCAAGAGTATTTCTACACGGCCCACTAACAAACACCCACTTCAGCCCCAGTTCAGAGGTGACTGTAGTTGCTGCTCTTAGATTCTTTTCTTTCCTTTTTGGAGATTATAAGATAATTATGTTATTCTTCCCTTCCCTTCTTTCCCTCCTTCCAAATCCTCCCACATATCCCTCTTTGCTCTCTTTCAAATCCACAGCCTCTTTTTTTCTATTAATTGTTGAATACACACACACACACACACACACACACACACACACACACACACACACATTGCCTGGGTGTGTTTTCAGGTCTGATCATTTGAATAGCAATAGGCATGCTGAAGAGGACTGGGTGGGGTGGGAGGAAGCAGCCCTGGAGGCCTATCCTCTACACAAAGAACCACACCACTAAGGAATGCTTGGGGAAGGAGAAGCAGCCTCCCTTCCTCTTTTGATAAGGAGGAAGGCTGGGCCAGGTGGGGTTAAGATATTTACCAGGTCTGGGAGGGAGAGGAGATATCATTATCACTCAGAATCCTTTCGCTGTTCAGGTGAACTATGAACACAGACTTCAGCACTACCTTAGTTTTGTGGGCAGCTTTGTTAACATAACAAGAAGCCCCCATTCTCTATCCCCTTAGCGTCAGCCTGAGTCCCACAGCCCTGCTTCTGCCCCAGGCTTCAGCCTTTTGCTCCCTTGCTTTCCATTCTATGTAGGTGGGGCTTTTGGTTTTTTGTTGTTTCCCACTAGAGCCCCTAATCAAAATGTATCCTTTAGCTTGTAAAGTGGTACACACATTCAACCACAACCCTTGGGAGACAGGCACAGAAGGATCACTACAAGTTCAAAGCCACCCTAGACTACATGGCAAGATTTTGTTTTAACAGCAACACAGCCAAAGCCAACCCAACCCCTGCTTTCTGCAAGGCCCAGCCCAGGGGCAATGTTCTCCTCTGATGGGACAAAGTACCCTTCCCAATGCATTGGCTGTCCTTGTCACTGTTTGTTGCTGCAGGAGACACCATGACCATGGATCTCTAAGAAAGGAAAACATTTATTTGGAGGCTTGTTTACAGTTTCAGAGGTGAGTCCATTATCGTGGTGGGGAGCATGGTGGCACACAAGCAAGGTGCTGGAGCAGTAGCTGAGAGCAACATCCTATCCTGACCAACAGGCAGTAGAGATGCTTGGGGACTTTTGAAACCTCAAAACCCACACCCAGTGACTTACTTCCTCCAACAAAGCCACACCTCCTTATCCTTTCAAATGGTGCCACTCCCTGGTGACCAAGCATTCAAATCTATGGTGAATATGGGGGCCATTCTCATTCAAACCACTGCTCTTGTACTGCCTTACTTCAAGGCCACCTGTTTAGTATTATAGTTACTTATGTGTGTTTCATCGCCCTCTCAAAATTTCTTCATACATTTGAATGGACCCTTTGGAGTCTGGCATTTGAAAGAATCTCAGGGAATTATTTCAGTGAAATATTGCTACCCGTCTATTCGTGACTCTCTCCCCCTTGAGCCCCCACAACTGTCTGGTATTGTGGTAGGCAACACAGAGGTCTCTGTAATTACAATGACCAAGGAGCACACCTCTCCATTTCTGTATATGGGAGCTGAGACAGAAGCTTCCCAAAGGGACACATCAAGTAGATGTGACTGCTGGATTCTGGCACTACTGTTCCCCTTCTACTCCTGAATTCCACGAGCCGTGTGTTTGAGAGCCTGGGTTCTATCCAGCATCTTAGGTGTTTTGTTCTCTTCTCAACTAACCAGAAGCTGCTTTGTCAATAGCTGTCACAGCTGTTTGTCAGGGTATGACTTGAGCAGGTAGCTCAAGCAGTGGGGTCCTTATAGCTTAGGAAGCTGATCAGAAAGTCACTTCTAGGAAAACTGGCAGCCCCAGACTCTGCTATCCTGAGCCTTCCTTTCCCTGATGGAAGTAGGGAAGAGCACCTGCTAGCGCACCCAGCGCTATCCCCTTGGCTCTTGAGCCCTCTGCCCTAGATCTTTCCTGATGGTTTTTCCCATCACCTCTGCTCTGGATCGAGAGAGAGACACCAAGGTGAAAGGAGATGCTCATTCTCACCCACAGGTCACAGAATGCTCACCTCAGGGAAAGTGTGTACTAGAGGTCACCTGTCCAGGATATGGGCAGAGCTCAGCCAGACTGCCTTCCATTGGGTTTTCCTAAGTTATAGTTGGGAAGTGGGGACTGGTAGCGGACGGCTAGGGTGAAGTGAAGTGGAGGGTCACATGGTAGGACTCTCTCACATACACACACATGACAACGGGGAGGAGGGAGGAGGGTGAAGAGGGGGTAGTGAAGACAGTGACAACACTGAAAAGTTGAGGCAGCGTCTGTCTATATAACCCTGGCTAGCCTTGAACTTGCCATTGTTCTGATCAGGTTCCTGAGTGTTGAAGTTACAGACACAAGTCAACACATCAGTTCTAGATAATATTACTATTATTAATATATTTATAATCTCTTTTTTGAGACAAAGTCTGCCTATGTTTGTCTTAGCTGGACTAGTACTTCCTATGTGACTCAGTGTGACCTCAAACTCAAGGCAATCCCCCTGTTTCACCTTCCTAGTTCTCCCTCCTGCTGGGACTGGTGTGAGCATCACTCCTGCCACTCCACACAGAAGAGAATCCGCAGAGATTGGCCTTTGTGCCGCTTTGTGTCTTTGTGTGTTCAAGCTGAGTTCAGCTTGACTTGGCTTTAGTTTTTTGATAATTTGGTCTTGTTCCTTGTCACCTTGCCAGGCTACTGTCTTTCCTTTTTGGAGTCTCTTTTCCAGTCCTCAGAATTGTCTTACTCAAACTTGCCTGGGAAATAAATTCATACAACATGTGATGGACTTCATTTTCTGGCCACCTCACCTTTAAAAATGCCTGTTTAAAAAGAACTACAGCTAGCATTGGGACAATGCCTTAGCCAAAGGAACACATTCTTACATAAGGAGGATGCAGCTGGGGAAGAAAATAGAAAGCCATTTTAAAGCCCTTGAAATGATACCTAGTCCACAGGTGTGCAGGGTGATCTCCCATAGTGCCCACAGGACTCACATAGGTTCTCTTGGGCTGTCAGGGGAGAGGGAGGGGAGGGGAGGGGAAAGGGGGTGGGCGGGAGCTGCCTGCATGCTTCCATGGCCCTTCAGAGAAGATACCGGAGTGAAATGTTGTGGCCACTGCTGGTTAAAACTGCTCTCCCTTGTCGCTATGAAATGGTCCCCAGCTGTTTAGAACTCAGTCGTTGCCAACTCTGGTGGTGTGAAAATGGTTTCCTGCAGCTCCAGCCAGGCAGTGCTGTGACAGGCAGGTCACAGAGTGGGAATACTCTAAGTGCAGCGGCTGCAGTGTGGAGGGTTCTGGCTCTGCAGCAGTAGAGATGCTCATCACAGGATGCAAGGCTGCCTGAGGTGGGTGAGCTTCCCTCCTAGGCCGGCTCTGCTCAGTAAGGCAGAGAGCACCATCCCAGGCACCCTGTGCACTCATCTCCATGTATTTTATGTGAAATTACTAACATTAAGAAGTGAGTTGTTACATAAAACTCAGATTATCCCCTGAGAGATACTGCATCAAGAAGATGAGATGAGTTTTTAACAGGCTTTTGGATTGCTTAGTAATATTGAAAGAGGAATTCATATGCACACGCTGGAAAAAGTTTTAAATTTCTTGATTTGATGAAGAAAACAAGCATAAAACTCCCAAGGGATTGCTACTGCTAGTGCAAGCTAGTTACTGAATAGTATCCATTAAGCAAAGATTATTTACGTATTTAAGATTACTTACCGCTTAAGAAAACCATGACTTGAGCTCAATTAAAAAAAAAATCCAGTAGGAGCTTTCCTTGCCCTAGTTGGACAAGCCCCCAAATACAAGCTATTTATTACTAGCAGTAATTCTAAAGCTGAGAGGCACTTTTAATGACTGTCAAGTTTGATCGAATTATCCTGTTCCCCCCCAACAAAACTATGAAATCATCACGAAAAATCGGAGTGTGGACCCAAAAAAGTAGGACAGCCATAAGCATGCAGAATGGTTGATTAATCAAATGTGTATGGTCTTCCTGAATTTTTAATAATTTTGATTTGCCTGCTTAAAATTTTCATAACTTGTTTTGACTCCTGTGCTCATTTTTAAAAATAAAATTTCACTTCTGTATTAATTTTGAATTGATGCTTTGTCTTTTCCTGTATGGGAGAAACCCCCAACCAGTGTAAACTCTGACTTTGCCCCATCCACAGCGGGGAGGGGCAGAAAGCCCAGCACACAGATGGTCACACTTTCCATCAAAGCTGTGTGCCTGAAGTTGCCAACAGAGCTTCCTTCCCTTGTCCTCCACAGCTGCATTTCCTCCATTTTGCAGAAGAAGGACGGATAGGTGGTACCTGGTAGCCTGCTCAATTTATTCAGCAGGGAGGTTGCAGAGTCTGGGGACTCCCAGGTGCCAGTATTTACCCCATTTTCTTCCACTTTCATTCTAGACTCAAGTACAAAAATCTCAGACTTCATACAGCCTGTTCTTTATAGGGCGTGCCAAAGGGATTGGAGGAGGTGACTGGCTCACCAGGAGTCACAGAGATGACAGAAGCAGCAGGATCAGACTTACTTACACTCTGCAGGCTTTTCCTTCTGGTACCACCCAGCTCTGACCCAAACCCAGGCTCCCAGGGGGCTGCTAAGGCAGGTGTCACCCACTGCAGCTTGGGGGCAGCTGGGCTGACTGGAGACCAGTGGATCATGCCTTTAGGAGGTTTGTGCTTTTGGGGGCCGCAGCACTTAGCCTCCCCCATTTTATTAATTTAAATAAACGAAGCCACAAAAAGGCTGGAGAAGCCCAGGAGTCAGAGAGCTTCCAGGACAGCTTTGCATGGCCTCTCCCTAAAGCAAAGTGTGCTTTCAGTTAAAGCAGTGATACAGTTTGTGACCCAGGGAAGGTCCCCAGTTGTGCCTCTACCATCTGCAAGTTTCTAGCTCTCTTCTTGATCTGTCACACTCACCTTAGCTCAGTTCCACAGAATGAGGTCTCAACAATCTAATACAATCGATTTGTATCCATCAGGGCTCTCTGGAGCCGTGGTTCTTCACCTTCCCAATGCCCTTTAATACAGTTCCTCATGTTGTGGTGACCCACAACCATAAAATTATTTTCTTTACTGGCTCATAACTGTAATTTTGCTACTGCTATGAATCATAACGTACCGTCTGGGTATCTGTTTTCTCAGTACCCACATGGCCATCTCTCTATGCCTGGATCCTAATTTGTGCTGTCTATTTGGGGTTAAGGTGCACTCTAATGACTTCGTTTAATGTAGGACTTCTTTAAAGACCCTGTTAGATCACAGACTCACTAGCTGACCCTCTTTACCTCTCCTAGAAATCAGACCATAGTCATAACCTTCTACAGCCTCTCTCCCTGCTAGTTCGTTCCTTCCCATTTGTAGCCTTAGGAAGGCCCAGTCCCCCCATCCCCACCCCACCCCCATTCCTCGATCAAAGACAAGTATGATTTATGACTTGGCTTTTGTTGGTGCCTTCCTGAATCCTAGCGCACAGACCATGCCCAAGCTGGATGGTTTGGTGTGGAGCTTGCTTATTCTGCCCTGGAAAAATGAAGAAGAATCAGAGATTGCATTATGTTCTACCTGTCTGAATGCTGTCTCAACTTCAAGCTCTGATCTAACCAGCCACTTCTGAAGGGTTATGTCAACACACACCCCTACCCCCAAACAGACCTTATTTCGATTGCAGTCAATTCTGAGGTGCTGGGAATTGTTCTTCAATATATGAATGAGGGCGACCTAGCTCAGCCCATGATCTCTTCAGTGTGAATGAGGTTAAAAGGGTAGGTAGGGAGAACATGGATAGGGTTCCTAAGAGGAATCTCATGGGAAAGGTAGGAAAAGTAAGGCATACTCAGAGATAGATATCCAAGAGAGTCTTATAGGATGTCTAACCCAGAGGCCCACTGCACGGTCCCACGCACATCCTAAGAATCCCCAAGTCTGGGTGTTCTGTGTTTGCTCCCATCCCAACAGGAGCTGTCAGCTTGAGCACAGCGGTCACATTACCCTCTGCTCTCTGCAGTCCAGTCTGTTGTCTTTCCCAGACAGCCAGCGCTTTGCCTATCTATCCCACTGAACAAAGTCAGCTGACATCGGAATCTTTTTTTTTCCATTTTTTATTAGGTATTTAGCTCATTTACATTTCCAATGCTATACCAAAAGTCCCCCATACCCACCCACCCCCACTCCCCTACCCACCCACTCCCCCTTTTTGGCCCTGGCGTTCCCCTGTACTGGGGCATATAAAGTTTGCGTGTCCAATGGGCCTCTCTTTCCAGTGATGGCCGACTAGGCCATCTTTTGATACATATGCAGCTAGAGTCAAGAGCTCCGGGGTACTGGTTAGTTCATAATGTTGTTCCACCTATAGGGTTGCAGATCCCTTTAGCTCCTTGGGTACTTTCTCTAGCTCCTCCATTGGGAGCCCTGTGATCCATCCATTAGCTGACTGTGAGCATCCACTTCTGTGTTTGCTAGGCCCCGGCATAGTCTCACAAAAGACAGCTACATCTGGGTCCTTTCAATAAAATCTTGCTAGTATATGCAATGGTGTCAGCGTTTGGATGCTGATTATGGGGTGGATCCCTGGATATGGCAGTCTCTACATGGTCCATCCTTTCACCTCAGCTCCAAACTTTGTCTCTGTAACTCCTTCCATGGGTGTTTTGTTCCCATCGGAATCTTTATTACAGGTGTACAGACCAGTCTACTGCCAAGTCCTGCAGATTGTGGGGTTAACTCCAGATTGGACACCAACGTCTACAAATGCACCCATTGTGTGGCTTTTTCTCCGGGCACAACATGCCATCTTGGAGTAGGGATTGACTTGGGCTGCTAGCCTTGTCAACTAGAGAAGAACACAGAGGTAGTCACATCTATAGTAGTGGCAATGGCTGGTGATACTCCCTAATAGAAGGAAGTAGGAGAGGGTCACAAGATCTTCATCCAGGACTCTAGCTATTGATCTTAGACGCTTACCCCAAGTCCAAATGATATTGGCAGATGGCGAAGTATTGTGAATTAGAGAGTTAACTGAAGGGGAGACTCCACGGAGTAGCTTCCATGAGACTGCTATCGCTGAAGAGTGGGAGTTTGTGATGATGCAGCTGTTTTGGAGTTTCATCCTTTACTTCTCTTACTACTCTTCCCCTGTGTTCTATAAGAAAGCCCAGTAAACTCATTAGTCTCTTCAGCCTGGACTTTAATGAAATCAACTTTGCCCTGTTATTGGTGCCCTCTAGGGTGAATGGTAGGAAAAGTTATGAAGTAGAGTATCTCCCACCCTTTCCCCTCACACATTCCAGCTTTCTTTTTTTTTTTTTAAGATTTATTTATTATATATAAGTACACTGTAGCTGTCTTCAGACACTCCAGAAGAGGGCGCCAGATCTCGTTACGGATGGTTGTGAGCCACCATGTGGTTGCTGGGAATTGAACTCATGACCTCTGGAAGAGCAGTCAGTGCTCTTAACCACTGAGCCATCTCTCCAGCCCACATTCCAGCTTTCTCAGAAGCATCAGGCAAAAGATTTTAGATTTGAGGCTCAAGGGAGACACTGAGATAGATTTCCATTGGGGTAATATGTCTACTAGAAGAGTTATTCATGCCATAGGCAGACAGCAGGTGGTAGGAGCTCTGAGAAGAGTTCAGGCCCATGTGACAGAGTGGACACCCCTTCTCAGAGGCTTCAGAGGAGGCGAGGGTGTTGGTTGGCTGTTAGCTGGATATGAACTAGAGTCATCTAAGAAGAGAGAACCTCAACTCAGAAGTATGGTGGTGCACATCTTTAATTCCAGGATGGTAGGTGCAGAGGCAAATATCTATCTGTGAATTTGAGGTCTGCTTGGTCTATGTATCCAGGATTTCATAGGAAGACCCTGTCTAGAAGAGGAAGAGGAGGAGGATGAAGAGGAGAAAGAGAAAGAGAAAGAGGAGGAGGAAGAAAAGAAAATACCTCTGATTTAGGGTTGTACTGCTGTGAACAGACACCATGATCAAAGGCAACTCGTAGAAGGGCAACATTTAATTGGGGCTGGCTTACAGGTTTTGAGGTTCAGTCCATTATCATCAAGGCAGGGAGCACAGCAGTGTCCAGGCAGGCATGGTGCAGGAGGAGCTGAGAGTTCTACATTTTGATCTGAAGGCTGCTAGTGGAAGATTGGCTTCCAGGCAGCTATGATGAGGGTCTTAAAGCCCACACCCACAGAAACACTCCTACTCCAACAAGGCCACACCTACTTCAACAGGGCCACACCTTCTAATAGTGCCACTCCCTGGGCCAAGCATATACAAACCATCACAACTTATATCAGTGGGGGTGTTTTCTTGATTGACGATTAATATGAGATAGCCCAGCCCATTTTGGGTGGTGCTCCCCCTGGGCTGGTGCTCCCCCTGGGCTGGTGGTTCTGGAATGTATGAGAAAGCAAACTGAGCATAGATGAAATAAAACCTTTCCTCTTCAAGTTGCTTGTGATTATAATGTTTATCACAACAATAGAAACCTAATTCATGGCACATAATTGATGACTAGTCTGTAGTCTGTGCTTACAACCAAACTGAGGGTGGAGAGGCAAGAAACTAGAAAGATAAGTTACTTTAGTTCTGGAAACC
This sequence comes from Mus musculus, assembly GCF_000001635.26. Taxonomy (NCBI): domain Eukaryota; kingdom Metazoa; phylum Chordata; class Mammalia; order Rodentia; family Muridae; genus Mus; species Mus musculus. Next base: position 87,202,261 of record NC_000069.6, read on the forward strand.
AAATTACTGTCATTTGGAGAATTATCACACTTTAACCAAAATAGAGTGCTTTACAAAAATTGCATGCTCTGGTCTAATATTCCTGATTTTTTTATTATTAGATAGCTGGAGAAGGGCATATAGGTATCATTTTTCTAACTCTTTCTGGCCCGACAAGGGAGAGATATTCTCATGGAAAGGAAGTCTGGTGGGTGGTCTCGGGCAATCTCTAGTACTGGAAACTTTGTAGGGAAAGGATGCTGTTAATGTGTCTTTTGGTGGTGTCCTGAATAAGAATTTAGACTATGGGATATAAAACTAGTTGGGCAATTGAAAGAAACTTAGTAGAAAAACATGCTCTTTAAGTTAGGATCCAGGAAAGGGAGTAGGTTCAGTGATGGATGTGACTGGCAACCACGTTGCTGAAGGCAGCACAGCCCTGGAGGATGACCACCAAGTTCCTGAGTGCCAGGGAAAGCATCCCAAATCATGAGGGAGGGTTCACCATCAGTGGCCTCTAGGTCTACTGATATCTCTTTAGCTACCTAGTATTTTCCCTCTTAGGGGCTGAGACCCAGCACTGGAGAAGTGGCTTACAGTTATGAGCACTTGCTGCTTTCTCAAAGGACTAGCGTTTGGTTCCAGCATTTACATCAGGAAGCTGGCAGCCATTTGTAATTCCATTGACTTTTATAGGTTTTCAGAGGGCGGCAGGAAGTCTTACACCACACATTTTGGTTTGGCTTAGCGTAGGTGACTAAGAGTGTGGAAGAGAAGCCCTGGGTAGGAATATAAATATCTTACAATCCCAGTGAAGACAGGCTGGGCCTGCTTCTCCTCCTCTCTCTTGCTGGACATGACACAATGGTTATTTTTCCTATTCCTCCTCACCGGTGTCTTCTAATCTCCACAGCAGAGAGCTGTCAGCTTATTGGTCAGGCCACTGTCAGATTTCTGGGGAAGAGAGGAAGGCAACTAAAGGATCTATAATCTAACACTTCACGGGCCATTCCTCATCCCCCTCAAACTAATATCTATTGCTATGTAACAAAACATCACAAATCTAATAGCTTCACCATCAAAAACAATTTAGGCTGGAGAGATTTAGGCTCAGCAGTTAAAAGCATTTGCTATCCTTTCAGAGGACCTAGGTTTAACTCTTAGCACCCACGTGGTGTCTCCCAAGCTGTCTGTTAGTCCAGTTACAGGGAATCTAATGTCGCCTTCCGACCTCTGACGGCATCAGGCACACATAGTGTTCTTACACATTTTCAGTCAAAACATTCATACACATAAAAGAAAGTAAAACGCAAAAATGTATTTACCACAAGATTTGTGGTTAGGAATTTTGGGCTGCTCAGAAGATGTGGAGGTTGGAATATGGTAATGTGGTGGAAGAGATACAGCCCATGGCTAAGTGAGGTGGTGCAATGTGGGGTCTAACCAGCCAATTAATTTCTGAGACATCTCATACAGGAAGAGAAGGGGTGGGACTGAGTTCTTGTCCTGTGTAGAGAAGGGACTGTGGAGAATAGACTTGGCTGGTCCTGAGGGAGAGCTGAGGCAGTCAGTGACAGGGACAGATCACACATTAACTTAGTGTAGGTACTTGTAGATATAATTAAGATCTGAAATTGATTTTTGTCCAGTTAATTTTGAGATACTTAAAGGGGGATTATTCTGAGCAGCTTGCCTAGCTACTTAAAGAAGAGGAAATTTCTGCCCTTAGAGAGGAGAGTGAACAAAGCAGGAATTATCTCCTGTTGGCCTTGAAGAAGCAATTAACTCACAAAATGTCCAACAAATACAGATAAAATCTTATTTTGTGTGTATGAATGTTTTGCCTATGTGTAAGTGCACCACACACGTGCCTGGTGCCCACAGATGCCACCCCCCTCCACCTCAGCCTCCACACCACAGTGGGCCTTTGACCCTAGTTTGTCAGAATCCCAAGGACATGTTGCCATTCCCACCGATTGCCTCTACTTATCCCTGTATCTCAAGCCTTCTTTAGTATTTAGCGTATTTAGTGTATTCAGTGTGTAGGTGTTTGTACACACATTCACCTCTATCTTCTCTAATGCTAAGGAATGGTGTTGTCACCAATCACCTGGCCAATAATTGTGTTTTGTTTTCTTTACCATGTGGTGGGCATTGTGGGTAAACAAGGAGAAGCTCTCCATATACTGGTCTCTGGTAGCTTTTGATTTTGACAGGCAGAAGCAGCAGCAACTAGAGCCTTCTGTCTTCACATAGGCCTTGAGTATCAGGGTCCTTAGCCCTACAAGCACCATAGTTCCATTGATGTCTTAAATATTAGCATTCTTTGCCCTTAGCACAGCCAGTTTTGTGGTTCTCAACCCAGGGTCTAAAGACCTGACAGCTCTACTGGCCTTTTTCAGTGATGAGGGCCTGTAGGCTCCTGTTTGTCTCTTTCTTCTTTTGCTACTCTTCTTTCTTACCTGACTACCATTACTCTCCAGCCTCTCAGCAGTTGCCAAGACTACTCAGACAACCTCCTCCTCTGGGATAATTTGGGAGGCCAAGGTGCACCACAGGACATCTCCAGGGTCATCACAAAGACGAACAGTACCTCTTTATGATCAAGCAATCAGCTGTCTTACTGCATTCAGGTCTTCAGGTACTAACTGCCTGGCAATTACTCAGTTAAGTTGTATCTGCCATGCTAACTGTCTCTGCTGCTTCTTGTTTGGTGTTACCAGCTCAGCCTGTACTACTGGTTGTAGGGAATAACAAACCAACCAATCAACTAACCAACCAAAAACAACCAAAAACAAAAAGAAAAAAACAACAACAACAAAAAAAGCCAAACAAACCCTCAAGTGAGGGGAGATTGTACAGGGGAGTGGCTCCCAGTTGACTCACTTAATAATCCCTGGAAGCCTGCTTAGGTGGCCAGAGGAGTATTTAGTCAACCACCACCTTCCCTATTGGTGCCAACTGAAGTGACTGAGGATTGTGTTTGGATCAAAAATGGCCTGGCCTCTAAACACCGATCACAGCAGGACCTCTGCTATAACACCAGGGAAAATATTTACCTTCCTCCAAGTGAGACACAGTTACAAGAGCTTCTAGATTTACTGAGCAAAAAGTTTAGTAAAAACTGTTTCAAAAAGCCTAGGCTGGGGCTCTGCCAGGAAGCCAGGGCAATCAGCTTCAGTCTTTGCGAAGCTGTCTCAAGGTATTGAAGGGCTGTTCAAGATAGCTGGTGTTTCCATAAAAAGGAAGTGTTGTTGGCTGTTAGACAGATAATCTTTTTGCTTAAGACAGCTCTGGTAGCAAAGGCGAGTCCAACAGCTGCTAATTAGGCAATCACATTGGCCTAGCCACTAATCTGTCCTTATTCACAGGAAAACAAACACTAGGAAGAGTGTTCAGAATACAAATTTACAGAGCTTATCATTAACAATGTACCGATTGAATGTGTGTAGCAGGTATGTAGATGTAGAGTTGTGTGTGTGTGTGTGTGTGTGTATGCATAGTAGGTGTGTACATGTAGAGCTATATGCAAGTGTATGAGTATGTGTGAGTGCATACACACGTGTGTACATGGTGTATGTGTATGCGTGGTGTGTGCATGATGTGTGTATGTATGTGTGAACATGGTGTGCCTATGTACATAATGTGTGTGTATGTGTGTGTGTAGTCTATTCCTCCCAGTATGTACTTTGTTTTTGTTTTGTTTGTCTTATTCACTTTGTTTATTGAGGCAGGGTCTCTCGGCAGGCTCTGTGGCTCATTGATAGGCTAGTCCATCATGTACCAGGGACTTGCCTGTCTTCACCTTCCCAGCTCTGGGATTGCAAGTGTGTACCACTCAATTGTATTTTTACCTGGGTTTGGGAAACAAAATAAGATCCTCACGCTTGAGCAGCAACTGTTTTTCCAACTGAATTGTATTCCCAGCCTGACGAGTAGTGATTCTACCAGTGTTTTAACAGAGCACAATGCTTGCACAGTGTACCAGAGAGAGAGGGAGCGCCTTCACCTGTCTCCACACATCGAAATGTTTGTTCTGCCTTTACTGTCATTCCTGGTACCTATTGCAGCACAGTGCAAGTCAAAAAAAAAAAAAAAAGCAGACATCCAATGATTACTTGTGGAATTAAATGGCTGATGAAGAGCAAGAGAAGCAGTACCAAGCAGGGAGACTCAGGAAGGGAGGAAGGGCTGGGAGACGTCTGTGCCAATTGGCATGGCTTGGGGACCGGAAGGGGCACACCCTACCAATATCCCAGCCTGAAGGGATTTGGCAAGTGAGCTGAGCCTGAGTAGTACTTGCCTGGTAAGTGCTCTGTGGGGAGGTGTAATGTGTCTCTATTTAAAACCAATTTTCAGAGTTGGAATTCCTGTTCTGAAAGGTTTCTGGCAGGATTGGGAAGCCATAACTTTGGAGAGGCTGCAATAAACCAGAAATTTGCTCCCAGGTGAGCAGGAAACTCTTTAATGTTTTGAAGAGAGAATTTTCTGGAACTTTGCTCATCCTGTAGCTGGTTTGCAAGTCAGTTCTGCTGCTGGTGAGCCACATTCCAGTTTGGTGTCTGTTCCCCATTCTAGTAGATGGGCTGAAGCCAAGGCAACCCGCACATATGGAAGAGTACAGCAATTTCACTTTGGATTGGGGCTGTGATTCTGTTTGTACATGTGACTTGAGTAGCATTTACTGCCCTGGAGGCTTTACTGCTCACTGCCAGTAGATTTGGATGGCACACCAGCCTGAACCGAGGCTCATAAAGTATAGGTGCTACAGTCAGAGTTCATTCATCCATCCAGTGATTAAGGACAGACCAAAAACACAGACATAAATAATCGCTCCTTTTATGGAGAATACACATCAGACAAAATGACAAATACACATGTATAGTTTGATGAGAGCTAAGGAGCTAAAGTAGAAAGAGAAATTAAAACAAAATATTGGAGTTGTGGTAGATCATTGACTGCCAACTTGTTAAGGTCTAGATGAGATCCCTGAAGAGGTAAGCCTATGGTCATGTTTGTGAGGAATTACCCAGATTATGTTAATTGAGATGGGAACCTTAATGTCTGAGATGGCATTTTATTTTATTTTATTTTATTTTAGAACATCTGAATTTTTTAATCCTTCTTTACAGGTTACCTAGACCACTTTTGATTAAGAAAACTGTAGAAAGTTAGTAACTGCCACAAGCGGACGCCAGTTGGTGGCACGTGTCAATTTCCACAGAGTCCTGCTTTGCGGGGTGTCTGAATGCACTGCTCGGGGTCTCTGCTCAAACTTGCTGGAATCACTCATGGCAGATTTTAGTTCACAGGTCGCTTTTCCCCATATTTCTTTGTAAACTCTTCAGCATTCTTACAGAATTTTTTACGGTCCTTAGAGTATTCTTCAGCTAGGTCAGCCCGGAGTGGGTGCTCAGGCTGGGGGTCATTCACCAGTGCTATGAAGAACTGGATTACTTGGTCAGTCTTGGTGGCTGGCTTCCAGTTTTCAGCACTAATGACTGGCAGACAGACCTGCCCCTTCTCATCGATGTTAGGGTGGTAGATCTTTGTTTTAAATGTGATCTTGGGTGGTTTGAATGGATACTCTGCTGGAAAGTTGATTTCAATTCTGAAGGCTCCCTTATCATATGGAGGGTTGTCAGGAACAATAAGCCCTTGCCAAGTCAATAAATTAGCTTCATCAACCTGGATGTTACGGAAGTTTTTCATTCCACATTTGCGGATCTCTTCAAGCTCCTTCATCAGCCTCCTGCTGGCTGCCATCTTGGATCTGGTGCTGCTGCTTTCCCTGAGATGGCATTTTAATGTTGGGGACAGCAGAGCACGAGCAGTCTTTCCTCTCCACTTTCTGGCTGGGACACATTGAGACCAGTGACCCCCTTCTCCTGTCACTGGATCTTCTCAGCCATGATGGACTGTTCTCTGAACCTTTAAGCCAAAATAATTCCTCCATCCCTGAGGCTATTTTTGACAGGTATTGGTTTCAGCAGCAACGTAAGTAACCAGTACAGAAAAGGGGGCCTTTGCTGTGATCAACCAGACTGTGTTGTTTGTACGCCTTTGGAAATCATTTCTGGAAGAAATGAGAAAGAGTTTGGAATGTTGAAAAGCCCTAGCACGCCATTAACAGAGCTTGAGAGACATTCTGATGGGAGTTTTGAAGGCCAGAATGCAGAGAAACAAGGAGGTTAGAGAAAAAAAAATGACTCTATTAGAAGTTGGCTGAATTAAAAAAATACACATAGTGTATGTTTGTGTGTGTGTGTACCTGTACATGTATGTCATGCAAGTGGGGACCAGACAACTTACAGAAGTTGTTCTCTTTCTCCACTGTGTGAGTCCTCAGGGCATCAGGACTGGAAGCAAGTGCCTTTACCTGCTAAGCCATCTCCCTGACCCCAAATCTGCTGGGTGAGTTCTGCCGGCATCCCGAGAGCTTGAATGTGGCTGAATGCAAGAGGAAGCAACTGATTTGTTTGGTGGAGGAAATCTCAAGACAGCATAGCACTCAGGCTGTGGCCCAGTCAGGTCTGCATTGAACGAGCAAAAAGTGGAGCAGAAAGAGGAGGGATGGACTGTTTGGTGAGGAAATAGAGCGAGCAAGTTTAGCCTCACAGATGAACCAGGCTTGGAAGGAGCTGTAATTGTTAAGGAGGTGAGTGCCATTTAAAGAGAAATGTGGCATTTAGCCCTGGGACAACAGGAAAGGTGTTCTGAAGACATGATCCCACATATAAAGAGCTCCATCTTACGAAATCTGAATCCATTTCTAAGAACCTAAGATGAGAACGCTGTTGAAGTGTTGAGGCCGGCCAGCGGCCCACATGTCTGGGTTCTAGCCTGGGAGGCATCTTGGAATCTGGAAGAGAAGAGGGGGGGCTAGGTGGCTCGAGAGAGAATGGAACCAAGGCATCAGTCTGATCAGGTCAACCTGGTCTACAAAGCAAGGACAGCCAAAGCTACACAGAGAAACCCTGTCTCGACAAAACAAAACAAGACAAAAGAAAAAAGAAAGGAGAAGAAGCCCATGGATTGAAGTTGGAGGTGCTCTGCCTAATGTTTATAGGACAAGGAGACAAGAGGGGACTGAAGAAAAGCAGAATGAGAAAGTCCAGGGACATCGATGTCCTGGTAATTAAAAAAAAGAGAGAGAGGACCTCAAGGTGGAGACAGTGGCCAACTGCGAAAGGCTCTGGTAGGTCAAGAGGGAACCAACTGAGATCACAGGTGACTTTGATGTTAACTTCTTGGTAGAGGTCTAGGGTAGGTGAATTCAAGAAAGGATGTGAGAAGAGTTATCAGAAACAGTGGGTATGGTAAAGAATGTTTCAAGAAGTTGTATAGATTATGAGAGAGAGAGAGAGAGAGAGAGAGAGAGAGAGAGAGAGGAGAGAGAGAGAGAGAGCTGGGAGTAGTGTGGGCTTTTGAAACCTTAAAGCCTACCCTTATTAGACATATCTCTCCAATAAGGTCATACCTTTTAACCCTTCTTAAAGTTGGTTCACCAACAGGTAGCAAACATTCACATATATGGGCAAAAAGGAAGAAAGAAGGAAGGAGGTAGTAGGGTTTTTATTTTGTTTTGTTTTCTTTAAGATGGGTCAGATAAAGATCAACAAGATGCAGTCTGTGCTCTAATCACCTTAGGCCTACACGCAGACAGAGCCAACAACTCAAAAATGGACAGAGTTACTTGGATTACATTCGAGAAAAGGTTTAAGTATTTTTAAGCTAATTTAGAGGGCAGTAACTCTTTCAAAGTTAAGTTGTAGACCAAAACTTGAAAGACAAAATGATATTTATCCAGAGTAGAAAAAGATCATTGGTGTTTCAGACAGAAGGGAGGACTGAGTCAGACAGAAGGGAGGACTGGGTCAGATAGAAGGGAGGACTGAGTCAGACAGAAGGGAGGACTGAGTCAGACAGAAGGGAGGACTGGGTCAGATAGAAGGGAGGACTGGGTCAGACAGAAGGGAGGACTGGGTCAGACAGAAGGGAGGACTAAGTCAAACCACACGGCTCAATTTGATTGAGAATGGCTCCCAAAGACCATATATTTGAATGTGTGGTCCCTAATTGGTGGAAAAGTTTAGGTAGGGACAGAATGTGTGGCCTTTTCGGAGAAGATGTGTCACTGGGGGCAGGGTTTGAGGTTTCAATAGCGCACACCATTCCCAGTTCTTTCTTGCTCCCCTCCTCCTCCCCCCAGCCTCTTGCTTGTGGATAAAATGTGAGCTCTCAGTTACTGCTTCAGCACTACTCCTGCCTGTCTGCTGCCATGGTCCTCACCATGATAGCCACGGACTCTAAGCTTCGAGGACTGTAAGCCTCTATGCATTCTTTTTTCCCCTATAAGTTGCCTTGGTCATGGTGTTTCTTCACATCAGTAGAACACTGAGACACCATGGAAGATGGAGACAGCCTGCTGTGTGTGGCAAGATTCAGCATTTCTCTGTTTAGAGTGGAACTGTCTTAGTGTGACCTTGGGAGACAGCTAACCTATTGTGTGAATCAGTTTCCTGTAACACAGAGTGGAGCTAATGATGTTGGCCTCATGAGGTTGTCATGTAGAGAAAACAAATCAATACATACATAGATTGCACAACAGCTGGCACATAGTATATGTTCAATAAATACCAGGTCTTCTAGGTGCATATAACTTGATGGGACAGGAGGTGAAAAACAGAAGCTCCCAGGTGCAGAGAACTTGTATAATACATTAAGGATCCTGAAATTATTCCAAGGCTTGGGATCAACATAACCAAATTAGTGTTCTAAGAACCTCACCGTGGCTGACTCATTAAAGAAGGCTGGGGTGGGCGTGGGGGCATTGGACACTTGAGACACCCTGGCTGCACATGAATCAATTTCTTCCCTGAACTTTGCTCATCTATTATATTAGCTAATTTTAGTCTATATTAATTACGTTTCTGTTGTTGTGATAAAACATCATGAATATGGCAACTTATGAGAGAAAGAGATTACCTTGGTTTGTGGTTATCTATGTTTTTTACAGGTGGTAGGATAACACGGCAGCAGGCAGCAGAGGCCCAAGAGCCTGCGGCTGAACTGAAGGATGAGGCAGAGAGTGAAAACTGCAAATGGTTCAAGCCTTTTTTCCCTCAAAGTCCATTTCCAGCTATGTACTTTCTCCAGCAAGGCTGAACCCCCTAAACTTTCTCAAACAGCACCATTAATTGGGGATCAAGTGTTCAAATACCAAGAATAGAAGAGATGTTTCCCATTTAAACTACTGCATTCTGCACCGTAGCGCCTATAGGCTCATGGCCATATCATTACACAAAATGCATTTAGTCCAACTTCAGAAGTCCCCATAGTCTTTGACAGTTTCAACGATATTTAAAAGTTTCAAGTTCAAAGCTTCTTCTGAAACTAAGGGCAATTTCATAATGTTAACTTCTATAAACTAAAAAAAAAATGTACGTACTTATGACATATAATGTCACAAAATTTACATTACTATTCTAAATTGAGGAGTTGGGAGCATAGAGGAAATATTAGGCTCAAACAGGATCAGACCCCATTGGGTGGACATCAGTCCTGTGGCTCTGTGTCTGATGCTGCGGAGTTTAATGTCAAAGGCCTTAGATGGTTCTGCTCCACCAACTTTGCTGCCTGCCACATGTATCCCTTTCTTGGGCTGGTTCCACTTCTTGCCTGCAGCTCTCCTTGGCAAGTGTCTCATGACTCTGGCATTTCCAACATCTTGGGGTCTCTGCTGTAAGTCATACTTAATGTTCATAGCTTCTTTTTTTCTTTTTTCTTTCTCTCTCTCTCTCTCTCTCTCTCTATGCCCTCCCTCTTTCTTTCTTTCTTTCTTTCTTTCTTTCTTTCTTTCTTTCTTTCTTTCTTTCTTTCTTTCTTTCTTTCTTTCTTTCTTTCTTTCTTTCTCTTTCTTCCTTCCTTCCTTCCTTCCTTCCTTCCTTCCTTCCTTCCTTCCTTCCTTCCTTCCTTCCTTCCTTCCTTCTTTCTTTCTTTCTTTCTTTCTTTCTTTCTTTCTTTCTTTCTTTCTTTCTTTCCTTCCTCCTCGAGACAGGGTTTCTCTGTGTAGCCCTGGCTGTCCTGGAACTCACTCTGTAGACCAGGCTGGCCTTGAACTCAGAAATCTGCCTGGCTCTGCCTCCCAAGTGCTGGGATTAAAGGCGTGCGCCACCACCGCCCAGCCTATGGTCATAGCTTCACACAGGGATGTCTCATGACCTCTTGCCCTTTCGGGGCCTTCACACAAGGGTTACCTACCACACCCTGCGGACTGCTTAGGATGATTATGGCCCCCTTTAGGCTTGCACCTTTGCGGGTCTAACGGAAACACCCTGTGCAGGGCATTGCCAGGTTTTGTTGCCAGTTTAGGATGGATGCTCAGCCCCCTGAATCTCAGCAGCAGCAATTTTTGACTCGGTTTCTTTTTAGGAGAAGAAAATGCCTTAGGTTCTTGCTCCTGAGCTTAGTTGGGTGAAGCCTTGCCCAGGAAACATTAAGTTTCCTGGTGATCTTTTTCGAAAACAAAAACCCTGGTAAATTTGCATTTCTTTCTGACCCACTTGCTCTTTCTCACTACAAGCCTGTATAACAACCATTACAATAACTATGCCAGAGTTGGAAAGATGGCTTGGCATCATTGACTGCTCTTCCAGAGGACCCTGAGTTTGATTCCCGGTACTCACTCAGTGGCTGACTACTGTCTATAACTCTAATACAGGAATCTGATGCCTTTTTCCAGCCTCTAAGGGCATTTCATGCGTGTGGTGTACAGACAGATACACAGGTAGACAAAATATTCATACACATAAAATAAAAATAAAGATTAAAACAACAACCACCACCACAGGTTCAATATTATGCAGTTTTTTTTTGTTTTTTTTTTTTTTTTGGACAGGGTTTCTCTGTGTAGCCCTGGCTGTCCTGGAACTCACTTTGTAGACCAGGCTGGCCTTGAACTCAGAAATCAACCTGCCTCTGCCTTCCAAGTGCTGGAATTAAAGGCATGAGCCAACACTGCCCAGCAATATTATGCAGTCTTGACATTATTTCTGCCAAACAAATTAGTCTGTTATTCTTTTTTTAAAAAAGATTTTATGTATTTATTATATATAGGTACACTGTCGCTGTCTTCAGACACTCCAGAAGAGGGAGTCAGATTTTGTTACAGATGGTTGTGAGCCACCATGTGGCTGCTGGGATTTGAACTCCGGACCTTCGGAAGAGCAGTCGGGTGCTCTTACCCACTGAGCCATCTCACCAGCCCCCTAGTCTGTTATTCTTAAATTTAGCCTTAGGTAAGTTCTTTGGATAAGGGCAAAAGGAACCCAGATTCTTTGCCAAAATATCACAAGAATGACTTCTAGGTTAGCACCCAACAGTGTTGTGTTCTGAAACCTTTTGAGCAAAGAACTTCACCCCCCACGCCCCCATACACCCGTCTGCATAACTCTTGGCACAATTGTCTTCCAGGCTCCTACAACATGCATAAAAATTAAATTCTTAAATCATTTCAATCAAATATGTAAAACCTCCAAGTTAAAAATCTTCTACTATTCATTGCAATTTCTAACAATTTGTAGCCTATAATTCAGCTCGCTAACTAAAAGCATTCTTGAGCATTGTCAAAGTAATATCTTTAGCAGGAAAAAAAGAAAAAAGAAAAGTACTGTTCTGAGGAGTGAAATAATAGCACAAAAATCCCAGTGCAGAGCCCGACACGGCAAACAGCAAATGCCTGCTGTGAGCTTGATATCAAAGCATCACCCACCCGGGAGAAGGAAAACTGCTTGTTCCTCCTGGTGTCCTAGGCTAGGACCGGCATCCCTCCATTCCACTTTCTGCTCCCAGAAACACACTAGGGACGGTCGAGTGGCTCATGACCACAGTGCCACCATCACGGTTCCTTACTCTGCTTTTCTAACCTCCACATTGTTCAGTTCACCCTCCTCTGCAGTAAACATCCGAACCTCCTCGTAAAGTTTCATCTCCATGCTAGAAGCAGGATGAAAAGGGACCGAAAAACCACCTTCCTCCGTAAGCCTTTCCTTCATCTTCTGATTCTCGCTGAGATGTGGCTCCTTTCCCATCGAGCCTCACCCCTAAGTGAGCATCTACTTCTATTTTACATTATCACCTGGCAGCGCTTCTGTCGTACCGCCTACGCGTCTGTGCGTTCCCAGATGGTACGGACCACACAGGACGTCTGAGCACCTGTTTGCCTAGCACAGCCTTGATCCTGGCAGAGACTGTTGAATGAACTGAACGGAAAGTTGACTGACGTTCACACAGTGCTGAAGTCTTGCCGAGGTGTGAATAAGTGTGAGTTGCTTCAAGTATGAGGCAGGAAATCATGTTTTCTGTTTCTTCCTCCACTTAGGGCTTACTTAGGCAGAGCAAATCATACTGTGACTTGCGGAACTGAAACTGCCCGCCCCAGACCAGACCTTCTCAACCCGTGGGTCTTAATCCCTTTGGCAAACCTCTGTCTCCAAAAATGTTTACGTTATGACTCATAACAGTAGCAAAATTACAGTTATGAAGTAGCAATGGAGATAATTTTATGGTTGGAGGTCATCATAACATGAGGAACTGTATTAAAGAGTCAGAGTGTTAGGAAGGTCGAGAACCATTGCTTTAGACAATTTGAACTACAGACAGCTCATTGAGCTTATGGTTCCCCATGCGCCTTGACGAAAGAGGCATGGGGCCTTCGGACAAGCAGCCCAGGGCACGCTGCTCAGCAACTGGGTTATATCTCAAGAGTCCTCGGAGACAAGCGTCCTACCCTATTTTCTTCCTCCTGCTTTTTTGTACTGACAAGGCCACAGGAACATGTCTGTCTGGCCTCTGGGAAGGAGGCAGAGGCCTCAGTCCCGTTACAAGCTCTTTTCCTTCCTCCTCTGTGTATTGTTTCTTCTCTGTTGCTGTGATAAAACACCATGACCAAAGGCAACGTAAAGGAAAAGAGAGTTTATTCCGCCTTACGGTTCCAGAGGGATAAGAATCAGTCAGGGAAAGGTTTGTCTGCAAGTGGCAGGCATGACAACAGGAGCAGGAAGCTGAGGGATCACACCTCTAACCATAAGCACGGGTCAGACGCTGGAAGTAGAGTGGGGCTGTGAACTCGAAAGGCCTGCCTCTGGTTATTGTACTTCCTCCCACAAGACCACATCTCTTAAATCTGCAAACACAGCGCCGCCCAAGTGGAAACTAAGTGTTCAAATGCCTAAAGCTTACCGGAGGACATCTGTCAATCCAGCTATCACCCTTGGCTACTCGATCCCAGGTCAGGAATTGTGCAGCGCCAGTTCAATGAGCTGATACAGGGAAGCTGGGAGCTGGGGATGAGGCCACCTGAGAAGAGAACCAAAGGTTTCTGGCTCAGTTCTGAGCTTATAGAGTGTATATTCATTGCTTCAGTCCTGAGGTTGATAACTGAAGCCTGGGACTGTGAGGGAGCTCTCTGCACATATGTATCGAGGGGATAAAAGATGGTAGCGGGTCAGGCCTGTTATGCCACCTGCTACTAACTCCTGCTTCTAGCTGAGGGTATTGTTGTTGGTAATGATGCCAAAAGGAAGGAAGGGTGCTGTCTCAGAAAATGTTAGCCAGTGAAGTGGAGTGTATGTGCGTGCGTGCATGGGTGTGTGTACCTGACTCACTCCTTATTTTCAGCTTCTGGTAGCCACTTCCACTGAGATACCTCCACTATCACAACTAATAGCGATGATGGTCCCTACAGCCAGCAAGGCTGCAGAGTACTCACTAGTAATAATTTAATCCTCTGAAATATTCATTACTACCATGACCTCCATTTCACAGCTAAAGAAATGAAAGAAAAGATGCTTAGGAATCCAGCTCAGATATATAGCTGGTATCTTGATTTGCTTAGGCTGTACAGTAGATGCTATCAGTTGAACAGGCTGATCTCTGCAGAGAGCACACTTCCTGGCTTGTAGATGACTAGTCTCTTTGTACAGGTAAGAAGAGAATCATCTTTACACACACACACACACACACACACACACACACACACACACACACACACTCCTTTTTATTTAATATTTTTTCTTACACTCCAGATTTTATTCCTTTCCCACTCCACCCTCAGACTGTTCCACATCCCATACCTCCTCTTGCCCCCTGTCTCCACGAGTATGTCCCCACCCCTCCACCCCTGTCCACCCCACCAGACCTCTAACTCCCCGGGGCTTCCAGTCTCTTGAGGGTTAAGTGCATCATCTCTGACTGAACCCAGACCCGGCATTCCTCTGCTGTATATGTGTTGGGGGCCTCATATCAGCTGGTGTATGCTGCCTGGTTGGTGGTCCAGTATTTGAGAGATCTCAAGGGTCCAGGTTAATTGAGACTGCTGCTCCTCCAACAGGGTCACCTTTCTCCTCAGCTTCTTTCAGCCTTCTCTAATTCAACAACAGGGCCAGCTGCTTCTGTCCATTGGTTGGGTGCAAATATCTGCATCTGACTCTTTCAGCTGCTTGTTGGGTCTTCTGGAGTGTGGTCATGCTAGGTCCTTTTTAGTGAGCGCTCCATAGCTTAGTAATAGTGTCAGGCCTTGGGACCTCCCCTTGGGCTGGATCCCACTTTGGGCCTGTCGCTGGACCTTCTTTTCCTCAGGCTCCTCTCCATTTCCATCTCTGCAGTTCTTTCAAACAAGAACAATTATGGTCAGTTTTGATTGTGGGATGGCAACCCTATCCCTCACTTGATGCCCTGTCTTTCTGCTGGAGGTGGGCTCTACAAGTTCCCTCTCTCCATTGTAGGGCATTTCATTTAAGGTTCCCCTACTTTGAGTCTTGAGAGTCTCTTACCTCCAGGGTTTCTGGTACTTTCTGGAGGGTGCCCCCAACCTCCTACCTCCCAAAGTTGCATGTTTCCATTCCTTCTGCTGGCAATCAGGACTTCAGTCCTTTCCCTCACCCAATACCAGATCATGTTCCTCTTCCCTCCTCCTCCCATCCCCTTTCCTTCCCTGGTACTTCCCTCCCGCCCCACCTTGTGATCCCTCCCATGTGGGACTGAGGCATCCTCACCTGAACCCTTTGGCTTGTTGACCTTTTTGAGTTTTATGGCCTGTATCTTGGGTATTCTGTACTTTTTCTTTTTTCTTTTCCTTTTTTCTTTTTTTTTTTTTTTTTGCCTAATATCCACTTGTAAGTGAGTACATACCATGCATGTCCTTTTGGGTCTGAGTTACCTCACTCAGGATGATATTTTCTAGTTCCATCCATTTGCCTGCAAAACTCAGGATATCCTCATTCATAATAGCTAAGTAGCATTCCATTGTGTAAATGAACCACATTTTCTGTATCCGTTCTTCTGTCGAGGGACATCTGGTTTATTTCCAGCTTAAGGCACTTATCCTATTCCAGCAGCAGCAGCAGTAACAGCAGCAGCAGCAGCAGCAGCAGCAGCAGCAGCAGCAGCAGCAGCAGCAGCAGCAGTATTTCGGAGGAAATGACACTGGAAGCTGGGTATTAAAGAGTGGGTTATTTCCACATTGAACATGATCACACTGCTTTGGCATCTACAGAAGTTGGTGAGTTCACAGTTATATAGAGCAGTACAATTTTACACACTATTTCTCTCCCCTAGCTTTTCTCTTACTTTCCAGGTTAGAATTTTGGTCTTAGTTCAACTCAGGAACATTCAGAGACTTGCTGTGCTAGCAAAACAAAGAATGGAAGTGTTCACTCTACTCAAAGATTTAAGGAGCCATGTGGGTTTTTGTATGTCCCACTTCAATAGCGAACCGGAATATCTGTAAGTGTCTGTCAGTCACGATGCACCTCCATCTTGCCTCCTTCCCTTAGGGTACACTTCTGTGTTTGGCCTCCTAGTATATAGCATGGAGACTGAGACCCAGGGGTATTCCCACATTTGCAGTGAATGAATGTGGGAAGGAAATGGCCCCTGGGACTTGCAATACTCTCCTGTAGGATAAATCCGGGAGTTAGAGGAAGTCAGATCACACCTGACTCCATATCTGTTATCTCCAGGTATCAGTCAGGGTTTCTTAGAGGACTAGAACTGATAGAATGTGTATATATACACATAGACATAGAGAGGGAAGTATTAGAGTGGCTTATAGGTTGTGGACAAGCTAGTCCAACAGTGTCTGTCTCCTAGTGGAATGTCTGAGAATCCAATGGTTGTTCATTGCATGAGACTGGATGCCTCACTGGGTCTTTGGTATATGTCAGAATCCTGAAGAAGTAGGCTCTTAGGTCAGTGAGGGAACGAACACTTCAGTGGCAGAACATATGAACTCAGCAGTGAGAATAAAGTCAAGCAGGCAAAAAGTGAGATTCCTTCTTCCATGCTCTTCATAAAGGCTGCCATGAGAAGGTGTGACTCAGGTTTACGGTGGGTCTTCCCACCTCAAATGATCAGGTTAAGAAAAATCCCTCATGGGTGTTGTGTCTAGATGCTTGGGTATTTTAGTCACTTGGATGTAGTCAAGTTTACAAGAATACCCATCCCACCCTGTGAACCAGGGTCATCAGTAAATAATTTACTTAGTATACACCTTAGAGTGTGTGTTGGTATTGGGACTTATATCTCGTCTAATTGGCGAATTGGATGAGAAGCCTGGGGAGGGGGAAGCAGTGGAGGTCTTCTGAATGCAGGAGGTGTCTGGGCTGCAAAACATAGCTTTGGCCCCAGGGCACACTACAGAACAGAAGCACTGAATCCCTGGCCCAATCTTAGTCCACATATAGAGGAGCTAACGTAAGAGCTTGGAGGTTGCTCTGAAACCACTATGACCCAGATCCAGGAGGAGTGAAGACGGAGTGCCAGGTATCTTCACAGCAATGGGGAGAATAATTAACACGATGACAATGACTGTTCATACTTCATAGAACCACTTGAAAAATTAGCTGATGCTGCAAAAGGGAAGCTACAACTTCCAGCTCACAATCAGCTCTCAACAAATGCCTTTCAAATATGAAGTGGAGAAGAGCAGGTGTCTGGTGCACAAGGCCCTTGCCCATGGTGGCTGCTAACCTGTCTTAACTGCTTCTCTAGAGCTATTGGTCAGCAAGCACTGTAGCTCATGCCTGAGGACCACACCTTTCCCAGCTGGTGTGGAAGAGCAGTGGTGGTTTTGCCTCTCCTGACTTTGGTCTTTGCAGGTACAGCTATGCTGTGTGTGCCATAATGGGCAGTTAGTAATTAGGACCCAGGGGTCAGGGACTGCCGCTTGCGAGCGGTAACTTTGTCTCCTGTAGAAGGACAACAGATTAATGTGGGTTTACAGTGTCACTAAAAGTCTTGAAATTAGTACCAGGAGCCTTGAGTATGACCCAAGGTTCGGTTAGTCATCCTCTATTTTATCTTGGGCAAGCTTCTTTTTCCCATAGGAATTAGTTCACCTGTGAAATGATACCCACCCATCTGTCTTTACTTCAGACTGAAGGAATCATCAGGATATTAGACTTTCATTATAAGGCCAGGAAACTCCAGATGACTTGACCAAGTTGGCCAATCCTGTCTCAGAGCCTGTTTTCTAAGAAGCTAAGTTTCAATTACTGGCCTACCCAGTATAAACTGTTTTAAGTATTTTCCATTGCAAGAAATAGACTGGTCACCTAACAGTGGCTTTTGAAAAATGGTGGGCAAGTGTCTGGAGCTGGGCAGTCCCTGTGCCACCCCAACAGCATCATCAAGGACTGCACCATCGTTCAGCATCTTTCCATCCCCAGGACAGCCACCCAATGTTACAAGGCAGCTACTAAAACCTAAGAATCACAGCTCTCTTCTGTGTGTGTCGATGAAACCAGTACTTCTGCTTACAAGGAAAGCAAGGAATGTTCTAGAATATGCCTAGCAGATTTCTCATATGTCACCATTCAGAACTTTGAGGGTGATATGGCTTCTTCTCCCTGCTAGAGAGCTTTCTACTCTCCACGAGTGGAGGCAGCAAGACAGATCTCCCTTGGAGAGCTTGGTTAGCAAATATTCTCTAGCACTGCCTTCCTGAGAGCAAGAATAAGGAACCCATAACTCTTGGCAGAGTGAGGGGAAAACCTGGAAAAGTTCAGGTCTTTCCCTTAAAACAAGGCAGAGCTGGCTCTAACAGGAAGGGGTGGACATCACGGATGAAGCTCAGCGTTCTGAGGTCTGGAGTGCTGAGCAAAGGCATGTGGAGGCTGCGAGGACAATGTCATGCTTTCTGTAGCTGGTGGCGATACCTTCTTTGTGTCACCTTCCCCCCACCCCTGCCCCAGGCCTGTGGTTATTCCAGGTGCTTAGACCTGTGCAGCGTGTGGGTGTTGCTGAAATCTATAAATGGCTTTCCTGTGCCACCTCCCAGGAAATAAACTATTCCTGGATTCCACTGAGGTAGCCACACAGGATTTTCCAATTCCTGAGCAGTTATGTGTGGTTTTGGGGAAAGTAGGCCAGTTCTTCAGAAGAAGCACGGCTGCCTCCTTGTACCAGCACTATACCATTCTCTTCTCATAGGCTGGGCAAATCATTTGACATTATCTCTAATAAGGATAATGGTTCATTGGTGGCCAGTGAGAGCCACACAGTGACAGAGCTAAGGATCTAGCTCTACTCCACAAGTTTTGCCTTTCTTGCCATATATGACTGTTGGGTTCTGTCCCTGAACTTCATGAAATGACTGGCAAATAGTAGGTACTTAATGTAAGTGGGACTACTAAGTTCCTCCACCAACTTCTTCCATTTCCTGGTTTCTGAAGAACTCACTCATGTGTGTGGCAAGTGTGCATGAACATATGGATGCTCACATATGTGTGGGTGCATATGTATGTGTGGGTGCAGATTTTTGAACCCTTCCTCTATTGCTTTTAACCTTAATCGTTGAGGCAGAATCTACCCGTTGAACTGAGAGCTCACCAATACATCTTATCTGAATAGTCAGATGGTTCCAAGGATCTCCTGTGTCTGCCTACCCAACCCATCTGGCATTTACACATTTATATGGGGTCTGGGGGTCAGAGCCGCAGTCACCACACTGGCACGACTAGCCCTTTAACCACGGAGCCATCTCAACAGTGTAGAATTTAACTTTTTAATGAAAATCCGTATCCCAGCACCTTTCAAAATAGTGCCTGGCATACAGTACACATTTGTGCAATAGCAGTTACCTAAAAAAGATCTGCATCCCCCAGGCCGTCGAGGTGTTTGTACAAGCAGAGAAAATGTGTGGGGTTAGTTAGTTCTCTGCTTTTGTTAGTGAGATAGGAGACTAGGGCAGAGAAACGTGATAGGCAGAGAGTGCACACAGTTCACTTACAAGGGGCCTGTACTCTGCTCAGCCACGAACAGCCAGCCAGGATTCTGTTCCTGAATGGAGATAGAGAGACGACAATTGGGTGTGCTATTGAGGTCAGACTACAACGCCCAGTGAATCTTGGCTTACTGTTAGGGATGTTGCTAACAGTAGGGATTTAGTAGAACCGTGTGTGTGTGTGTGTGTGTGTGTGTGTGTGTGTGTGTGTGTGTGTGTGTGTGTGTGTGTGTGTGTGAGAGAGAGAGAGAGAGAGAGAGAGAGAGAGAGAGAGAGAGAGAGAGAGAGAGAGAGAGCCAGAGACTAGACTAAAATATCGGCGCGGATTCTTGATTTCAGCAGTGGCTAGATTGATAGTCTTGTCTTCGTCACACCTATCTGCTCAGTTTCTGCAGAGAAGTGGAAATAATGAAAGTGCTTACCTGGCAAGACTGCCGTGAGGAAGAAATGAGAGGGTCGGTGTGCAAGTGTCTCAGCACAAACACGCACGGCAGCACGAACGCCCAATCATCTACCGATGTGGGTATGGCTGCACCGTTATTAGAGGTAGCACGCTGTGCTGGAGCGGGCTACTTTGTGGCTGTCCCACTTTCTCCTAAAATGGGAGAGATTGCTGGTTGCAGAAGGTCACTGAGGGCTGAGGTTTGGTTGTGCACCACTCCCCTGTCTCTTTTGACCCATGCTTCTGCCTGTCTCTGAACTGTCAGCTCTCCTAGGCCTCCCCACTTGGCCCCAAACAAGCTTGCCGTGCCTTGCCGGAATGCCCCAACAGCCCGTTTTTCACACTGCTACCCCTATGTTACTCTAAAGAGGAGGCTGTGGGTGATGGTTCACAGTCTGGAGACATAGGCAGAGAAAGGACACTAGTCATTGCCTCTGCCAAGGTGCTGTGCTCCACAGGTACTAGTTTACGCCAATAATTAAACATCCAGAAATTTGCCCAGCCAGTTGGAAAGTGTTAAATATCAAGGAATTTTGGGAGCTAGTTATTACACTGCAGGCATCTTGAAACCAACTGCGGCGAGATTATTTACACCAAAAGCGTTTGGCAGACACCACATTGCAACCCCTGCAGATAGCATGTTACTGAACAAATCCTTCTATGACTCACTAACTGAAAAAGGAAAAAAAAAAAAGGACTACTTGCACTGCGGTTTTATGTCTATATTTTTATAGAAGTGGTTCTTTATAAAAAGTGGCACAGGTTTTTTTTTTAATGAAATATTCAGATAAGATGGGACAGGAAAAATAGAAAACTCAAAAATCCTTTTTCATTTATCCCTTCTACCTACAAATATATTCTTATTTTCTTTTGTGTCTCTGCAGAAGAATTTGCGGATATTAAAAAATATTATATACCCACCGGTTTATCGAATAGGCTGAACTTAAAACAAGAGGCTGTTTCATTTTTCTCTTTCTTCAGCCGCTGTTCTTCACCTTGTTCTATACGATTCCCTCCAACTTGCCCCTAAAGACCGGCTTGAGCAGACATAATAGCTTTCTGGTCACTTCTGGGCACTGAAAAAAAAATAGTTCAGACTAGTTCAATTGAAAACTTAAACCTCAAATCCAGTTGAAAGCTCTTCTCATCTTCCAGTCTTAGGCCTGACCTGTGGCTCAGAAACCCACAGTGGGAACAGATCACTCATCCCCAGCCACCCCCTCCCCTGGAAGCAGAGGTAGACAGGGGAATTATTTTTATTTAGTGGCTGCTTTTTGTAAATCACTGAGGCTCGGGTGGTTGGCTTTCTCTCTTCTATTATGGCTGGCGAACTATTGTGATATCTGCCTCTGAGGACATCCACAGGCGGGTGTCCTACTGGCTGACCTCCGGTGACCCTCACTATATATTTTTTTTAGTTCTTCCCCCCAAAGAAGGCAGCCTTCTTGGATGCAATATTATTAAAGCAGCTCCAAAACCATTTCCGAATCACCCTCTGCCCAGGACTCCTGCCTAGGGTGTGCCTAGGTGAGGTGTGGGTCTCTGTGGCTCAGGGAACGTGTGGTTGGAAGAGGAGCCAGGCTTCATCCCTGTAAGTGCTCCAGTGTGTGTGCATGACTCTGAGGACTTTCTTCAGTTGCCTTGTGTTGGGGAGAAGCCCCCACCCCTGCTGCTTCTCTGTATTTTCCTCATTGCTGAGATCAATACCTGATAAAAACCAACTTAACGGAGAAGCTATCTGTTCTGGCTCACAGCTATAGGAAACACATTCCATCGTAACAAGGCGTGATGGCAGAAGCTAGAGGCCAAGCGCTACATTGCATCAGCAGCCAGGAAGCTGAGAAGGAACAGGAAGTAGAGCCAGGCTATAGAACACCAAGCCTCACTCACCTCCTGCCCTAGGACTCACTTCCTACAGCAAGGTTCTACCTCCTAAAGGTTCCAGTCTCTACCACCTAGGAACCAAGTATTTAAACACATGAACCTTTGGGGGAAGATTTCACATTAAAACCTTGCCACTGACACCCATGGGACTCATGGACATTTATTCTAGATTCCAAATTCCCCATAGTCTTTACCAGTCCCAAGCTTGTTCTAAGTCTAAATTCTCTTCTGAGTCTTGGGGCAAATCTCTTAACTGTGAGGCCCCCTGTAATCAAAACTCAAGTTACACACTTCCAACATATAATTGCACAGAGGAAGCATTTCCGTTCCAAAAGAAAAATGGAAGCACAGCGAGCAAACATTGGACAGAAAATTATCAGGACAAACCCTGAAACCCTCCAGCTCTAAGTCTGGTACCTGGGGACGCTGATGGAATAGTCTGGGCTCCACAGAGTTCAGACAGTTGCCCCTGCCCCTGCCCCTGCCCCTGCCCCTGCCCCTTCAGTGTTTCTTTTCATGGCACAAATAGCCTCTCTGTTGAGAATATAATTTTCTTACACAGATGACCCACGGTTCCAGACCCTTCAACATCCCAGGCTTTTTATTACAGCTTGGACTCCACCTCCACAGCTTTGTGTTATGACCTATTAAGAATTTCTTGCAGTGATTCCAACCATCCCGTGGTCTTGGTAACTCTCTAAAACTCTGGAACAAGACTCAATGTACCCTCTCAATCCTTCATTTCTTCATTACTGAAAAACCAGTTGCACAGAGATGGTGTTGCCCTGTTCAGTTGCCAGCCTTCAATGAGGGCTGGCCCCTTGGGTCATAGCTCTGGGAGCCTCTGTGTGCTGACCCTGAGGCAATGCTTTTCAGGGCCCCACTTTCCAGGAGCTGGACGCCCATCAGCCTTCAGGTTCTCTTTCTAATGGATTTGTGTTTTCCCAGAGTGATGTCTTTGGTGGGCATCTCCTCTATGTTGCTGTGTGTCAGGACATTTTATCACCACAACAGAAATTGAATTAGGACAGAAAAGAGTATGGAGGAGAGGTGCTGATACTGTGATAAACCTAGCCGTGTCACTTCAAATTTGGGAGATTTTTCGTATTTGGGGGAGGAATGTGTTGGCAGAGCTGGAATTTTAGGCTGTAAAAGCTGAGGCATGTTGTGAGTACAGCTTAATGAGCCACTCTAGTGGGAGATCAGAAGGCAAGAGTGTTGAGAGAAATGTGAACCACAGAAGCCTGGTTCATAAGGTTTCAGTCAGGAGTAAGGATTTTATCAAGAAGTTGGATGGAGGTTAGTTCATAATTTTGACAAGAATTGGGCTGCTCTCTGCCTGTCCAGGGAGACTGAATGAATTTGAACTTGAAAACAATGTACTGGTTTGAGTGGCAGAGAAAACTTCAGGGTCAGAAAATGTCCAGGTTGGTTCTTCAGGTGCTGAAGGAGGTGAGCAGCTAGCTCTGTAGAGGAACCTCCTGCACATCACTGGAGCAATACAAAAATATTCCCACGGGGTTTGCACGCTTAAGCAGATACAACTGTGAGATTCAGTGGGGCTGGGCTATGTCTCAAGCAGGAAGCAGAATGTGTCAATGTTATAAACATTGAGCTGGCTCGTTTTGTGTCAACTTGACACAAGCTAGTCATTTGGAAAGAGGGACATTAAATTGAGAACATGCCTCCTTAAGAGAAGTCTGTAGACAAGTCTGTTGTGCATTTTTCTTAATTAGTGATTGATGTGGGAGGGCCCAGCTCCCACGTGGGTGGTGCCTTTCCTGGGCTGGTGGTCCTGGGAGCTATAAGAAAGCACACTGAGCAAGCCAAGGGAAAGCAAGCCGGTAAGCAGCATTCCTCTGTGTCTTCTACTTCCATTCCTCCATCCTGCCGTGCGTTCCTCTCTAACTTCCATTGATGAATGACTGTGATGAGGAAACATAAGCTTGCACACAGCAAGACAAAGCTAAGATAAGCACTGTCCGTGTGGTACCGATTTTGAAGTCATGAGAGATGTAATATTGAGGAAATCATGCAGGGCATCTAAGACCAGGCACTGTGTGGCAGGGTTAGGTCCTTATATAGAGAGCCGGAGAGGTCTAGTGACTGAAGCTGAGATGAGTCAGTTGCAGTCATAACTGCAGCATATTGGAGATGCCCGGGCCATCAGACATTGACTCTGCAGAGATGAGGATCTGGAATGGAGCTGGCCTAAGCCTAAGAGAGAAGAATCTCTGTGTACTTCAGACAAGGCTGAAAGAATAGCACTGCCTGAAGCCTTTGGAGCCCAGAAGATGATACTCTGCAGCCCAGGTCCAGACACAGAACTTCAGGATTTAGCATTTGCTATGAGGGATTTTGTTTCTGTTTTGGTATTATTGTATTATGCCCCTAACTCTTTTGGAAAATGTATATTTACTTTGCACCATTGTAAGTTAGAAGTATATAACTTATTTTAGATTTTTATAGGCACTTAACAATTAAGAGACTT
Organism: Mus musculus; assembly: GCF_000001635.26. Classification (NCBI taxonomy): domain Eukaryota; kingdom Metazoa; phylum Chordata; class Mammalia; order Rodentia; family Muridae; genus Mus; species Mus musculus. The sequence goes on from NC_000069.6 coordinate 87,226,342, forward strand.
TGGACTTTTAAAATATCTGGATTTTAAAACACTATGGGGGATTATAAGTAAACTAAATTTTACATTATGAGAAAAACTTCATACACTTGGGGCCAAGGGTTACGGCTCAGACTAATGAGTTTAGTTGAAAAGGAATAGTAATTGTTTCTCCCCCGCCCTGCTTTGTTTTGTTTTGTTTTATTGAGACAGAGTCTCTCTGTGTAGCACTGGCTGTCCTGGAATTTGCTCTGTAGGCCAGGTTGGCCTCGAACTCAGAGATCTGCTTGCCTCTGCCTCCTGAGTCCTGAGATTAAAGGTGCACACCACCCTACCACTGCTAGGCTGTTAATTTAATTATTTATACAATCTAGAGTCATCTAGGAAGAAAGTCTTTATGAAGGATTGTCTGGATTAGGATGGCCTGTGGACATGTCTATAGCAAGTTGTCTTGATTACATTAGTTAATGTTAGAAGACCCAGACTAAAGGTGGGCAGCTCCATTCCCTAGGCTTGAGTTCTCAACCATATGAGCGGATCAAGCAAGCAGAGCAGTAAGCATGCATGCATTTATTTCTCTCTGTTCTTGGCTATAGATTTAATATGACTAGCTATTTTAAGTTCCTGTCACTTTGATTCCTCTGTTATGATGAACTGTAACTTGTAACTGTGGGCAGAAATAAGCCCTTCCTTCCCTAAATTTCTTCTTTTCAGGATATACAATCACAGTTGCAGAAATGAAACTAAGACAGGAGATTTAGGTGGAGCCGTGTCCCTTGGCTGAGTATGCTAACTCCGGGGAGGAAATTCTTTTCCAGGAGGGGACTGCCTTAGGTTGCAGAGTTCAGGCTGTCTTCCTTAAATTAATCTGCATTTCCACGATTTGGTTGGTGCCTTCGGTGGGCGGGGCGTTGTCCTTGGATGCTTTCTCTCCTGTTCACTACAGTGCAGATGTGCATTAACAATTACCACCTTCTGTTTTAGCATGCACCTTGGCTACACCTTCAGAGTTGCTCAAGCTTTTTTCCTTAAAAATCAAACTTAAAAAAAGCTCCCTGCCCTACCCATTGTTCTTTGTCAACATAGACCTGGATGAGAAATAGTAACCATGTCAAAGATGGAATGTTACTCTGAATTTCTTTCACTAGGCACAAGAGTCCATTATCTTTTAAAAAGATATTTATTTTTAGATTTATGTGTATGAGTAAATTTCCCGAATGAACATGTGATCACCCTGTACTCATGTGAATATTGTACTTATATCTCTTCCTCCCTTCATCTCCTCCCTCCGAGTCTTCTCAAGTCTCCCTCCATTCGATTTAAAATCTATGGCCTCTTTTGCTTTCACCATGACACACGCACACACACACACATGCACGCACATACACACACAAATACAACCTACTGAGATCATTTAGTGTGCTTGCGTGTATGTGACTTTCGGGCTGGCCACTTGAATTGTGTAGATATTGTCTTCAGTAATAGGGCCATACCTTCCATTTGTGGAGAGCACTTTTGGTTATGATGCATAGAGTAGCAGTGCACATGTTTGAGTAAGTGTCTCTGTAGTGGTATGGAGCATCATTTGTGTCTATGTCCAAGAGTGGTGTATATGGATCTTGAGGTAGATCTATTCCCAGCTTCCTGAAGAACCACCTTCCTGAGTCCCATAGTGGGTATACAAATTGGCACTCCCACCAGCAGTGGATGAGTGTCCCCCTTACTCACATCCTCACCAGAATGGGCTGCCATCTGTTTACTTAATGCCGGTCATTCTGTCTGGTATAAGATAAAATCTCAAAGTGCTTAACTTGCAATTGCCTGATGATTAAGGATGTTGAACATTTCTTTAAGTAGTTCTCAGCCATTTGTGTTTCCTCTCCTGGGAACTCTGTTTACATCTGTACCCCAGTTTTAATTGGGTTGCTTGTTTTCTTGAGGTCTAGGTTGTTGAATTCTTTATATGTGTTAGATATTAACCTGCTATTTGATGCTTAATTGGTTAAATACTTTTCTATTCTGTATCTTACCACTTTGTCCAAATATAGTATTCTTTTCTATAAGAAGCTTTTCAGAATCACTTGGTCGCATTTGTTAATTGTTGTTAGTGCCCTTGCTATCAGGGTCATTTTCTATGTCAATGAGTTCAAGACTCTTCCCCACTTTCTCTTCTGTCAGATGCAGTGTACCTGGTCTTCCGTTGAGGTCTTTGATCCATTTGGAGTTGAGTTTTCTGCAGGGTGATACATGAGGATCTATTTGCATTCTTCTATGTGCAGCCATTCAGTTTGACCAGCAACATTTGTTGAAGATGCTGTCTTTTTTCCAGTGTGTATTTCTGGCTTCTTTATAAAAATTAGGTGTCTGTAGGTGTGTGGACTTACGTCTGCGTCTTCAACTCAATTCTACTGATTGACTTTTTTGGTTTTGGTGTCAATATTATGCTGTTTTTTTGTAACTATAGTTTTTCTTACATAAGTTTTATTGCTGTGGTACAATTTGAGATCAGGGATGGTGCTACTTGCAGAAGTTATTTTATTACTTAAAATTGTTTTAGAAATTCTGAGTGTGTGTGTGTATTTTCATGTGAAGCTGAAATTGTCCTTTACTGTAGATTACTTTTGGTAGGATGGCCATTTTACTACATTAATCCTACTGATCCATGTGCATGGGAGATATTTTCATCTTCTTAAGTCTTTGGTTTCTTTCTTGAGTGTCTTAAAGTTTTTATCATAGAAGTCGTTCACCTGCAAAGATACTCTGACTTCTTTTTTTCCTCTTTGTATGCCTCTTGATCTCATTCTGTTGTCTTATTGCTCTAGTAAGATTTCTAGTATTGAATAAGGATGGGGAGAGTGGAAGCCCTTGTCTTGTTCCTGATATTAGTGAAAATGCTTTGAGTTTGTCTCCATTTAGGTTGAGGTTGGCTTGATGTAAATGTACCTCTGCTATTTTCAGGTATGTTTGTAGTATCCCTTAGTCTCCCCTGGTCTTTTATCATGAAGGAGCATTGGATTTTGTCAAAGGCCTTTTGTGTATTTAATGAATGATTATGTGGCTTTTGCCTTTCTCTCTGATGATATTTATTGGTTTATATATATTGAACCACTTCTGAATCTCATGAACAAAGCCTACTTGCTCATGATGACCTTTTTTGGTGACCTTTTATTCTTGAATTCAGTTTTCAAGTATTTTCTTGAGAATTTTTGCATCTATATTCATAAGAGATACTGGTTTGTAGTTCTCTTCCTCTATCTTTATGTGGTTTGTGTATCAAGGTAAATGTGGTCTTATAAAAAGAAATGGGCCATGTTTCTGTTCTTTGGAATAATTTGAGGAGTATTGGTGTTATTTATTTAAAACTCTGGTAGAATTCTGCTTCTGGGCTTTTGGGGGGTTGGAAGGATTTTAATTACTGTGTTTATTTCAATAGGGGTTATAGGTCTGTTTAAAGTGCTTGGATGTTATTGATTTAACTTTTGTAGGTGGTAAATATCAATACAATGATTTCTTTTAGATTTGCCCAAGTTTGTGGCGTCCAGGTTTTTAGAGCATGTTATTATGATTCTCTGGATATCCTCAGTGGCATTGTTATGCACCCCACTTCATATCTAACTTTGTTAATTTGCATATTTTCTCTGCCATTTAGTTAATTTGACTGTCTCTCAATCTTCTTTGTTTGTTTGTTATGTTTTGTTTTTAGAGACAGAGTTTCTCTGTGTAGCCCGACTGTCCTGGAATTCACTCTGTAGACCAGGCTGGCGAAGAAATTAGAAATCCACTTGCCTCTACCTCCCGAGTGCTGGGATTAAAGGCATACACCACCACTGCCCGACTTGACTGTCTTTCAATCTTAATGATTTTCTCAAAGAATCAACTCTTTGTTTCATTGATTCTTTGATGTGTGTTTTGTTGTTTTTGTTTGTTCATTTGTTTCTGTTTTATTGATTTTAGCACTGAGTTCTAGCATTTCTTGCTGTCTACTCCTTTTGGCTGTTATTTTTCTTCTCATTCTAAAGCATTCACGTGTGGTGTTAAGTTGCTAATGTAAGATATCTCCAATTCTTTATGTAGGCACATAGTGCTATGACCTTGCCTTTTAGAACTGCCTTTATTGTGTTCCATAAGTTTAGTATGTTGTATTTTCATTTAATTCTAAGAACTTTTTAATTTCTTTTTAAATTTCTGTGTTGACCAACTTTTCATTCAGTAGTAAGTTGTTCCTATGAGTTTGTAACTTTCTGTTGTTTCTGTTATTGTTGATATCTAGCTTCAATCTATAGTGGTCAGATAGGACTTTTGTATCTGTTGAGAATTGCTTTGTGTCCCAATATGTGGTAAATTTTGAAAAAGGTTCCATGAGCTGCTAAGAAAGTATATTCTTTTGTGTTTCAGATAAATATTCTATAAATATCTGCTAGGTACATTTGGTTTACAGTGTCATTTAGTTCCATCAATTCTCTGTTTAGTTCTTGTCTAGATGATCTGTCTACTGTGAGAGTGGGGTATTGAAGTCTCTCACTATCATCGTGTGAGGGTAAATATGTGATTTTAGTTCTAGTAGGTGTTTCTCTTATGAACTCAGGTGCCCTTGTGTTTGGTGCATAGATGTCTAGAATTGCAATCTCCTTTGATGAGCATGTATTATTCTTCTTTATCTCTTCTGATTAATTTTGGTTTGAAGTCTATTTTGTCAGATATTAAAATGGTTACACCCACTTAACTATTAGCTCCACTTACTTATAATCTTTTCCACTCTTTTACCCTAAGGTGGTGGCAATTCTTGATGTTGATGCATGTTTCTTGGATGCAAGAGAAGGACGGATCCTGTTTCTGAATCTAATCTGTTAGTAAGAAATTGAGAGCATTGATGTTGGGAGTTATCAATGAGCAGTTTGTTGATTCCTGTTATTTTGTTGTTATGGTGTGGGTTTCCCCCCTTGTTTTGATTTGCTGCTCAGATATTCCTTGTGTTTTCTTTTATGTGGTTAACCTCTTCAGGTTGAGGTTTCTGATCTAGTGCCTTCTGAATGTTATGTCTGAGACTCTTTATATGTCTAGAAACAAGCTCACGCTGGACTATGCTCATTCTGCTTATAACCTCTGTGCTGTGTCCACCCCTTGCTCTCTTGAGCTGTCTTGCTACTCTAGCACTGTCTTGGTACTCTCTATTTTCTGGGTTTCTCTGCCTTTGTAGGCTCTGTCTCTTGCTATCTCCACTGTTCTCTCCCGTTCTTCTACTTCCCTAGCCCTGGCCATGTCCAGGTTGCTTTCTTTACTATCTATCTGCTTTGGTCTATTCTCGAAGCCTCTGGGTATTGTCTCTCTATTATCTACAATAACCCCACCTCCACCAATGGAGCAGTCATGTTGGCAGTTTCTTTATTGTGCCTGCTCACGTATACTGTAGAGCTGGATTAGCAAAGAAATGCTGCTTAAATTTGGTTTTATCTTGAACTGTCTTTCTTTCTCTATTTATTGTGATTGCAAGTTTTGCTGGGTATAATTGTGTGTGCTGGCATCTTTGGTCCCTTAGAGTTTGTTCATGCCCTCTGGCTTTTAGACTCTACATTGAGAAGCCGGTGTTATTCTAATGGGTCTGCCTTTATGTATTACTTGGTCTTTTCCCTTGCAGGTTTTAATGTTCTTTCTTTGTTCTGTATGTTTAGTGTTTGATTATTATGTGTTGTGGGGAATTTCCTTCCAGGTTCTATGTATTTGATGTTTTGTATTCTGCTTGTATATTGATAGTATCCTCCTTCTTTAGGTTTGGGATATTTTCTTCTATAATTTTTTTATTAGGTATTTTCTTCATTTACATTTCAAATGCTATCCCAAAAGTGCCCCATGCCCTCTCACCCCCCCCCCAACTCCCCTACTTACCCACTCCCACTTCTTGGCCCTGGCGTTCCCCTATACTGGGGCAATTAAAGTTTGCAATACCAAGGGCCCTCTCTTCCCAATGATGGCCAACTAGGGCATCATCTGCTACATATGCAGCTAGAGACACGAGCTCTGGGGGTACTGGTTAGTTCATATTATTGTTCCACCTATAGGGTTGCAGACCCCTTCAGCTCCTTGGGTACTTTCTCTAGCTCCTCCATTGTGTTCTATCCAATAGCTGACTGTGAGCATCCACTTCTGTGTTTGCCAGGCACTGGCATCGCCTCACAAGAGACAGCTATATCAGAGTCCTTTCAGCAAAATCTTGCTAGTGTATGCGATGGTGTCTGCGTTTGGAGGCTGATTATGGGATGGATCCCTGGGTGTGGCAGTCTCTAGATGGTCCATCCTTTCATCTGAGCTCCAAACTTTGTCTCTGTAACTCCTTCCATGGGTGTTTTGTTCCCAATTCTAAGAAGGGGCAAAGTGACCACACTTTGGTCTTCGTTCTTGAGTTTCATGTGTTTTTCACCTTGTAACTTGGGTATTCTAAGTTTCTGGGTTAATATCCACTTATCAGTGATCATCTATAATTTTGCTGAAAATATTTTTTTCTGCCCTTGACCTGTGTTTCTTCTTCTTTCTCTGTTCCCATTATTCATAGATCTGGTCTTTTTATAGTGTTGCAGATTTCCTGGATGTTTTGTGCTTGGATTTTTTAGCTTTAACTTTCCTTTGACCAAGGTATCCATTTCTTCTATCTTGTCTGCAATTCTTGAGATTCTTTCTTCCACCTCTTGGTGAAGCGTGTCTCTGTAGTTCCTGTTTGAATTTCTAAGTTTTTCATTTTCAATTTTCTCCCAGTTTAGGTTTTCTTCTTTGATTACATGTGGGAGCCTGTGTAAGAAAGCTGTAACTTACTGTGAACTATGGATAGGACAGAATAGTTTTCCTGAAATGTGGCCTTCTAGAAAGAATTACATAAGCTATGATAAATTCATGTACTTAAAGTGAGGATATGAAGGGAAATCCCTGACATGTCTATTTTATCTCTGTGTGAAAGGCAGAAGCTTGAAAGGAATATTCTTGACTCTTTTCACATGATCAAAGATAATAAGACATGGCACCAGATGTATTCCCTTGTTGTACTTGTAAATGTCACATCTGTTTTACTTACTTTAATAATACAAACAAAAACTGCTTTGTTTACACTACTCTTGAGCTTGAAAGCCTGAAGTCCCTTAGTTTCCCTCAAAGGTCTGTGGAATAATCTTCAGTTCTTGGAGACTTAGCCTCACCAGCCACAGGGCAGGTTAATAATTTCATTTCCACTTTCATGTTGTAATCAGTTTTCTCCATCTCATTCCATGATTTGTTTATGTTTTCATAGATTTCATCAATGGATTTATTCAAATCTTCTTTAAGGTCCTTGATCATATTCATAATAGCCATTTTGAAGTCCTTGTCTTGCTTTATCTATATTGCATTTCTCAGGGTCTACTGTTATATGGTTGTTGGGTTCTAGTGAAGACATATTGTCCTGTCTGTTATTGATTATGCTTGTACACTGTGCTTAGTAAGGCATCTGGACTTGGATGATTGTAATTCCAGGTGGAGATATTTGGTCTTGTGTTTGTTGGGTGGGTGTTCATTCTTTGGTTTCTGTTGCCCTTTCTGGTTCTTAGGAGAGTATGATGGCCGTGGGTTGTGTGGTAGGGAGTGCTTCTGAGATCTTGCCTGTTGTGGACACTGGGGGTCCTGGTAGAATGAGTTTCTAGGTATTGGGATCAGACTCTAAGGAATAGGGTTGGGCTAGAAGGGCTGTGAGGGTCCACAGGAGGGAGGGAAGCTGGATGTGCTACCAGGGTCTAAAAAGCCCTGGGAATGAGGTCAATGAGGAAGAAGAGAACACAACAGGTCATCTGTTACAAAGCTGGGGGCAAGACTGAGAGGTTAGAACTGGTGGAGAGAAGGAAGGGTAAAAGTCACTGGCCTGATTCCCTAAGCAGGAGGTTTCCCAGGAAATATCTATAAAGGTTGTGGCTGAGACAATGGGTTGATGTGGTGGAAGAAGGCTGTTGGAAATCTGGGATCTGCTGGGAATGGGGTCAGAGAGGAAGGTGAAGCTGCAGCAGACAGGTTGCTATAGGCTGAGGATCAGACTGGAGCACTGGAATTGGAAGGAAGGAAAGAGAGGGAAGGTGTCAGGTGTTTTCATAGTGATACATTTGTTTTCTAGTTTCACTTGCTTGGAATAACCTTTTAGGCCTTTCTCTCCAATGTAGCATCTCTCTTTAACTGTGAGGTGCATTTCTTGGAAGTAGCAAATGGATGGATTCAGTTTCTGGTCTACTAGTCTCTGTGTTTTCCCGTGGGAGCATCGAGACTGTATTATTGGAAGATGTGTGTCAATGCCTTCAAGTTTACTGATTCTCTAGGACTTGGTGTTTTCTTACTCCGTTTTTTTAAACTACTGTTCTATCATCATCTCTTCTGTCCTCTACTGTTTAGATGTATTTATCTTTTCCTTCAGTCTGAAGAATTCCTTCCAGTGTCATTGGAAAAGTTGGCTTAGGGACCATGAATTCTATTAGCTTCCCTCCCTCCCTCCCTCCCTCCCTCCCTCCCTCCCTCCCTCCCTCCCTCCCTCCCTCCCTCCCTCTCTGGCTCTCTCCCTCCCTCTCTTACCTTTCTCCATTTTGCTGGTTAGTGAAAATCTGAGCAGCAGCTGTTGTCTTTCAGGACTTGAAATATATTACTCCAACCCCTCTGGGATTTTAACTTTTCTGTCACGATATCTGCCATTATTCTGATGGCCTGCCTCTAATGTGACTTAATGTTTTCTCTTGAAGCCTTAATATACTTCGTTTGTTTTATATATTTAGTGTTTTAATCAATATACAACATGGAAATTTTTTCTAGTCTTGAGTATTTGATATTCTACATGCGTCTTGTATCACAATGGGCCTAGACTGGGGAAGTTTCTGTGATTTAATTGAAAGTATTATCTATGCCTTGGCATGATGTTCTTTCACTTCATGATTCATGGGTTCGGTCATTTCATGTCCTCTGTTATGTCACAGGTTCTGTTTGTACATTTTTGTTAATTTATCCTTGCCACTGACAGAATCCCTCTACCAAACTATGATAGCCTGTAATCCCCGTGATCTCTTCCATTGTTGAGGATTTGCACTACGATTTTTTGACTTCTTAATTTTTTCCCCGCTATTTTAGTTGAGTTTTTACCAATAGTTCCATTTCCTCACTGTAGCCTGTTTTCATATCCTGTGTTGTCTTCCTTATTCTATTCAGATGTCTGTTTGTATCCCTTTGCAATTCATTCAGTTTGTTTGTGACCTGTTTGCTTCTTTGAACATTTTTATAATTGGGATACAAAATTCTTTGGAATTTTGTCTAATTTACTAACTCTTGTTAGGGATCATTAATACAAGATTAATAATTTTTGAAGGAAATATATTGTTCCCCTTTTCATGTTTCTTATACTTTTGTTTAAGTACTTGTGCATCTGGAGTTGGGTTGTTGATTTAACTTTTTAAAGCTTAAGTCACTTTTTATGGTGATTAGAATAAAAATAGCCTCCGGTCCATAGAGAATGGCAGTATTAAGAGGTGTGGCTTTGTTGGAGTAGGTGTGGCCTTGCTGGAGGAAGTATGTCACTAGGGGGTGGGCTTTGAGGTCTCAGAAGCTCAAGCCCAGACAGTATATTATTGTCACTTCCTGCTACCTGTGGATCCAGATGTAGAACGAACTCTCAGCTATCTCTGCAGCACCATGTCTGCCTGCATGTTGCCATGCTTCCCACTGTGAAGATAATGAACTAAACCTCTGAAACTGTAAGCCATCCCCAATTAGATGTTTTCCTTTATAAGTGTTGCCGTGGTCATGGTGTCTCTCCATAGCAATAAAACTCTAACTGAGACACCTTTATTCTTCCAGAGGAAGTGATTACAATGTTTAAGAGTGACTAATTATAGTAGGGCTTAGTTGGTGTTTTCCTCTGTTACAGGGTGTTCAGGGCCCTAGACTCCATTCTCTGTATTCTATAGAATAGAATACTGCCTGCAACCATAATTTCCACCAAGAGCAGACCCACTGTGAAAAATACAGTAGTTATCAAATAAGAAACAGTCATACTGTGTGTGCCCAGTATGTAAAGAAGAATAGGGACACTCAGCATTATTAGTTACTGTTGGAATGATCAGAGAGGAAAGGGAGAACAGAATAAGGGTGGTGATTGTTATTGGACTGGTAGATAGTAGGTGGGGGGAAGACTCAAGGTAGACTGGAGAGAGAAAGAGAGAGAGAGAGAGAGAGAGAGAGAGAGAGAGAGAGAGAGAGAGAGAGAGAGAGAGAGAGAGAGAGGATTAGATAACAGTCTCAGGTCTCTGGAGGTTGACATGAGACTCCATTCCAGTCTATGGTTTTGTTCTGGAAAGGAAGATGAAAAGAAGCAGAGTAAAGAAAGAGAAAAGAGGCATACAGGATCAAGAAGAGAGCAGGACAGAGCTGCCCTGACAAACTGCTGTAGGGCATTAAGAGCACAACAAGTATATGTGAGCAGAAGAAAGCCAGATAGCAGTAAGGTACATGGTGCTGTCTGGCCTGATTGCAGGATTCATCATTCTCTGTGTTCTGCTCTCACCCAGATCTTCCTTGGAGAGATATGGTTACAGATGCTTGCCCAGTCTGTAGATGCTTCACAAGTGGAATCTTAGATGCTGGGTCACACCTCTGGGGAGCCTCAAGAGTCAGGTTTCAAATGCTCTTCTGCACCTTTTACAAAGTGTTCCTGGCTGAGGGTGGAGAAATGGAAGAAACACTTTGTTTTTCTTTTGGGGGAGCAGAGGCGAGCCCCCTTTTTTTCCATTGATCTCCTAGTGGCTTAAATTCTGACTTGGTGATTCTAAGGTCCAAAGCTGTAGTGGGGCACAGAATGCCTGTTCAATCTTGGAAGGGGTGTTAGTCACCCCGCAGCAAGAGTGGAGTACCCTGCCCAAAACTTGGGACAAGGAGTAGAGGCAGGCCTCCTGGGGGAGGTGGCAAAAGAAGCTGGGCTCTTTGGTCAGGATTTCTTCCAAAATCATGTGTGAGAGGACCAGGGAGGGGCAGTGGATGTCACTGGTTTGCACTGGGGACTTCCACAGGCCCTGAAATTGTTTCCAGGGAACTCTGTGTTGAATGGTCTGTTCACTACTGGCTAGATAGTGTCCCAGCTAAAGGGACTGGCCTGCTAAGAGTGGGGAAAGCTACAACGAGTAAGCCCTTTAGGGTTCACTTGCCAAGTTAAGATGGTTTGAGGAGTATCTCCAGTCAGGCTGGCTAGCTCCCTCTGAACTGCCCCTGGTCCCCAGCCTGACCCATCTCAGGAAGGCCTGGGCATCACCTACCCTTGTTCTCTGAGTCCACTGCACCCAGGCTCTAGTCAGTCTTTTTGAAGGTCCATGTTTTGAAATCAGGGCACTGGATCCCTTCTTCGGAATGCAGCCAGGAGAGTGCAGAGGTGTTGAGTGTTGGAAGCTGGGTACTGGGGAAGAGCTCTTGCTGCCCAAGGCACCTGGTAGACCCTTCTTAATCTCTCCCACTTCCCTTCCCTGGGATGGCTTGTGTCTTTTTCCTCCTCTGGCACCTCCGTGTACCCCAGACTGAACCCATACTTCCAAGAGTGACTCTGGAATTTATCATCTGTGTAAAACTCTCCACTCTACTTTAATAGTTGAGCTAGATCTATGGAGACATTAAGTACCCCTTCTGAAAGCTGTTATTCAGCTTTTCTCAGGTTATTCCCTGGAGACTCTAGCACACTATGCCTGGGTGTTGTCTTCTAACCTCTCTTATCTTCTTACTTTATAATGTGTCAGCTAGCATACAAAGCAGCGGGGTTTGTCACGACAGTTTCCTAAACATCAGTAGGAATTAGGTTTGCTAATTTGCTGTTTAATTGTGAAATGTTTGAGCACCTGGTTCCCAAGGTTGTGAAGACCTTAAGAGGCAGAGCTTTGCTAGAGGAAGGGAGTCATAGGGGGCGGGGTGTTGAAGTTTAAGAGCTTAGCCCCACTTCCTGTTCACTTCCTGCTTCCTGACTGCCAGCTGCCTCTTGCTCTTGCTGCTATGCCCTCTCCACAACGATGGACAGGATTTTCACAAACTGTAAGCTGAAATAACCCACTTCTTCCTTAAAGTGTCTTTCATCAGGCACTTTGTCACAACAGTGAGAAAAGTACATAATGCCTCTCTCTCGCTTCCACATACTTTCTCACATGCTTCTTCATTACTGCTGGGTGATTCTTCCGCTCTCACGTTCTATGTATATATGTGTATTGTGTATGTATATGCACATATATATGTACATATATGTATACAAAAATTAAGTCTATAGCCTGTACATGAGAGAAATCATGCAACATTTTATCTTTCTTTCCCTGTTACCACCCCTCTACTTTCACATCCAATACATACACACATACTTCTAGATTCCGTATATAGAGAAAATGCAATACTTTTCTCCTGAGTGTGGCTTATTTGACTTAATATGGTGATCTCCAGTTCCATCCATTTCTCAGAAAATGATATAATTTCTCCTTTCTGAGACATTCTCACCATGCATTTGTAATAGCTGTTCTTGGAGTCAACTTGACTACATCTGGAATAAAGTACAGTTCAGAAATGGAGGGTATATCTGTGAGAGATTTTTTTGAGGTGAGGGGGGTGTGGTTTGAAGTGGCTAGATCCATTTCTAGTCTGAACCTTTGAGGTAGTAGGAAGGCACAAACCTTTGTCTTGGTCTTGAGGCAGGAAGACACACTGTTAATCTGGGCTACACCTTCTGCTGGAAGCCTATAGAAGGGCCTGGAAGAAGGAAGCTTCTGTTCTTTGCTCGATTACTCTTGCCTTGCTAGAAAGCCTATCTTTCCACTGGCATAGCATTGGAGCCTACTTCTTCAGATCACAGTGTCTATTGAAGACAAGCTGAGACATCCAGCCTTGTAGACTGAGTAACTTTTGGATTTTTGGACTTTCTCTTCATAACCAGCCACTGTTGGATTAGCTGGATTACAGCCTGTAAGTCTTTCTAATAAAAGTCCAATTGGAGCTGTGACTGCTACATGTTTGGTTGTATTCCTTAAGAGTCTCCTACTACTCAAGTCCTAGGTCTGAATGTTGATTTGCTTTTAGATAGTCTTAAATGTATCCTTGCTGGCCTCAAACTCCATTTCCCTGCATGGGGTATGTGTCACTAGGCCCATTCAGCTTCTGGTTTTAAGTCCTGTTTTGATCAATTGAGTTCACATTTTAGTTCAGTACTGCCTTTTTCCACATAACAGCTCACTCTTCTAGACTCAGATTAAGTGCTGTCTATTCTATTCTATTCTATTCTATTCTATTCTATTCTATTCTATTCTATTCTATTCTATTCTATTCTATTCTATTCTATTCTATTCTATTCTATTTTGAATATCCAGGTGTGGAAACCACCCATCTGAGAGTTCTCAGAGATAGCTGTTCCTACCTGTACCTTAGTACTGAGTGTTAGGGTAGGATGCAGAACTGCTTTGGAGTGTATTTACACAGGTCTACCCATGTAAGCAAATTTTAGAAGGCTTCATTCTAGGGCAAGCAAAGCTACCAGGAGCAGACCCCAGCTGTGCACTCAGGTGGCTCAGTGGGCAAAGTGTGAAAGGCGCTGCTTTTCACCCTCCCCCCTTTTTATTCCTTGGCTCTCATAACAATATTTAAGAAACAAAGCTTCCTTTTTATATACAGAAAAACAATCAACATTAATTACAGAGATTTAAAGAATATTGAAAATTAGGGGGAAATAGCAGATTAGTCTCTGGAAAATAAGTGAAATGAGTCCTATGATACACTGGCTCCCACTCTGTGATGGTGAAGGTGAGTTGTCGGCATGGCAGTTGAATCAGTTGGGAGACATGTCTGTAGAGGACTATCCTGACTGTCTGAGTGAGGTGGGAAGACCTGCCCACTGTGGATAGCACCATTTCATGGCTGAGATCCCGAGGTGTGTAAGTGATGAAAGGGGGTGGAACTACAGGATGCATCCCTTGCTCTCTGCTCCCCAATTGTGGGCAGGACCTTCCCAGCTGCTCTAAGCTTCTTCCTTCCGGCTTAGCTTCCCTGCTATGATGGAATATTTCTGGAACTGTGAGGAGAATAAACTCTTTTTTTTCTCCCTTAACTTAATTTTGTTCAGGATATTTTATCACAGCAACAGTCTATTCATTGTATGAATTTTAATTTAACTCAGTTGTAATCAAGTGATAAAAACAAAATTATACACATTTTGCACACATGGGTAAACTAGTCAACACATTAAAGAAAGGACCTGCAGACATGAGACCGAGTAAGGGAGAAACAAGTAACTTCTGGGATCTCAAACTAAGAATATTTTAGTTTATATCATAGTATATATTCACAAAATCATATTTTCATACACACACACACACACAAAACCTCCTCCTATGTGTCTTCAGAGACCAGAGTTACACAATGAAACCATTTATACCATTTGTCTTAAATTTAATCATAATAAGAAAGTCATTATAATTTAGTTGATAAAAATATATTTTATTCTTTAACTATTTATTGGTTCTTTGTGAAGCTCACATCCTGCACCCCAATCTCACTTATATGCCCACACTCTACCCTTGCAATATCGCTCCCTCAGCAGAAAAAAATCTCATTTAGGAAGTTGGAGTGTGTCCCAGTGTGTCCCACAGTACACCCTTTTGTCTACACTTCTTTGCTTGCAAATGTTCACTGCAAGGACTGGTACTAGGCCTCTGGCTTCTGCTACTCTATCCATACTGGATCCTCACTGGGTTGCCTCTCGGATATCCTGTGGTTGCCCTGTGTTATGGAGATCCTATGGTTTTGGATTGACAAAGGAAGACAGGCGGGAGTAAGAATCTTTAGGTAAACAATCGCTGCAGTACATTGGCCTGACTGGACTTGCTATTCGCATCAGAAGTGGAGTAGGTCATGTTTTATCTGGGTTTTCATCAACTTGGGAAAAAACATTATTTATAAACAATGTTTCTTGGTCTTTGAAGGGCAGTGGAAGGGGGAGCAGAAAACAAAAGAAATATGAAATAAGACAGTCTTGAGAAATACCAAGTAGGCTTTTGACCTCAGGCTAGCAAGGCTATTTAATACGACAGTGTTCAATTGCTTCTTCTGGTTTTGAGTACAGTTTAAAGAAAGAAAGATTTTTAATTTTGCCTTTTCTCTCTATTGGCTGGAACATAGCTTGGAGTAATTTGTTCCAAGATGAGGCTGTACATAGAGAGCCTGTGCTTGATCCCTTTCATTTCTGAAACTTGATTGCACAGGGGAACAGTCAGACTAGGCACACAGTCTTGGGGACAAGTGCCTGTATCCGTTACTTCTCTCACTGCTGAGACAAAACACCTGACCTAAACTCACAGTTTGAGGGGACACATTCCATCGCAGCAGTCAGGGTGAGAGGCTCGGTGAGCGCCATTACATTCAAGCACAGGAAGATGGATGTTCCTGTTTGCTTAGCTCTCTCTCTCTTTTTTATGGATCCTGCCTTCCCAGCCTTCAGAATGGTGCCGCCCACATTTAGGGTGGGCCTTTGCATCACAGTTAACTAAGCATAGGTAATCCTTTACAGGTATGCCCAGACTCTTGTTTCTAGAACTTGTCAAATTGACAGTCAAGACCAACCATCAGGATGACTGTCAACTCTTATGCTACTCTTGATTTATCACTGAAAACTAAGGCTGGGGAGATCGGAGGTCAGCCTTCAGGCTGATACTTTGAATTGTGGGAGGATGCCATTCTTATTTCTTCAAGATTTCTCCACCCTGTGGAAGTGCGATCCCAGGACTGAGTTTGTCTTCTGCACTTCTGCACTAGACTGGAGAGTTGGGAGAATCTTGTAGTGTAAGAAAGTGACTTTTTCTGCTTACTTTCACATATGTCTGCTCTGATTTTTCTAACAGCCAAGTTGTCCTATTGTTCTTCAATTCTAAAGACCTTAAAGTTTTAGGAGATTCATCTTACCCTCTACATTAGTTAGTTACCTTTGCATCATGGTGACTAAAACACTTGCTAGAAACAATGAAGGAAGATTTTATCTAGGTTCATGGTCCCAGAAGGTTACAGGTCACCACAGTTAGGAGGACTTGGCAGCGCTGCTCAGTGTGTAGGTGAGAGCACAGCATGGTGACGAGCATGTTCGTATACCAATGTGGAGCACAGAGGGGGGAGCACGGAGTGGGGATGAGAACCGAGGCTAGGCTACCATGTTCCAAGTCTCAGGCCCAGTGAAGGACTTCCATCAGACATCTCACACCTAAAGGTTCCACAGTCTCTCCAGACAGTGCCACGAACCAAAGAGCTGTGCAGGACACCTCAGATTCAAATCACATCTTCTGTTGGTAGGTTTCTGAGTCTTCAATTTTAGTGTTTAGTATCATTATTAGATTTATCTTTTCCTGGGATTTTATAGGTATTTGTTACAAAACTATAGGACACCAGGTTAGAAGCAGCTTGCCAGATATTTATTGACTCTATAAAGTCTGACTATGAAATTCAGAAGGCTTAATCCATCATAAAGTTATCATTTGCTCTTATAGGGAAGGTGGCTTAGACTTGTTGAGCCACTCAGAAACGAGCATAGAGTAGGGTTTCTAATTCAAGACTCTTTCTCCGACTCTCTCTCTCTCTCTCTTCCAGGTGTCCATATAGTTCCTGCACCATGGAGCCATTGTAAATGGTCAGGATTAGGTGTTAGAGACCACAGTATCCATTCCTTTCAGGGGTTTGCAGTCTAGTCTGCCCTCACCTGCTCATGCCCACAGGTAAGGGAGCAGGCAGGCTACATCTGGACCATGGCTGTTGGAGAGGCGCTTGCCCATCTTTGTCAATATTTCCCCTGTTACTGCTTCCCATTGGTAGCACCTCTGGTCTGATAGGTCAACATTGGGGGAATCCTGGGAAGCAATTCAGGTGGAGGCTATCCCTGTGACAGACAGAACCACGGCATCTATGGCAACAGTAAACAAGAACAGAGAGGAGCTATAGATGGAAGCAGGGTGAGAGAAAAAGGGTCAGAGAAGTCAACTGTCAGGAAGCAAAGGATGATGGGAAATGTTGGCCTCTCCACACAAGTCCTGGGCCGAAGGAGTCCAGGGGGATAAAGCAGAGGATGATTGAGAGGACACTTGAGCAGAGGAATGATCAAAGAAAAAGATGCTATAATCATAACCACAACCCGACATCTGATTTGGCCTCAAACTTAGGCTAGATGTGACAAAAGTAGAGCAGTATCTCTGACAGTGCTTCTCAACCTTCCCTTCCTGATGCTGGTGACCCCAACATAAAGTTATTTTTGTTGGTACTTCATGACTGTAAATTTGCTACTGTTATGAATCATAATGTAAATATCTGATATGGTATGTGACCCCTGTGAAAAGGTTGTTTGACCCCCAAAAAGGGTTGTGAGCCCCAGAACCTCTGATCTAAGGGCTGGTGCCAGAGCTGGCTGGCCTCTTTGCAAGCCTGCAGTTCCTGTGGTTTCTAAGAGACTAAGAGGGCTTGAGACTGCAGAACCCCGACTATGTCAGAAGAGGGCACTCTTTCCTAACAGACTGCTCCTACCAGCCTTTTAAAAGCAAGCCACACTGACCTGTCCTCTCAGCTAGACGAGACACATGGGGTACTTTATTCAGAGTCACTCCCTGATATTAGACCAAACTGATAGACCTGGGATCTTGTGTGGCTACACACTGTTGAATCCACAAATACATAAGGAGAACTGCACACATGTCAGCATTCTCCCAGGAGAGGCAGATGAAGAGGCAGTGCTCTGTGATGATTAATAAGGTATGCTGTACAGTAGCCTAAACATATATATCTCGGATGACTCTAACCATGGTAATAAAACCTTTAAGACATTGAAGAAATAACTGGCACTGCTAAGGGGGCCAAGATCTGAGACTAGGTAGGGAGACAAGATCTGGGACTAGGGAGAAATTCTAACACTGTTATTCTGCAAAAGGAACATAGCCACAAAATGACTTCTAATGACATTCTGCTAGACTATACAGAGAAGCAGCTTTTGCAGTAGATAGGAACTAACATATGGAGTCTCGAATGGGAAATTTGTGCAGTGAGAGACTTAGGAGCACCCTGTCCTAAGTGTGCCGTCTTCATAAAACCCTTCCCTCAGGACTCAGGGATCTATGCAGAAAAGGAGGTAGTACATTTATAAGAGCCAGAGGTGATGGCTGACCGCAAGGAAATAGTGTCTTCCAGAAACAACTGGACTGGGAGGGAGAAGTAGATATAGACTCCTAGCCTTAACTAAGAAACTATCTGCAATTGATCTCTGGAAAAGGAAAAATTAGACTGCAATGGAGTCTCACTGGATAATTGACCACAAATTAGAGTAGGCCCCGCCCAGGAGTAGCTGGCTGACACAACATGAACTCAATGGTGTTTTGTAATTTTTTTTCCTGTCTCATTTGATTTGTTTGGATTAAAAAAAATATTTATTTATTTCATGTATATGAGTGCTCTGTCTGCATATATACCTGCTTGCCAGAAGAGGGCATCAGATCACATTGTAGATGGTCAATGTGGTTGCTGAGATTTATTTATTTATTTATTTATTTATTTATTTATTTATTTACTTACTTACTTACTTTTGTTTTTCGAGACAGGGTTTCTCTGTATAGCCCTGGCTGTCCTGGAACTCACTCTGTAGACCAGGCTGGCCTCAAACTCAGAAATCCACCTGCCTCTGTCTCCCAAGTGCTGGGATTAAAGGTGTGTGCCACCACTGCTCGGTGATTGCTGAGAATTTAACTCAGGACTTCTGGAAGAGGAGCCAGTGCTCTTAATCGCTGGGCCATCTCTCCAATTCCTGTTTGGATATTTTTTGTCACATCAGTCTTTTGATTGTTTAGTTTGATTTCCATTTTGTGTGTGTGTTTCAGGTTATGTGTGTGCGCGCACACACATGTGTGTGTTTCTTATTTTTTTATTGTTTGAGAGAGACAGAGAGAGAATAAAGAGAGATCATAAAGTTGGGGAGTAGGTGGGTATAAGATCTGGGTATAAGATCTGGGAGAGAGGAAAACATGCTCAAAGTATATTATATGAAATTCTTTTCTCAATTTGAAAAAGAAAAGATGTGGTGTGAAGTACCTTGAATTAGAGTTGTAGGTCTGCCAATTCCTGTGTGCTCCTACATAATTTACTTAATCTCTCCAGGCTGTGTTGTTTCTAACTGAAAGAAGCCAAAAAAAAAAAAAAAAAAAAAGGCACTGACTTGGGGTTATTCTAAAAGCTAACTAAATAATTCAATGCAATTAAGGCATTCTGCGTACTGTCTCATTAGAAGATGGCAGTCATCGTGTTCTCATAAAGCTTCTACTGTTCTCAATGATGAAGAGAAGCACGGACTTTATGGAGCAATGCTGTTTTTATTCTCGTTCACTACTGTGAGTCTGAGGTGGTCACTCCGTCTCTCTGGTCCTTGATTTCTGGCATCTGCAGAGGATCAGCTTTCCGCTGATGTTATTGGTGGTGGTATTGTAGGCTAGTAGACATGGTGATGATAACACCCTTAGATCTGCCTGGTGACTCAGAAGCCCATTACAGGGGGTTCCACAGACTTCCAACTCCACCAGCAACCCTGTGGTTTTTCATGATGCCTTTTGGAGACATCTTTGTTTTTTATCCATGAAGAAGGAACCTTGGTCAAGGTAAACTCTTAAAATCCTTCCAAGTTTATTATTCAGGTTTCCTGCCGGAAGTCTGAATCCCTTTGTTACTTCACATGTCTGTCTAGGTGCAGATGTTATTTGACCAGCTTGTATCTTTGAGTTCACTTTTAATTGATCAGATGTGAATTGTCAAGTCCTGTAGTCAAAGAACTCCTGGCAGTCACTGCTGATAGATGAGGAGAGTGTCATGGTAGAGGACTCCTGGGCTGCCAAAGGGTGGCACTGACAATTCATTTCTAAATAACATGTGAACTATCAGTCATTTGCAAAACACTTTGATTGGTGATGGCAGCCCTGAACCACCTAGCAATGAGAAGCTTGAGTGGGTTACACATTCCTCCTCGTCCTCATTCTCGTCCTCCTTGTCCTCCTCCCCCTCCTCTCCTCCCCTCCTCCTCCTCCTCCTTCCCCTCCTGTCCTCCTCCTCCTCCTCCTCCTCCTCCTCCTCCTCCTCCTCCTCCTCCTCCTCCTCCTCCTCCTCCTCCTCCTCCTCCTCCTCCTCCTCCTCCTCCTCCTCCTTCTTCTTCTTCTTCTTCTTCTTCTTCTTCTTCTTCTTCTTCTCTTTTGGGTTTTTTTTTTGTTTGTTTCTTTGTATAGCCCTGACTGTCCTGGAACTCACTCTGTAGACCAGGCTGGCCTTGAACTCAGAAATCCGCCTGCCTCTCCCTCCCAAGTGCTGGGATTAAAGATGCGTGCCACCACTGCCTGGCTTTACATTTCTCTTCTTATAAAATGGAGGGAACATTATCTCCCTTTGGGGTTCTGAGCATTCAGTGTGATCATGCAGATGAGACTATGCAATTTAGAGTGGCAAATAATCAACTCAGTAAAAAAGCAAGTTCTAGTAACTCTCTTCTAATGGAGGACTGTGTCAGACTCACTTCTATCTTAGTATGCCATATGTCATGCACATTACACAATAGGGTTTTAATAATGACTCTGAGTATGTTTTTAATTGAAAATAATTTTTCATAACTATATTCTAATTATACTTTCCCTTCCCTTGTCTCCTCCCTGATCCCACTTGTGCCACATGATCCTTCTCTCTCTCTCTCTCTCTTTCTCTGACTCTCTCTCTCTCTCTCTCTCCCTCTCCTTCTCCCTCCCCCACTCCAACAGTGTGTTTAAAGCAAAGTCAATTTAGCACAGTCTCATTGGCACGGGAATATTCCTTGGCCTTTGGATGTCTAGTCAGCTGTAGTTTGTTTGCAGAATTATAAAAAAATGAGAGTCTGGCAAGGAATGCCATTCTCCCCACAACCCCAGTCTATTCAGGGGAGCCCAAGCATCTAAATACAGCAGCCACAGGTGATTACAGCCAACCCAAGACAAAAGGGCAGCCTTTATAAACAGATGCCTTTGCAATACAAAATCTGTTCAATGCTTTGCTGCTTATTTTTAGAACTTAGTGTTTTAAAAAAGGCAGCAGTAGGAGAAGCCTCTCTCGCTGAACTCCACTCTGTGATAATGCCAGTTCTCAGTCTGAGAACTCAAGAAGATTGAGAGGTGTGGATGACACATACGTACACTTGCATGCAAAGTGAAAATGCTTGCTATGTCTAGCTCTGAGTCAGCATGGACGCTTCTGCTCAAGTAGCTGGAGACTGTACCCTGTAAGCCTAGCACTCAGCAGCCCAGACCCACAGCCTGCACAGGGCTCAGATCCTGGGAACCTTAGGAACCAGAGACTATAGATGAGCTCTGATCTTCTGACACACGATGTCAGGGTCCCTACTGATGGAGACACTGTTTGAAGTGCAGCAGTATAAGAAGTCTTGGGGAAGCATGGTTTAAACGAAGAGTTCAGAATAGGAAGTAATAATGACTACATGCTGTCTTTATTGATTGATGGCAAATAAGAGAAATGACAGAACACAGTAGTCTGAGACAAAATATGGATAAAGAGAACTGGTTATTGGGAAAAGAGGTTTTTGTTTAAGATAGGTTTAGTTGAGGTACAATTGGCCTAGCAGAAGTGAAGTATTCTGAAGAGACAGTGTGTGTCTCTCAATCTCACTATGAGACTATAGAAACAACAAATCCCAAACAAGTGGGAATTTCCCCAGGAATCTCACTCTGGGAGAAGCTACGTGGAGCAGCTAGAGAGGAACATGCCTTCTGGAAAGAGATTCCACACTGTTCTAACACCTGTTAGACCACCTTACAGGGTGAGCCTGAAACCCAGGCAAGGCTGGGTCAGTGGTGTGTGGGACCACACCTTGACCAGGACTGCTTAGCCCTGCTATATTTGTTCCCTATTTATACTTTAAGCTCACCTCAGGACCATGAAGACTGATTTAGAGGATTCACAAGATCTCCTTTTCTTGCTTCCCACTGTAGCCAGGTTGACTAAATCTCCTTTTAAAATAGTTGGATCTATTTATTGGACTATGGAGGACAGGTGTGGAATGTGGACTGTGGACTGTGACTCCCAAGTTTGATGGCAAAAGTTGGTATGGATTGACTGTGCAGAAAATTCTAGTGGTGAAAACATCTTCTAAAAGTTTATTTTATTTTATTTTATTTTTATTTTTATTTTTTTTAGTGTCTGCTACATAAATACGGCGAAAAGCTTGAGAATTGACTGGGATGAAGATAGTTGTAGATTGGATTATAAAGATATTATTCAATCTTTTCTGAGCCTTGGAAGGGTTAATAATTCATGGAAAAGATACTGAAGTAATGTTTATAAAGGAAAATTTGTTTCTTTACATTCAATCCCGTTCAAGAAAATAAGATTGACATGTGCGATGGTTTGTATAAGCTTGTTGTAGGTAGTGGCACTATTAGGAGGTGTGGCCTTGTTGGAGTAGGCGTGTCACTGTGGGTGTGGGCTTTAAGACCCTTATCCTAGCTTCCTGGAAGCCAATATTTTGCTATCAGCTTTCAGATAAAGGTATAGAACTCTCTGCTCCTGCACCATGCCTGCCTGGATGCTGCCATGTTTCTGCCTTGATGATAATGGACTGAACCTCTGAACCTGTAAGCCAGCCCCAATTAAATGTTGTCCTTATAAGACTTGCCTTGGTCATGGTATCAGCTCACAGTAGTAAAACCCTAACGAAGACAACATGCTTATACCAAGAGAATACAAAGGGACCGTGAGATTGGAGGAAGATCTGAGGGAGGGTGAAAGTAGAGGGCGTAATGGAATGATGCGGTAAAAAACCAGACGGAGGAACTACAGGGGGGTTAGAAGAGAACCATCTAGAAGGAGACGGCATAGGGAAGGCCAGTGGGGGAGGGGATAACAAAGTACAATAGCATGTACATATGAAAGTGCCACAAGTAAACCTGTTTTTTTTTTTTTTTGCTAACCTAAAGTGATTAGTTTTTAAAGTACTGTTATAAAAATGCTGTTATAGAAGAGGAAAATCTACAAGAGTAGTTGTCTTTTCCGTAGAATCATCTATCTGGTAGTACATCATACTGATTAAGACATTTGTGGTACTGCCATTATATCACATTTTCCTGAGCTTGGCTGTGAGGTGGGTGGGAGTGGGACGGGAAGATGAGTGAACTTACTCTTTCCACTATTTAGATTAGAACGGTGCTATTCAGAATTCTCTGCCTGGTATAGTTCTTGGTTAGCAAGATCCATAGGCGATATCTTGTGCGATATTTGTAGACTAGCTGCTTTACTCTTGATTTGCTTGAAGGGTTGTGAGTACCCTAGGCCCTGTTGCAGCCCGCCTCTATAGCTTACTCACCTACTTGTTTGGCTGGTGTGGGGTGGTAACCGATAGGAATTCCAGTTCCTGGATGACTTCCCAGCTTCTCAGCCTCCAGGCCTCCTTCCTGCCTAAATTAGTGAGAGAAGCTTCCTTCTCCTCCAGAACTTTTGGGGGAGTTTCTGTTGGTCCTGGTCCCTCCTGCTGACTCGTGCCCATTCAGCTGAGGCCTGGCTGTCTCTGCTAGGTAGTGCCACTGCTGCTGATTCGTGTTTGTTATACTGACTCTACCAAACAGGACTGCTGGTGTGTCCATGAAGTGTCTGCGAGTGGATTGAGTTGCTGCTGCTGACTCCTGTAAACTGAACTGTCAATATCTTGACAATGCAGATGGGATTTGTTCCAAAGAACCATTTCTAAACAGGTCCACTTCCCCTGTATCCTTTCTTTTCTACTACCTCTGGTAAGTGGTGAGCTAGAAGGGAGGTTAAAGCATTTAAGAACCATCATTAAAAATGGGCTTTGAAAAATTAAAGTTACAGAGCATCACACAAAACCAGGCACAATAGCACATACCTGTTAACCAAGCACTCAGAAAATGGAGGCAGGAGAATTAGAAGCTCAAATTTACGCTTGGCTATATCACAAGTTTGAGGGTCATCCTAGGCTATGGTGATGGCCATCTGACAACAACAACAGCATCAACAGCAGCAGCAACAACAACAACAAATACTCAGCAAAACAAAAAGAGAATGCAATTTTAGAATAAGAAACACCAGTGCAAAAATGTTTAAAATAACTTCAAGAAGGCATGTACACATATATGTGTGAGTTTTGTTCATGTATATTTCTCTCTATAAATACATTAAAATTAAATTGTTGAGCCTGGTGTGCTGGCACGTGCCTTTAACCCCAGCACTTGGGAAGCAGAGGAAGACAGATAGATCTCTGAGTTCAATGCCAACATGGCCTACAGAGTGAGTTCTAAAATATGTAGGGCCTTACACAAAGAAAACCTGTCTTTAAAAAAAACCCCAAATAAATGAATGAATAAATAAATAGCCCACAAACAAATAAATAAATTGTTGAATTTAGATACTAAAATAATGTGCAGTTTATAAAGCAATCAATTCAGTTGTTAAATCATCCATCAGTATGAATTCATGATTCATAATCCTTTGGTTAGTATCAGTTACTTCTGACTGTGTGACTTTGGCTGACTTTTCCTTTCTATATATCACTTTTTTTCTAATTTGCTTTATATCTATAATTTAAGAAAATGGTTTAATTTTTTTTTAAAAACTAATTTCATCCCATGTCAAGAAATGAACACGCACTGAGAGTTTCTTTTGTTGTATGTGCTTTGTTAGACCACATTCTACCAGATGGAAGCCCAGGCACATGTATGTGATCCTCACTTGCGCCACCTCTGCGCACGTCTGCCCAAGGAGATAGCAAGAAGGAGCTAGAAAGGCAGGGAACCTGGACAGGGGAACAATTTTTCCAAGCTTGGCCTCTGGGGGCAAGGGACTCGGGCTTTCTTTGGAGCTTTTGGAACATTATCTCAGAGCAGATTAATATAGTTTTGAGTCCTCTTGAATGATAAGCCACAGCTGAAGTCTGGAAGTCCACTGGGAGCTGCAGACCGTGAGGGCTGTGAGGCCCAGTGCAGAAAGTAGGAGGTCTGATGGTCTCTGGTCTCTAGATCTTCAGAAAGTGCTGGGTAAGACTGTGTGTAAAGGGAATGAGAAGAAGTTAGGATGCAGAGACCCAGCAAAGGGCTGTGCAGACACATGCATCAGATTGTCTAAGGAGATGTGCAAGGCAGAGTGAAGGTGAAAGACAGCCTGAACCACAGAAGCCCACATCCCAGCAAACCATCCCAAATCGTCTCCGGAAGGGGGCGGGGCTTCTTCCTACACATGGACTTTCCCAGAGGTCCTGAATATGTGCAGTCCTAATTTTATCTAGACTCAGTGAGGTCTAGACACTACAATTCTCTGACAAAGATAATCAGTCACATAGAAGTTTGTTATTTCTGGGGCTGGTATGTGGGGGAAGCCAACCTCAAAGGCTCTGCAGATCTCATGGGCTCTATAAAGCCTAGTCCTGGTTCCGTTACCTTGAACAAGCTACCTACCACCTTCCAAATGTCTTGCAATGGGCATGGGCCCAGTAATTCTAATTCTCTTTGCAAAAGGCCACTCTTGCATTCAGTGGACAGAGGCTAAGGAGGACAGTGTCCCTGGCTTCCTCTCTAGTCACAGGTTCTGTGGAGATGTGGAAACTTGTAGCAGACCTCAGACTTCTTCCTTTGGAGTTGACTCTCTGGAATCTGCCTTTTATACCCTGATTCCTGGGTCTGACTTTTGGGACCACCAATGTCTTCCCAACACTACCATTAGAATCTAACTGACTGATGGAATTGCAATGAAAGAGCTCAGGAGAGCTGAAGAGACTTCACAATAATGTAAGCATCATCATGCTGACTAAAAACCTCCCAAACTGTATACATTGACAACTTAATGATTTTCTTGACATCATGCCCCAGCAATACAACCATAAGAATACTAATGTTTTGTTTGTTAGGATTGTCTTTTAAGATAGTCAAGTTCACAGGATAGTTTTCTGTAACTCTGGGGCAATCTAATGTGATCTTACAGTGTTGCCCCAAGTTGCACTCTACTGTAGAATAAGTACAAGAAAGAAAGCAGAAGGTGGCAGCCCAGGGAGGGGCTCAGCCCCATGTCAACTCTGTCATCACTCACCTTCACACACAGCTCCAGCATCCTCATCATGTCCACAATCAAAGGCCTCAACCTGGTCACATTCAGCCAGGGTCTTTTCTGTGCCATTGCACAGGGCTACCTGAATGAGCACAGGCAGAGCTTCATCAACTGCTGGTGGATACAGCATGGCTATAGGTGTGTGTTGGGCTGCTCCACAGCCCAGCTCTCGGCACACCACAGCCACATCCCTCATGTCCCAGCCATCATCACATACAGTGCCCCAGCGACCTTCCTGTTCAACCTCTACGCGTCCTTCACAGTGGTGGGGGCCATTCACCAAACGCACTTTGGGTGGGGGCTCTGCAAACAGAGCAGATGAAAGTATATTAAAAAGTGTGCATACTCTTAAGCAGCTCCCATGTACACAGGTCTTTAGAGCAGGCATACTGTTATAGTTGATGTTAACAGTTGATTGACAGTATCTGGAATCACCTAAAAGTCTTTAGGCACCATCACCTATCAGGGATTATCTAGGTTGGATTGGCTGGTGGCCATGCCTGTGGGGAATATACTAGGTTAGTCAAACCGGGAAGACTTGTCCACTGTGGGTGCTAGTATTCCCTAGGCTGGGATCTGTGACTGCCATAAAAGGAGAAAGCTGACTGTGCACAAGCGTTCATAGCTCTGATGATTGTAGATGTGATGTGACAGATGCCTCAGGTACCTACTACCTTGACTTCCCTACCATGACCCCTGGACTGTTAGCCAAAAGAAACACCTTTCTTTTAAGTTGCTTTTGCTGGGCTTTTGTCATGGCAACAGGAAAGGAACCTAAGGCAGATAAGGAGTTGCCAAAGGAGGCATCTTAGAGCCTAGCTTAGCCTTCCTGCACTCGCATTTTTCTCACCATCTCGGGTCACATCACCAATGGCCCCGTTCAGTGAGCCCCAAAAAAGCTTCTGCTTACCCTGGGAAACACAGAGATTCAGGGTTTGTTTTCCATAAGCTCAAAAAACAAACAAACAAACAACGTAAAAACACAGAAGAATATAATTAAATCCTTCCTAATGATAGAGACTGAGACATCGAACGAAGAAAGACCTGCTTTGTTTGTTCTGCGTCTTTTTTATTCCTGTCTAATTTCCAATTTCTGCTTACTTTGTTATTTTGTGTTTTACTTAGTTTGTTGAAAAGGGGATGTCACTGTGTTTCCTGGACTAATCTTGAACTTCAAGCAATCCTCTTGCTTTTGTTACCTACCATGCTCAGGCTTCTTTAAAAAATAAAACTGGAGTTATCAGAAAGGGATTTTCCCAATCTCTCTCCCCCTCCCTCTCCCCCTTCCTCCCCTCTTCCCTCCCCTCTCTCTCTCCCTCTCCCCCTCTCCCTCTCCTCCCCTCTCCTCCCCCTCTTCCCCTCTATATTCTCTTGATACAGGATCTTTTACATAGTCTAGAGAGGCCTTAAACTCAGGATCATTGTTCCTTCTCTGAGATCTCTCGGATAAAATATAGCTTCAAGATTAACATTGTTAGTGGCCAACTTTGCTTGTCTGAGAAAGAAGCTGAATAAGAAGATGAGAGAGCTTGTGAATCCCAACCCACAGGGGAATTACAACAACTACTACTGGTTTCCTGTTAGCATCACTTATGGGAAGGCAGGTCAACTCAGACGAAATTTCTATCATTTGTAGTGAGCATATTGTCTTACAACTACTCAGATCTTGGCAAGATCCCTGAAAAAGGCAGACAGCAACATAAGAATCAATAATGCAAATGGACCAGAGAAAGCACAGATGAGAACAATGCTTTTCTAAGGTAGGCATGGTGGTGCCCACCTTCCATCAACCCAGCACTGGGGAGACGGAGGTAGGAGGAGCTCTCTGAGTTTGAGTCCAGCCTATGATGAGTTCCAGGCCAGCCAGGGCTGAATAGTGAGAGCCTATCTAAAAAAAAAAAAAAAAGCAAAGCAAAGAAATGAAAAGAAAACATATTTTCCAAAACTCGATAAATTAATGAGACCAAAAACTCATAACACTATAGAGACTGCCATATAAGACTAAGTAAGAAAGTAGTTTAAGGAAAAGCAATCTAGACTCCATGTAGACTCCAATCACAAACAAAAATAATATTTTTTTCACAGAAAGATTGACAGCATGCAAAATCATCAACAAAGTTTCAGTGATTTCTTGGAAGTAAAAATTATGCAGACCACATTGTAATAAATGCTGAATACAAGAGCAAAGGAATACATAAGACATTAATAATAAAGGAATGACATAAAATTAATTTATAAGAAATTATAAGTTCTTTTTATAAAAGAATTGAGAACCCTTGTTACACACCTTGTAGACAATAAGCAAGTGAGGGCATTGTATCAAAACTTTTAAAATACAAGGGAACAAGAGCACGTGGAGGAGAACACAGTTTTAAATATATTTGTTAGAAAACAAAAAAGACACAAAAGAAGTATTTAAGAAATTAAAGAACAATATGAACTATAGGAAGGAGAAAATATAGCAGACAAGTAAATGAATTAGAAAAAATACTTTGAAATAGTAAAATAGCATGGACTTGAAGAGTCAAAAAACAAAAAATACAAACAAATGAGACAGTAAATTAATATGGACTTGAAAAGTCAAAACAAACAAACAAAATCCCAACAACAACAGCGACAACACCCTGGAATTTTTTAAAGAGAAAATATAACAGAAAAAACTCTGGTTAAATCTGATGGGGCAAAGGGGCCATCCAGGTACCTTAGAAATGGGGAGAGAGTATAGTCCCACACTGTAAGCTAAACATGGGATATGGTGCACAAGGGTCTAGGATAAATTTCAAAGTCTAGATTTTCATAGTTTGTCCATTTGTGGGGCGGGGGAGAGCACAGAAATGGTTGTGGGGCAGCCGAATGAGGCTGAATGTGTGTGCGTACAATGTATGCGTGCTGCGTGCTGAGGGAGGCAGAAGAGGATGCCGAGGAGCCTCCAACATTCTCCGCCTTATTTTCTGGAGACAGGCTCTTGCACAGAACCTGGACCTCAGCATTTCTCAACTGCTAGTCAGCAAAACCCTTCAGCTCTCCTGTCTCCACTTCCCCAAAACAGCCATGTTCAGATGGGCTCTGAGGTTCCAAACTCAGGATCCACACGTGAGGTAAGCGATCTTACCCAGCCAGCCGTCTCCAAGCCTGACAACAGTAGCCATATAATAAAAGATTGTCCTAAAATAATTTTAAAAATTGAAAAAGCCAATTAACAAAAAATGATTTGACAGTCTACGGGGGCTCCTTTGGCTAGTTACAAAGACTGTCAAGTAATAGAGGATCTAAATGTTTTAAATTTCTGAGCACAAAATCTGTGGAGACTCCCTGAAACCATTCTTATGTAGCTAAGCTATCCCTGGCAAAGAAAAATGAGCACTCATGTGTTAATAGGACTCAGGGGGTCGAAAAGCATATCCTTGGCACACTTGAAACCCTGGTTTTGATGCCTAGCACTAAATAATCAGATGCAAACATCTGAGATAAAACATTAGCAAGTCATATAAAGCTACTACCGTGATGACTAAGATGAGCTTAGAGGGAAAGCTCAGTCCATTTAATAACTCGCGAAAAGATTCTCTCCAATAATGGATTAAAGAAAAAAAAAAGATCACACTACCACCCAGACCTGTTCACACAGTGGCGAAGTCCAAAGCTCCTTGGCTCTGGCTGCCCTGACTTTCAGCTCCATCTCTGTTCCTGTTCATGGTACTCATATTAAGTAACCTTGGACAAACCGCTTAATTTAAATCATATTTTTTCTGTAATAATTATGTTTCTATGGAAATTAAGTGATACGGTCTAAATAAAAATTTAAAGCCCACTCATCTGTTTTGTTTGTGCCTCTTTTTTTTTCATTTGTCCTTAACTACAAGAGCTAGTGGGAGCTCCCTAGACACCCTGAGTGAGCCTCAGCGAACTCTAAGGACATCTGCCTTCTCTCTCCATGTTTTACCTAGCCTACCCGTTACACTGGTCAGATCCCTGATTTTACAATACGTGATTCTATGGAAAGCATACAGGAAAAACAAGCAGTGGACAGTGATGCTACTGTTAGAGCACTCCTGGGGGTAAGGGTGGTCCTCAAATGGAGCTCCGGTTTCCTGAAGGGTGGGAGAGTACAAGGAGAGGAAGAAAGCATGGCTCGGCATAATGCAAGTTGCACCCTGGAATGGATCATTAAATTGTCCTACCTGTGACATTGAGCGTTACCACCTCACTGCGCTTGGTACCCCAGGCGTTTTCAGCCTCACAAGAGTAGTTCCCAGAATGCCCTGCAGTCAGAGAGAGCTTAAAGGATGCCTTTCCTCCAAAAGGTGCCGAGGTGTTAGCCAGAGTGATATTTTCATGATAAAACCAGTAGAGAACCGGAGGAGATGCTCTCTTGTCTTCACAGTGAAGCTCCGCCACATCTCCGATGAAGGGCAAGACCCCAGGAACACTGATGGAGAGGAGCGGGTTCAACACTGGAACTGAGAGCACAGCAGAGTATCAGAGGGAGTGCTGGGAAAACTTCGTGAATTTTTCACCTAAACTCTCCCACTCCAGCCCCGTGCATTCTTTCCTAAAGTCTCCTGCTTGATCTAACCATCCAGGGAGGCTCCAGCAGAGCGGTTACACACTGTGGGAGATTTCTGGAAAGCATGCCTCTGGTTGCCCCACACTATCTGCCTCGCGTTCCATCTCTGTGCCCTCTTTCAGTTCTGATGTGGCTGTTGCCACTTTGACACCCACCGACCAAACAAACAAAAGCCGTGCTGTGTTCAGACAGCTTCCCAGCCTCTTCCTGCCTTCCTTGTACCTTGCCATCACTTCAGACATTTTTCTCCAGCTGGGAGTCGTTGCCTCCGATTGGGGAATGCTACTCACTTTTCACGGTGATGTTCACGATTGCACTCTGGATCAGGCCGTAGTTGTTGTCTGCTGTGCAGTAGTACCCCCCAGCATGGCTTTCCCTGATAGTAGGGATCTCCAGCTCCACTCTCTGGGAACGCTGACTTTTCTTCCCCACACTTTCCTTAGTGTCCTGCCTATGCCAGGAGAATGTGATTAGCCCAGTGCCTTTAGCCACAGAACAAGCAAGGACCAGGGGCTCCCCTTCAACGACCAGTGGCTCCCCTTCAACTCCCCAGCCTCTTGAAGGCTGGATCTCCATGGTGACTTGAGATACAGGGATCCCTGTGTGAACAGAAGATAATTGTTAAAGACCAGGTAGGGTTCAGTATCACCTTCTGGGAATTATGGCAGGTAGATATTTGGAGTTGAGAGTTCACCCTGTTTGCCTGAGTGTTTTTCATGGGAATGGCGCATACTGAGGGGCATTGCACAGGACCGCTCTGCAATCCGATGCTCGGTAACAATCCTGTTCTCCACTTCCTGTGCTTTTTCCTGCCTACACGCATGACCACAGCCCTCAGGGTTCTTGACTTCCTTGTGAACCTGAGGCAATAGGAGAGAGGCTGGAATCTCATTTAAATGGGGGGGGGTGTGTCTGACCAGAGTAACAATTACATTCTGCTATTTAATAACGCAGATTCTGAGTAAGTCAG
Source organism: Mus musculus (assembly GCF_000001635.26). Taxonomy (NCBI): domain Eukaryota; kingdom Metazoa; phylum Chordata; class Mammalia; order Rodentia; family Muridae; genus Mus; species Mus musculus. The sequence continues at coordinate 87,257,988 of NC_000069.6, forward strand.
TATCTCTAATCCTCTGTTTTTCTCAATAGCATTTGGATAATCATAGAAACCTCACGGAGTTCTCATGAAGTTTGGCTGAGACACATACACAAAGCAGTCTTACACCAGCAATGTTCAGCAATGTCAGCTAGTGATGCTGGTATCTTCTGACAGGGCTGGCTGGGAAGTGCTATAAAGTGTTTAAAGTGTGTGTACAGGGCCAGAGTAACCACGTTGTTTAAACTCCAGGTCTCTCTGCTGAGTTTCCTTAGGCAAGTTTCTAATAGCTCTTTGCTTTGGGTTTCCTCGTCTGTAAAATGGGGAGAGTAACAGGACCCACTTCATAGGCACTACACATAAAACTATTTCACAGACCACTGTGAGGACAAAATGTTCAGCTGCTCTGAGGAACGTCTTACAGGTGGCAGATCCTCCTGTCCTCTCTTTTGCAGATATTTGTAAAAGCCAGAGAGAGAGAGAGAGAGAGAGAGAGAGAGAGAGAAAGAGAGCGAGCGAGCAGAGCATCACAATGACTTTAGCTGAGCTCTGCAATATAGTAATTCTTTTTATGAGTTAAAAATTGTTATTGTCATTTCAGATATTATTATTTGTGCCTTCATTGTATCACCTCCTATCTGGGGGTGGGGACGTCTCTCCTCAGAGACAAAGGCTGGACTTCATTGACCTTTTGGTTTTCTGAGTAAAGTTACTATTGTCTCTTTTCTGAAAGGTAGGGCAAAGTCATTGGAAATTATACCCCTACAGAAATTAGCATTCAAGAGTCCCGATGAGCCATGATGTCTCCCACCCTCAGGGATAAAGAGGAGCCTGCAGTCTGGCTGGTACCCCTGCTATCCCTGCCTGACTCAGCCCCATCATTCCAACCCATAGACGCTCACTCTCTACATCTATGTAGGACCGGTGACTCTGCTTTGAGACACTGCGAGAGGCAGTCATTGCTTCACACCAGTAATTTCCTGAGTCTTCCTTCGATATTGCTGAGATGGTAAATTTTGATGAGGTCCAGCCCGATTGCAAAGTGTGGCCATCTTTGAAGAAGGAATAGCGTAGCTGGGTCGTTGCCCTATCTGAAGGGAGCCAGGTGTTGCAGGACAGGGTCACTGAACTCCCCTCTACGGGCTGCAGGGGGCTGGCTGTCAGCCCAGGTGCTGGAAACAGCTCTGGAAGGAAGACAGAATTAGAAGAGACCACCCATTAGTAGTAGACTATACACTTCTCCAGAAGTGCCTACAGAGCAAGACACACATACCCATACTCCAGGACAGACAGCCTACTACCATTTATCCACCCTAGCTTAGTGTTGTATGCCCTCTAGCCTGGCTCTCCTATCCAGGCACTCTCTTTCCTAGACACAGCCGCATGAAGAATAGTCCCCTACCTTGGACATTCAGCCACTTAGATCCTGTTTCTTCTGTTGTGTCTATAAATAGGAAAAATTTCCTATCTGCCTTACAGGAATAGGAGCCACTGTCACCGCGTCTTGCATTCCTAATGGTGTAGCTTGAAGCACTGCTGTAAGTTTCTATGTGATATCCATCCTTGAAGTACTTCAGTCTCTTTATGTCACCATTATTTTTCCCTGTGCAGCTTATAACTACTTGGTCTCCTTCATAAGAACGGTGTGGAAGGCTGATGCTCAACCAGTCTGAAAAGGAAGCAAAGGTGCAGACAGTGACAATGTGGATCCTGCCTCGATGCTCCTGGGGAGACAGATCCTCTACATGTGTTTATAAGTGGATGACCCACCGCTGCCTGGAGCCCTACCAGCTTTGTTAACTTTCTGGCTCAGTGGAGTGAGCTTCACTGGATGATTTTTTTCAGATGTGTGTTTTGTATGCATGTTAATATATTGTATGTGACTTTCCCCAATTTCCAACAGCTGTACTAACCATGGATTTAAAATGAGTCCACTAGCTCATTGAGATAGCACAGGTGTGGAATTACAGCTATTCATGAAGTTAAGGCAGGTAGATCACAGATTCAAAGCTACAGATGAAGTTTAGGGCTAGCTTGGGTGACTTAGCAAGACTATGACTCACAATAAGCAGTAAACAGGGCCAGACATAGACAGCTTAGTGGTGGGGTACTTACCGAGCACATGCAAGACCCTGGACTTGAGTCTCAGTACTCCTCTTCCCTCTACTAGAAGATTCCATGGGTATCTCCTTATACCTATTGGTGTGGCCTCAGATCCCCCATGGCAACGATGATTAACCCCCTCTGCTTGTCTCATGCTTTGGAAACCTTGTAGAGTAACATGATAAACTCCAAGTCCTTCTCTTGTGTGTCGTTATCTCTTGATAAAGCCAGTGGGGTCACAGAGGCTCAAGCTCTGGAATCTACATTTCCAGTCTCTGACTACAAACTCTTTCAGACAAATCATTGCCATGCTTGGCCCTGTAGGGTCCCCTCAAGGAAGAAGTGGGGCCTCTACTTACTCAGGCCATTGCTTTCCCTAGAGGACAGTGGTCATTCAGTGGCGAATGGATAGCTCAGGTGTTTTGGATCTGCCACAGCAGGAGAAAACACAGAAGAGCAGAAAGGATCCTGTAAACCTCTCTGAAGACAGAGGAGCTCACCAGCATGCTGCTCTGGCAGTCTGCCCCACAGCCTCCATCTTCCTACAGAAAGATTTCAGTCTGCAAAGAGCTCGAAATTCAGCTTCAAATGCCAGGTTGGAGATGTAGTGCACTAGGGAGGCAGCATGGCAAATGTCTGTTGCTCTGATAAAAAGGCCAGACCCTGTTCTGAACACAGCCCTTCATCAGAGAGCACCACTCCCGTTCAGAGTGAAATAAGACGCTGCCCAGTGTAAGTGAAGATACAGTACAAAAGCCATGGTTAGTGCCTGCCCAGCTTGTCCTTCTGACTCCCAAGGGCCTGTCTCAGGAAGAAAAAGCTAAGGCGCTAAGGCACCTATAAGGTGTAGATGAGGAACAGTGAGAACTTCCTAAAGCATATGGCACTCCAAAGCCCATCTCATGAAGATGATCATCTCCGATGAATTTCCATTCTTCCTTCCTTCCTTTTTTTTTTTAAGATGCTGGGGACCGAACTTGGGACCCCACACATTCTGCTCAGGCCAGCTCAATTCACCTTCTCATCCTCCACGCTGTTGGGTTTATGTATGTATTTCTCATTGTTCACATATATCCATGTACACCTTTTTGTCTATACCGTGTTTGAGCTGCTCATTCAGATGGTTTCAGTAGGACAAAGTGTCCAGTCAAGCTCAAAGGTACCTTCTGATTGGCTTTGAAAGATAATGGGAATAGAGATAGATGGCAGGGCACAAAGGTTGATAAAAGAAGTGGTGAAGGCCAAACTGAGAATGATGGAAGGGCTAGGAGACAGAGAAACATGGTAGCAGTTTTCCCTGAGACTGAAGTAAGGATGTTAACTGCAAGACACTTGGGTTAGCGGTCTTCATTTCTGAGATTTTACTTGGAGCTGTATTTCCTCAACATGGCCACAGTTATGCATCTATAAACTTTTTACCACAATTTCTGAAGGCTCACTGGATCCCATGAGGTTGCTCTAGAGACCTCCCCAACCAAGTAATTTAAAAACATTCTTGTTTAAAATTACAAAGCTGGGCACACAAGTATCATCTTTTCTCCATGTTGTAGAATGAATGTGTTCTCAAAGGCTTAAGCAAGGAAGAAAGTATAATTTCCCAGGCTGCCATGAAACTAAGTGACTTCTTAATTTCATTATATTAAAATTCCAATAAGAAAAGGAAAGCACATGAGGCATTGGATTGTTTATGTCCCAATGGGGACCTAAGGGTGTCCTTGCCTTCTGCAGAGCGTCTCCTCTGCCACAAATGTACTCTCAATTGCCGCTTGCGATGGGCATGAGAATCTTTGTCCCCATTGACTACACAGATGCCTTTCCCTGTCCTGTCTGCCAGGTCAGCAGCGAAGGGGAAATAATTCATTGCCTTGAGAGTCAGGACATGGTCTTCTTCCTATCCAGCAATAGCTGGCAAAACAGAGGTTGTGGCATACCCTGGCCCTGCTGACCAAGGGTGAGGAGTGAGGTGCCCTAATCCTGCCGCTCTCTTCACCCTAACTCTGACTTGGATTCCTTCTGCTACCTTCTGCTAAGATGGTTTGCTAGGCAGAACCTCCCATGCCCAAGAGAGTGAGGTTCTGGAGATGTAAAGGAACAAAGAGAAGACTTGCTCACCGGACTGGACTCCGACAGGAGCTGCAAGGGAACAAAGGCAGAGAGATTACACAGGACCAAGGGCTTCACACTTTTTCACAGGTTCTGGCCCTCCGAGGACTCCCAAGCACTTCCCTCTCTTTTTCCTTTTGCTTCTTCCCCCTCCCCTTCCCTTTCATCTTCCCTCCTTCAGTTCCTCTATCTTTTTCCTCCATCTTTTGTTCATCCTTCCTTCTCTCACTCACAAACAACATTCCTACAGAACCCAGGATTCATTTTTATAATTCCAATCATGTTATAGCTGGTTCTTTTCCATTTCCAGGAGTTTGTCTTTTGCAAGCAGAATTTCAAGAGTTTCAAGTCGCCTACCTTTTCAATTTAAATGGGTTTTTTTGAAATTAAAATAAAATTAAATCATTTTCTCCTTTCCCTCCTCCCCAACTCTTTCTCAAATTTATGGCTTCTAATTCTCTCTCTTTCTCTCTCTCTCTCTCCATATATGTATATGTACATACACACATATACATCTCTATATAATACAACCTGCTCAATCCATGTAATGTTACTTGTATATATATGATTTCAGGGCTGACCACTTGGTATTGGATAACCAGTTTGCGGGCTCCACCTTGAAACTGTCCAGATTATTTTGCTTAAGAGAAATTACCTACACAGGGCAACCTAGGTGCCAGGAATGGGCCTGCTTATATTTCATTGAGGTTAGTTCTCTTCCTTTCTGCCTTCTAGACCTCCTGCTGTGTATGGGGCAGTGTAGATATGCTCCTATGATATCAACTATTATCAGCCAGGTTTGAAGTCTATGTAGTGTCTAAATGTATGGAGATATGAGCTCAGCCAAAAATGGTGGAGCCTGAAGTAGAGTCCGGGCCTTGGGTGTAAGATTTATTGGGCTGTGTATGTGTTCACTCTAACAGAAACCACCTTTGAAGCTCTTTTAATGAAAATTTACTGTTTTTACAGAGATCAAACAGAAATAATAGAGACAAATCACCAGCCTTTAGTAAGAACACACACACACACACACACACACACACACACACACACACACACACACACACACACAGAGCCTTTTCCTTTTCTTGGGAACCCTGCTTTTCTCAGTTCCCATTTGCATTATACTTGCTAATATTGGATCAGAAGGAGAAACCTAGTGCTACCCCTAGCCCCCAGTGGGGAGATATATGCTCAGGAAGAGTGTCTAGGGCTGACCAAGCAGAGGGAGTCCCACCCTGGCACCACCCCAGGCCTTTTGAGCATCTTACCTACCGAAGACCAGAAGCAGCAAGCACAGAGGCATGAGACTCGAGGCAAGTAGCTCCCTTTGAGACAGGTGCAGCTCAAGTCCTTAGGGCAGATGGACCACAGATCTGGGATAGAACACTGTGGTTCAGCAGGGATCTGAAATAGGAAAAAAAGGAAGTGGCAAAGTTGTCTGTCAATCAGTCCATACCCCAACCCAATGGGTGCTGCAAAAGCAAACGTCCTTCCTCTTTACAGACTTGCTTAGATATTTGCTCGCTGGTGCGACATGCTTCTTCCTGCGTAGGACGCCTTCCTTTTATAGATAAGCTTTCTACTGCACTTGCCTTTCCAGAGAATACTGAGTTTGGGGCCCACTGAAATTCAAATCAGGTGCTTGGTAGTTTTCAAAATGTAAATCTCTTCTTAGTAGTCAAGAGACAGTCCCTACTAAGCAGCACCGTTGCCAGAGCTGGACTGACTCCTCTCCAGCGGTCAGTCCAGACTAGGTGGTAGAAAAATGACAACTTGTAAGAAATGGTGACAGGTTTAACAAGTTATTGTTCGGTAGTATGCATGCTCTTGGTACCCAGAAGGTGCATTTCCTGCTCAAAACTTCCTGTTCGGGAGATGATTGGTCAGATACAAGTAGGAATGAAAAGCAGGATGGACACAGTATGTCTACTGGAGGGTTTCTCTCTGAACTGTAATAGAGTGGTCTGAAGGGCCTCAACTCACATAGGAAAGATTCTTCTTCCACTCCAAATAATGTGGAAGGACATAGGTGCTGGGAGGTGGGTGTTGCACAACTAGCTGTGCTGGTTGGTTTGTGTCAACTGAAACAAACAACAGTTGTCTGGGAAGGGGGACTCTAGACTGAGAAAATGCTTCTATGAGAGATGCCCATAGGCAAAGAAGTAGTGCATTATCTTGATTAATGATTGGTGTGGGTGGGCTGAGATCACAGGGAGTTGTACCATACTCCTGGGCAGGGAGTACTGGACTGTATAACAGGTTGAGTAAGCCATGGGGAACAAATAATATTCCACGATGGCTTCTGCTTAAGTTCCTGAGTCTAGGTTCCTGCCCTGACTTTTCTTCATGATGAACTTACCTGAAACTATAAGCTGAAATAAACTCTTTCCTTCCCAGATTGCTTTTGGTCATTGGGTTTTTTGATAGCAATATAAACTCTAATGAAGACACGAATACACCATACACACAACTGATGGGTGGTTGCAGGGACTTTGAGATCAGCCTACACTGGAGTTCCCCAATGGCACCCTACAACTCTCTCCACAATTTGAGTAAAACTCATGTGTGTTGCTTCACTGTCTTGGTGTGGAGAAGACTGCTGGGAGAACGGTAGCATCATTTGAAGTAGAAACTTGAGGGCTTTCTGGAAAGCCAGTTGTGTTAGACAGTGATTGTTGAGACAGACACATAAAGCAGTGGTTTTCTAAAGTGGATGCAGGTGGAAAGATGTTTCATGAAGGCAGACTCATAAAAAAACCTCATAAGCAGACACAGGGGAAAAGATGTTCTGTTAAAGTAAACACATACGAAGACATATGATAAAGGACTTCTTGCTAACAACACACGTATATTGGCTCACCTTATATTGTGTAGTTGAGCTCCATTTGTTAGGACTCCATAGGAAAAAAAATGCACCAAAAATACCTTTTGATGATATGTTGCAGCTCCGTGCCACTATTTTTGGAATCAGGCAGATAGACAAAATGATGTCAACTGATCCAGACTCATGCAAAGTTTTGTAAAGACAGACTCACGTATTGAGACAAGACATGCAGTGAGATAAGACCCATGGAGGATGCGTGATGTTTAGAGGAACTAAAATAGACCACGAGAGCGGCTTGCTTTAGAACTAACTGTACAACACCTTTTGGTCTCATGTCTTCACTGGTCTTCACTTCGCTGAGAGAGACAGCAAAAAACTTCTCCTAGCGCCCCAGTTGGTCCTGACCCTGCTGAATTGTGCTGTGCCTATCTGGCTGAGACCTGGATATCTGTTCAGTCTTACCATTGCCGCTGATTCATGTTTGCTATCTCAACTATAAAACTGGACTGCTGGTATATTTGTAAAACATTTGCGAGTAGATTAACCTGCTTCTGCTGACCTATAAACTAAACTACTGATTTGCTAACAACACAGATGACATTTTCTGGAAAAAACAATTCCCAATCAGGTCTGCTTTTCCCATATCCTTTCCTTTCCACTGCCTGTGGTACCGGGTGGTAGACTGAAAGAGAGGTTAAAACGTTTAAAAACCATCCTTAAAGTTAGACTTAAAAAAAAATAAAAGTTACAATCATTAAAGTAATGGTGATTTTCTCTATGTTGAATGATATTTAGAGCTTCAGGGAGCAGATTCAATGAATGTAAAAATGGCCCCTCTCGGGACACCAGAAACTATAATTGGAAAAGAAGTTCCTCTGGCAATTCTAGGGGTACAGATTTCTTCCTGTGTTCATCTTCCAATGGTGCATCTTTTATGCTGGAATCCTATACCCTACCAAACCTGATCCATGGACACTGTTATCAAAAGATTTTAAAAAATGGAATGGCTCTAGCACAGGCTCTGAAGGCAAGCCTGGATCGTGTGACATGCCTGGACAGTAGGTGACAGCCACAGTGAGCAACTTTTGGTCCTATATTAGGTCTGGCCTCTGGCTTAAGTGCATGTGGAGAGACTCAGGGTTCATCTATAGACACAAAAGCATCCTACTTATAATAATAATTCAATCTTGCACTGTTCCAAAGCACCCTTGCATAGGTAGAAGCTCTGTCTTTCTCTAGGACTAACAACGGCCAGGAAAACACAAGAGCAAGTGCAAAGGCTATGCTTTCAACTCTAGAGATGGAAGGCACATGGAGATTACCAGGAAAGCTGAAGTCATTTTGAAATAGTTTGTGTCCAAGCACCATTCTCAAGAATAGAGATACTCATGGCTCCAAACTGACATCTGTTTGACATTTGTGCGTCTGCTATCAGGGAGGAGAAATGGAAATGTCAGCAAGTTGTTCCTGCCTGGAACAAAACCTCTAAGGTCTGAACAGAAAAAGAACAATTCTGCCTGCCTCTATCTCTCTGTCTCTCACTGTCTCTGTCTCTCCCTCCTCCCTCTTTCCTGAGCCCCACCCCTCAGATATAACCCAGGACCTGGAAGATACAATCAATTCTACACACAGTCCTGATGCAATTCTCCGACCTGCCAAAATAAAAATAAAACACAGTCAGCTCGAGCAGGACAGAAGCTTCTCTCTACCAGGTTTGTCCAGACTGCAGGCAGATACAGACATTAAGATTCCAGGAAATGAACTCAGGAAATATGTGGGTAAAGTGTTAGTTGCACAAGCATGAGTTCAGAGCTCTAGCACCCACTTAAAATGCTGGGTGTGTCAGTGTGTGTCTTTAATCCCACTGTTGGGTGGAGCGGATCTCCAGGGTTTGCTGGCCAGCTAGTCTAATCAATCGAAGAGCTCCAGTTTCAGTGAGAGATCCGATAATAATAATAATAATAATAATAATAATAATAATAATAATAATAATAATGTAAAGAGTAAGAAAGACATCTGATGTCAAGCTGTGACTTTCACACACATACACACACACACACACACACACACACACACACACACACACACACACACACACACACACACACACACACACACAAATGTGCATGTGCTCCAGAAAGCACAGTACTATGTATTACAAAAGGTCACAATAACTTGACCTTTGCCATTAGAATCTGACGGGGCTCTATAATAAGGCCTAAGTTTGGGCCTTTAAGAATTAAGTAATAAGGTTAGCCTTGAGTTTCATTTCTGAGTTTGGAGCCCTGTGAAGAGATTTTCAAAGTAAAGAAAGTGGTCAGCTCGTATAGAGCAGACTCTGAACCCCAAATGAGAGTCAGATGCAAGGCTCCGGTGTCTGGGTAGATACAACTTTTAGAAATTGATAATTTTACACATACATACAATGTGTTCTGATCAAATCCAAGCTCCCCTTTCCTCGCACTCCAGTTCTTCCCCTATACTCTATACCCTACCATTTATTCTCTCAAAACTTGCTGTGCTCGGTTTTATTTTTAACCCACTGAGTCCACTCAGTGCTGTGTATGTATCAAGGACCTCGGGGCCACATCCTTGAAGAAAACAGACTCTCCCTCTCCCCATGTCCACTAATGGCCAATAGCTCCTCCACTGCAGGTGGGACCTCATGACCACCTCCCTGTGCCATGCATGCATTTTATCTGGTGTGATTTGTGTATGCTGTCACAACCACTGTGAGTTCATATGTACAACCACCCTATTGTGTTCAGAAAACACTGCTCTTGCAGTCTGTCCTACCTCTTCTGAGATGATTCCTGAGCCTCGGGAGGAAGATATGTGATGTAGATGTCCCACTTAGGGCTGAGCACTCCACGGTCTCTTGTTTTCTGCATTCTGACCAGTTGTAGGTTCATTGTCATCTACTACTAAAAGAAACTTCTCTGATGAGGCGTAAGAGATGTGCCGATCTATAGGTATAATGGTAAGTCATTGAGGGTTGGTTTAATGCTATTTCGTCAATGAGATAATATTTATAGATACACCTTTAGGGTCCCTGACTTATCTAACCACATATGTGGATACATTTTTGCTTTGGGATTCACAACTGTTCACAAGGAGTGTGCACCAAGTACTGTATTCCATGGTTCTAAGGGACTTGTCTCAATATCAGAAACAGAAAGAAAAGGTGGACAAACTAGTCACCTCAGTTGTCTGGAACTAATATGGCGTCCTGTAAACTTTCTTTTGCATTCATGTATCCTAGACTCAGGCCTAAAAAAAAAAAAAAAAAGAACCTTGAAGGCTGAAGTATTCAGAGACAGCCTGAGAAAGGCTGTCACTCTCTTAGCCAGAGGACATGGGCATGCACAGTGCAGTAACACACACGTTTGGAAACAATAACTATGCTGCTTTAGCGTGATTTAACACCACAAGGAAAAATGGCGGCCTATGCCCACAGGAGAAGTAAACAAGGATGCCTAGATCTCCTAATGATGGGCCAATGGCTGCCCACTCTCTCTTAGAGTGCTGTTGTCAGAGAAGCTTCCTGACTCATTAAGTGAAGGCTGTGTGAGGTGTCTGGGGTCCTACCCCTGCCCAATAGTAACAAAGTGGCCTCTGTCCCCCTTCTGTTTCTTCTATTGCACAGTGACTTAGTTCAGTGGTCATTTATAAAAATTCATAATACAAAATTACAACTCTAACCAGTTTTCGTGGGTGGCTTTATAGCATTGAACACACTGATACAGTCCTCACCATTATCCATCCAGAGCTTTTGCTCTTCCCTAAATCAAACACTACCCATTAAACACTAGCTTTCTATGCCTCTTCCTCCTAGCTCCATAAACCACCACTAAGAGAAATGTTCACACACTTGGAATCACACAGTGTTTGGTTTGTGCATGTGGCAGCTTTATGTCACTTATCATAATACTTTGAGAATTTATCTGTATTGGAGGAAGTGTCACAATTCTCTTTCTTCTTCTTCTTCTTCTTCTTCTTCTTCTTCTTCTTCTTCTTCTTCTTCTTCTTCTTCTTCTTCTTCTTCTTCTTCTTCTTCTTTTTTCAGGTAGAGCACCACTTTATTGCCGCATTTGCCTCTGCTGCCTGGCTGTCTTTGCGACAACTGTTTGTCAGTTCTTGGGGTTGGACTCTGAAGACTTCCTTAGGGACTTAGGCTGGCTGAGTGTGGAGTTTGCTGATATTCTTGCCCTCCCTTTGAAGCTGCTGAGCAGGGATAAATGTATCCACTCTTTCCAGAGAGCCTGGTTGAGAAAGATGCTCTCTTCCCAGAGATGCATATTCTTTAAACAGTCTCCAGGGTCCCCAGATCCATTTATCTCCCTCCACAAAATGTTTAGTTTTATATAGTTGCCAAAACACAGGTAGAGTCCTTTGAAAGTCTTTAGCCCCTAGCAACTGCCTCTGAGCTCTGACAATGATGAACTTAGAATGACCATGGACACAGAGGTAGGACATTGGCTCTATACTCCAGGTCTTACACAAACATGGGCTTTAATAACTCTGCCAAGCCAAGGGCTCTGTATGCATTTCAGGGGCTATCAGTCACTCAGCATCAACAATAGGCTGTAATGGACATAAAAGACCAACTGTTTCAGGGATAGCAAGCACTGTATGTGGATGAGTCAAGTCAGGCAAGCCTTCTTTTGGTGGTGTATGTGAAGTCAGCCCAAGCCCCCAGAAACACAAATGATACTCTTAAGGGTTTGGGGGGGGAGACAAAACCTTTACCCTATGACTTGAGCAGCTGTTTGCATGTATATGGGATGGGTTCTTTTTTCCTAGTGTATACAAGTGTCCAGTAAGTACCAGTCAGACGACAACTTGTAAGAGGCTGTTCTTCCACTCTGTGGGTTCTGGGGATGGAACTCATTTTATCAGCCTTGGTGTCAGGTATATTTGCCTGCTGAGCCATCTCACCAGTGTGGAATGACCTTTTCTATCCCACTGCCAAACATGTATGAAACTTTTCTTTTTTTAAAAATTTTAAAAAATATTTTTATTAGGTATTTCCAATGCTATCCCAAAAGTCCCCCATACCCTCCCCCCCACTCCCCTACCCACCCACTCCCACTTTTTGGCCTTGGCATTCCCCTGTACTGGAGCATATAAAGTTTGCAAGTCCAATGGGCCTCTCTTTCCAGTGATGGCCAACTAGGCCATCTTTTGACACATATGCAGCTAGAGTCAAGAGCTCCGGGGTACTGGTTAGTTCATAATGTTGTTCCACCTGTAGAATTCTCTTTCTTCTTAAGGCTGAATAATGTTCTGCTGTGTGTAGGTATACACGTATGTGCCATGTTTTATCCATTCATGACTTGCTAAATACTTTGGTTGCATCTTCCCCCTTAATGAGAACAACAAATACCAAGAACAATGGCGATGACCTATAATGCTGTGGGTTTATGAGGCCCCAGTGGCTAACAGCTGCAAAGGAGGCAACTCATTCCTGGCACGTGACTCTTGGTAGGGATAGGGTATCCCTACATATTCTCCTACGGTGGAGTTATAAGGTAACTCCATTTAAGCTACTTTTGTATGTATATATTTTAGAAAGATACTGAGAACCTATCTCAAAGACCCTAGGGAAGAACTTACTATTATTTTGCTAAGTGGACATAATATTAAACTGATTTCTAATGACTTATCACCATGCCCATAGGCCAGTCTATCTCTTAACCCTCATCTGAGAAGTTTCTTTTAGCAGTAGATGATCAACACAGAAACTCACAACTGGTCAATGTACAGAGAGTAAGAGACTGAGAAGTGTTTAGTTCTGGTGTATATCATCTATCTATATCACACCCTTCCTTCTGAGGGTTAGGGGACAGAAAGAATATAAAAGCCAGAGGTGGCAGATGACTATGGTGAGATAGGGTTTCCTGGACACAGCAGAGCAGTTAACACCTGTGAACTTGTAGTAGCTGTAACAAAATATGCCAGACTTGTGCAAGCCAATCAGACAAAAAATGAGCATGGATAGGGCAGGTGCGCAAAAAGTCCCATCCCTAGCTGAGGGGCACTGCCAATTGATAGCCTCTGTGAGAGGAAGAGTTAATTTTATTTAAAGGCATGATTATTGGTAGGTTATCCATACTCTAGGAGATGACCACATATCTGGACTTGATGGGCTTAAGAAGAAGGAGAAGGAGGAAAAAGAGGAGAAGTGGGAGGAGGAGGGTGTGGAGGAGGAGGGAGAGGAAGCAGAGGAGGAGGAGGGAGAGGAGGGGAGAAGGAGGGAGACATGAAACTGGGTGGGTAGGGAGATGAGAGAGGATCTGAGAGAAGGAGTGGGTATGGGTAAAGCAGAGTGTAGGAAATTCTTGAAGAATTAATAAAATTACTTTTATAGTTGGGTTCTCTTTTGTCTTTACACAATTGAGCTCTCTGAATATTTTGAATATTAGTGCTTAGCCATGATGTATTTGGTGAATATTTTCCCTGTTCTTTGAATCTTCTTTCACCTGCTGAATTGCACATTTGATACACAGAACTTTAAATTTTTTATATAGTTAAATTTATTTTTCTTTCATTGCCTATGCTTTTGGTGTCAGAGGCAAGAAATTGATGTAAAACATAATGTCATTAGCATTTTCTTATGTTTTCTGAAAATTTAATAGCTCTAGAACTTTTATTGAAGTCTTTAAACTATCTTGAGTTAATATTTGTATGAGATATAAGATTTTTTCTTTGTACATGTGTATATCCAGCTTTCTAGCACCATTTAAAAATGCTTTTAATTGAAATAAAATTATATTACTTCTCCCCCCTTTTCTTCCTCCAGCCTCTACCAACTACCCTCCCTCAAAACCCTTCTATGTCCCCTCAAGTTGATAGCTTCTTTTTCTTCAATTATATATGTGTTATATGTGTGTGTATATATATGTGTATATATATATATACACATACATATATGTGTATATATATGTATATACATACATATATATACATACATGTATATATATATATACATATAGTATGTTTGTGTGTGTGTGTGCGCACACGCGCACATATGTATATATGCAACTGTTGAAGCTTTTTCTTTTGTGTGCATACAGTTTCAAGGCTCACCACTTTGCACTGGAAGACCAGTAAGGGGATCATCCCAGGAGAAGCTGATCCTTTCTCTCAAGTCAACAATGTTCTGTAGTTCTTTGTTCAAGGGTAAGACCCCATGAAAAATGTCCCCTTCCCTGTGCTACACAGGAAGATACTTATTAAAAATAGAAATCGTGTGCTGGTGAGATGGCTCAGCGGGTAAGAGTACTGACTGCTCTCCCGAAGGTTCTGAGTTCAAATCCCAGCAACCACATGGTAGCTCACAACCACCCATAGTGAGATCTGATGCCATCTTCTGGTATGTCTAAATACAGCTGCAGTAACAATAATAATAATATATAAATAAATATAATAATTAATAAATCTTTGGTCCAGAGTGAGTCAGGGACTGAGCAAGCAGAGTTGACCGGAGCGAGCAGAGGTCCTAAATTCAATTCCCAACAACCACATGAAGGCTCACAACCATCTGTACAGCTACAGTGTATAGATGTTTATATACATAAAATAAATAAATAAATAAATAAATAAATAAATAAATCTTTTTTTTAAAAATTGAAATCGTGTCATTATTTGAAATGACTTCTTTTTTATATATGAATTTGTTTGGGTCTTTTCCTCTGCATCTAGCTAAAGGAGCAATTTATCTTTTCAAAGAGTCAACTTATCCTTGGTCACAGAATGTTTAGTCTGTTGCTCACTGATGTTCTATTACTAATTGTTCACTTTTCTCTATGAATTTTAAATTTTGTACTTTTCTCCTCTTAACATTCAACTTCTTCAATGTCCCATTTTTGGTTGCTTGCAATCTTTGCTTCTTCTCCTTTTTCTCTCCTCTCCTCTCCCCTTTCCCCCCTCTCCCTCTTCTTCCCGTTCCTCTCCACCCCCAGTCAAGATCTTACTATGAACTCTAGGCTGTCTTCAAACTCACAGTCTCCTGCCTCAGCTCCATTTTCCTTCCTTTTCTGATGCAGGGGCGAATTGACCCCAGCGTCTCTCTTAGAACTTCCTTACTGATGTTTTGAGACAGTGCTCTATGTGCTTCAGGCTTGACTTAAAATTGTCATCACTTTGCCTTAGCCTGCCAAGGGCTGAGGTGAGAGACATGTGGTACCAGGTCCAGTTTAGAAGTTTTTTGGTGTTGTTTCCTGCAGGGTTTGATATGTTTTGTTTCTATTCAACTTATCTCTAAGTTTTAAATGCTACTAGCCACTCAGGAGCATATTGCTTGAATTCTGTACATTTTGAAAGGTCTCTTAGTTCTTCTAACAACTCTCCCCAAATTGTATTCCATTGTGCTCCAAAGAGACGCTTGAAATGGCTTAGAGATCCTTAAGTTTGTCCACTGGTTTGTGGCCTTAGTGGGTCCAATCTGGAGAATGTCTCATGTGCACTTGGGAAGAACACGTGTCATGCTGGTTTTGGTGGAATATTCTGCAAATGCCTGTTACATGGTGTTATAGTAGAGTTTGTATGTGTTCTTTCTTTGTTGGTTTTAATGTCTGGATACTGTTTCAATTGCTGATCATAGGATGTTGAAGCCTCCTGCTATCTTAGCTAGATTTCTGTTGCTGTGATAAAACACTAACTACCAAAAGCAACTTGGGGAGGAAAGGGTTCATTTTACATTATAACTTACAGCATTCATGAAGAAAAGTCAGGACATGAGCTCAGGACAGAAACCTGGAAACAGGATCCGGAGCAGGGGTCATAGAAGAATGCTATTTACTACAGCTTGTTCCCCATGGCTTGCTCAGTTTGCTTTCTTGGACACTCCAGGAGCACCTGCCCAGCAACAGCACTTCCCACTGTGGACTGGGCTCTTCTACATCAGCCATTGATCAAGGAAACACCTCCACAGTCATGCCTATAGGCCAATCTGATGGGACATTTCCTTACTTGAGGTTCCCTCTTCTCAGATGACCCAAGATTGGGTCTAGCTTGGAAAACAGTAACAACAACAACAACAACAACAACAACAACAAAGCAAAGCAAACAAACAAACAAATGGACCAGTACGTGTACTGTTTATATTACAACCCAGGCCTTCCTTTAGATCTAACATTTCTTGTGTATACTTGGATTCTCTGACATTGAGTGAATATATACTTATCATTGTTACATTCTCTTGTCTTAATGAGTTGACATCTTTACAGGTGTCAGGCCACAGCTTACCTTTTCCCGCTCTTTTTATAAAGCACATGTAAAATGTGAAGTCTGGCCCATCAGTTATAAGTCTCCAGACTCGCTTCTGGTTCTTCTCACTTGCGTGTGATTCTCTACGCCTTCACCTTTAGCTTATGTGTCTTTTCAGGCAAAGCTCATATCTTCAGACAATATAAAGTTGGTCTTGTGGTTAGTCCATTACCTGATTTTGTTTCCTTTAGGTAGAGATCTTGGGACTCTTGGGACTTACTTCTGCCATTTTTGTGCAGTTTTCTAATAGCTTTATGCAGCCTTTCTTCCTGTCTTCCTCTTTTGCCACTCGGGCCTGTGGTTTTTGTGGCCTGGGGAAATGCTAAGCTGTTTCCTCTCTTATTTGTTTATCTGCAGTAATCACTTTGTTGTTACTGTGTAACTTCCATTTGAAGATTTCGTAGTTGTAGTATGTGTTTAATCTGGTTGGTCACAGTTTACATTTGGCTTCAGGCAAATATTCTAGAATTTTCCACATACAATCTTTTTATATGATAGTTTGCATTTTTTAATATGTATATTAAATTGTATCTGTAATTCACTATTGGGCATTTTGACTTTTGTTCTTTTGATTGTTTTTATTTTATTTTATTTTTTTTGAGACAGGGTTTCTCTGTGTAGCCCTGGCTGTCCTGGAACTCACTTTGTAGACCAGGCTGGCCTCGAACTCAGAAATCCGCCTGCCTCTGCCTCTGCCTCCCGAGTGCTGGGATTAAAGGCGTGTGCCACCTGCCCCGCTGAATTTTGTTCTTTATAGCAGAGATTTAAAAGATTTGCATACTGCCCTTAGGGTAATGTGATAGGTGAGTGAATTTGGTTATGAATATATGCCATTGTCTCTATAGAACATCTCTTTTTCATCCCTGACATTAAGGCATTCTACAATTCCTATTTAAGGTGGGCTTATTGTTACCAATCTTCTCTTTTCAAGACAGTGCTTCTCTGTGTAGCGGCCCTTCTGATTGCTGCACATTTAGTTTCATTTTTAAAAATTTATAATTATAAATTTGGGCAAATTATTTAAAAAGCACAAAGTTCCATGTACCTTCTGCCCAACCTGCTGCATGTCAGTAGTATTTTCTATAACTATAGTACACATCAAGTCCAGAATACTGCTAAAGATGTAGCTTAGAACCATGGCCTTCTGCGTTCCATCCAGAGGGCCCGGGGATATGAGAATACTCCCTGCAGCCTCCTTTCCCTCCAGGCAATGCTAGGGATGACCAACGGACATTCACTGTTCTAGGAAAGAGCTGAATGTTCCCCTTACTCCCGCTATCTGGGAAGGAGATGCAGGCAATGACTGCAGGCACTTAGCACAGATCACATACTAACCAAGCCTGCTGCTCTGTGATGTAGAACCTCTCCCATACTCTGGAAACATTTAAGAGTGGGTACACCTGTCTGCTGAGACTGAAGCCTCTTCTTCAGCCCCGTACAGTATTCTTCACGCATAAAGAAGATTCCTCTCAGATCTTTTCTAACTTCCTCTTTTTCCATCCCTTCCTGAAAATCTAACAATTACCCACTGTGCTTAGTTAACACTTCACCAGTTAATATTTGCATTTGTTTTTATTATTTGTGCATTCATCTGTATGAGAGTATCAAGTACAGTTTTGTAGTTTTGCCTGGTTACCACAAGAGGATATTTAATTACACTGTTACTCTAAAGGTCCCTAGTGTTTAACCTGTCCTAATCATACATACTGTCTAAACCATTTCTTAGCCCCTAGCAGCTACTAAGTTGGTTTCTATTTGTTAATGTTTGCCTTTCCCCAAATACTGTATAAATAGAGTCATGTGGTAGGCATTTCTCCCTGTTTAGGGTACTTTTTTTTTTTCTTCCATTGTTTGTTTTTGTTTTCCTGTGTGCTAGGGTTGGGTAGGGTAGGTGGGTAGGTGGGTAGGTGGGTAAGCACCCTCATAGAAGCAGGGGGGGGAGGATGGGATAGGGGATTTTCAGAGGGGAAACTGGGAAAGGGAATAACATTTGAAATGCAAATAAATTAAATATCCAATAAAAAAATAAAGCAGCTGTGAAGATAAATTTTCATTTCTCTGTTTTGGGTTTGGGTGTTAGATGGTAGGGTAAGTCCCTTTTGCCTTTGTTTTACTTTTCTTTGGCTTTTTTTTTTTTGCGATAGATATCCCAGTAAATCTCCAGCTGACCTTACACTCTTCACCCGGCTGCTTATGTCTATTGCACTACACAACTGGCTCCATCCTTTTAAGGATGGCCGCAGTGTTTTCCTGAATGTTCTGGATGTTACCGCCACCTATGCACGGTATCATGATTCTCCTCTTTTTCACTGTGTTTAGTGTATGTTTAAAGTTTAAATCTTCTACTGGATAAGTAGATAATATTTTACAGGGATTTTAATCGGCATTTCTCCTGTAGCAAATGACCTTACACATTTATTTGTCATTTGTAAAACCCCTGGCAATCTCTTTGCCCATTTAAGATCGGATTTTTCATTTTTCCAATACTTAGTTTTAAAGTTTGAAAAATATATTACCCAGTCTTTCTCGGTTCATGATGCAAACACTCCCCCAGTCTGTAGCTTATACTTCATCCTCTTAGACAGACTGTGTGGAAGTAAAATGTTTTAAATTATTAGAAAGTCAAAGTTTTCAATTTTATCTCTTATAGATTATGTTTTTATGTCCAAATCTAAGAATTATTTGCATGGTTGTAGATCCTGAAGACTCTATTCTTTTTTTTTTTTAATTTTTTTATTAGGTATTTTCCTCATTTACATTTCCAATGCTATCCCAAACGTCCCACATACAGTCCCCCCCCCACTCCCCTACCCACCCACTCCCACTTCTTGGCCCTGGAGTTCCCCTGTCCTGACTCATATAAAGTTTGCACAACCAATGGGCCTCTATTTCCAACTAGGCCATCTTCTGATACATATGCAGCTAGAGACACGAGCTCTGGGGGGTACTGGTTAGTTCATAATGTTGTTCCCCCTATAGGGTTGCAGATCCCTTTAGCTCCTTGGGTACTTTCTCTAGCTCCTCCATTGGGGGCCCTGTAATCCATCCAATAGCTGACTGTGAGCATCCACTTCTGTGTTTGCCAGGTCCCGGCATAGTCTCACAAAAGAAGCTTTATCAGGGTCCTTTCAGCAAAATCTTGCTAGTGTATGCAATGGTGTCAGCGTTTGGGGGCTGATTATGGGATGGATTCCCAGATGTGGCAGTCTCTAGATGGTTTATCCTTTTGTCTCAGCTCCAAACTTTGTCTCTGTAATTCCTTCCATGGGTGTTTTGTTCCCAATTCTATGGTCTTCGTTCTTCTTGAGTTTCAAGTGTTTTGAAAACTGTATCTTATATCTTGGGTATTCTAAGTTTCTGGGCTAATATCCACTTATCAGTGAGTACATATCATGTGAGTTCTTTTGTGTTTGGGTTACCTCACTCAGGATGATGCCCTCCAGGTCCATCCATTTGCCTAGAAATTTCATAAATTCATTCTTTTTAATAGCTGAGTAGTACTCCATTGTGTAAATGTACCACAATTTCTGTATCCATTCCTCTGTTGAGGGGCATCTGGGTTCTTTCCAGCTTCTGGCTATTATAAATAAGGCTGCTATGAACATAGTGGAGCATGTGTCTTTCTTACCCGTTGGAACATCTTCTGGATATATGCCCAAGAGAGGTATTGCAGGATCCTCCAGTAGTACTATGTCCAATTTTCTGAGGAACCACCAGACCGATTTCCAGAGTGGTTGTACAAGCTTGCAATCCCACCAACAGTGGAGGAGTGTTCCTCTTTCTCCACATCCTCGCCAGCATCAGCTGTCACCTGAATTTTTGATCTTAGCTATTCTGACTGGTGTGAGATGGAATCTCAGGGTTGTTTTGATTTGCATTTCCCCGATGATTAAGGATGTTGAACATTTTTTCAGGTGCTTCGCAGCCATTCGGTATTCCTCGGGTAAGAATTCTTTGTTTAGCTCTGAGCCCCATTTTTAATGGGGTTATTTGATTTTCTGGAGTCCACCTTCTTGAGTTCTTTATATATATTGGGTATTAGTCCCCTATCTGATTTAGGATAGGTAAAGATCCCTTCCCAATCTGTTGGTGGCCTTTTTGTTCTATTGACAGTGTCTTTTGCCTTACAGAAGCTTTGCAATTTTATGAGGTCCCATTTATCGATTCTCGATCTTACAGCACAAGCCATTGCTGTTCTATTCAGGAATATTTCCCTGTGCCCATATCTTTGAGGCTTTTCCCCACTTTCCCCTTTATAACTTTCAGTGTCTCTGGTTTTATGTGGAGTTCCTTAATCCACTTAGATTTGACTTTAGTACAAGGAGATAGAAATGGATCAATTCGCATTCTTCTACATGATAACCGCCAGTTCTGCCAGCACCATTTGTTGAAAATGCTGTCTTTTTTCCACTGGATGGTTTTAGCTCCCTTGTCAAAGATCAAGTGACCATATGTGTGTGGGTTCATTTCTGGGTCTTCAATTGTATTCCATTGGTCTACTTGTCTGTCGTTATACCAGTACTATGCAGTTTTTATCACAATTGCTCTGTAGTACAGCTTTAGGTCAGGCATGGTGATTCCACCAGAGGTTCTTTTATCCTTGAGAAGAGTTTTGATATCCTAGGTGTCTTAGTTAGGGTTTTACTGCTGTGAACAGACACCATGACCAAGGCAAGTCTTATAAAAAACAACATTTAATTGGGGCTGGCTTACAGGTTCAGAGGTTCAGTTCATTATCATCAAGGTGGGAGCATGGCAGTATCCAGGCAGGCATGGCACAGGAGAAGCTGAGAGTTCTATGTCTTCATCCAAAGGCTGCTAGTGGAAGACTGACTTCCAGGCAACTAGGATGAGGATCTTATGCCCACACCCACAGTGACACACCCATTCCAACCAGGTCACACCTATTCCAACAAGGCCACACCTCCAGATGGTGCCACTATCTGGTCCAAGGATATACAAACCATCACATTCCAATCCCTGGTCCCCATAGACTTGCTCAAAAACATGCGTCTATGGGGCCATACTTAAACATAACATACTGCAAAATGCATTTAGTCCAACTTTCAAAGTCCTCATAGTCTATAGCAGTCACAACAATGTTAAAAGTCCAAAGTTCAAGGTCTCTTCTGAGATTCATTCAACTTAATTAACTGTAATCCCCAAAGAGAGGCAGGAAAGCAGCTGGGCAAACTCCAAACTCTGCATCTCCATGGCTGATGTCAAACCGGTCTTCAGATCTCCACTCCTTTTTCATCTTTGTTGACTGCAACAAACTGCTTTCTCCTGGGCTGGTTCCACTCCCTGTTAGCAGCTTTCCTCAGCATGTATCCCATGGCTCTAGCATCTTTAACATCTTTGAGTCTCCAAGGCAATTTCAATGTTACAGCTTCTTGTTTCAGTGTCTGGGATTCCACTTGATTTTGTGGACTCCTCCTAAGGGCTGGCATCACTTTTCCAGCTCTGCCCTCTGTAGCACTCTAAGCTCAGGTTGATCCACTCCACTACGGCTGCTGTTCTTGGTGATCATCCCGTGGTACTGACATCTCCAATACACTGGGGTGTTCCACTCCAACTAGGCTTCACCAATAGCCTCTCATAGGCTCTCTTCAGGGTGCCAAGCCTCAAATCCTTTGCATGACCCCTTCACTCCTGGGCCATCAACTACAGCTGAGGCTTCACCTTCTCCAATGGCCTTCCCTGGCCTCTCACAGTGCTAAGCCTCAGCTTCTCTCCATGATCCCTTCATTCCTTTACAAGCAGTACCACCTGAGTGACCCTTACACATTACCAAGTCCAGCTGCAGCATGAGGTACAACCTTGGGTATCTCTGGAACACAACTTCTTTGTGCTCCCAGAAAACAATTTCCAGAAGATTTCACCTCAATGATGCTGGTCTCTTCTTAATCACTGCTAATTCCTTATCTAACCAGCATCAATTTTCCCAGTAGTTCCTTCCATTCTTAACTCTAGAGCCAGAGCTACATGGCTGAAGCAGCTGAGTTCTGCTGCTTTCATGACTCCCTTGTACTGTTACATTGTCATTGGCTTTATGTTTTCTAAATCCTTCACTGCCTAAGCTTGGCTATCCTGGTTCTTGCTCTGTATATTGACCTTGAATGCAGACATCAGCATGCCTGTCTCATGGGATTAAAGGTGTGTACCACCATTTCTGGTTCTAAATTCAGCTGGGTAGGGTCTTGCCCCTTAATCTGTTATTTCCTAGAACACAGGATTTTGCTCTATTTCACTTCCTGGTATGCCTTTAATACTCGAACCATATATTTTATATTTTGCCTTTCTAAGCTTGCTATGCTTGTTCAAACTTCTCTTTGTGAGACTTAACCAGAGAACAAAATCTCTGCTTTTTTGAAACTTCCTTTGTCAATGCTATTAATTCAATTAATCCAAGTCTCTTCACCTTAGCCTCAGGCAGACTTTTCAGACAAGGGTAAAAAGTAGCCACATTCTTCAACAAAATACCATAAAAACTCTTTATGCCACATACTGAAATTCTTCTCCTTTGAAATCTCTTGGGCCAGGTCAACACAGTTCAAATTACTCCCAGCAACAAAGTCTTCCATATTCCTACTAGGATGACCCATTAAGCCCCATTTAAAGTATTCCACTGAGTTCCAAATCCAAAGTCCAAAAATCCACATTCTTTCAAATAAAAGCATGGTCAGGCCTATCACAGCAATACCCCACTCCTGGTACCAACTTCTGTCTTAGTTAGGGTTTTACTGCTGTGAACAGACACCATGACCAAGGCAAGTCTTATAAAAAACAACATTTAATTGGGGCTGGCTTACAGGTTCAGAGGTTCAGTCTATTATCATCAAGGTGGGAGCATGACAGTATCCAGGCAGGCATGGCACAGGAGAAGCTGAGAGTTCTATGCCTTCATCCAAAGACGGCTAGTGGAGGACTGACTTCCAGGCAACTAGGGTGAGGAACTTATGCCCACACCCACAGTGACACACCCATTCCAACCAGGTCACACCTATTCCAACAAGGCCACACCTCCAGATGGTGCCACTATCTGGTCCAAGGATATACAAACCATCACACTAGGTTTTTTGTTATTCCAGATCAATTTGCAGATTGCTCTTTCTAATTAGTTGAAGAATAGAGATGGAATTTTGATGGGAATTGCAAGGAATCTGTAGATTGCTTTTGGCAAGATAGCCATTTTTACTATATTGATCCTGCCAATCCATGAGCATGGAAGATCTTCCCATCTTCTGAGATCTTCTTTAATTTCTTTCTTCAGAGACTTGAAGTTCTTATCATACAGATCTTTCACTTCTTTAGTTAGAGTCACACCAAGGTATTTTATATTATTTGTGACTATGGAGAAAGGTGTTGTTTCCCTAATTTCTTTCTCAGCCTGTTTATTCTTTGTGTAGAGAAAGGCCATTGACTTGTTTGAGTTAATTTTATATCCAGCTACTTCACCGAAGCTGTTTATCAGGTTTAGGAGTTCTCTGGTGGAATTTTTAGGGTCACTTATATATACTATCATATCATCTGCAAAAAGTGATATTTTGACTTCTTCCTTTCCAATTTGTATCCCCTTGATCTCCTTTTGTTAAATTGCTCTGGCTAGGACTTCAAGTACAATGTTGAATAGGTAGGAAGAAAGTGTGCAGCCTTGTCTAGTCCCTGATTTTAGTGGGATTGCTTCCAGCATCTTACCATTTACTTTGATGTTGGCTACTGGTTTGCTGTAGATTGCTTTTATCATGTTTAGGTAGTGGGCCTTGAATTCCTGATCTTTCCAAGATTTTTATATGAATGGGTGTTGGATTTTGTCAAATGCTTTCGCAGCATCTAACGAGATGATAATGTGGTTTTTGTCTTTGAGTTTGTTTACATAATGGATTATGTTGATGGATTTCTGTGTATTAAACCATCCCTGCATCCCTGGATAAATAAAACCTACTTGGTCAGGATGGATGATTGTTTTAATGTGTTCTTGGATTTGGTTAGCGAGAATTTTATTGAGTATTTTTGCATCGATATTCATAAGGGAAATTGGTCTGAAGTTCTCTATCTTTGTTGGATCTTTCTCTGGTTTAGGTATCAGAGTAATTTTGGCTTCATAGAATGAATTGGGTAGAGTACCTTCTGCTTCTATTTTGTGGAATAGTTTGTGCAGAACTGGAATTATGTTGAGTATATACTTTTGTAGAAGGATCTGATGGTGTTTTGGATTTCTTCAGGATCTGTTGTTATGCCTCCCTTTTCATTTCTGATTTTGTTAATTAGGATCCTGTCCCTGTGCCCTCTAGTGAGTCTGGCTAACTGTTTATCTATCTTGTTGATTTTCTCAAAGAACCGGCTCCTCATTTGGTTGATTCTTTGAATAGTTCTTGTTTCCACTTGGTTGATTTTGCCCCTGAGTTTGATTATTTCCTGCCATCTACTCCTCATGGGTGAATTTGCTTCCTTTTGTTCTAGAGCTTTTAGGTGTGTTGTCAAGCTGCTAGTGTGTGCTCTCTCTAGTTTCTTTTTGGAGGCACTCAGAGCGATGAGTTTCCCTCTTAGAAATGCTTTCATTGTGTCCCATAAGATTGGGTATGTTGTGGCTTCATTTTCATTAGACTCTAAAATGTCTTTAGTTTCTTTCTTTATTCCTTCCTTGACCAAGGTATCATTGAGAAGAGTGTTGTTCAGTTTCCATGTGAATGTTGGCTTTCTATTATTTATGTTGTTATTGAAGATCAGCCTTAGTCCATGGTGATCTGATAGGGTGCATGGGATAATTTCAATATTTTTATATCTGTTGAGGCCTGTTTTGTGACCAATTATATGGTCAATTTTGGAGACGGTACCATGTGGTGCTGAGAAGAAGGTATATCCTTTTGTTTTAGGATAAAATGTTCTGTAGATATCTGTTAAATCAATTTGTTTCATAACTTCTGTTAGTTTCACTGTGTCTCTGTTTAGTTTCTGTTTCCGCGATCTGTCCAGTGATGAAAGTGGTGTGTTGAAGTCTCCTACTATTATTGTGTGAGGTGCAATGTGTGCTTTGAGCTTTACTAAAGTTTCTTTAATGAATGTGGCTTCCCTTGCATTTGATGCATAGATATTCAGAATTGAGAGTTCCTCTTGGAGGATTTTACCTTTGATGAGTATGAAGTGTCCCTCCTTGTCTTTTTTGATAACTTTGAGTTGGAAGTCGATTTCATTAGATATTAGAATGGCTACTCCAGCTTGTTTCTTCAGACCATTTGTTTGGAAAATTGTTTTCCAGCCTTTCACTCTGAGGTAGTGTCTGTCTTTTTCCCTGAGATGGGTTTCCTGTAAGCAGCAAAATGTTGGGTCCTGTTTGTGTAACCAGTCTGTTAGTCTATGTCTTTTTATTGGGGAATTGAGTCCATTAATATTAAGAGAGATTAAGGAAAAGTAATTGTTGCTTCCTATTATTTTTGTTGTTAGAGTTTGCATTCTGTTCTTGTGGCTGTCTTCTTTTTGGTTTATTGAAAGATTACTTTCTTGCTTTTTCTAGGGCGTGGTTTCAGTCCTTGTATTGTTTTTTTTTCTGTTATTATCCTTTGAAGGGCTGGATTCATGGAAAGATAATGTGTGAATTTGGTTTTGTCGTGGAATACTTTGATTTCTCGATCTATGGTAATTGAGAGTTTGGCTGGGTATAGTAGCCTGGGCTGGCATTTGTGTTCTCTTAGTGTCTGTATAACATCTGTCCAGGATCTTCTGGCTTTCATAGTCTCTGGTGAAAAGTCTGGTGTAATTCTGATAGGCCTGCCTTTATATGTTACTTGACCTTTTTCCCTTACTGCTTTTAATATTCTATCTTTATTTAGTGCATTTGTTTATCTGACTATTATGTGTCAGGAGGAATTTCTTTTCTGGTCCAGTCTATTTGGAGTTCTGTAGGCTTCTTGTATGTTCATGGGCATCTCTTTCTTTAGGTTTGGGCAGTTTTCTTCTATTATTTTTTTGAAGATGTTTGCTGACCCTTTAAGTTGAAAAATCTTCATTCTCATCTACTCCTATTATTCGTAGGTTTGGTCTTCTCATTGTGTCCTGGATTTCCTGGATGTTTTGAGTTAGGATCTTTTTGCATTTTGTATTTTCTTTGATTGTTGTGCCGATGTTCTCTATGGAATCTTCTGCACCTGAGATTCTCTCTTCCATCTCTTGTATTCTGTTGCTGATGCTTGCATCTATGCTTCCAGATTTCTTTCCTTGGGTTTCCATCTCCAGCGTTGCCTCACTTTGGGTTTTCTTTATTATGTCTACTTCCCTTTTTAAGTCTAGTATGGTTTTGTTCATTTCCATCATCTGTTTGGATGTGTTTTCCTGTTTTTCTTTGAGGACTTCTACCTGTTTGGTTGTCTTTTCGTGTTTTTCTTTAAGGACTTGTAACTCTTTTACAGTATTCTCCTGTATTTCTTTAAGTGAGTTATTAAAGTCCTTCTTGATGTCCTCTACCATCATCATGAGATATGCTTTTAAATCTGGGTCTAGCTTTTCAGTGTGGTGTGGTGACCAGGACTGGGTGAGGTGGGAGTGCTGTGTTCTGATGATGGTGACTGGTCTTGGTTTCTCTTAGTAAGAGTCTTACGTTTGCCTTTCCCCATCTGGTAATCTCTGGATTTATTTGTTATAGTTGTCTCTGGTTAGAGCTTGTTCCTCAGGTGATTATGTTAGCCTCTATCAGCAGACCTGGGAGATTAGCTCTCTCCTGTGTTTCAGTGGTCAGAGCACTCTCTGCAGGCAAGCTCTCTTCTTGCAGGGAAGGTGCCCAGGTATCTGACGTTCGAACCTGCCTCCTGGCAGAACTTGTGTTCCACTCAGCAGAGGTCCTAAGATCACTTGGAGACTCCTCTAGGGACCTTGGGGGTGTCCGATGACTCTGCGCCCAAGGTGACCCAGTGCTGGCGCTGACCGGAAGGGGCTTGTGACCGTGGTCAGACCAGGTTTTCTGCTTCCCTAATTAATGCTGTCTCGGGTCCTGCATGCAATTGAATTGGAACAGAAGCCGTGTTCCACTCACCAAAGGTCCTAAGATCCCGTGGAAAGTCCTCTGGGGACCTTGGGGGTGTCCGGCGACTCCGCACCCAAGGTGACCAGGTGCTGCCCCCCCTTTTTTAAAGATTTATTTTATTTATTATATGTAAGTACCCTGTAGCTGTCTTCAGACACCAGAAGTTGGCATCAGGTCTTGTTACAGATGGTTGTGAGCCACCATGTGGTTGCTGGGAATTGAACTCAGGACCTCTAGAAGAGCAGTCAGTGCTCTTAACCTCTGAGCCATCTCTCCAGCCCAAAGACTCTATTCTTTTGATTTACCTCTAAAAATTTTATAACTTTTTCATATTTAAGGCCATGCTCCATTTTTTGTATAAGATGCATAGTGTGTTTGCTTGTTCGTTCTTTCTGTCCTTCTTCCTTCTTCCCTCCCCCCCATTTTCTTTCTTCCTTCCTTCCTCTTTCTTTCTTTCTTTCTTTCTTTCTTTCTTTCTTTCTTTCTTTCTTTCTTTCTTTCTTTCTTTCTTTTCCTTCCTTTCTTTCTTCCTTCCTTCCTTCCTTCCTTCCTTCCTTCCTTCCTTCCTTCCTTTCTTCCTTCCTTTTTTTCTCTCTTTTTTTCCTTGTGAGAAAGCAGTGCTATACTATACAAATTATGTAGTCAAGTTTCCCACACAGGAGTAGATGTACCCAGCATGCTGTGGACGAGCCTTGCCCTGGGAAAACCACCTCAATCATAGTATATATCCTGCCAAATAGATTTTGTGCCGCAGACCCTCTGGGCCCCTTTGTCTGTGTGGAATGGGTTTCTAGTTGCGGGTGGGCAAAGCGTCAGATGGAATGACAGACAGATGCACACAGGAGAGGTTGTGCAGAATCTGAATGTATTTTGTCAAATTGAGCATCAAACTTTTTATACAGAAGACAATAAGAAAGTTGGGTGACATACCCGCAAGGTACAAATGAGGTAGCCGGATGCTTAATGACTCTTACACAGAACAAAGGAAAGAAAACGCAAAGATCAGAAGGAACTGGGCAATAAAAATAACTGAGACAAAGTCAGCCCTATCTAAGGTCAGCTATAGTCTTAGAAGCCAGGTGTGAGGTCTTTACACTCCTAGGGCAAGGGCTTTCACACCCAAGTCTTGGTTCTAACTAGGGAGTTCCGTTCTAGCTAACCATCTCATGAATAATGCAATACTCTAAAACCACAGCCCGATCTACCTCCTAAACCAAATTCCTGTATATGGGAGCGACTTGGCTTTTATTCTAAGTGATAGTGTAATACCAGAGGCTATTCTGAATGTCACTGAATAGCAACATTCTTACTGAATTCCAAGCCCAAGGTCTTGCTCAAGGACTTTCTAGGACTGTTGGAACATTGGCGAAGGCTTTAGCTATGTCAGAATTCAATCTTAAAAGGCACTTATAATAGGATAATACTAAAAGAGAGCACGTGGATTCATGCACTAGACTAACTCGGGAATGGAAAATTAATGTATGGGTTAGAGAGAACGCCAGACTCCAGGAGTGAGTTTCTGTGAAACACTTCTGCCTCGTGAGTAGCTTCCAAGCCTCAGCTTATCAAGCTGACTCGACCAGAGTTCGTGGCAATTTTGTTTTGATTTTTTTCTGTTTTTGTTGTCTGTAGATGTTTGATTATTTTAATGCATTTGTTTAAAAGACTATGCCCAATGGTTGGACCATTTATACTTACTTATAGAGTATTAATTGAGGGCTGGATATATCGATCAACCCATTAAGGCACCCGCCTCAACACTTCACTATTTGAGATCACTAGGAGCTGCAAAGTAGGAGAGAAAAATCATCTGCATGTTGCCCTCTGACCTTCATTCAAGTGACATGGTGCATCCAACACATACCCATACAATAAACAATCAAACAAATAATCAAATTAGTGAAAAATGTTAATTGGACATCTTTGTGCTGTTCCATTTCTGGGTTCTTTGTTCTGTTCCACTACTTTGTGTTTCATCCATATTTCTGTGAGTACTGTCTTTAACTAGAACTACATTTCTACACTTAACATCAAGAATAGTGATTCCTTCTGTTTTATTCTTTTTAAAGCCTGGCTGGCTCTAGGGGCTGGAGAGATGGCTCAGTTGTTCTTCCAAAGGACTATGTTTGATTCCCAGCACCCACATGGCAGTACACAACTTTCTGTAGCTCCAGCCTCAGGTGAGAAAGCGCCATCATCTGGCCTCCCCAGGCAATGCACTCCACTGTGCAGCACAGACATACATTCAAACATATAAAATAAAAATAAATGCACCCCCCCCAACAACCTGGCTTTATTCTGGTACCTTTCCTGTTGTATGCAAAATTTAGATGATCTACTATTTTTGTAGACTAAGTTAATTTTAGGGCTTGGTTTTA
This sequence comes from Mus musculus, assembly GCF_000001635.26. Lineage (NCBI taxonomy): Eukaryota > Metazoa > Chordata > Mammalia > Rodentia > Muridae > Mus > Mus musculus. Next base: position 87,287,662 of record NC_000069.6, read on the forward strand.
GCCATAATATCGAGTATAATGTATAATAAGGCAATGAATAGTTATTGGATGACATAATGTACCTTACATGTCATAGACATGGAATAAGGAAGGGATCTAGAAAGTTTTTACCAATAAAGAAATGATAAATATTTGAGGCAAAAGGCATGTTTTAAACACTACACAATGTATGTATGCATTGAAATGTCAAAATAATATATACAATTTTCATGATTTTATGCTTTGCCAGTGCCTGGCAAATACAGAAGTGGATGCTCACAGTCATCCATTGGATGGAGTACAAGGTCCCCAATGAAGGAACCAGAGAAATACCCAAGGAGTTGAAGAGGACTGAAGCCCCATAGGAGGAACATCAATATGAACTAACCAGTACCCTCAGAGCTCCTTGGAACTATACCACCAATCAAAGAAAACACATGGTGGAACTTGTGGCTCTAGCCACATATGTAGCAGAGTCATCAATGGGAGGAGAGGCCCTTGGTCCTGTGAAGACTCTATGCCCCAGTATAGGGGAATGCCAGGACCAGGAATGGGAGTGGGTGGGTGGGGGAGCAGGGGTAGGGGATAAGGGATCTTCAGAGGGGAAACTAGGAAAGGGGATAATATTTGAAATGTAAATAAAGAAAATATCTAAAATAATAAAAAAATTTAAAAATTTAAAAAGTAACAACTCTTGCTAAATTTTGAAAGCAATTTATTAAGGAAGAATTAAAATTTTTCTTGTGTTGAGCCTCTAGTCAATAAGCATGTTATATATATTTTTTAAATTTAGATATTTGTGTTGATCTGATTATAAAATGTTTCCCATAGGCTCATGTGTTTGAATACTCAATCCTCAGCTCATAAAGCTCTTCTGGAAAGTAATGGAACCTTTAGGTGGTAGATCATTGATGGAAGAAGTGGGTCATTATGGACAGACTTTAATCTTCTGTTCTCATGTTCCTGAATGTATACAATGTGACCAACTACCTTCTACATAACTTCCCTGATGAGACATTGCTTTTTAAATAATAAGCCAGAATAACCTTTTCTTCCTATAAGTTTCTTTATGTGACATATTTGATCACAGCAATGAGAAAAGTAACTAATGCAGACAATTGGTACAGGGAGTGGGGTTATTACTGTGCTAACCCTGACTGATGGTATAGGTAGGCCTTTGGAATTGTTTTGCAGGAGAAATGTGGAAGAGTTTGTACCGTTAGCCTATAAAAAGCACTAGAATGTTTGTTAGCCATAGTCAATGCATTTATAAAGCTCCTTCATTAAATAATGACAGGTCTCAAACTAAAATAATGTTGATCCCTAAGCTAAAGCAACTCATTTTTTTTAGACCCTTACCCTCCATTTGCTTTCTAGCCTAAGTAATAGCTGATCACAGGCGTTCTGTAACTCATCACTCACTGTCCTTCCTTAGCAACTACCAACTACAAGCTGAAAAAGAAAAACTGTCAATCTCCTTCCCTCTTTCTTATTTCCACTGTAGGGTGATCCTAGCCTAGAACTGAACTGAAGCCTCTCTGTTTTTTACCCTAAGGCTCCACATCTCCAGTCTTTTCCTGAATAAAGCCTATACTGCTGTTGAATTGTGCATTCCTTTGTCTATCTTTTCACTGGATGTGAACAGGACTTAATGGGCCGTTCTAGTAGGAGTTTTAAGGATCAGTGTCTTAAGGTTTTATTGCTGTGAAGAAACATACATCATGACCATGGCAACTCACTTTTTAAAAAATGATTTATTATTTATTTTTACTTTTATGTGCATTTGGTGTTTTCCCTGCATGTATGTCTATGTGAGGATGTTGGATTTCCTAGAACTGGAGTAACAGACTGTTGTAAGCTGCTCAGTGTGAGTGCTGGGAATTGAACTACGTCCTCTGGAAGAACAGCTAGTGCTTTTAACTTCCAAGCCATCTTCCCAGCCCTAACCATGGTAACTCTTATAAAGAAAAGCATTTAATTGAGGTTGGGTTACATATAGTTCAGAGATTTAGTCCATTATCATCATGGTAGGAAGCATGGTAGCACAGAAGCAGACAGTGCTGGAGAGGTAGCTGAGAGTTCTACATCTGAATCTACAGGCAGCAACAAGAGAGAGTGAGACACTAGGCCTACCTTGAGCTTCTGAGACCTCAGAGCTCAGCCCCTAGTGACACACTTCCTCCAACAAGTCCACACCTCCAATAATTCCACTCCGTATGAGTCTATGGGGCCAGTTTTCATTCAGACCAGCATAACCAGTAAGCTTTTAAAAATTCATACAGTTGAGTTCTGGCAGTTCTTATGAGAGTTGAGAAGGGAACTAGAGGGGATAGAGATGGTTCTACTGTTAAGAGTACTTGCTGCTCATAAGAGGACACATGTGGCAGCTCACAACTGCCTGTAACTTGAGTTCCATGAGGCCCAGTGCCCTTTTGTGACCTCTGAGGGTGCAGGCATACATGTAGTACACACATATACATGTAGGCAAAATGTTTGTCACATAAAGTAACAAGAAACCCTAAAAATAAAAGAAGAGAACTGGGCTTGAGGCCATTTGTGGTAATCTGGCTGCATTCTGTTCTTGTCCTGAGAATCTAAGTAATGCTGAATTACAAAGCAATGGGCTAGTTTGTTTTGTCAGAAAGAATTTCAAGACAGCACAGCATTCCAGTTCTGTCATGGTAACGAGCTCTGTTCTTATCCAGAGTCAGAGTGAGCGAGAGCAGGTATAGCCCCAGGATGTGTTAAGGGTGGAATTTGGTGGGGAAAATATAGTAAATACGTTTTTCAGTTAATTAGCTTATAAGATCTGCTCCATAAGGAGAAACCCTGTACTATTAATTGAGACTATAGCAATTTTGGTGAGACCAAAGAGCAAGGTCCCACTCATGGCATATCCCACTTTTTTTTTGTTTGTTTTTGTTTCTGAGGACTCAATTTCTTGGGTCTTTATTAGATCTGGTATTCTTTTTTTTTTTTTTAAATATTTTTTATTACATATTTTCCTCAATTACATTTCCAATGCTATCTCAAAAGTCCCCCATACCCTCCCCCTCCCCACTTCCCTACCCACCCATTCCCATTTTTTTGGCTCTGGCGTTCCCCTGTACTGGGGCATATACAGTTTGCTTGTCCAATTTTTAAAAATGCATATTTGTTTGAAAAAGGAGTGGTCCAGAAGGGTTCCCCTACTCAAAATAACTGCCTTAGAAAATGTTTTCTCAGATCTAGTTGCCGTGTACCTAGAGACTAATATGTCTTTGGTTTAAGGGAGCAGATAAACTGTAATGTTGGGAGCAGAACTTTGCAGCCTTGGCTATGGGTACTTGTTTTGTAGGCGTAAAATATCCAAGGTGGGTGGTGGGTCATGGACGCACATATCAAGGCTCCAGAAAGCCATCGAGGCCAATCAGTAGATGCCAGAGTCATATTTTCTAAAGAGGGTCTTTGGATGCCATGGAATGAAACTGTGAAGGTGAAATCTAAGTTTCAAAAGATACCTGATCATAGGATGTCAGTCAAGGAAAACTAGACACGGTATGGAGCTGGCTCAAGAGAGAGGCTGTCTATTACCTGGGGGTTATCTAAGCCCCTTGGAACCCAGATGTTGGACATGACACTGCAGAACTTAATGTTTGGTCTGATCCTTCCATACAGTGATCTTCTGTAACAGACTTGGTTGCTCTGTGTGATAGGATGCAGGAAGTGTGTAACTCATGCTTAGATTTTACAAGGGCTCATTACGAAGAGACTGGCTTACATTCACAGGAGACTTGGATTTCACTTTCAGTGTTGTTGGCATAGGAACTTTTAAAATTAGAATGAATACATTTCGTATTGTGGAATGACCATGAACCTGTGGAGGCCAGAGGTAGATAAGCTGTTGTAACTTGAATATGAAATGTTCTCTATAATAATTATTTTTTAAAACCCTTGGTCCCCAGCTAGTCAAACTAATGCACAGTTGTAATCTTAAAATATGTACTCTTCCATGCCTCTGACTCAGAGTAATGCATGTGTATCATCAAAAGAAGAGGTTGGAAGCAATCTTATAAAATGAATATCCACCATAAATGTTGTTCATAACATTTGGGTAATGCTTGATAAACAGTGATGTTTGTAGAATGGTTTGTTATCTGGGTCAGTTGGAGTCTGTGATTTAATTCCTTGTGAAAATCTGCTAAAGGGTTCTTTAAAATACCCCATTCCTTCCCTCCATAAGATGCTTTCTGTGCAATTCAATAAAGACAGAGCAAAGCCTATTGCCAGCGACAGACATAGGTACCAATTCACAAGACAGCCACGGAGTCGGACTCACACACCAGGCAGAAAAGAGGACGGTGGATAAATGAAGATTAAACTAGAGGGTTCAAATCTGGGCTCATTCTTGTTAAATGACACCTAAGAAAAGAACTTTGATTTCCTTCCTTAATGGAACATTGACACATTGTTACTTGAATTTATTATTAATGTCCTCAAAGTGCTGGCAGCTTATTTTCTCATGTAAACTTAAAAGGAACTTGTTTAGTGCAAAAGATCATTAAAAATGTTTATGGGGATTACACGATATCTATATGTATAATGACTAAAAACTACATGAGTATATGAAAATATATAAATATTCTGTAATAATGGTGCTCTGAAAATAGGATTTACATATGTCTCGTGCTATCTTTTCATTATAATTTGAATTTTTAAATAAGTTGTATATTTTTGGCTTGGTTTGTTAAAAACTATATTATTAATTTTCTATTTGCAAATACAATTTTTACTATTATATTTTTATTACCAACTGGCATTAGACATTTAAAGACTAGATCCATATTTACAAATTATTTAACAAGATGGTTATATAATTACATGTTGAAATCCAAACAGTTGAGTTATTCCTCCTTTGTCTTCTGTCCTCTTCCTGTCTGTCTGTTGTGGCTGACTCTGTGGCTGTCTTGTGAATCTGTCCCTATGTCTGTCCCTATGAATAGAGAAAAATTACATTAACCGCCCTAACTCCTAAACTAATGCTTCATTTCACATTAAAGGTCAAAACACTGTCATAGTAATCTATGAGATCCTGCCTGCATTCTGGCTTCCTGGAGTAACTCAACATAGAGGCTTACAATCCTATTGCCACCATCTTTATTTTTCTTTAACATTGCATTGAACAATATATGACATATGTACTTGATGCATTTGCTTTTTCTCTCTTCAAAACAATGTAGTTCTAGCAAAGCCCTTCTCTTTGTTTATTGTTCTGTTATCTGTATTTCAGTGTTTGAGACCTGAAACTCTTAGTCTTGGCAGTGCCATTGTATTGCACCTAACCTAATAGATTTGCAAAGGAATCACACTTCATCCTTCATCAAGCTCCTTAAGTTGTTCAGGATCCACCTGGAAAGCTGTGGGGGTTTGAATGAGAATAGGTCCCTAGGCTCATCTCATACATTCAAATACTTGGTCCCCAGTTGGTGGAACTGTTTGGGAAGAATTAGAAGGTGTGGCCTCCATATTGTTGCTCCTCCTAGAGGGCTGCAAACCCCTTCAGCTCCTTGGGTACTTTCTCTAGCTCCTTCGTTGGGGACCCTGTGCTCAGTCCAGTGAATGGCTGTGAGCATCCACTTCTGTATTTGCCAGGAACTGGCAGAGCCTCTCAGGAGACAGCTATATCAGGTTCCTGTCAGCAAGCTCTTGTTGGCATCTGCAATAGTGTCTGGGTTTGGTGGTTGTTTATGGAATGGATCCCCAAGTGGAGCAGTTTCTGGATGGTCATTCCTTCAGTCTCTGCTCTGAACTTTGCCTCTGTAACTCCTTCCATGGGTATTTTGTTCTGCCTTCTAAGAAGGATCAAAGTGTCCACACTTTGGTCTTCCTTCTTGAGTTTCATGTGCTTTGCAAATAGTATCTTGGGTATTCTGAGCTTCTGGGGTAATATCTACTTATCAGTGAGTGCATATCATGTGTGTTCTTTTGTGATTGGGTTACCTCACTTAGGATGATATCCTCCAGATCCATCCATTTGTCTAAGAATTTCATGAATTCATTGTTTTAAATAGCTTGAGTAGTACTCCATTGTGTAAATGTACCACATTTTCTGTATCCATTCCTCTGTTTAGGGACATCTGGGTTCTTTCCAGCTCCTTGTTATTATAAATAAGGCTGCTATGAACATAGCAGAGCATGTGAGCTTATTACAAGTTGGAGCATCTTCTGGGTATATGCCCAAGAGTGGTATTGCTGGATCTTCTTGTAGAACTATGTCCAATTTTCTGAGGAACCGTCAAACTGATTTCCAGATTGGTTGTACCAGCAAGTGATTGGAGGAGTGTTCCTCTTTCTCCACATCCTTGCCAGCATCTGCTGTCACCTGGGGTTTTGCTGTTACTGGTGTGAGGTGGAATCCCAGGGTTGCGTTGATTTTCATTTCCTTGTTGATTAAGGATGTTGAACATTCTTTTTTTAGGTGCTTCTCAGCCACCCGGTATTCCTCAGTTGAAATTTATTTGTTTAGCTCTGTACCCCATTTTTTAAAATAGGGTTATTTGGTTTTCTGGAGTCTAACTTCTTGAGTTCTTTATATATATTGGATATTAGCCCCCTATTGAATTTAGGATTGGTAAAGATCTTTTCCCAATCTGTTGGTTGCCTTTTTATCTTATTGACAGTGTTCTTTGCCTTACATAAGCTTTGCAATTTTATGAGGTCCCAATTGTCGATTCTTGATCTTACAGCACAAGCCATTGGTGTTCTGTTCAGGAATTTTTCCCCTGTGCCCACATTTTCGAGGCTTTTCTCCACTTGTCTTCTCTATAAGTTTCAGTGTCTCTGGGTTTATGTGGAGTTCCTTGATCTACTTAGACTTGAGCTTTGTACAAGGAGATACTAAACCACCAATCAAAGAAAACACATGTTTCTTTGGGGACATGTGACTCTAGCCACATGGGACTCCTGGCTCTAGCTGCATATGTAGCAGAGAATGGCCTAGTAGGTCATCAATGGAAGGAGAGGCCCTTGGTCCTGTGAAGATTCTATGCCCCAGTATAGAGGAATGCCTGGGCCAGGAAGTAGGAGTGGGTGGGCTGGGGAGCAGGGGGAGGGGTGAGAGGATAGGGGATTTTTGGAAGGAAAAATAGGAAAGGGGATAACATTTGAAATGTAAATAAAGAAAATATCTAATTAAAATAAATTTAAAAAAAAAGATGTGACCTTGTTGGAGGGTTTGTCATCAGGATGAGGCTTTGAAGTTTCAGTAAGGTCATATTATTCCCAGTTAGCTCTCTCTGCCTCGTGCTTGTTGATCCAGATGTAAGCTCTCATCTACAGCTCCAGCATCATGCCTGCCTGCCTCTGGCATGCTACCTGCCATGATGGCCATGGACTCTAACACCCCAAAGCTGTAAGGCTTTCTCTTATAAGTTGTCTTGGTCATAGTGTTTTGTCCCAGCAGTAGAAAGTAACTGAGGAAGAGGTGCTTCTGTGCCCAGAAAGATGAGACCACCATAGGAAAGAATTACCCAGCAAAGACAGAGTCACATGTACAGAGTGCCCAGTCTAAATTCACAGATGTCAGAGGATTCTGCTGAAATCATTTCCTTTTCTGTCTCCCACAGGAAGCAAACGTCTGGAAACAGGACCTGTTTAAAACATTGTTTCTGAACAAAGCTGGTGAGGCTTCTCAGAAGGGGAGAAAGCCAGTTCTAATCGTGAGAGATTTCCATCCATTCTACTTACTTCCTCCTTACTGGAAAAGAAATCGGTCATGATGAACTTAGAGAAGCAGTGACTCATTTCCTTTTAGACTGTCTTCCATATATATGTATGCATATATATATATACATACATATGTATGTATAATGTATATATATATGTGTATATGTATATATGTGTATATGTGTATATATGTATATATGTATATTTATCTAGAACAGGACTGAGTCCCTGGGTGGATAAGATTTCTAAGGATGAGCTTCCTCAAAAAATACCCAGGTATTTATCATTGCTTTCTCTTTGAGAAAATACTGTGTGAATGTTGGGTCCCACATTCAGTCTCTGTGTTTATAAACTCATAATTTAAAAGTGTTAAGTCACCTGTATGTTTGAAATTTAACCTCAAATTGAATTGTTCAAAATTTACTATGCAAAGTTATTAGCAAAAGAATGCTCGGCTGGGCAGTGATGGCACATGCCTTTAATCTCAGCACTTGGGAGGCAGAGGCAGGTGGATTTCTGAGTTTGAGGCCAGCCTGGTCTACAGAGTGAGTTCCAGGACAGCCAGGGCTACACAGAGAAACCCTGTCTCGAAAAAAAAATGTTCATTTTTGAAGAATTAATTGTGTTGAAAATATTGAAATTATTAATGTTAAGGAAATGGTTAGATTACTATATATTCACAAAATGAGATGTCATATTATAGTTACATATAAAGTAAATTTAAATATATAGTATTTGTATTACTTAATTTTGTGATGGGACCTGGGCATCTGGAATTAGTTCGTTGGTATTGCTTCTCGGTGTGGATTTTTGCTCTAACCCTTGACAACTTCTGGATCCTTGCTTGCTCTGACCCAACTTGTTAAGTTGAGGATCAGCAGAGTTATACTTAGTATTCAGTCATAGGGCCACTCTGTGTTGGTTTGTGAATGGAGTGTCAGAGGTGGTCTCAGCTCAGGTAGACATAGGTGCAACTCTTGAGTCATAGAGTTAAGCCTCTCTCTGTGAACCTTCAGAATTTTGTAGTTGGCCCACTGTGTTCTGCTAGTGGCCCTTGGGTAGCAGAGACAGCTTTGGGTTGCACTCCATGCAGTGCTGGTGCTATGAGAGGAGAGGATGGGGTAACTGGTAGGCAAGGGGCAGAGAAAACAGGTCTGAGTGACCCACGTGGCATTTTAATTGGTCTTCACCTGGTGCCGGAACCAGAAGAGGTGTCTGATAGGCAGGCAGGTGGGGGGATGGGTGTGGGCAACTTACTTAGAATTCTAGTTGGGCCTCATGAGGTGCTTTGCCAGGCGGTGGTGAATGGGGTGGATAGGCAGGCAGGTAGGGAAGCTGTCTAGGTGACCTATATTATACCTGCAGTCTAGTCTAGGTGACCCATATATAAATAGTGAAGTACAAAGTGGCATTGTCATAAGATCTATTACAAAAATGTCTCAAATTTTTCTATTTAATACCAATGTCAACTTGTGAAAATTAACCCAGAGATAGCAAAGTTATCTCAGGAAGAAAACCAATTTCTTTTTAAAGGAAAGAGCATACTCTCTGGTCAGGTTAAGAAATGCTCTTCTTCCATCCTCACTGTCACGATACCTAGGTGGTAATGGAAGGATGAAGAATGAAATTTCTTCTAATATAGAGTGTAAAGAGCCTGGGAAATGTTTTCAACTATAACAAGGCTCCTTTCTCAGTGCTAGATAATTACTCTCAGCTGGAGCTGCTTTGTCTGTGGCTGTCCCTCAGAGTCCTCTAACAACACTACAGCATCTCACCTGCTCCTCACAGGGATAATGATCATCAGATCATTTGCAGAGTGAATGATTCATCAAAACCACCCAAAAGCCAAATAGAAGGAGTTAATGGAAGGTGCTTAGCGTTGGCTCTGAGTTCTGGCACCTAAATAAATAATAAGACACAGGGAAACACTCTCATCATAAGTGGGTAAGTGAAAAATCAGACAATAGACCTGCATTAGCATATCCCAAACCTCAGAACAAGTAATTATTAAGAATATTAATCTATATTTTAGACTTAGCAACTCAGTTTTCATAGCATCAGGGCTGAACACACACTACTGAACTAACTAGTTATTTAGATGCACAAAAATCTCATTTATAAACTCAGAGTCAAGATTTTTAAAAATATTACAATTTTATTCACTATATATGTTTCTTAAGGTTCAAAACACTTGGTAACTATAGACAATACTCTTTTATTATTACTATGACAATTGAAAAATAAAAGTCATTCATTCATTCATTTAGTCACTCAAACATTTATTTATTGCTTACCTATGTTTTGCTGAATCCAATGATAGAGGTTGATTCTTGAATGACATACAAAACACAAGTAATCCTTATTCCTAGAGTTACATGTAATATAGTGTAAGGTAAGAAAATAGCTACTGGGTGGGTTAAATTGGGAGACAGAGGGAGGTGGATCTCCAAGTTTAAGGCCAGTCTGATCTACAGAGTGTGTTCCAGAGCAGCCAAGACAGGGGAACCCTGTCTCAAAGAACAGAAACAAATAAACAAAAAGAAGACAGATATTGTCTTAGGGTTTTTATTGCTGTGAAGGTCCATCACGACCAAAGCAAAAGGCAACTCTTACAAAGGAAACATTTAATTGGACCTGGTTTATAGTTTCAAAGGTTCAGTCCATTATCATCATGGTGGGAAGCATGGCAGCATGCAAGGCAGACATGGTGCTAGAGACGGAGCTGAGAGTTCTACCATCTTGACCTGTAGGCAGGAAGGAGGAGACTGTATGACTGCTAAGCTAGGCCTAGAATATTCTCAGCCTCTAAGACTTACTGTTGAATAATCTCACCTCTTTCTAGTTCTTTCGGAACTCTGGCTGGCTGATTCAACTCAGCTGTTCTTGCTCAAACTCTTCTCTGGGCTAACTAATTCAGTCTGGCTTCCCCTGGCTTCTCCTGAATTGCTCTGCCTGGCCTCATACTAACTTTGGCAATCTGTTCTAATCTTCTGGCTCCTTCTCAGGCTCTGGCTTGTTCTGTGTTTGCCCATTTCTATCTGGTTCTCGCTCTGCAACTGTCTCTGTATAACTGTCCCATTAAAACTGTCCCTCTCTCTGCACTGCTCTCTCAAGTCACCCTCTTTCCTCTCTGCTCTCATGAGAGTAGGGCATATCCATAAAACAAATCTTTCTCTGATTCATCACTTTGTCTGCCGCTCAATTAGAAATCATTTTCAAACATGGCTGCTTCCTTCTACAAACTAATTTTACCTTTGTTGTTTGAGGTTAAAGGTGTATACCAAGGGCGTGTCTGTATTCCAGCCAGAGGGATTAGAAGTATATGCTAAGGTGGAGCCACACCAGGACTAGAAACAGGTTTTCCCAGGAAACAACACAATCTTGGGGGTCACAGTGTGATCAAATATTTTGCAAGACTCTAGGGGTTTATAGCTATTCAAACCACCACAGCTATTAAGAATTATAATTGATATATGCCACAAAGAAAAATTATAAAATGTGATGGACAGAGGTCAAGACATCTATATTTGGTTTTGATAAGTTATGATTCTTGTGAGTGGCAGAAATTCAAATTTAGGTTTAAAAAAGAAAATGCCAGAGGGAATATAATAGTACAATAGTCTGTGTTTTCTAAAACTCAGCCTGGAATAGGAGGTAAATTGTTGACAATTTGGGGGGAAAGCATAAGCCCAACAAAGGTAAGGGAGAAGGAAGTTAGGAAAGCGCACAGGTAGGAGGGACTGTGACATGGGGCACTGTCATGCTGTTCTTGAGCACATCAAGCCTGAGGGAAAACAAGGTCATAAAATAGATGACTTAAGAAGACTTCTCTTGGGAGGTTGTGTGGTGCTGTTCCTCAGGAGGAATGGAGAGTCTGTGATTCTCTGTGTCCTGAGTAGTGAGTGACGCTACCCAGAGGTTCTCAACTTGTAGGCTGTGACCTTGAACGACCCATTCGTGGGTCACTTAAGACCATCAGAAAACACAGATACCATGATTCATAACAGTAGCAAAGTTACAGTTGCTAGTTAAGAAGTAACAATGAAAATAATTTTGTGGTTGGGGTCACCACAACATGAAGATCTGTATTAAAGGGTCACAGCATCAGGGAGGTTGAGATCTACTGCCCTAGAAAGTTTAAAGTGCCCATAAGTGGAGTAAAGAACTTGATATGCAAACTGTGGTAGAGCTAGACTTCCCTTAAAGAGAGCTTCTCAACCATGCATGGATGGCACACACCTCTAATCCCAGCACTCGAGAGGCAGAGGCTTGCAGACAGATCTCTGAGTTCAAGACCAGCCTGGTTTATAGAGTGAGTTCCAGAACAGCAAGGGCCAAAGAGAAAAACCCTACCTTGAAAAGCAAAAAACAGAGATAGAAATAGATGATAGATAGGTAGATAGATAGATAGATAGATAGATAGATAGATAGATAGATAAATAGATAGATAGATGATAGATCATAGATAATAGATAGATGATACATGATAGATGGATGGTAGATAGATTATAGATAGATGACAGACAGACAGACAGGCAGGCAGGCACAGGCAGACAGACAGACAGACAGATGAATGGATGCTAGAGCATTTCAATTCCTGCTGCACTGTGACACACTGACCGGGATGACAATGATGATGGCAGAGGCTGCTGAAATCCATGTCACTTATTTCCCGCTATTGTGGCCTCCCCCGTGTCCTCAGATGTCTGCACTTGGCACTTGTTTGCTCTAAAAATATTGCTTGATATGAGGAAGTTCGAGGCCTGCGGGAGAAGACAGGCACTCCATGGTGCCTTTGCATGGGGACTAGGACTGGCTTCTGATTGCAGTGGCTACTGAGATACCTGTATGCCTGGCTTGCTTTTTATTCTGAAACAGGGAATCAATTCCCTGAGGCTGAAGAAGGCTGGCAGAGAAGTCATCTAAAGGTGTGAGGCCATAACTGCTCATCACAATGTATGAAGACAGGGAAGTTTGCAGAATGCAGTTCTTGGAGACATAGGGAAATTAATTTGCTTTTCTCTCCTGGCTTTTGTTTGTTTTGTTTTTAGATATCCTATTTACTCATGGCCCATTCAACTAATTGACACAAACGTCTCTGCATTCAGTGAGCTTCTGTAGATGACTGGGGCAAGGGCTTCCCATCAATGGTCAAAGGGAGAAACCTGAGCATCATCAACAGTATAAGTTTGTTAACTTAAACCTGCAGTATTGCCGCTGATGTATTGCTAAATTCTCCACTCCCTGATGAGAGAGGAGTTTTAAAGATTTATTGGAACAAATCTGTAAATGATTCTTGTGTGTGGATCCCCACCCAGATGTTTGTTTTGTGTCTTCCTCTATGCTGCTTTCTGACTTTTGCTGTGCATTGAGATCAATATTTATGCTTCATACAGCTCAGCTCACCATGCACTGCTGGAAACATCTCTGTATACTACAATATTTATTTTCTTCTCCAGGGGATCTTTCTGAAATCTAATCATTGGAGCTAAAGTGATGGCTTCGAGGTTAAAAGTGAGTACTGCTCTTGCAGAGGACCTGAGTTTGGTTGCCAGCACCCACATGAGTCAGGGGACTCATAACTACCTCTTACTCCAGTTCCAAGGGATCTGACACCTTTTCTGGACTTCATAGTCACCAAGCATGCACATACTACACAGAATTAAGTAAAGTGAAAACATTAATACACATTTAAAAAAGAAAAGGAAAAAAAAAGGACAGAACAGGGCATGGTGGCCCACACATTCAATCCCAGCACTCAAAACAGGAGGCAGATGAATCTCTTGTGAGTTCAAGGTCAGCCTGCTCTACATGGTGAGCTTCAGGCCAGCCAGGGAAACATAGTGAGACCCTGTCAAAAAACAAACAAACAAAACAAAACAAAAACCTCAAAACCAAACCAAACCAAAAAACAAAACAAAACAAAAAAAACCCCACAGAGTCCCAGCTGGTTGATTTTACTGTCCATGAATGCTAAGATCCTCACTTCATAATAAGAAGCCTCAGAGTGGTAAAAACCTGGCAACTCATTTCACAAACTTGGGTGTCAGCTCTGAGTGACTGCAAGGAACAGCTTTTAGTCAAGGCAAGCAAATTTGCCCAACACTTTTCCGAGGAAACAGCAAGGTGTGAGCTTCCCTGTCATCTAGGTGTGATCTTTCCCTTTGTTTCTTACCTGTGTCTCTTTTCAGCAGCAGCAACAACAAATCCAAGACTTCACATCTCTGCACTTGGCATCCTGTTTGGTTTAAGCCTTATTAAGTGCATGACCTTGCAGGCAAGCGTGGTTGTTTGTAATTGTCTACTCTGTGTGTGTGTGTGTGTGTGTGTGTGTGTGTGTGTGTGTGTGTGTGTGTGTGTGTGTGTGTCGGGGGGATAGTTAGACCAGCTGACACTAGAAAGGGTCCAGCATTTACCTGCATTTGTACCTAAGTTGCCTGGAAGCACGTTTGAAAATGAAGCATCAACTTTAAGTTCCTATAATGTAAAAAGACACCCCTCGGGGCTGGTGAGATGGCTCAGTGGGTAAGAGCACCCGACTGCTCTTCCGAAGGTCCGAAGTTCAAATCCCAGCAACCACATGGTGGCTCACAACCATCTGTAATGAGATCTGACTCCCTCTTCTGGAGTATCTGAGGATAGCTACAGTGTACTTACATGTAATAAATAAATAAATCTTAAAAAAAAAAAAAGACACCCCTCACTTCACTAGGGGTAAGAGATAATCTTAATCCTGGAACCATATGTGAGTGATCAGGGCTCAGGAACACAGATTTAGATTACCTCTGATTCTATGTCCCAACCTTGTAATAGTTTCATGGAGATGTCATAGTAACAGAACAAAGAAGTTACAAATCAAGACACTTTCAAATACATGCGTAGAAACGTCAGGTCGGTGGGTCCAGCAAAGCTAAGCCTTGGTTGCTATCTAACAGTAGTGGACATTGGAAACCAGAGGTCTGTTCCTACCTTCCAAAGGATTAATTTAGCGGTCACAAAGATGTTCATTTGTGTATAGGAAGGCAATAAATGGCTTTCGAGCTGGGTAAAGATGCCCCAAGATAATTTGGCTCTGTACTTGCACTGTTCCAACCTCTAGATACCATTAAACCTTGCAGAAGGTTCAATGGAAGGTCCAATTCCTTTCAGGTACTTTGCTTCATATTACAGTAGTTACATATAAGATGTGCATCGTTTTGAGGTTACTATTTTAAAATGGTTGCTAAGATACCTAAATGAGATTGTTGAATGATACCTGAGGGGCACCTGACAGGATTGCAATCAAGGTGAAGTGTATATCACAGCCAGGCTGTACACAAAAACTGGGGAAAGAAATGAGGTCCCACCCAAAGTCACATACATTTAGTCATTAGATTGAGTTTATTGCTATTTTAGAATAAAAATGGCTACAATAAAATTATATAGGATAAACTTAAAAATATTAGACAAAAATGAAAGGAATGTATTCTCTGCATCAGCAACCCTTAGAGAAAATGTTTATTGTGCTGGGATTCTTGAGTCTCCGGCTGGTGAGAGGCTGCTACCAGACTCCAGGCTAAGACCCCTCTCCTGTTCCACAGGCCCACAGTGACCTTCTTTCCAGCGTGCAGAAGTTAGAAATAGAAGAGATTATGCAATGGAAGCTCCAGGAAAGCAGAGAGTTCTAGAAAATGTTGGAAGTAACAGCTCTGGTGCTGAGTACCACTGTCTGGCAGAGAGAGAAGGTACAGGGACACTTGGCTTCACATTATGCAAATTTCTCTGTTTATAGGTACAGTTAAGAAAGGGTCATTTTTATAATGATAGTCACAGCTTCTGACTTAGGTATAATCTGAACTATGTGTAAATAGTGGGACTATGGGTAAATAGTAGGACTATGTGTAAGTAGGACTATGTGTAAGTAGTAGGACTATATATAAGTAGTAGGGCTATGTGTAAGTAGTAAGACTATATGTAAGTATTAGAACTATGTGTAAATAGCAGGACTATGTGTAAGCATAGGACTATGTGTAAATAGTAGGACTATGTGTAAATAGCAGGACTATGTGTAAGTAGTAGGACTATGTGTAAGTAGTAGTAGGACTATGTGTAAATAGCAGGACTATGTGTAAGCATAGGACTATGTGTAAATAGTAGAACTATGTGTAAATAGCAGGACTATGTGTAAGTAGTAGGACTATGTATAAGTATAGGACTATGTGTAAGTAGTAGGACTATATATAAGTAGTAGGACTATGTGTAAGTAGTAAGACTATATGTAAGTATTAGAACTATGTGTAAATAGCAGGACTATGTGTAAGCATAGGACTATGTGTAAATAGCAGGACTATGTGTAAGTAGTAAGACTATATGTAAGTATTAGAACTATGTGTAAATAGCAGGACTATGTGTAAGCATAGGACTATGTGTAAATAGTAGGACTATGTGTAAATAGCAGAACTATGTGTAAGTAGTAGGACTATGTGTAAGTAGTAGTAGGACTATGTGTAAATAGCAGGACTATGTGTAAGCATAGAACTATGTGTAAATAGTAGGACTATGTGTAAATAGCAGGACTATGTGTAAGTAGTAGGACTATGTGTAAGTAGTAGTAGGACTATGTGTAAATAGCAGGACTATGTGTAAGTATAGGACTATGTGTAAATAGCAGGACTATGTGTAAGTAGTAGGACTATGTATAAGTATAGGACTATGTGTAAGTAGTAGGACTATATATAAGTAGTAGGACTATGTGTAAGTAGTAAGACTATATGTAAGTATTAGAACTATGTGTAAATAGCAGGACTATGTGTAAGCATAGGACTATGTGTAAATAGCAGGACTATGTGTAAGTAGTAAGACTATATGTAAGTATTAGAACTATGTGTAAATAGCAGGACTATGTGTAAGCATAGAACTATGTGTAAATAGTAGGACTATGTGTAAATAGCAGGACTATGTGTAAGTAGTAGGACTATGTGTAAGTAGTAGTAGGACTGTGTGTAAATAGCAGGACTATGTGTAAGCATAGGACTATGTGTAAATAGTAGGACTATGTGTAAATAGCAGGACTATGTGTAAGTAGTAGGACTATGTATAAGTAGTAGTAGGACTATGTGTAAATAGCAGGACTATGTGTAAGCATAGGACTATGTGTAAATAGTAGGACTATGTGTAAATAGCAGGACTATGTGTAAGTAGTAGGACTATGTATAAGTATAGGACTATGTGTAAATAGGCAGAACTGTGTGTAAATAGTAGGAAGATGTGTAAATAATAGGACTATGTGTAAGGGGTAGGACTATGTGTAAGTGTAGGGCTACATATAAGTAGCAGGACCATCGTTCTATCACCTGCTTATAATCTTCTTAAGACCCTCCCAAAGTTGTAGAGATGTTGTAGAGAAAACACCAAGATTAACAATACTCTGCAGAAATAATGCAGTTTTGTTGTTTAGGCCTGGCATTTTTGTAGAGCACTAGTGCTGGTAAGTACTGGGTGAGTTCACGGACAGGAAATACCTAAGTTGTCTCTTTACTCGTTTTCGGTGATTTCGCATTGTCAGCAGGGAGAGGTCAGAGACACAGATCCAGACGTCACCCTCACTAAGCTGAGATGTTTCCCTAGACTTTTAGGGATCTTGTCTCAGGCCACACTAGGGTTATGGCTTTGGCACTGAAGCAAATTTCAGGACTAGCCAGTTTAGTGAAGCAGAGTCAGTGATTTTACAAGGTATCTTAATATAGGCTTAGGAACCAGGGTCAAAGAAAGAGATGCACTCAGAAGCAGGTATGACTTACTTAAGTGGGGGACCTGTGCTTCCCATGGAGAGTAGGGTAAAGTAAGGTGTACCCATGTGTGGGTACAGGCTTCTCGGATAGAGTAAACAAGCATCAGGTCCCATGTGCCCTGTAGGTACCTCTCAAGTTACATCTCAAAAGGTTGCTAAGAAAACCTTTGATTCTAAAAGAGTAGAGTTGGTCAATGAAAGGAGCTGGCATACATTTATGCTTTAGAGGGCTTTAAGTTGGGAGAACATTAGACAAAAGAACAACATATTTGAAAGCATAAAGCTAAGGAGAGGTTTTCCTTTAAACCCTGTGAGAATCTTTCCTAAAACTAAAAATAAGATTGCTAGGGACAGAATGAGGAGGCCATTGTGAGGTATGGTGGACTGAATAAGGCCCATTGTGAGCTATGGTGGACAGAATAAGGACCATTGTGAGGTATGGTGGACTGAATAAGGACCATTGTGAGGTATGGTGGATGGAATAAGGATCATTGTGATGTATGGTGGACTGAATAAGGACCATTGTGAGGTATGGTGGATGGAATAAGGACCATTATGAGGTATGGTGGATGGAATAAGGACCATTGTGAAGTATGGTGGATGGAATAAGGACCATTATGAGGTATGGTGGATGGAATAAGGACCATTGTGAAGTATGGTGGACTGAATAAGGACCATTGTGAGGTATGGTAAACTGAATAAGGACCATTGTGAGCTATGGTAGACTGAATAAGGACCATTGTGAGGTATGGTGGACAGAATATGGACCATTGTGAGGTATGGTGGATGGAATAAGGACCATTGTGAGGTATGGTAAACTGAATAAGGACCATTGTGAGGTATGGTGGATGAAATAAGGGCCATTGTGAAGTATAGTAAACTGAATAAGGACCATTGTGAGGTATGGTGGACTGAATAAGGACCATTGTGAGGTATGGTGGATGGAATAAGGACCATTGTGAGGTATGGTGGACTGAATAAGGATCATTGTGAGGTATGGTGGACTGAATAAGGAATGTGCCCCCACAGACTTCAGTATTTGAATACTTGGCTCCCAGTCAGTGGTGCTGACTGGGGAGGTTTAGGAAGTGCAGCCTTGCTGGAAGAACAACATCACTAGATGTTTGAGATGAGATAGCTTTGCCCTACTTAAGGTTATCTCTCTCTGATTCATGTTTGTGGCTAAAGATGGGATCTCTCAGGGATCCGATCTTGCCACTATGTCTACAACTTGTGGCCATACCTCCACCTGGCCACGATGGACTCTTATCCTTCTGGAATTACATGCACAACAATCTATCATCATCATCATCATCATCATCATCATCATCATCATTATCATCATCATCATCATGATGGTTTTATCACAGCACCAGAAAAGCAACTAATACAAAAGGGGTAGGAGTGGGGTAGTCATCCCCAGAGGGGCCTTTGGAAAAATCCCATGAACAAAGGAAATATATGGCATGGTATGTTCTAGGGCTAGTGGGAAGTTTTATACTATGGGACTACATAACAAAGGAACATGGAGGAGCCAGATAAGGAAGGACTATAAATTAGGAGCTATAAAACCTCAGCACAGAATGGCCTCTTAATGCTCAGTCTAGTGGCCTCATTTCTTCTGGCTAGGAGATTTGGTTTGTAAGAATGGTTGTTGGAGTATACTCTCTCTCACACACACACACCATGCATACACCATTCCCTCTAGTTTGATAAGTAACAAGATAAGGTGGCTCTTTCGATGCCTTGGATAGAATTACAATATGATAAAGGGAAACCAGAAGCTAAGAGGTTTGCTCTTAGCAAATAAAAGGTTTAGTACAGGCCATCTCCCTGTAAATTGAGTTTCTGATGGGATTCCTAGAAAGCTGTAGGTTCCTGGCTGAAAATGGTTTTAACAAGTTGTTAATTGTGCTAGAATTCCTGCCCTGCTGCTGCTGGCAAAGATTTCAACTGGATTCCAGTGTGAGGGGTTTCTTTCTCTTGACTGTACACTCAAATTTCCCTGCCTTTCTATCCTGCCTCACAATTTTCTCAAGACTGGGTGTCTTTCCTACAAGAAGAAATGTAGAGATAATCTCTTGTGCACTGTGTAAAAGTGTTTACCTGTCAATTAAAAAAAAAAAAAAGCTTTGGCCAATGAGCTGAGGCAGGATTAGAAGATGAGGCATCTGACAGAGAGGGGAAGAGGATTCTGGGAAATAGTGAGGTGTGAGGGATTCACCTCAGGATGTTGAAAGCGATAGATGCCTGAAAGCTGAACAGAGGTAACCAGCTAGATGACAGAACTTAGATTAGAATAAATAGTATACTAAGTTATGAGCTAGCCGAGAACATGCAAAGCTTTAGTGTAGGCATTTGTAAATATATTTAGGACTCGGAGGAGTCGTTATTCCAGGAGCTTGGAACTGGAGGAAAAACAGGCGGTTACAGATGGGACCAACTACAGGGAAAGTCTTGGAATTATGTTCCTGTGGAAAGTGAGTCTCCTATGTCTGCTGCTGATCTACCACAACTTGAAGTCTCTGAATTGATGGCATCTTTTGTATGATAATGAGTTAACTGATAACTGGAAGCCCTTTCTGTGGGTGGAATCTGGTCCCTAGAAACACCAAGGCAGAATAAGAACTTGGGACTCGTAGCCCCACCCTAAAGAAGGGAGGGGAGAAAACTGAAGGGTTAGTTGATCAGGAATGGACAGTGTTTAAATCAATTATGTTTATGTAATCAAGATAAGGTAACCCCCCCCATAGAAACCATAGAATTAGAGAAAGTATTGTAGCCCTGCTCTTACCTTAAAGACAAAGTTTTTCATCTATATTCTTTGTGATAAGCTTAAAAATAACCAGGAAATGTGTTTCCTTGAATTCTGTGAGGGGCACAAATTACTCAAAATCAAGAAGGGTATCAGGGAACTCTGACATAGCTGGGTGTCCAGAATCACAAGTCAAGCAACTTCTTTTGGTATCTAGAGTAAGCCAGAAGAAGTCAAGGACCCAGCCTTCAACTTCTGAGGCCTGATGCTATTTCCAGACAGACCGTGTCAGAGCCAGGTCAGATCAGCAGTTACTCAATCGGCATCCACTGCTGTGAGACTGGCTGCCTGTTTGATGGCAGAGATGGGGAAGAGCATAGAGCATAGTGTGGAGTGCAAGGGGTCACACCGTAGGTTAACGCTATGCAAGGCAGTCACAGGCAGCTTTCTCTGTGTGGACTTCATTCATCCAAGAGGGTCTGTCCAGAAAGTCCTGGCTAGAAGATGTGGGAGAAGTGGATACTATGTAACAACTCCTTAGAGATCACCAAAACCACATCTGTTCAGGTCTTGGAGCTGGACCATAGTCTAAGTCTGGCACAGCTCCAAGTTTGTATCATCCTTCAATAAACAATCTTCTTTGCTGTAAGTATCCCTGTGTCTCTGTACAATTCACGATGAAGAAGCAGGAGAACCTGGAAATTCCAGCTCCTGTCCTCCAGACCTAGATCCATGCCTGCAACAGGAACAAATGTCACACCTCTTAGAGTCTCAGAAATCTTTTATATTGATTGTGGCTGTGTGTGTGTGTGTGTGTGTGTGTGTGTAATGATTACTCTTGACTGCAAACTTGGGGAAATTTAGAATCTCTATGAGAAAAGGAAATCTCTGGGTACATCTGTGTGGCATTATCTAGATTTGGTTAATTGAGGCAGCAAGGCTCATCCTAAATGTGGGTGCTACCATTTCAGGGACAAGGGCACCAGGCTGAATGAAGAAGAGAATCCAAGTCCAGTGTAAGCACAATGCTCTCTGCTTCTGACTGTGCATTCGATATGCCCATTTGCATCAAACTCCAGACTATTACTTCCTTGTCATTACATATTGTACCCTTGAACTGTGAGCCAGTATGAATCTCTCCTCCATTACACTGCTTCTTGTCAATGCTTGGTCACAAGAAAAGTAATGAATACAGTGGCCTAGGGTAGGTGGAAGCAGAGAGTTTGTGTTTTCAACCCAGTAGCTCTTTGTCTACGGCAGCATCTTTTTGAACTGAATGTCATTAAGGATTCACTTCGATATCATGTGTTCTCATCCATACGAGAAGGTTGTGAAAGTGTAGTGGGGAAGTTGAGGAAGATACTGAAGAGAAAGAGGCAAAAAGAAGATTCCAGAGGCGTGAAGATGACCATGAAAGAAGCCAGCTGGCAAAAGACAGAGCCTCTTGCACTGCTGCTTACATATAACAAATAGGGCACAAGCACAAAAGCCCCTTGAGGATGCTTTGTGAGTATCAAGGATCAGTAAGTTTTGGTCTATCCTCAATCTCCAGACTACTTCCTTTCCCACAAATGTCTTTTTCTTCATTAATACACCATCTATTTCTGTGACTATCTATGTGCCCCTGACCAATTCTTTGTTGTGGTATGGAGGAATCTGGGAATCTGTGCGTGCCACCTAGATTTAGATCCACATCTATAGCAGAACTAAGTCCACACAACCTGGGAGGTGAAGAAATGATGGAGGTCACATAGATATTGCAAATTTTAGTAGATTCCTACTGTTAGATTGATGGAGGAGACATGGGAATAAAGAAAGCACTCAGCCATCTCCAGAAGCAGAATTGCTTCCATTGGAACAACTGAAGGGCCATAGCGTCACCAAGTGTGTGTGTGTGTGTGTGTGTGTGTGTGTGTGTGTGTGTGTGTGTGTGTGTGTGTGTGTTGGGGATTCATTGGACAGAAAAGATTGTGATAGAAGATTCCACCTATAAGTCAATTCTACAGCAACCTCAAAAGCGATATAGATACGACTCAAATAGGTAAATTGGTCCTCTTATCAGTAATGTCCCAGATCCTAACAGCTCACAGGTGTTATCAGTAAGGTCAAATTTCCTGTACGGAGCTTCTCTGTCTGAGGCTTTATGACATTAACCTTTCACCTACAATGTCCATCAGGGGTTCCAAGTTTGGTAAGAAATTAGGATTTTACAAGGAATATCCTAGCATTAGTTCCAGTCAGGAATCAGAATAGTGACATCTGGTGGTGCTAATTAAGCAAAACCTCTATAGCACGCCATCTTGAAAAGCACAGCACAGCCAATTGTGTATTTGTATTGAAACCAAACATGTGAGTGTATATGAAGCCAAAACAAGCAAAGCAGCTCAGTAATG
Source organism: Mus musculus (assembly GCF_000001635.26). Taxonomy (NCBI): domain Eukaryota; kingdom Metazoa; phylum Chordata; class Mammalia; order Rodentia; family Muridae; genus Mus; species Mus musculus. Next base: position 87,310,262 of record NC_000069.6, read on the forward strand.
AGGGTGGGAAAGATCCAGGGATCCATCCCATAATCAGCCTCCAAACACTGACACCATTGCATATACTAGCAAGATTTTGCTGAAAGGACCCTGATATAGCTGTCTCTTGTGAGACTACACCAGGGCCTAGCAAACACATAAGTGGATGCTCACAGTCAGCTATTGGATGGATCACAGGGCCCCCAATGGAGGAGCTAGAGAAAGTACCCAAGGAAGCTAAAGGTATCTGCAACCCTATAGGTGGAACAACATTATGAACTAACCAGTACCCCGGAGCTCTTGACTCTAGCTGCATATGTATCAAAAGATGGCCTGGTCGGCCATCACTGGAAAGAGAGGCCCATTGGACTTGCAAAATTTATATGCCCCAGTACAGGGGAACGCCAGGGCCCAAAAGGGGGAGTGGGTGGGTAGGGGAGTGGGGCGGGGGGAGGGCATGGGGGACTTTTGGGATAGCATTGGAAATGTAAATGAGGAAAATACCTAATTTAAAAAAAGGAAAAAAAAGATACATTAGCTAAGCACTTAAGGAGAGCACACTTAGTTCTACAGCAACCCCTTCTAGAGAAAAGAAGTGTAGAGTTTTATTTGGAAAGCTTATGCACACTCACATGGGAAAGGGCTTTAGAGGCAGGCACAGCGCTGGTTATTGTTAGTGACGGAGCAGACTGCTGAGCAGGCACTGTTTAAGGGCATTCTGCGGAGAGTTCAGTGAGGAAGGATACTGCAACGTTGCTGGACATACTCAGCTCAAGGTAATCTAACGAACGTCCACAAGGTCAAAATGGCTGAAAAGAACACTTTTGGGTACACTCAGATTGTCACCATAAATATAACAGACAAGATTGCCTCTGGGCATGCTCAGTCTATATCAGTTTTAGAGAACAACAACAACAAAAAGAAAAAGACTTTTATAGGTACATTAATATAAATTTTGCCTCAATTAGATTTTTTAAAGCTTTGAAAAAGTATATTAACTTTAATGTGTGAGAAGCCACTGGGAATGAAAATCAAACTGTAATATATTCAGCATTCCCCCACCCTTCCCTTTCACAGAGAATTTCTTGTTTTTTATCATCAGATAAACTGAACATTAAAGTCTAAGGATGCCTGATATAGTAGAATATGCATATAACCCTAACAGACAGAGGCAGAGGATTGTTGAAAGTCTGAGGCCTGTCTGGTCTACATTGGGAGTTCTAGGCCAGCCAATATTACAAAATAAAGCCCTGTTAAATACCAAAGAAAAACCCACAAAATCAACTAACCAGGGCTCGAACTGGCTCACAGAGTCTGTACTAACAGACAGGAAGCCTGCACAGGTCTGACCTAGGCCCTCTACGTATGTTACGGCTGTGTACCTTAGCCTTCTTGTGGGACTCCTAACAGTGGGAGCAGGGGCTGTGTCTGACTCTTGACTGCTTTCGGGACCCCTTTCTTCCCACTGGATTTCCTGGTCCAGACTTAATATGAGGGGAGATGCCTAATCTTACTGTAACCTGACATGCCATGCTTGGTTGCTATCTATGGGAGGCCTGCCCTTTTCTGAAGAGAACCAGAGGAGGAGGGGATCAGGGCTAGAGAGGGGAGGAGGAAGGGGAACTGCTTTTGGGGTATAACATTATATGAGAGAATAAGTTTTAAAAAGCAGAAACAAAAAACTCATTAAGATAATTAAAGATTTGAAATCACTTAAGGAGCGCGCCAGTGAGACTTTACAGGGTACGTTTGAGGATGGCTTGGGGACGCTGCAAGGCTTCTCAGATGCTCAGGCTTCCCATATTGTCAATGTATTGAGTAATAATAGCACATAAAGGAAAAACACAGAACTTGCAACTGTAAGGTTTTCTTAAGATTAAAAAGTGTGTGTACATGTGTGTGTGTGCACGTGAGTGTGTATGTGTGTGTGCGTATTCAAGTACAGGAGCCTTTGGAGAACAGAAGAGCATATAAGCCCCCCAGCTGGTTGTGAGAGCTAAATTCAGGTCCTCTGCAAGAGAAGCAAGCACTCTTACCTGTTGAGCTATCTCGCCAGCCTCAGTAAGTATTTTTAAACAGTGATACTTTTCTCATTTAATTAGCTAAACTCCCAAGACACTGTCAAGTGCTTTTATAAAAGTAACACATAGTATCTGAGAGCTTTTGGCCAATTGTCTGATTTCTTTCTATGTACTTAATTACAAAGCAAATTTATTTCATTTATGTGTACAATGATTATTAAGTTTTCCTTAGTAAAAGATATAAATTTGTTTTTTTTAAAGCAGTAAAATACGCTATTTCACCCAAAAATCACAGTTCTTTTGGACACATATCACCTTAACTGCTTAGTGGTTTGACTTATCTAAGAAATAGATGACTATTCCACTACTTAACTCATAGTGAGGAGCTAATCCAGGGGAGCATGGATGTGAGTTTGAAGAATACTGCATTGCTACCAATTGCTAGACACGCGCTATGCTTTCTCAGCTTCCTGCCAGAGTGAGACAGTTCTGACTACATACAGAGGGTATTTCTCAGTGCTCTTAGATTTTTAGTGTTCAGAGCAGCGGGAAAGCTGGTTGCTGTGTGTATTGTGTGTATTTTTAAAATTTTAATTAGGTATTTTCCTCGTTTACATTTCCAATGCTATCCCAAAAGTCCCCCATACCCACCCCCCCAATCCCCTACCCACCCACTCCCACTTTTTGGCCCTGGCTTTCCCCTGTACTGGGGCATATAAAGTTTGCAAGTCCAAAGGGCCTCTCTTTCCAGTGATGACTGACTAGGCCATCTTTTGATACATATGCAGCTAGAGACAAGAGCTCCGGGATACTGGTTAGTTCATATTGTTTTTCCACCTATAGGGTTGTAGTTCCCTTTAGCTCCTTGGGTACTTTCTCTAGCTCCTCCATTGGAGGCTATGTGACCCATCCAATAGCTGACTGTGAACATCCACTTCTGTGTTTGTTAGGCCCCGGCATAGTCTCACAAGACACAGCTATATCTGGGTCCTTTCAGCAAAATCTTGCTAGTGTATGCAATGGTGTCAGCGTTTGGAAGCTGATTATGGGATGGATCCCTGGATATGGTAATCACTAGATGGTCCATCCTTTTGTCACAGATCCAAATTTTGTCTCTGTAACTCCTTCCATGGGTATTTTGTTCCCATTTCTAAGAAGGGGCAAAGTGTCCACACTTTGGTCTTCGTTCTTCTTGAGTTTCATGTGTTTAGCAAATTGTATCTTATATCTTGTGTATCCTAAGTTTCTGGGCTAATATCCACTTATCAGTGAGTACATATTGTGTGAGTTCCTTTGTGATTGGGTTACCTCACTCAGGATGATGCCCTCCAGGTCCAACCATTTGCCTAGGAATTTCATAAATTCATTCTTTTTAATAGCTGAGTAGTACTCCATTGTGTAAATGTACCACATTTTCTGTATCCATTCCTCTGTTGAGGGGCATCTGGGTTCTTTCCAGCTTCTGGCTATTATAAATAAGGCTGCTATGAACATAGTGGAGCATGTGTCCTTCTTACCGGTTGGGACATCTTCTGGATATATGCCCAGGAGAGGTATTGTGGGATCCTCCAGTAGTACTATGTCCAATTTTCTAAGGAACCGCCAGACTGATTTCTAGAGTGGTTGTACAAGCTTGCAATCCCACCAACAATGAAGGAGTGTTCCTCTGTTTCCACATCCTCGACAGCATCTGCTGTCACCTGAATTTTTGATCTTAGCCATTCTGACTGGTGTGAGGTGGAATCTCAGGATTGTTTTGATTTGTATTTCTCTGATGATTAAGGATGTTGAACATTTTTTCAGGTGCTTCGCAGCCATTCAGTATTCCTCAGGTGAGAATTCTTTGTTCAGCTCTGAGCCCCATTTTTAATGGGGTTATTTGATTTTCTGAAGTCCACCTTCTTGAGTTCTTTATATGTTGGATATTAGTCCCCTATCTGATTTAGGATAGGTAAAGATTCTTTCCCAATCTGTTGGTGGTCTTTTTGTCTTATTGACAGTGTCTTTTGCCTTACAGAAGCTTTGGAGTTTCATGAGTTCCCATTTGTCGATTCTCGATCTTATAGCACAAGCCATTGCTGTTCTATTCAGGAATTTTTCCCCTGTGCCCATATCTTCGAGGCTTTTCCCCACTTTCTCCTCTATAAGTTTCAGTGTCTCTGGTTTTATATGAAGTTCCTTAATCCACTTAGATTTGACCTTAGTACAAGGAGATAGAAATGGATCAATTCGCATTCTTCTACATGATAACCGCCAGTTGTGCCAGCACCATTTGTTGAAAATGCTGTCTTTTTTCCACTGTACGCTGTCTTTTTTCCACTGTACGGTTTTAGCTCCCTTGTCAAAGATCAAGTGACCATAGGTGTGTGGGTTCATCTCTGAGTCTTCAATTCTGTTCCATTGGTCTACTTGTCTGTCACTATACCAGTACCATACAGTTTTTATCACAATTGCTCTGTAGTACAGCTTTAGGTCAGGCATGGTGATTCCACCAGAGGTTCTTTTATCCTTGAGAAGAGATTTTGCTATCCTAGGTTTTTTGTTATTCCAGATGAATCTGCCGATTGCCCTTTCTAATTCATTGAAGAATTGAGTTGGAATTTTGATGGGGATTGCATTGAATCTGTAGGTTGCTTTTGGCAAGATAGCCATTTTTATTATATTGATCCTGCCAATCCATGATCATGGGAGATCTTTCCATCTTCTGAGATCTTCTTTAATTTCTTTCTTCAGAGACTTGAAGTTCTTATCATACAGAGCTTTCACTTCCTTAGTTAGAGTCACGCCAAGATATTTTATATTATTTGTGACTGTTGAGAAGGGTGTTGTTTCCCTAATATCTTTCTCAGCCTGTTTATCCTTTGTGTAGAGAAAGGCCATTGACTTATTTGAGTTGATTTTATATCCGGCTACTTCATTGAAGCTGTTTATCAGGCTTAGGAGTTCTCTGGTAAAATTTTTAGGGTCACTTATATATACTATCATATCATCTGCAAAAAGTGATATTTTGACTTCTTCTTTTCCAATTTGTATCCCCTTGATCTCATTTTGTTGTCTAATTGCTCTGGCTAGGACTTCAAGTACAATGTTGAATAGGTAGGGAGAGAGTGGACAGCCTTGTGTAGTCCCTGATTTTAGTGGGATTGCTTCCAGCTTCTCACCGTTTACTTTGATGTTGGCTACTGGTTTGCTGTAGATTGCTTTTATCATGTTTAGGTATGGGCCTTGAATTCCTGATCTTTCCAAGACTTTTATCATGAATGGGTGTTGGATTTTGTCAAATGCTTTCTCTGCATCTAACGAATTGATCATGTGGCTTTTGTCTTTGAGTTTGTTTATATACTGGATTACGCTGATGGATTTCCATATATTGAACCATCCCTGCATCCCTGGGATGAAACCTGCTTGGTCAGGATGGATGATTGTTTTGATGTGTTCTTGGATTCGGTTAGCTAGAACTTTATTGAGGATTTTTGCATCGATATTTATAAGGGAAATTGGTCTGAAGTTTTCTATCTTTGTTGGGTCTTTTTGTGGTTTAGGTATCAGAGTAATTTTGGCTTCATAGAATGAGTTGGGTAGAGTACCTTCTGTTTCTATTTTGTGGAATAGTTTGTGAAGAACTGGGATTAGATCTTCTTTGAAGGTCTGATAGAACTCTGCACTAAACCCATCTGGTCCTGAGCTTTTTTTGGTTGGGAGACTATTAATAACTGCTTCTATTTCTTTAGGGGATATAGGACTGTTTAGATTATTAACCTGATCTTGATTTAACTTTGGTACCTGGTATCTGTCTAGAGACTTGTCTATTTCATCCAGGTTTTCCAGTTTTGTTGAGTATAGCCTTTTGTAGAAGGATCTTATGGTGTTATGGATTTCTTCAGGATCTGTTGTTATGTTTCCCTTTTCATTTCTGATTTTGTTAATTGGGATGCTTTCCCTGTGTCCTCTAGTGAGACTGGCTAAGGGCTTATCTATCTTGTTGATTTTCTCAAAGAACCAGCTTCTCGATTGGTTGATTCTTTGAATAGTTCTTCTTGTTTCCACTTGGTTGATTTCACCCCTGAGTTTGATTATTTCCTGCCTTCTACTCCTCTTGGGTGAATTTGCTTCCTTTTGTTCTAGAGCTTTTAGGTGTGTTGTCAGGCTGCTAATGTGTGCTCTCTCTAGTTTCTTTTTGGAGGCACTCAGAGCTATGAGTTTTCCTCTTAGAAATGCTCTCATTGTGTCCCATAAGTTTGGGTATGTTGTGGCTTCATTTTCATTAAACTCCAAAAAGTCCTTAATTTCTTTCTTTATTCCTTCCTTGACCGAGGTATCATTGAGAAGAGTGTTGTTCAGTTTCCACGTGAATGTTGTCTTTCTATTATTTATTTTGTCATTGAAGATCAGCCTTAGTCCATGGTGATCTGATAGTATGCATGGGAAAATTTCAATATTTTTGTATACGTTGAGGCTTGTTTTGTGACCAATTATGTGATCAGTTTTGGAGAAGGTACCATGAGGTGCTGAGAAGAAGGTATATCCTTTTGTTTTAGGATAAAATGTTTTGTAGATATCTGTTAAGTCCATTTGTTTCATCACTTCTGTTAGTTTCACTGTGTCTCTGTTTAGTTTCTGTTTCCATGATCTGTCCATTGGTGAAAGTGGTGTGTTGAAGTCTCCCACTATTATTGTGTGAGGTACAATGTGTGGTTTGAGCTTTACTAAAGTTTCTTTAATGAATGTGGCTGCCCTTGTATTTGGAGCATAGATATTCAGAATTGAGAGTTCCTCTTGGAAGATTTTACCTTTGATGAGTATGAAGTGCCCCTCCTTGTCTTTTTTGATTACTTTGGGTTGGAAGTCGATTTTGTTAGATATTAGAATGGCTACTCCAGCTTGTTTCTTCACACCATTTGCTTGGAAAATTGTTTTCCAGCCTTTTACTCTGAGGTAGTGTCTGTCTTTTTCCCTGAGATGAGTTTCCTGTAGGAAGCAAAATGTTGGGTTTTGTTTGTGTAGCCAGTTTGTTAGTCTATATCTTTTTATTGGGGGAGTTGAGTCCATTGATATTAAGAGATATTAAGGAAAAGTAATTGTTGCTTCCCGTTACTTTTGTTGTTAAAGTTGGCATTCTGTTCTTGTGGCTGTCTTCTTTTAGGTTTGTTGAGGGATTATCTTCTTGCTTTTTCTAGGGCGTGGTTTCCGTCCTTGTTTTGGATTTTTTCTGTTATTATCCTTTGAAGGGCTGGATTCATGGAAAGATAATGTGTGAATTTGGTTTTGTCGTGGAATACTTTGATTTCTTGATCTATGGTAATTGAGAGTTTGGCTGGGTATAGTAGCCTGGGCTGGAATTTGTGTTCTCTTACTGTCTGTATAACATCTGTCCAGGCTCTTCTGGCTTTCATAGTCTCTGGTGAAAAATCTGGTGTAATTCTGATAGGCTTGCCTTTATATGTTACTTGATCTTTTTCCCTTTCTGCTTTTAGTATTCTATCTTTATTTAGTGCATTTGTTGTTCTGATTATTATGTGTCGGGAGGAATTTCTTTTCTGGTCCAGTCTATTTGGAGTTCTGTAGGCTTCTTGTATGTTCATGGGCATCTCTTTCTTTAGATTTGGGAAGTTTTCTTCTATAATTTTGTTGAAGATATTTGCTGGTCCTTTGAGTTGAAAATCTTCATTCTCATCGACTCCTATTATTCGTAGGTTCGGTCTTCTCATTGTGTCCTAGATTTCCTGGATGTTTTGAGTTAGGATCTTTTTGCATTTTGTATTTTCTTTGATTGTTGTGCCGATGTTCTCTATGGAATCTTCTGCACCTGAGATTCTCTCTTCCATCTCTTGTATTCTATTGCTGATGCTTACATCTATGGTTCCAGATTTCTTTTCTAGGGTTTCTATCTCCAGCGTTGCCTCACTTTGGGTTTTCTTTATTGTGTCTACTTCCCTTTTTAGGTCTTGGATGGTTTTATTCAATTCCATCACCTGTTTGGTTCTGTTTTTCTGCAATTCTTTAAGGGATTTTTGTGCTTCCTCTTTAATGTCTTCTACCTGTTTAGCAGTGTTCTCCTGTATTTCTTTAAGTGAGTTAAAGTCCTTCTTGATGTCCTCTACCATCATCATGAGATATGCTTTTAAATCCAGGTCTAGCTTTTCGGGTGTTTTGGGGTGCCCTGGACTGGGCGTAGTGGAAGTGCTGGGTTCTGATGATGGTGAGTGGTCCTGGTTTCTGTTAGTAAGATTCTTACGTTTACCTTTCGCCATCTGGTAATCTCTGGAGTTAGTTGTTATAGTTGTCTCTGTTTAGAGATTGTTCCTCTGGTGATTTTGTTACCCTCTATTAGCAGACCTGGGAGACTAGCTCTCTCCTCTGAGTTTCAGTGGTCAGAGCAGTCTCTGCAGGCAAGGTCTCCTCTTTCAGGGAAGGTGCACAGTTATCTGGCGTTTGGACCTCCTCCTGGCCGAAGATGAAGGCCCAAAACAGGATCTTTCACAGAAGCTGTGTTGCTTTGGCCTGTCACAGTAGCCATTGTTTCAGTAGTCCACAGTCTCACCTGTGTAGACTACTTTCCGCGGAGTCCTGAAACCAAGATGGCTCCCGTGGATCTTGAGGTAAAGGCCTCCCAGGCTGGGTGGACACCTGTCCTCTGGCCAGGAAGGTGGCCGGATGTCTGGAGCCCGAAAATGGCGCTGCCCTAGAAGCTCTGTGGCTCTCGTGTGTCCCAGAAGCTGCTAGTCTCTGTAGTCTACACTCTCACCTGTGCAGACTGTCCTCCACAGAGTCCCAAAACCAAGATGGCTGCTGCGGAACCTGAGGCAGAAGCCTCCTGGGCCGGGCGGACACCTGTCCTCTGATCAGGAAGGTGGCTGGTTGTCTGGAGCCGAAAATGGCGCCTCCTCAGAAGGTCTGTGGCTCTCGCCTGTCCCAGAAGCTGCTAGCCTCTGTAGTCCACACTCTCACCTGTGCAGACTGCCCGCTGTAGAGTCCCAGAACCGAGATGGCTCCCACGGAACCTGAGGCAGAAGCCTCCCAAGCCGGGCGGACACCTGTTCTCTTATTGTGTGTATTTTTATAAATAGAAATGAGGTTTATACTTTGTTGTGATTGGTCATTTGTGCTAGGAGAAGACAGGAGAAGAACTTACATAAATCATTAAGGGAAAACTGAGAGTCACAATTAAAGAGAAAATTGACATTTGTTATCAGTTATTGGCACAAGATCATCAGACTGAACCTGTGAGATATTAAATAAAAAATCACTACCTTCAAGAAATATGCTAACAACTTGGGGATGTTTCCTTAGAATATCGTGTGTGTGTAGGGGTATCTTCATAATTGTAAACTCTTTAGAGAATCATGCTAAAACATACATGAGAACTCAAATATTAACATTTTTCTCTCAAAAACCTCTTACACTTCTTAAGCACTTGCTTAGTACACACTGAAGAACTGGAAATTCTTGACCAATGTGTTCAGTCTTCCAATATGTTACAGATTCTTAAAACACATTGCAGTTATTCAAAACATTAAAAATATAAATTGTTTCTAAACAGGTAAAAGATACTAATGCCACATGCTTTTCTTACTTCATCTTCTCCATTTTACCTTTTCCAACCAAAGATTTTTATCATTAAATATAATTTTAATATTTTGATATAATGTTGACTTTTAAATATTAGCAATTTGCTTAATTGCTAGGTATAGAGACCTGAAGTACCAATGGCTTAGACTCTTACTTATTTTGTTTTTCACCTAAGAAGATGTCTTTCGTAGCTGTAGATGTGGGGTCTCAGCTGCTAGGCACTGTATGCCCAATGGGGCAGCAGTGAGTGACATGTCTACTATGGATGCAACCAGCCACTGAGAATGGCTCCACAGGGGTCAATCCATGTCTGGTCAAAAGTTCCGGGACGCGCAAAAGCTCTGGGCGGCAAATGGCTCCGGCCCAAAGGGGACTCTCTCTCAGTTGTGTTAAATGGACACGTTTATGTTTGCAGTCTTGCATTAGTGCTGCTTCCAGCTTGATTAGAGAAGCTCCTTTTTTCCCAGCGGGTGATGCTTAATGCAGAGGGTGACTGTTGAGTTATTGGTCCTAAATGGTAGATGTATAACTGTTGGAAAGAATATTCTTGGTGTCCCACAAGGAACTCAGAAGCAAAGGGACAGTATCTCAGCCAGGCAACTTCTTTTTGAAAACTAGTGTTCTGGGAACCAAACCAGGCTAGCGAGTAACTGCCAAAATGACCTCTGTCTTTTATCCCTGACATATGTGGTGACAATAGCTCATCCTAGTAGTGGGATCTCAACTTTACAATCTGATATAATTGGCTACAAAGGGAAAGGGGGGCTCAGAAATATGGGCCCGTGCACTGTTTCTCAAAACTCCCTGTCCCTCTTTATTATACACTAAATGTCTATTACTGTTTGTATCATCTGTTCCTCTGAAGTGGTAACCCTAACTGCCACTAAGGGATTAGGCAATGATAGAATGGCTTCTTGAACCTCACTCAGAAGGGGAAATAAAACAGTCATTGGAGGTGGATGAAGGGAACTGGGTAGGAGAGGGGACGGGGAGAAGAACGGCAGAGGGGGTCAGGTGTAGGGAGAGCTGGGGAGAGAGCCAGGAGAGTGAAATCTACGGACAGGGTAGGGGATGGACGTGGGGGGTGCATCTCTTGGTCATGCCAGACACCTGGACTGGGGAGGCTCCAAGGAGTCTATGAGGGTGATTGGTCCAATTTGAGATTCATCCCATAGGCAAGAACCAATTCCTGATTCTATTAATGATACTCAATTATGTTTGCAGACAAGAGCCTAGCATAACTATCTTCTGAGAGGCTCCACCCACCAGCTGACTGAAACAGAAGTAAAGACCCACAGCGAAACATTAGATGGAGCTCAGAGAGTCTTGTGGAAGAATTGGGGTAAGGATTGAGGAACTCCACAAGAAAACAGAGTCAACAAACAAGGACACTTGGGGGCTCCCAGAAACTGAACCACCAACCAAAGAACATGTATGGGCTGGACCTAACCACCCTAACCACCCCACATATGTAGCAGATGTGCAGCTTGGTCTTTATATGGGTCCCCAAACAACTGGAGCAGGGACTGTCCATGACTCTGTTGCCCGCCTGTGGATCCTGTTCTAACTGGGTTGCCTTGCCTGGCCTGCTGTGGCTCCATGTGCCAGAATGGGTTGGTACCCAGGGGCGACCTTCCCCTTCTCAGAGAAGGAGAGGGAAGGGCTGTGGGAGGGGAAAGTAGAGAGGAGGAGGAGGAGGAGGAGGAGGAGGAAGAGGAGGAGGAGGAGTTTAATTTTTTTCTTTTTTCTGTCTTGACCCACTTTTCATATTGGAGAAAGTTGTGCAGTTTCCATGAGTTTTTAATTTATCTCTTCAGACTTTCTTTGTGTGAGAATATGTGGTCAATTTTGGAGGAAGTTCTGTGAGGTGCTAAAAAGAAGGTATATTCTTCCATGTTTGGGTCAAATGCTCTGTAAATATTAAAATATTCTGTTAGGTCTGTTATTTGGTATAGAATTTCTGTTTAGTTTTAGTCTGGATGGCCTGTACATTAGTGAGAGTGGAGTATTGAACTCTCCAGCTATCACGGTGTGAAAGTCAATAGGTGGTTTAAGCTGTAGTAGTGTTATTCACAGAAATGGGTGCCTTTGTGTTTGGGGCATAGATATTAAGAACTGAAATGTCATTTTGGTGAATTTCTCCTTTGATGACTATAAAGTGTCCTTTTCTGTCCCTTTTGATTAGTTTTGGCTTGAAGTCTATTTTGTTAGATATTAAAATTTTCACAACTTTTAAATCCATTTGCTTGGAATATCTTTTCTCAACCTTTTACCCTGAGGCAATGTCCATGCTCGATGTTAATGATGTATGCTTCTCGGATGAAGCAGAAGGATGGATCCTGGTTTCACATCTAGTCTGTTAGTCTGTGTCTTTTTACTGGGGAATTGAGACTGTGGGTATTGAGAAATAGCAATGACCAATAATTGTTGATTCCTGTCATTTTGTTGTTGGTGATGATAGCATTGTTGTTGTTGTTGTTGGTGGTGGTGGTAGTGGAGGTGGTATTGTAGTTGTTATGTTTTTGGTTGTGGTGGTAGTGGTGGAGATGGTGGAGGTGGTGGTGGTATTGTTTTTGTTGTTTGTGGTGGTGGTATGTGGTTGTACTTCCCTTCTTTTGGTTTTGCTGTGTTAGTGGCTTTTTAATAAGTGTGTTACAGTTTTTCTTCTTATCCAGCTATCTCCCAAATGATTGAGGCTGGATTATTATATTATTTAACAAGCTTTAAAGGCACAATAACTGAGCAATATTACTCTATTTTAATCTTCTATGCTAGCCTGGTTACCTCAGCCCAGGTCCGTAAGGTACATGAGATATTTGCATTTTACAGCTTTCTCTTCGTGGTCTGTTCTCTCATGGTGTCTCCTGGACTCTTTCCCGGTGGCTAAACCCTACTTCTCTCTCCCACCCGCTTCCCTGGCTGGCAGGAAGTCCAGCCCTATTCTCTCCTCTGCTTAGTCATTGGCTGTTAAGCTGTCTTTATTGACACATCTGGGAACAAATGGGGAGCTGGTGTTTACACAAGCTTGAGACTGGAGATTCTCTGAATAAGGATTGCAATCAGATACAGGGGAGACAGAAATTGGCATTTGAATCTTCACACAGTGCACAATAACATTATGCCTACATTGCTGGTGTGAGATTGTTTATTTCCTGTGTTTTCATGGGTCTAGTTAACCTCCTTGCATTGGTCTTTCCCTTCTAGGACCTACAGTAGGGCTGGATTTGTAGCTAGATATAGTTTAAATTTAGCTTTTTAATGAATATCTTATTTGCCCCATCTATGGTGATTGAAGGATTTGCTGGGTATAGTAGTCTGTCTGGCGTCTGTGGTCTTTCAAAGTCTGTAAGACATCTGTCCCGGCCCTTCTGGCATTTAGAGTTTCCATTGAGAAATCAGGTGTCATTCTGATAGGTCTGCCTTTATATGTGACTTGACCTTTCTCCCTTGAAGTTTTCAATATTCTCTCTTTGTTCTGGATGCTTGGTGTTTTGGTTATTATGTGGCAAGGAGGCTTTGTCTTCTGGTCCAATCCATTTGGTGTTCTGTATGATTTTTGTACCTTTATAGGTATGTCCTATTTTTAGATTTGGAAAATCTTTTCTATGATTTTGTTGAAAATATTTTCTGAGCCTTTGAGCTGAGTTTTTTCACCTTCTTCTGTTGTTAGTATTCTTAGGTTTTGTCTTTTCATAGTGTCCCAGATTTTCTGGATGCATTGTGTCAGGAAATTTTTTTTATTTAACATTTTCTTTAACTGATCTATCCACTTCTTCCATCATACTTCAGTGTTTGAGATCTTCTCTTCCATCTCTTGTATTCTGTTAGTGAAGCTTGCCTCTATAGTTCCTGCTCAAATTTCTAAACTTTTCATTTCCAGAATTCCTTCAGTTTGTGTTTTATTTACTGTATATATTTCCAGTTTCAGGTCTTGAGCAATTTTATTCATTTCCTTCAGCTATTTGGATTTTTTGGTTTTGTTTGATTTTTGTTGTTGTTTAACTTTCTTGGGTTTCTTCATTTCCTACGATTGTTTGTTGTTTTTTCCTAATTTTCTTTTTTTTTAATTAAAAAAATTTTTTTTTAATTTTTTAAACATTTTAAAAAGATTCTGCTTGCATGTATGCCTGCCTGCCAGAAGAGGGCACCAGATCTTAATATAAATGGTTATGACCCACCCGTAGTTACTGGGAATTAAACTCAGCACCTCTGGAAGAGCAGCCAGTGCTCTTAACCTCCAAGCTATCTCTCCAGCCCCTTTCCTAGATTTATTTCAGGGATTTATTTCTTTCCTTCTTAACGGCCTCTATCATCTTTATGTAGTTTTAAGGTCTTTCTCTTGTGCTTCAGCTATGTTGGAATATTGAGGGCCTGCTGTAGTGAGATAGCTGAGCTGTAGTGAGGACTTAACTGTCCTAGGGGTCACTGATGGTGATCTTGTGCTGGTATCTAGGTATATGAGTTTGTGGTAATTATAGGTCTGGGTGCTGATTTCTGAGTTTGTCTTTGTTTTGTTCTTCAGTTTCTGTTTTCTCTCTTGATTTTCAGAGAGTAATGTTGCTGTTTTACTGGCCTCCTCAGCTGGTGAATTTACAGGGCATACCTGCTGGTGATGGAGACTGGGATGTGTCAAAGAGTGGGGGTGGGGAGGCATAGAAGGGGATGGTCCATGAGATCCGTAGGAGATGTGGGAAGGGGGTGGTGTGGGATGGAAGGCTGCAGNTGGTGTTCTTTNGCACCCCCCCCCATCACCGGGGGGGGGGGGGAGGTGGGGGGGCGGGGATTAGGTTTGGATGCACAGAGAGGTTTAATGTTTTTATTGTAGAGGCCTTTTACATCCTCGGTTCAGTTTATTACTACTAGATCTTTTTATTTTCTTTGAGGCTATTGTAAACGAGTATGTCTATGATCTCTTCCTCTGTATGTTACTATATAGAAAAGCTATCGATTTTTATACACTGATATCCTGCCACACTGCTAAAATTGTTGATCATTTCTAGCAGTTTTGTGGTAGAAAACTGGGGACTATTAGGTATAATGCATTATTCTTTGTAATATCATGCCATCTGCAATAGGGATATTTTGACTTCTTTTCCTATGTTCTCCCTTTAGTTTCCTTCTCTTACCTTATTATTACAGCTAGAACTCCAAGCACAGCACTGAAAGGGAGACTGGACAGTGGACATCTGTGTCTCACTCCTAATTTCAGAGGCATTACTTCAAGTTTTCTACCATTTATGATACCGTTGGCTGTGTGCTTCTCATTCATAGATTTTCATCATGCTTAGTCCCCTTCAGTCCAACTCTCTCTAGAACTTTTATCATGAGGCATGTTGGAATTTGTCAAAGACCATTTCTACATCCATTGAGATAACCATTTATATGATTTATTACATTTGTTGACTTGTATATGGTGAACCACCTCTACATCTCTGGGATGAAGCCAACTTGGTCATGATGGATAATCTCTTTGGTGATTATTTATAATTAGTTTTCAATTATTTTATTGGGGATTTTTGAGCCTATGACCATCAGGGTTATTGGCCTATAGTTTATGCTGTTGCTTTTGTTATGCATTTGTCTTTGATATTAGAGAAATAATGGCTTCTTAGATGGAGTTAGGAAAGGCTTCTTTTCCTTTCTTCCTTTTTGTTTGAGAAGGATTGGCTTTAGATAGTCTTTGAAAACCTCCTACAATTCTGCTATGAACATACCTGTGCCCTGGCTTTTTGAGTTGGAAAGGTTTTCATTGTTGTTTCAATTATGTATGAATCTGTTTAGATTGGTGACTTAATTTTGTGGTTTTACTGATTCTGGAAATTCTCTCTCTCTCTCTCTCTCTCTCTCTCTTTCTTTCTTTCTTTCTTTCTAGACTTCTCATCTTAGTGGTGGTCAGGTTTTTAAAGAAGTTGTGTCAGTTGTATTACTTCTCTGTTCACTTCTGATGCTGCTCATTTGGATCCTGTCTTTCTTTCTTTTGCTTAGTTGGGTTATTATTATTTTTTTCAGATAACCATTTCTTAGATTCACTGATTCTTTGGGTTTGTTTGGTTGGCTTTCATTTATTTCTGCCTAAATTTTCATTTCTTTCCATCTACTTGACTTAGGTGTTGCTTGTTCTTGTTTTTCCGAATTTTTGTTGCACCATTAATTTGTTTATTCCCGTTCCCCCTAATGTTTACATGTAGGCGCTGAGAGCTATACGTTTCTCTCAGACTGCATTTAATGTGCTGCAGAGGGCTGGCTCGGGTGATCTTGGTTTCATTTAGTTCCTGGAACTTTTTAATTTCTTTGTTGGTTTCTTTTTTAACCATCCATCATTTAGTAGTTCGCTAATTAGTCTCCACAACTTTGTTACTTCCTATAGCTTTGCTTGCTGTTGTTTTAGGTTTGATTGCATTATGGTCAGAAAGGATACACTGGGTAACGCGTTGTTAGTTAGTTTTTGTTTCCGTTTGGTCCCACGATGTTTTCTTTTAGAGAAGCGTCACTGTGCTGCTGAGTAGAATATGTATTCTTTGGTGTCCGGGTGGAATATTCTTATCTCTTAAGTCCACTTAATGTATAATGCCATTTAATTCTGATGTTTCTCTGTTTATTCTTTGCCCAAACGACCTGTCTATTAGATAAAGTAGAGTATTGAAATCATCTATTAATGGTGTTTGATGTTAATCTGTGTCTTTAATTCCTGTAGTATACTTTTTATGAAATGGGTGCATCAGAGTTTGATGCACATATGTTTAGAATAGTAATAATTTCTTGCTCTGTTTGTTTCAATGTTCTAGACTTCTTTTAGTTTAGAATGTGTCATTCTTCACTTATGCCTTCTATTATCAATGCTACAGCTACAAACTTCTTGTGCTAAGCATAAAGAAGGAAGAACAGAAATGCTTCCCAGTTGAGTCGGTCCTTTCCTTTGAGGAGTTTTCCAAAACTACCCCACAACTTCTATTTATATATCCTTGCTGAGAGTGCAAACACATTGACACCCTGTCTATAGAAATGTCTCTGGCTATAAGAAGAAGAAGGAGAAGGAGAAGGAGAAGGAGAAGGAGAAGGAGAAGGAGAAGGAGAAGGAGAAGGAGAAAAGGAGAAGGGAAGGAGAAGAAGGAGAAAAGGAGAAGGAGAAGGAGGAGAAGGAAGAAAAAGAAGGGGAGGGGAAAGGGGAGGAGGAAGGGGGAGGAGGAGGAGGGGGAGGGAGAGGGGGAGGGGGAGGAGGAGAGCCACTGAAGAGCAATTAACAGACGTGCCTGTCACCCTGTCAAGCTCCTTGGCTCTCAAGTGTTTGTGGCCCAGTGTTGCACAGAGGTCAGAGTCCCTCGAGCTGAAAATGAAGTCAACCTCTTTTTTATAGTTTCCAGTAAGGACCCTTACGTCCATGCCTAAAATGCAAGTGTCTTTCAGGTATGTGCTCTTGGGTTTTAATCGGATCTTAACAGAATTTCAAATCTGATTAGATTGTGTGATCCTCTTCCTTCACCAGTCCCCCCAGAAGATTTGTTGCCCACTAGATTATACTTAGCTAATTGCACTCTAAATTCTCTTTACTCCTAGCCAATAGGAGTGTAGCTCTTACAGAAATTTGCTGAGCATACAACTGTAGCCTCTGAATCAGAAGTAACAGTCTGTGGGGGTTTCTCTGAAGAGAAGAGAGACAAAGGCACTCAGAACAAAATATATAAGAAGGTTCTAGAAGGTGGGGAGGGAACAAGAGAAGTAGATTGGGATCAGGAATGTAACATGAGTTCAGGAACCCAAAGACTTATGGGAAAGGGGATTTGGAGGAGCAGGTGCTGTGCTAAGTGAACTTTGGGACATCTCTAAGGACTTTTGGAAGGCCAGCTGCAAGCTGCCCCATTCACCACATTATACCAATCCCTCCTTTGCCACCTCTTCAAGAGTCAGTCTCTAAAAGGTCAAAGCTTTTGAGGGATGCATTTCTACATTATTTTTCAAAAAACGGAATTGTCAAAATGGTTTTGGTGAAAAAATTGGGGATCAAAATTCTTTGAAAAAGTTTACATCTATTTAAATATTAGAGAAGACTGACTGACTGATGAGAACTTCATAATTGTGGACAGTTGGAATGTTGCAGAAGAGCCAAAAATTATTTTGGGATTTAGTCTCTCGGAAGTCATTCATTATCTACCTTTGTGTCTATCGAATGCCCTACTGATTATTGGGAAAAACCTTTGGGATGTATTATTTACCAAACCACTGGTTTCAAAAATGTGGAGAATATAGAAATGGAATTTTAAGTTTTCAAGGAGGATCAGATATATTTTAAAAATAGATTGAAGATTACAATTATGATGAGTTTTTTCAGGTAAGGTTGTGGTTATATATGAGTATAGGAAATCTCAAAGATGCCCTTACTTAAATGAGCCCTTCACATTTGAACATAAAAAAGACAATTGGCTTCAAATGAAGACTAATACCATCAACAGCAAAATAATGTCCAAATGTAAATGTTTACTTATTTTTTTCTAATGCTTATCCTGATATGAACAGAGCTAGACGAGAAGATGTGCAACATGTAGAAGATTAAAGTTAGATCACTGTAGATCACTGTGCATAAAACACCACTCCAAATGGATCAAAGACTGCAATACAAAGTCTGACACCTTGAAACTTCTAGAGGGAAAGGTATGGAGTGTGCTTTAACATATAGGTATAGGTAAAGGCTTTCTGGATTGGACTTTGATATCACAGGAAATAAGACCAACTTTGACAACTGGGATATTATGAAACTAAAAACATTTCTGTACAACAAAATTAGCTGTTAAGTGAAAAGGTAGCTCCCAAAATGGAAGAAAATATTTGTCAGGTACACATCTGATAGATTATTGTCTAGAATGCACAGGAAATCAAATTAAACCCCAAGAAAATAATGAATTCAACTAAATAGTGGTCCAAGGAACTAAATGGAAAGTTCTCCAAAAAATTAGAAATGACTAGAAAATACTTCTAATTTAAGGGGTTAGTATCCTTTGCCAGTAAGGAAATGAAGACATAAAGGGGGAAATGGGGAAACTGGGGAGTGGGCTTTAATTGGGAAGTGGAGAACAGAGGTCAATACAGAAGGGCAGGAAAGAACGGGGAAATAATACTAAGGATATTTGAAAAGGCCTTGAGGAAACATTATCTTTACCTAAACTCACATATAACACATAAGTGTATTTGTGTGAAGTAGTAAATGAAGCTCTGCTACTTGGGCTGACAAGAACTATAGACCATCTAGCAAGGATCTTAGCAGCAGGCATGAGAAACCAGTTTGAGTTGTTAGTCAAGGGAGTTCAATAAATTCCCCCCAAAAGAATAAGCTATTGCTTCTGCCTTTAGTTGTGTTGTTGAAGGTAAGTCCCTATTGTCAAAGACACCACATATTTCAGACACAGGACTCAGAAGATTTGAGCTGGATCTAACCTGAAAGCCTCCCCTCTCCCTCGAAGACCAGCTTTTATAGTACCAAAAGTTGCTATAAAAGATGCCAAAGTAGTGAGGCCATCAATAACCCTATCCAGCTGTGATGCCTGCAAACCACAACAATGACCAGCATAGCAAGATGTCCCTAAAACTGCAATAGCAGCACTCGTATCTCAGTAGCAACCATCAGCTCTCTAATTGGATTTAAGGCTTGCTAAATAGGAGGGAAAGTCCCTTTTGCCAAAGGGAGATGGACAATGGAGAGTTAGCCAGCTATCCAGTACCAGTGAAACTATGGATCTCAGAGAACTCACAGCTGCCACTTTACTAGGCTGGCATTGCTCCTAACTGCATCCTAAATACTTTTCCTTATACCTACATATAAGTGTAGCTCTCGTTCCTCATCAGGAAGAATGAACAATCTCTGGTGCAGATAGAGGCCATCACAAAAAAAACAAAAACAAAAACAAAAAACAAAAAAACAAACAAACAAACAAAAAACCCCACAACTGGTCAAAAGGCAGAGAGCAACTGACCATGAGGTGTCCAATCCCAACTGATAAATCTCTAGCACAATTCATATACCTAAGGCTCAGGGATCTTAGCAGAAGAGGGGGGCAGAAATGTCATAAGAGCCAGAAGACCTGGAACTCTGCCGTGAGAGTGTATTTTCTAGAGTGACAGAGAAATAACACCCATGACACCACAGTAATGTGGCTTCCTTAAAAAGACCCAGACAATGACAACACTAATGGATA
The DNA here is from genome assembly GCF_000001635.26 of Mus musculus. NCBI lineage: Eukaryota > Metazoa > Chordata > Mammalia > Rodentia > Muridae > Mus > Mus musculus. The sequence continues at coordinate 87,330,015 of NC_000069.6, forward strand.
CGGTAACATGGAAGGGGAAATCTCACAGGGCCCTAGCCCTAAACAAAGAACTACAGGCAACTATTAACAACCACTGAGAAAAGTAGAATTAGCCTTTCCCAGGGATCTATTACTAATTAGTCAACCCTTAAATCATGTATTTACAAGTGAAACTAAATTGATTTAATATGTATATGTAGCAATAATCAAAGATAAAGAAGCCATGAATTTGTGAGGTAGTAAGGGGAGACATAGAGGGTTGAAGGGAGAAGGGAGAGAACATGAAAGGGTTATGTGGAAGTAAGGGAGGGGGAGAGTAATATAACTATATTTTAATTAAAATTAAAAAAATAAGGAAAAATTAATTACTCTAAGATTCTCCCCTCAGCTCATTTAGAATGGTCATCATCAAGAAATCAAATTAGGAAGAGAAGAAAGAAAGAAGGAAGGAAAGAAAGAAAGGAAGGAAGGAAGGAAGGAAGGAAGGAAGGAAGGAAGGAAGGAAGGAAGGAAGGAAGAAGTCAAATAATGAAAAGCCTCTGGCATGGGTACTCGGGGATGAACACTTTTTTTTTTACTCTGTTAGTCAGAGTGTGAATTAGTTCGGCCACTTTTTAAATCAGTCTGAAGTGTCCTTAAATCACTAGGAGGAAATCTTCCACATGACCCAGCCACACCACTCCCGGGCACATACTTCAAAGGATCTTTCTTAGTCAGGTTTTCTATTGCTGTGATAAAACATCATGACCAAAATCAACTTGGGGAGGAAGGGATTTATTTCATCTTACAGCTTGTAGTTCATCATCCAGAAAAGTCAGAGCAGGGTCCTAAAGCAGGAACCTGGAGGGGCGATGCTTACTGACTTGTTCCTTATCATGTGCTCAGCCTGTCTCTTTTATACTCTCCAGGACAACCCACAGTGAGCTGGGCCCTCCTACATCAGTCATTAACCTAGAAAATGTATCATGCCCACAGGCTTGCCCACAGGACAGTCTGGTGGTGACATTTTCTCAATTGAAGTTCCCTCTTCCCAAATGACTCTAGCTGTGTCAAGTTGACAAAACAGTACCAGCGGAGGGCCTATGTCCTACTATAGAGGTACATGGACTTTCTTGTTCAGTATAGCTTTCTTTATACAAGCTAGGAAGTAAAAACAGCCTAGTTGTCCACCAACTGAAGAGTGGACACTGGTATTATTGATGTCATATGCTATATAAACACAAATGAAATGCTTTATAGCTAAAAAGAAAACAAAACTATGAAATTTGTAGGAAAATGAATGGAACTGAAAAAAAATATGTTGAGCAAGGTAACCCAGCCACAGATACAAATGCTGTATCTTTTCTCTCATTAGATCCTTGCCTCAGGTCTTCTGTTTTATGTGTTTAACTTGGAGTACCTCCAGAAGCCAGGAAACTTGAGAATAGACATTGAAAAGAGGCAGTGTGTTTGGGAAGAGTGGTCTTAAGGGAGGAGGTATTATAGTACACAGGTAAAATGAGAGTCAAGAGGGGTAATATCAGATGTGGAAAGGGTCAAACAGGGAGTAAGGTAGAGAGATGGGGAGAAGAAAAAACTGTGAGGAAGGAGATATGAGAAAACTATTCAGAAATTTGCTAACAACCCAATTAAGAAACAGAAGAGACTTTTGTAGGCTTATGTTTTTCAAAATCGACTTCAATAAGAGTTCTTAAACACTTTGACCTCTCATATAACCCACTGACAAAAGATCAGGAAAGATAGGACAAAGGGGTCGTGGATCTGTTTAGAAGTAGTTCTTTGGGGGCAATTCCAATCTTCATTGTCAGCAGTCCAGTCCACTAGCAAACACCAACATGAATCAGCAGCAGTAGCTTGATCCAGAAGCCGCAAGGCTCCACCAATAGGCCCAGGTCTGCTGAAGTGGCAAGAAGCAGCCAGACCACCACCAGAAATTCTTTTGTGCATTTCTCTCTATGAAGTCATAACAAGAAAAGATGAGATAAGAAAGCAAGATAAACCAATGCAATAGTGTCATTGGTCAAGACCAGCAAAGCAAACCAGTGTCAGAGTGTAGTCCACTGTTGATGGGTTATACTTATATATACTCTTACTAAACACCACATGTTCTCTCAAACGTTCACTTCAGCAAAACACCACAAGCCCTTCACTAGACAGCTTCCAGAAAAACACTCTGTATCTGTTCTCAGCAAAACATCCTCTCATAAGACAATTTTCAGAAAAGCATCATATGACACTACTGAATCTCCAGTGAAACCAGAAATTCCCACTTTAGAGTTTGAAGTCAGACAGCAGAAAAACTAGACAGTGCTTGTTCTGTGGGTTACTAAATAAAACTACAATACCACACATGATATACTTCTTTCTCAGTTATTGGTCAGAGAGGTTTCAGAGGCTCTTAAAACAATACAAGCTATTGCTATTATTCTGGGTTACTCACTATAACTAGTTAATTAGACCCTCCTTAAGACATCACATATTTTGGATGCGGGGTTTTGTACCTTCTGATAGGCATAACTGAAGAAGTCTTAGATTCTAAGGGGGCACCAAAGACTTGTTTAGATGCACTGACATAGCATTAAACCACCTTCTAAATATTTATTCTGTAATACAAAGATTACTCTCAGCCTTTTTCAGGAAAGCCTCCCTTTATAGTGAGTGGAAAGAAATGCATGGTTATGCATGATGCTGAAAATAAAGGATGGTAACAAGCTCAGCTCTAAGCAAGGCATTCACACCATCCTCTTAAGAATCAGCTTGGAAAGAGTTTAGGAGCAGGAAGGGAGAAGAGTTGCAATATGCCATCTTTTAAGCATGACTTAGCCATGGCAATATTGAACTCATAGTTGTGTCTACTGGTACTGGTCCCACCCAAGTCGGGCCATCCCGAATCACAGGTCTGTATTGCTGTGATCTTATTGCTGATCTATTGGAAACTAACAGATTCTAGGAGAGAGAGAGAGAGAGAGAGAGAGAGAGAGAAAGAGAGAGAGAGAGAGAGAGAGAGAGAGAGAGAGAGAGAGAGAGAGAGAGAACACAAAATTTTGTGCCTACTGATGGATACATGAAGCTCTAATAGATAGTTCCAGATTCAGGATCACACAGAGAGCCCTACTTAAATTCACTGAAAAGCAAAGCAAAAGAAAAGATAATGAATATGAGAAAAGTGTCTATCAAAAAGAAAGGAGACTGACCAGAGAAGCTGTCGGAAGAGTAACAAGAATGTGTTAGACATGTGTATGGAACTGTCAAAGAAGAATATTTACTAATAAAAACCCTATAAAATGATGAAACATATCATAATTAAATGTCCAACAATTTGACACCAAATTAAGACAGCAACTCGTGTTGCATGCCATTGGTCCTGATTTATTCAAAACCAGGAAAATGGCTGATTAAAATCAGAAATAGAGACACACTATGTGGAGTCAGAATGTCATGAGAAAGGGTTAAATGGAGAGAATGAATGAGAACTTAAGGAATCGATACCAGAGATGGATCAGTCTGTAAAGTGCTTGAAAAACCTTCTAATCACACCCAGGAAAGAGACTCATGCACTTTAAACCCCAGGAGTGGGTCTGGTGGTCTGGGCTATCATGGTAGATGAGAAATACACAGGACATGGAGGCTGTGGCCTCCCCTGGGGTCACACCAAAGCCACAGCAGTTTCCTTTTCTGCAGGTACACGCAGTGAGAGGTCCAAGATGGAGGCAGACAGGAGATGGCAGCCCAAGAGAAGCCTCCACAGGAGAAAGCCTTGCTATCCTGCTGCCTAGGTGGCATCTACTGGCTGGCTGTGTCCTGCTGACCCCCAACATTTTTATGTCCCCAGTGTGCTCTTCCCAGGCTGTTCTGGACTCACTGGGACCGGCCCCTAAAATGAAGCATTACAGCTGAGAGGCAAAGAGCCAGGGCTGTGCTCAACCCACCTCCCTTCAGCCACATACCAGCCATGCAATCATGAGCAAGATGCCATAACCCTTTGTTGGCTAGAACTTGACCTGCTTTTTGCTAGCATGATCAGTTTTTCATTTCTGCATTGCATTAGGTAACAAATACTTAAGTAACTTGATCTTCATTAACCCGTACTCATGTTCCTCTTTTCAATGGGATTCAAAACTGACAGCAAAGAGGGTATCCCTATGATTCCTCAGAGAAGCAGCAAGAGGGGAGGCCAGCCACTTCCTAGTGCCAGCTGGTCCTCTGTGCCTCAAGGCTGCTTTCCTGAACATCTCTGATCCACCCTAGGCCTTGTGATGACACAAATTTCCATGACGAAAGGTCACAGGCATGACGATTTCTGACTAGCTCAGCACAATGTCATGAGGAAAGAGGAAAGGGGCATTATCTAGGGAGGTCCTGCTGTGTTGGGAAGAATCCTCACCATGGCTGGCCATCATTGTACTGAGCTGCCCTCCATGAAGGACATTGTCATGATGGAGAAGTCTCTCTCTCTCTCTCTCTCTCTCTCTCTCTCTCTCTCTCTCTCTCTCTCTCTCTCTCACACACACACACACACACACAATAAATCTGCCCTGGGCATTTCTTACCTGACATGAGAATGGTGTACTGGGCAATCTCAGTCTTCCTCACCAAAGAGAAGATGGTTTGCTTTGACCTGTGTGACCAAGAAGGGCAAGATGTTTTCCCATGGGGCCCATGTGCCTTCTCTGTATCTGCAGTACTCCTGCTACACAAGGCCTAAGAGCTGTCCTTTCACCCTGATCTTTTATTTACAGGAGCAAGCTGCCTACTCTTGGCAAGAGGGTAGAATGTAGAGATGGTAGTGATGTAAAAGGCTAACATCATGTGGTAGAGGGAGGAAGAGGGAAGAGACACCTGAACCCTCACTTGTCTCTCTCCGATGTCTCCAGGATGGTAAAGACTTCCTAAGTGATCTATTTCATCACTACTGTGCTGGGTGGCTCACTGACTCACACTGTATTTTACTGTAGGAGAGTTAGAAATGGGTTTGTTAAAGTCAGTGAGCCCATCTCCACACATCCTGATGAATTATTTACTTGGGGGTTGGAATGGGATTCTTGGGTTTACCACAGAAAAGTATTTTGGGAGAAACAATTGTGAGGCAGAATTGGAGCTTCTTATGAATAAATTGTAGCATAGGTTTATGCATTTATTTAATGGAAAGAGAGGAACTAGGGGAAAAAAGTAATATACAACCAAGAGCATAGATGTGGGGTTTCAAGGAAGCCATGTTTAAATGTTGTGGCTGAGGTCATTTGACAATTTTGGTTGCTCTCAAGTTACATCTCAAAAGTTTGCTAAGAGACTCTTTCTCTTTCTCCTTGTCCTCATCCTCCTCATTTGTGTCATTAAAAAAAATCAAGAACAACCTGAAGAGAGACCACATCCAGTAGATGGACGTGTCCCCCAGTGGAGGGATGGGGCCACTCACTCATCTCAAAAATTTTAACCCAGAATTGTCCCTGTCTAAAGGAAATGCAGGAACAAAAATGGAGCAGAGGCTGAAGGAAAAGACGTCCAGAGACTGGCCACCATACGATCCATTCCATCTGCACACACCAAACTCTGACACTATTGTTGATGCCAAGAAGTGCTTGCAGACAGGAGCCTGGTATGACTGTACTCTGAGAGGCTCTGCTAGCACCTGACTAAGACAGATACATATACTTACAGCTAACCATTGGATTGAGCCTGGGGACCCCAAGGTTAGGGGAAGGGTTGAAGGAGTTGAAAGTGATTGCAACCCCATCGGAAGAACAACAATATCAACTAACCAGACCCCTCAAAACTCCCATGGACTAAGTCACCAAGCAAAGAGTATGTGTGGGCTGTCCATGGCTCTCGACACATGTGTAGCAGAGGCCTGCCTTATCTAGCATCAGTGAGAGGGGAGGTGTGTGGTCCTGCAGAGGCTTGATGCCCTAGAGAAGAGGAATGCTAGAGGGGAGAGGCAGGAGTGGGTGAGTGGGTGGGTGGGGGAGCATGATCTTAGAGGCAAAGGGGATGGGAGGGGGTGGAGGGTTCATGGAGGGAACACAGGGAAGGGGGGAATAACATTTAAATATAAACAAATAAAATGATTATTAATAAAACAGATGAGCCTGTGATGCCCAAATATTAATAGATGAGTGGTTTTCCAATGTAGTGCAGTCACTTACCAGGGGCTATAGTCTTAGAGAAGAATGTATCTCCCTCCTCCAGAAGCTGACAATTGTGCCTTGACTGGGGTGGAATCTTGTACCCAACTTCCATCTCTAGAATCTGCTTTGGTATGTTTGGGCTTGCACAGGTCTTGTACCACTTTTGTGAGTTTATATGTGCAGCTGTCCTACTGTGTCTAGGAGACAATGTGATTCCTTGTATTCATCCATCTCATCTGGCTCTTGGACTCTTCCCACCTCCACTCCTCCACAATGATTTCTGAGCCTTAGGAGAAGGAGGTGTGATGTAGATGCCCATCCATTTAAGTCTGAGCACTTCACAGTCTATTATCCCCTCCCCACCCCATATTGATGGATTTCTGTTAAACAGCATCTACTGAGAATAGGAGCTTCTTAGGTTAGAGTTGAGATACATCATTATGACTTGGTTTAATACTTTGTCTGAATGGCAGGACAGTAGGAGGTTCTCTCCTAGAGCCTGTAACCTATCTAGCCATAAGTTCTTGGTGCCAGATATAGGTTTCATATTTTGGAACAGGATTAAAATACCACCAGAAAGTGGTTGGTTATTCCCATGACATTTGTGTCAACGTTGAACCAGTGGGCGTGTCTTGCCAGACCGGTCAATACTGCAGCTTTCATGGTATGCTTGCTGTTTATCTTTCTGCCCCAGTAGCATGCATAGCATTTCTAGCACTATGAAATCTAGTCAGTAGGAATGAAGGATTCATTTGAGAACCAGTTTTGGTTCTCTGTGTTCTATGACTCAAGCATGTGGTGTCTTCAGCAAAATGGTCTGACCAAGTTCTGGAGGGTAACCAAGATCAATCACAGTAGCCTGTAATGTTTGGAGGTCTATGGTTTCTCACTGGACAACAACTTCAAAAGAAGTAGGATATTCCTGTCACTGGACTTACCTGTTAGCCTCTGGGTCTAGTAGGGGTATTGTTAACCTATACTATACCATATTATAATGTGGTCTCCAACCTGTGTGTCACAACCTCTTTTGGGGGTCAAATGAGCCTTTCATGAAGGGTCACCTAAGGCCATCAGAAGACACAGATATTTGCATTATGATTCATAACTAGCAAAATGACAGTTATGAAGTAGCAGTGAAAATAATGGTTAGGGGTCACCACAACATGAGGAAGTGCATATTAAAGGGTCAATGGCATTAGGAAGAATGAGAACTACTACATTGTAGGGAAATTCTTCCATAGCCTGCATTTTAAATCATTTTATATAGAGATCTATTTCAGGAAACTTCTACTGTAATAGGTTTCCATATGACTTTTTTGAAAGGTCTTTAGTGTTATTTCTTCCTCTCCACACATCCCCATATCCCCTGTACCCTACCCTCTTTCCTCCCCTCCACTCAGATTTAACTCTTGCTGGTCCATCATTCTCTTTCAGCCCTTTATAAACATATTCTCTCTCCCTCTCTCCCTCCCTCTCCCTCTCCCTCTCCCTCTCCCTCTCCCTCTCCCTCTCCCTCTCCCTCTCCCTCTCCCTCTCCCTCTCCCTCTCCCTCTCCCTCTCCCTCTCCCTCTCCCTCTCCCTCTCCCTCTCCCTCTCCCTCTCCGTCTCTCTCTCTCTTGAAAATCCACCCAAACAGCCCCTGAGTAATTTCCTGACACCTGAGAATGTGCTATGTGAAACACAAATATCTGAATAATCAAAGCTAATATTTTCAGATGAGCAAAAATACAAGGTGCTTGTCTTCTGGGTCTGGGTTTTCTCATTGGAATGATTGTTTCCAGCTCCATTCATGTACCTGAAAATTCCATAACTTTATTTTTCTTTAGAGCTGAATGATACTCCACATTTTCACTGTCTATTCGTCAGTTGACGGACATCTAGGTTGTCCATTTCTTGGCTCCAGTGAGTGGAAGAGCAGCACATAGCGGAGCGGGTATCTCTACAGGACAAATGCCAACACTGGTGTACATGGGTCATGCAGTAGATCTATTTTTAGCTGTTTGAAGAAACGCCACATGGATTTTCATAGTTGCCACACCAGTTTGCACTTCCACAAACCCTGACTAAGTGTTCCTCTTTCCTCACATCCAGGCCAGCATTTTTCTTTTTTTATACTTTAGTCATTCTGACTAAGGTAGAATAAAAGTCTCAAATAAGTTTTAATTTGTGTTTCCATGTGACTAGAAATGTTGACAATTTTAAAAATGACTTTTTTTTCAGCTATTTGTGTTTCATTTTTGAGAATTCTGTTTAGTTCCCTGCTCCATTTTAAACTGGGATGTTGTTTGTTGTTGTTTTTTTTTAACATTTTGAGTTCTAGTCACTAATTCCAGATGTACAGTTGATAATCTTCTTTCCTATTCTGTGGGCTGCCTCTGCATTTGAGTGATGGTGCCCTTCACTGTACAGATTTTTTAGTTTCCTAAGGTCCTGTTTATTAGTCATTGGTTTACATTCTCCTACTGTCAGGCTTTGTTTAAAGAGTCCTTTTCTGGGTTAATAAGTTTAAGTGCAATCCTGCTGTCTCCTCTATCAGAGCCAAATACCAGATCTTATATGAGATCCTTGATCAAGTTGGAGTTGAGTTTTGTGCTGGGTGGGAGATGGGGACTGAAATCCATGTAAAGCCATCAGCCTGACCACCAGTGTTTGAAGATGCTGTCTTCTCTCCAGTGTATACTGTTGGCTCCCTTGTTAAAAATTAGGCTTTGAAAGATGCATGGACTTATACATGCATCCACAATCCTGTTCCAATTATCAATTAATTCTGGATGACTACTTTTTATCCTGCACTTTGCTGAGTATATTTACCAGCTGTAGGGATCATTTGGGCCTTTCACATAGAGAATCATCACCTGAAAATAATGGTACTTTGATCTCTCTTTTTCCTGTGTCTGTCCATCTGCTCTCCTGCATTTGTCATATTCCTTGAGCTAAGATTTGAAGTTCTACGTTGAACAAGAGGAGGGGGAGAGGGCATTCTTGTCTTCTTTCTGATTTTAGTGGGAATGCTTTCAAGTTGTTTTATTGTGTCCTGTATATTGCCTTTATTATGTTGAGATATGTCCTATTCTTACTCTATCTTGGACTTTTATCATGAAGAGATGTTGGACTTTGTCAAAGGCATTTTCTGAATCTATTGAGATGATCATGTGGTTTTTGCTCTTTAGTGTATTTATGTGGCTGATTATGCTTAATTATTTATGTATGTTGAGCAATCACTACATCTCTGGGACAAAGCCAACTTGATCATGGTGAATAATCTTTTTCATGTGGCCTTGAATTCTGTTTGTAAGTATATTTTTGAGAATTTTCCACAGTAATATTGGATTATAATTTTCTTTTGTTGTTGTTGGCCTTTGGTTTTGGTATCAAGACAAAATAGCTTCATAAAAAGTTTTGAAATATTGCTTCCTTTCATGGCACACAGAATAATTTGAGGAGTATTGGTGTTAGGTTTTTTTTTTGTTTGTTTGTTTGTTTTTTTTAAGTATGGGAGAATTCTGTACCAATCCACACAACCATGAACTTTTTTTGGGAAGATTTTAAATTACAGATTCTATTTCACTGGCTGTTTTGGGTTTTCAGCTAATCTTTGTTTAACTTTGAAAGGATCTATATCTATCTATCTATCTATCTATCTATCTGTATACACATATATACATATATACATAATTTATAATATAATTTATATTAGATTTTTTGGTTTGATTAAAAATTAACTTTTAGAGATTTATTCTTTATTTTTCTTTTTTCTTTTTTTTTAATCATTGGATATTTTCTTTATTTACATTTCAAATGTTTTCCCCTTTCCAGGTCTCCCCTTCAGAATGCCTCTATCCCATCCTCCCTCCCCTGCCTCTATGAGGATGCTCCCCCACAACCCCCCACCCCCATCTTCCTCTCCTGGCATTCCCCTACAGCCTCAGGCCCAAGGAACTCTCCTCCCGCTGATGTCCACCAAGGCCATCTTCTGCCACATATGCAGCTGGAGCCATGGGTCCCTCCATGTGTACTCTTTGCTTGGTGGTCTAGTCCCCAGGAGCTCTGGGGGTTCTGGCCAGTTGACACTGTTGCTCCCTCCATGGGGCAGTAAAGCTCCTCAACTCCTTTAGTCCCTTCTCCAACTCCTCCATTGGGGAATCTGTGCTCAGTCTACTGGTTGGCTGGGAGCATCTGCCTCTGTATTTGTCAGGCTTTGGCAGAGCCTCTCAGGAGACAGCCATATCAGGTTCCTGTCAGAAAGCACTTCCTAGCATCCACAATAGTATCCAGGTTTGGTGACTGTATATGAGATGGATCCCCAGGTCGGCAATCTCTGGAAGGCCTTCCCTTCTGTCTCTGCTCTGCACTTTGTCTCCATATTTCCTCCTGTGAGTATTTTGTTCCCCCTTCTAAGAAGCACTAAAGCACCCACATTTTGGTCTTCCTTCCTCTTGGGCTTTATACAGTCTGTGAATTGAATCTTGGGTATTCTGAACTACTGGACTAATATACATTTATCATTTCTGATTTTGTTAATTTGGATACTGTCTCTGTGCCCTCTGGTTAGTTTATCGTGTTGATTTTCTCAAAGAACCAGCTACTGGTTTTGTTGATTCTTTGTATAGTTTTTTTTTTTTGTTTCTATTTGGTTGTTTTCAGCCCTGCGTTTGATTATTTCCTGCCATCTACTCCTCTTTGGTATATTTGCTTCTTTTTGTTCTAGAGCTTTAAGGTGTGCTGTTAAGCTGTTAGTGTATGCTCTCTCCAGTTTCTTTTTGGAGGCACTCAGAGCTATGAGTTTTCCTTAGTACTGCTTTCATTGTGTCCCATAAGTTTGGGTATGTTGTACCTTCATTTTCATTAAATTCTAAAAAGCCTTTAATTTCTTCCTTTGTTTCTTCCTTGGCCAAGTTATCATTGTGTAGAGAGTTGTTCAGCTTCCACATGTATATGGGCTTTCTATTATTTATGTTGTTAGTGAAGATCAGCCTTAGCCCGTGGTGATCTGATAGAATGCATGGGATAATTTCAATATTTTTATATCTGTAGAGGTCTGTTTTGTGACCAATTCTATGGTCAAATTTAGAGAAGGTACCATGAGGTGCTGAGAAGAAGGTATATCCTTTGTCTTTTTTGTTTCTTTTTTGAAATTAGATATTTTCTTTATTTACATTTCTAATGTTATCCCCTTTCCTAGTTTCCCCTCTGAAAATCCCCTATCCCTTTCTCCCTCCCCTGCTCCCCAACCCACTTACTCCCATTCCTGGCCCTGGTATTCCTCTATACTGGGGCATAGAGCCTTCACAGGACCAAGGGCTTCTCCTCCCATTGATGACCAACTAAGCCATCTTCTGCTACAAATATAGCTAGAGCCACAAGTTCCACCACGTGTTTTATTTGATTAGTGGTATAGTTCCAAGAAGCTCTGAGGGTACTGGTTAGTTCATATTGATGTTCCTTTTATGGGGCTTCAGTCCCCTTCAGCTCCCTGGGTATTTGGGGACCTTGGGCTCTGTCCAATGGATGACTGTGAGCATCCAATTCTGTATTTGCCAGGCACTGGCAGAGCCTCGCAGGAGACAGCTATGTCAGGCTCCTGTCAGCAGGCTCTTGTTGGCATCTGCTCAGTGTCTGGGTTTTTGGTTGTTTATGGGGTGGATCCCCAAGTGGGGCAGTCTCTGGATGGTCATTCCTTCAGGCTCTGCTCCGAACTTTGTCTCTGTAACGCTGTCCATGGATATTTTTCCCCATTCAAAGAAGGATTGAAGTATCCACACTTTGGTCTTCCTGCTTCTTGAGTTTCATCTGTTTTGAAATTTGTATCTTGGGTATTTTAAATTTCTGGGCTAATATACCCTTATCAGTGAGTGGAACATGTGTCCTTATTACATATTGGAGCATCTTCTGGGTATATGTCCAGGAGAAGTATTGCTGGATCTTCCTGTAGTACTATGTACAATTTTCTGAGGAATTGCCAAACTGATTTCCAGAGTGTTTGTACCAGCTTGCAATCCTACCATCAATGGAGGAGTGTTCCTCTTTCTTCACATCCTCGGCAGGGTTGGTTTTTGGGTTTTTTTTTTATGTTTTGTTTTGTTTGGTTTGGTTTAGTTTGGTTTGGTTTGGCTTGGTTTGGTTTGGTTTGGTTTGGTTTTTCAAGACAGGGTTTCTCTGTATAGCCCTGGCTATCCTGGAACTCACTCTGTAGACCAGGCTGGCCTCGAACTCAGAAATCCACCTGCCTCTGCCTCCCAAGTACTGGGATTAAAGGCGTGCACCACCACTACTGGCCTCAGGGTTGTTTTGATTTGCATTTCCCTGATGATTAAGGATGTTGAATATTTTTTTCAGGTGTTTTTCAGCCATTCGGTATTCCTCAGTTGAGAATTCTTTGTTTAGCTCTGTACCCCATTTTTTAAATATATTTTTATTAGGTATTTTCCTCATTTACATTTCCAATGCTATCTCAAACGTCCCCCATACCCCCCCCCCGCCACTCCGCTACCCACTCACTCCCACTTTTTGGCCCTGGCATTCCCCTGTACTGGGGCATATAAAGTTTGCAAGTCCAATGGGCCTCTTTCCAGTGATGGCCGACTAGGACATCTTTTGATACATATGCAGCTAGAGTCAAGAGCTCCGGGTACTGGTTAGTTCATAATGTTGTTCCACCTATAGGGTTGCAGATCCCTTTAGCTCCTTGGGTACTTTCTCTAGCTGCTCCATTGGGGGCCCTGTGATCCATCCAATAGCTGACTGTGAGCATCCACTTATGTGTTTGCTAGGCCCCGGCATAGTCTCACAAGAGATAGCTCTATCTGGGTCCTTTCAGCAAAATCTTGCTAGTGTATGCAATGGTGTCAGAGGTTGGAAGCAGATTATGGGATGGATCCCTGGATATGAGAATCTCTAGATGGTCCATCCTTTCGTCACAGCTCCAAACTTTGTCTCTGTAACTCCTTCAATGGGTGTTTTGTTCCCAATTCTAAGAAGGGGCAAAGTGTCCACACTTTGGTCTTCGTTCTTCTTGAGTTTCATGCGTTTAGCAAATTGTATCTTATATCTTGAGTATCCTAAGTTTCTGGGGTAATATCCACTTATCAGTGAGTACATATTGTGTGAGTTCCTTTGTGATTGGGTTACCTCACTCAGGATGATGCCCTCCAGGTCCATCCATTTGCCTAGGAATTTCATAAATTCATTCTTTTTAATAGCTGAGTAGTACTCCATTGTGTAAATGTACCACATTTTCTGTATCCTTTCTTCTGTTGAGGGGCATCTGGATTCTTTCCAGCTTCTGGCTATTATAAATAAGGCTGCTATGAACATAGTTGAGCATGTGTCCTTCTTACCGGTTGGAACATCTTCTGGATATATGCCCAGGAGAGGTATTGCTGGATCCTCCGGTAGTACTATGTCCAATTTTCTGAGAAACCACCAGACTGATTTCCAGAGTGGTTGTACAAGCTTGTAATCCCACCAACAATGGAAAAGTGTACCTTTTCTCCACATCCTCGCCAGCATCTGCTGTCACCTGAATTTTTGATCTTAGCCATTCTGACTGGTGTGAGATGGAATCTGAGGGTTGTTTTGATTTGCATTTCCCTGATGATTAAGGATGTTGAACATTTTTTCAGGTGCTTCTCTGCCATCATTTTTAATGGGGTTATTTGATTTTCTCGAGTCCACCTTCTTGAGTTCTTTATATATATTGGATATTAGTCCCCTATCTTAATTAGGGTAGGTAAAGATCCTTTCCCAATCTGTTGGTGGTCTTTTTGTCTTATTGACGGTGTCTTTTGCCTTGCAGAAGCTTTGCAACTTTATGAGGTCCCACTTATCGATTCTCGATCTTATAGCACAAGCCATTGCTGTTCTATTCAGGATTTTTTCCCCTGTACCCATATCTTCGAGGCTTTTCCCTACTTTCTCTTCTATAAGTTTCAGTGTCTCTGGTTTTATGTGGAGTTCCTTAATCCACTTAGATTTGACCTTAGTACAAGGAGATAGGAATGGATCAATTTGCATTCTTCTACATGATAACCGCCAGTTGTGCCAGCACCATTTGTTGAAAATGCTGTCTTTTTTCCACTGGATGGTTTTAGCTCCCTTGTCAAAGATCAAGTGACCATAGGTGGGTGGGTTCATCTCTGGGTCTTCAATTCTATTCCATTGGTCTACTTGTCTGTCGCTATACCAGTACCATGCAGTTTTTATCACAATTGCTCTGTATTACAGCTTAAGGTCAGGCATGGTGATTCCACCAGCGGTTCTTTTATCCTTGAGAAGAGTTTTTGCTATCCTAAGGATTTTTTTGTTATTCCAGATGAATCTGTTGATTGCCCTTTCTAATTCGTTGAAGAATTGAGTTGGAATTTTGATGGGGATTGCATTGAATCTGTAGATTGCTTTTGGCAAGATAGCCATTTTACTATATTGATCCTGCTAATCCCTGAGCATGGGAGATCTTTCCATCTTCTGAGATCTTCTTTAATTTCTTTCTTCAGAGACTTGAAGTTCTTATCATACAGATCTTTCACTTCCTTAGTTAGAGTCATGCCAAGGTATTTTATATTATTTGTGACTATTGAGTTTCCCTAATATCTTTCTCAGCCTGTTTATCCTTTGTGTACAGAAAGGCCATTGACTTGTTTGAGTTAATTTTATATCCAACTACTTCACCGAAGCTGTTTATCAGGCTTAGGAGTTCTCTGGTGGAATTTTTAGGGTCACTTATATATACTATCATATCATCTGCAAAAAGTGATATTTTGACTTCTCCCTTTCCAATTTGTATCCCCTTGATCTCCTTTTGTTGTCGAATTGCTCTGGCTAGGACTTCAAGTACAATGTTGAATAGGTAGGGAGAAAGTGGGCAGCCTTGTCTAGTCCCTGATTTTAGTGGGATTGCTTCCAGTTTCTCACCATTTAGTTTGATGTTGGCTACTGGTTTGTTGTAGATTGCTTTTATTATGGTTAGGTATGGGCCTTGAATTCCTGATGTTTCCAAGACTTTTATCATGAATGGGTGTTGGATTTTGTCAAATGCTTTCTCAACGTCTAACGAGATGATCATGTGGTTTTTGTCTTTGAGTTTGTTTATATACTGGATTACGTTGAGGGATTTCCATATATTGAACCATCCCTGCATCCCTGGGATGAAACCTACTTGGTCAGGATGGATGATTGTTTTGATGTGTTCTTGGATTCGGTTAGCTAGAACTTTATTGAGGATTTTTGCATCGATATTCATAAGGGAAATTGGTCTGAAGTTCTCTATCTTTGTTGGGTCTTTTTGTGGTTTAGATATCAGAGTAATTGTGGCTTCATAGAATGAATTGGGTAGAGTACCTTCTGTTTCTATTTTGTGAAATAGTTTGAGGAGAATTGCAATTACGTCTTCTTTGAAGGTCTGATAAAACTCTGCACTAAACTTATCTGGTCCTGGGCTTTTTTTGGTTGGGAGACTATTAATGACTGCTTCTATTTCATTAGGGGATATGGGGCTGTTTAGATCATTAATCTGATCCTGATTTAACTTTGGTACCTGGTTATCTGTCTAGAAAATTGTCCATTTCATCCGGGTTTTCCAGTTTTGTTGAGTATAGCCTTTTGTAGTAGGATCTGATGATGCTTTGGATTTCCTCAGGTTCTGTTTTTATGTCTCCCTTTGCTTTTCTGATTTTGTTAATTAGAATACTGTCCCTGTGCCCTCTAGTTAGACTGTCTCCGGGTTTCTCTGTCATATTGTTTTTCTAAAAAAAAAAAAAAAAAAAAGCTCCTAGTTTGGTTGATTCTTTGTATAGTACTTTTTGTTTCTACTTGGTTAATTTCAGCCCTGAGTTTGATTATTTCATGCCATCTACTCCTCTTGGGTGAATTTGCTTCCTTTTGTTCTAGAGTTTTTAGGTGTGCTGTCAAGGTGCTAGTGTATGCTCTCTCTAGTTTCTTTTTGGCAGCACTCAGAGCTATGAGTTTTCCTCTTAGGAATGCTTTCATTGTGTCCCATAAGTTTGGGTATGTTGTGGCTTCATTTTCATTAAACTCTAAAAAGTCTTTAATTTCTTTCTTTCTTTTTTTCCTCCCAAGTTATCATTGAGTAGAGTGTTGTTCAACTTGGCTTTCTATTATTTATATTGTTATTGAAGCTCAGCCTTAGTCCATGGTGATCTGATAGGATGCATGGGATAATTTCAATATTTTTGTATCTGTTGAGGCCTGTTTTGTGACCCATTATATGGTCAATTTTGGAGAAGGTACCATGAGGTGCTAAGAAGAAGGTATATCCTTTTGTTTTAGGATAAAATGTTCTGTAGCTATCTGTTAAATTCATTTGTTTCATAGCTTTACTAAAGTTTCTTTAATGAATGTGGCTGCCCTTGCACTTGGAGCATAGATATTCAGAATTGAGAGTTCATCTTTGAAGATTTTACCTTTGATGAGTATGAAGTGCCCCTCCTTGTCTTTTTTGATAACTTTGGGTTGGAAGTCGGTTTTATTCGATATTAGAATAGCTACTCCAGTTTGTTTCTTCAGACCGTTTGCTGGGAAAATTGTTTTCCAGCCTTTCACTCTGAGGTAGTGTCTGTCTTTTTCCCTGAGATGGGTTTCCTGTAAGCAGCAAAATGTTGGGTCCTGTTTGTGTAACCAGTCTGTTAGTCTATGTCTTTTTATTGGGGAATTGAGTCCATTGATATTAAGAGATATTAAGGAAAAGTAATTGTTGCTTCCTGTTATTTTTGTTGTTAGAGTTGGAATTCTGTTCTTGTGGCTGTCTTCTATTAAGGTTTGTTGAAGGATTACTTTCTGGCTTTTTCTAGGGCGAAGTTTCCATTCTTGTATTGGTATTTTTCCGTTATTATCCTTTGAAGGGCTGAATTCGTGGAAAGATACTGTGTGAATTTGGTTTTGCCATGGAATACTTTGATTTCTCCATCTATGGTAATTGAGAGTTTTGTTGGGTATAGTAGCCTTTGCTGGCATTTGTGTTCTCTTAGGGTCTGTGTGACATCTGCCCAGGATCTTCTGGCTTTTATAGTCTCTGGAGAGAATTGTGGTGTAATTCTGATAGGTCTGCCTTTATATGTTACTTGACCATTTTCCCTTACTGCTTTTAATATTCTTTGTTTGTTTTGTGCATTTGGTGATTTGATTATTATGTGACAAGAGGAATTTCTATTCTGGTCCAATATATTTGGAGTTTGGTGCTTCCTTTATGTTCATGGACATCTCTTTCTTTAGGTTAGAGAAGTTTTCTTCTATAATTTTGTTGAAGATATTTACTGGCCCTTTAAGTTGAGAATCTTTACTCTCTTCTATACCTATTATCCTTAGGTTTGGTCTTCTCATTGTGTCCTGGATTTCCTGGATGTTTTGGGTTAAGATCTTTCTGCATTTTGCATTTTTTTATTGTGTCAATGTTTTCTGCGATATCTTTTTGCACCTGAGATTCTCTCTTCTATCCATTGGTGATGCTTGCATCTATGACTCCTGATCTCTTTCCTAGGTTTTCTATCTCCAGTGTTGTTGCCCTTTGTGATTTCTTTATTGTTTCTACTTTCATATTTAGATCCTGGATGGTGTTTTTCAATTCCTTCACCTGTTTGGTTGTGTTTTCCTGTAATTCTTTAAGGGTTTTTTTGTGTTTTCTCTTTGAGTGTTTCTACTTGTTTACCTGTGTTTTCCTGTATTTCTTTAAGGAGGTTATTTATGTCCTTCTTAAAGTCCGCCATCATCATCATGAGAAGTGACTTTAGATCCATATCTTGCTTTTCTGGTGTGCTGGTGTATCCAGGACTTGCTATGATGGGAGAATTGAGTTCTGATGATGCCAAGTAACCTTGGTTTCAGTTGCTTCTGTTCTTACACTTGCCTCCCACCATGTGATTATCTCAAGTGCTCCTTGCCCTTGCTATATCTGATTGTATCCTGTCCTTTCTGTAATCCTGGTTGAGTCAGAACTCCTCAGAGTTCGGCTTTCTCTGAGATCCTGTTATTCTGGGATCCTGTGATCCTGAGATTCTGGGTGTTCCTGAGAGTCAAGCTCCCTCTGAGACCTTGAGATCCTGGTGTGACCAAGCTTCTGAGATCCTGGTATCCTGGAATCCTAAGATCCTGGGCATGTTAGAGCTCCTGGAGTGGAGACTCCTCTCCTCTGGGCACCTTGGGACTGTCCGTTGAGATTGCGCCCAAGGTAGAGCAGCGCTGACCAGAAGGAATCTGAGCCACTGGTTGGGCGGGGTTCCTGCTTCCCTGGAACCTGCTAGTCCCAGTTACTCCTGGTGGTGTTGGAGCATATGTTGTGTTCCACTCACTAGTGCTCCTAAGATCCTTAGTATGTTAGAACACCTGGGAGTGGAGACTCCTCTCTTCTGGGCACCGTGGGACTGTCCACTGAGATTGTGCCCTTATTTTATTTTTTAAAGAATAATATTATGATTATTTGAATTTCTTCAGTGCCTATTGAAATGTCTCCCTTTAATCTCTAATTTTATTTGTGTGAATCATCTCCTTCTTTGAGAGACATCATCTTACATAAAAGGTATTCCAAACAGATGAATCTAAGAATCAAGCTGGTGCAGCCATCTTAATATCTGACAAAATAGACTTTCAAACCAAAATTAATCAGAAGAGACAGGGAAAGATGCTACTTATTCAAAGGAAAAATCTACCTAGACAACATTGCAACTCTTAACATCTATGCACCAACACAAGGGCATGAAAGTTCATAAAAGAAACACTATTACAGCTTAAATCACATATTAGCTCTCATGCAGTGATATGTTCAATTCAGTACCCCATTATTGCCAATAGACAGGTCATCCATACAAAACTAGAGAGGAATTCTGGAGCTAATTGATGAGATAAACCAAATGGACCTAATAGATGCATATAGAACATTTCACCCAAACACAAAAGAACATGTATGCTTCTCTGCATCAAGTAGTACTTTCTCCAAAACTGACCACATACTTGGACACAAAGCAAGTCTCAACAGAGAATAAGAAAATTGAAATAATACCTTGAATTCTATCTGATCACCACAAGTTAAAGCTGGAAAACATCAACAATAATATAATATAAAGAATCAATAAAAGAAAGAGTTGGTTCTTTGAGAAAATCAATAAAAATGACAAACCTTGTTCCAAATTAACTAAAAGACAGAGAGGGAAGATCCAATTTATCAAAATTAGAGATGAAAAGGGATGGGGCATAGCAACAGACACTGAGGAAATCCAGAGCCATACGGACTTTGAAAACCTGTACTAAACCAAATTGGAAAATCTAAATGAAATGGATAATTTTCTTGATACATATTGCTTATAAAAGTTAATTCAAGACCAGATAAGCAATTTAAAGAGAGCTATAACCCCTAGTGAAATAGAAGCAGTAATAAAAATTCTTTCAGCCTTGACTGGGCAGCACAGTAGAGCTGGCTCTGGTGTCCTGAGTGTGGGTAAGCCAGCTGTGAAGGCATGAGAGCATGGGAGAGCTAACCCTTGGTATCTGCAGCACTGAGTGAGCTAGCCTGGGCAGTGCTGGAGAGCTCGCCCTGGGGATGGAAGTGCAGGAGAGCTGGTAGGCTGACCAACTCAGTTACCACCTAGGCCTAGAGCCAAGGCTTTTGAGTTGTCTCACTTCAACATCTACTTCAACTGTGAACTGCTGAATTTTGTGAAAAGTCTGTTCCTGCAGATTCAGTGCTGCAGGATCTCCATGACACCAGGCATCAACAGGATATCCTAGAGGAGTCCCAGTGATGATCCAATATTGATAGAGTAGTAAAAGCCAGAGGCCTTGAACCAGACAAATGATTCATTACAATGAATATGTGGAAGTAGGGCTGTGTGGGCAAAAGGGTGTACTGCAGGACACACAACTACACACTGACACAACAGTTTCCTAGATGAGGTGTTCTTCAATGCTTTGTTTTGTTTATTTGTTTTTTGTTTTGTTTTTTTATTTTCATTTGGCAGGGAGGTCAAAAGGGCAAAGGGCTGATAGAAGGGATGGGGAGATGAGTGAAATTGGGGTCCGTCATGTGAAACTCACAGAGATTTTTAAAAAGATTAAAAAATAAATTGAACAAATAGATCAATAACTAGAACTAAGTGATGAAAATTGATATCATTAATGAGGAGAATGAAGAATCAGATAAAGAGGAGTCTCAGCACACATAAAAATGCAGAAACACACCCTTGCTACGAATTGACAGGGGTCAGTTGGAGTAAAAACAGGAGACATCTTATAAACAGAAAGGAGACTCTGGAAGAGCAGCTTTGAATGCACCAGTGATATAGGGAGAAAAGAAAAGAAAAGAAATGAAGGAGACGCAGCTCAGCTGACTGACAGGAAGGAGACAGGGCAGGCACATGGCTACTGACTGGTGCCGCACTGGGCTGAGGAAAGCAGAACACCATGAAATATATTATTTGGTGGCCCCAAACAGGTTCAGAGCCTCTGATATGGCATCTCCTTATCCCATTTCAAACATCCAGTGAATAGAAGACCTGGGAGAAAGGACATCCTTCTCTCTTAGGCCTTGTGCAGCAGGAATGCTGCAGACACAGAGAAGGCACATGGGCCCCAGAGGAAAACAACTTGTCCTTCTTGGCCACACAGGTCAAAGCAAGCCATCCTCTGTTTGGTGAGAAAGACTGGAATTGGCCAATACACCATTCCCATGTCAGGTAAGAAATGCCCAGAACAGAACTCTGTGTGTATGTGTGTATGTGTCTGTGTGTGTGACTTTTCTATCATGACAATGTCCTTCATGGAGGGCAGCTCAGTACAATGATGGCCAGCCATGGTGAGGATTCTTCCCAACACAGCAGGACCTCCCTAGATAATGCCCCTTTCCTCTTTCCTCATGACATTGTGCTGAGCTAGTCAGAAATCGTCAGGTGAACGGCCTTTCATCAAGGAAATTTGTGTCATCACAAGGCCTAGGGTAGATCAAAGATGTCCAGGAAAGCAGCCTTGGGGCACAGAGGACCAGCTGGCACTCTGGCTGGCCTCCCCTCTTGCTGCTTCTCTGAGGAATCATAGGGATACCCTCTTTGCTGTCAGTTTTGAATCCCATTGAAAAGAGGAACATGAGTATGGGTTAATGAAGATCAAGTTACTTAAGTATTTGTTACCTAATGCAATGCAGAAATGAAAAACTGATCATGCTAGCAAAAAGCAGGTCAAGTCCTAGCCAACAAACTGCCCCAAAGGGCTATGGCATCTTGCTCATGATTGCATGGCTGGTATGTGGCTGAAGGGAGATGGGTTGAGCATAGCCCTGGCTCTTTGCCTCTCAGCTGTAATGCTTCATTTTAGGGGCAGGTCCCAGTGAGTCCAGGACAGCTCTGGTAGAGCACACTGGGAACATAAAAATGTTGGGGCCAGTTTGGGGGTCAGCAGGGCACAGCTGGCCAGTAGATGCTGCCTAGGCAGCAGGCTAGCAGGCTTCCTCTGTGGAGGCCTCTCTTGGGCTGCCAGCTCCTGTCTGCCGCCATCTTGGACCTCTCACTGCGTGTACCTGCAGAAAAGGAGACTGCTGTGGCTTTGGTGTGACCCCAGGGGAGGCCACAGCCTTCGTGCCCTGTGTATTTCTCAGCTGTTATGGTTTCCCAGACCATCAGGACTACTTCTGGGGTTTAAACTCTTTGGGCGTCTTTCCTGTGTGTGTTTAGAGTGGTGTTGGTTGGTTGGTTGGTTGGTTGGTTGGTTTTTTGGTTTGGGTTTTTTGGTTTTGTTTCCTCAAAAATAAACTTATATTAATACATTTAAAAATTAACTAGAGTTGGAAATAATCATTTTGAATGAGGCAATGTAAACCTTGAAAGTCAAAAGCTGCATGTTTCTCATGTGGGCACTAGCTTCCATTATTTAAATATGTGTTTAAATTGGAGTGCCCATAAAAATTAGGAAGCCATGAAATTTTAAGGGAGTGGGGATAGAATGGAGGACATATGAGGGTAGAAAGGTGAATAATGAAACAGAAAGGGTTATATGGTGTGAAGGTCTTTGAAAATGCCATATGGAAATCTAGATGTTTCCTAAAATACATATACATCCAATGGGGATTTCATAAAATTAACCTATAATGGGGTGTGATACCTACTGCAGATACCATAGCTTATCAATGGTGATGATGATGATGATGAATCCTCAGTGACAGGTATAGGTTACCTCTTTTTAAGTGGTTGGCCAGTGGGTTCCCTAAACAGCCCTTCTCAGACATTATAGACTATTACTATCGGTCTTGGTTACTTCCCAGAGCTTAATGAACAGACCTTGTTGCTGAAGATGCTATATGAGTTATAGGACACAGAAATCAAGCTTTATTCCCACTAGGTAGGTGTCATAGTACTGGACATTTCCATGCACATTATTGGGGTGGTGGGGGGAGCCATCAGCAGCCTTGCCCAGCAGTAAACTCAGCAAGCTGTACCAAGGAGCCTTGAATGATGGATGTGCTGGCTAGAACAATACTTGCATGACCCATATGAGCATAACCAAGCACTTCTGACTGGATTAAAGTCCTGTTCTGCAAGACAGAGCTGGTGCCTTTAATTAGGCCAGTTTAATCCATGGTTATGTAGGTCATAAGTCCTGGGAGAGAGCCTAATAGTATTATTCCGTTAAGTGGGCTTCTATTGCTGTGATAAAACACTACAACCAAAAGCAACCCAGGGAGAAAAGTGTTTATCTTCGCTTACAGTTCTGCATTACAGTACATCACTGACGGAAGTCACAACAGGAACTCAAACATGCAGGAACCTAGAGCCAGGAACTTATGCAGAGGCCATGGAAGGGTGCTGTTCACTGTCTTGCTCTTTATTTCTTCCTCAGCCCACTTTCTTATACCACCCAGGACCTGGCACCACCCACTGTGAACTAGGCCCATTCATCTCAACCATCAGTCAAGAAAATGTACCACAGGCTTGGCTGCAGGCCAATCTGGTAGGGTCATTTTCACAATTAAGGTTCCCTCTTCTAAAATGTCTCCAGCCTCTGTCAACTTGACATAAAAGTCAGCCAGCACTGTGCAAGTAGTAAAACTGCTTATCTCTGTACCCATTACCAGTGAATCTCTCAACCCCCATCAGAGCTTCCTTCTGCAGTGGATGCCAATTAATACAGAGATCCATACCTGACCAGTGCACAGATAATAAAAGACTGTGCAGTGTTCTGCTCTAAATGTGGCATTTATAGTATATCCCATAACCCTATCCCTCAAAAATCATTATGTCATAAGAATTAAGAAAGATTTGAACTTGCATCCTCTGGAAGAGTAGCCAGTGTTTATAACTGCTGAGCCATCTTTCCAGCTCACACAGTGGCTGAACAGTCCATATTGCTCTTCCCAGTACCGCATCAGGTGACTCACAACCACCTGTAACTAGCTCCAGGGAGATCTCTGACTTCTTCGGACAAAATACACTCAGGTATACATGCCCATATCCCCATTAATTAAAAAGAAAATTAAATTTAAAGAGCAAGGTTCATAACAGTACAGAATCTTAAGGGGCCATTTGAAAGGGAAAGAAAGAAGGAAGGAAGAAAAGAAGGGAGGAAGAGAGGGAGGGAGGGAGGGAGGGAGGGAGGGAGGGAGGGAGGGAGGAAAGAAGGGTGGGAGGGAGGGAAGGAGGGATGAGGGAGGAAAGAAGGAAGGAAGGAAGGGAGGGGGGAGGGAGGGAGGAAAGAAGGGAGGGAGGGAAGGAGGGATGGAGGGAGGAAAGAAGGAAGGAAGGAAGGAAAGAAGGGAAGGAGGGAGGAAAGAAGGAAGGAAAGTAGGGAGGGAGGGAGGAAAGAAGGAAGGAAAGAAGGGAGAGGAAGGAAGGAAGGGAGGGAGGGAGAGAGGGAGGAAGGGAGGAAGGAAGGAAGGAAGGAAGGAAGGAAGGAAGGAAGGAAGGAAGGAAGGAAGGAAGGAAGGAAGGAATCGATTATAAGAGTCAGCGGTAGAATTCTCCTGTGGAGTGGTATTTGCTGGACATGACAGGGCTTTTGCATACATAAACTCACAGCATCTGTGGCAGCGTAAACAAGACTTGCACAATATCAAACCAGCCAGGATCTCATTGTGGATGGAAGAGGGGCTCGTGAAGTCCCAACCTTAGTTGAGGAGCTATTGCAATCCAAGGCTCCTGGGAGAGGGCGAGTCAGTTTCCTCAGGAATGAGTTCTCTGAGAGTCTCTCCAGGTTCCAACAGGTGGTCCACACCGGTGCATACACAGTAGGTGGATTCAGTGGGCTTGGGAACAGATCACAGGAACTTTGGAGGTGAAGTGGCTGGGGGAACAGAAGAGGAGGGAATTTGAGGAGATTTGGTTAAGACACATTGTAGGCATGTATGAAATTATCAAATGATAAAAAGGGAGTAAGTAACAGGGTTTAAGTAGGCTACTTGACTGTGGTATGGACAAGAGTGGTCATAGACAACCCCTCTCATGCGCACACAGACAGCCTATTTTCTCTTTGGGTGTTTTTTTTATCTCAGAAGTATAAAAAATTTTCTCTAGCCAAATGTAGTAATGCCCATCTGTAATCCCAGCACTCGAAAGGCTGAGTCAGGAGAATTATCATGAGTCTAAGGAAGGCCAGCCTCAGCTACACTGTGAGCTCCAAGCTAGCCTGACTGTAGAGTGAGACACTCTAAAATAAAAAGTCTAAAAATAATACAGTCTAAAAATAAAAATTAAAACTAAAATAAACCAGAAGTTTGGTTAGCAGTTAAGGACAATTGCTTCTCTTGCAGAGGACCCAGGTTCCGTTTCCAGCACCCCCAAGGAGGCTCAAAAATCATCTGTAACTTTAGTTCCTGAAAATCCAGTATCCTCTTTTGCCTCCAAGGTACACATGTGGTACACACACACAAATGCTGCCAAACACTCAGACTCATAAAAGAATAATAAACATTTAAAATAAAGTAATTTCAGACCTTTACAGCTTTCTACAAGCTCGCAGTCTAACGTGGCCTTCCAGACTTAAGATAAACACTTTACCCATTTTGGCCTCTAACCCAAACACTGAACTTTCTGCTCACATTCTTTTCTCTTTGGACTAGGTCAGTGGTCCAGTGTGCTTGTGAACACTCTTGCTGTCTCTCTGTGTGTGTCTGCTCTCTGTGTCTATCTGTCTGTGTGTCTGTCTGTCTGTCCCTGTCTCTCTCTGAGACAAACTGGACTTAGACTTGTACTCCCATTTCAGCCTCTGGAATGCTAGCCCAGGCCACAGCTCCATGCCGTGTTCTAGTAACAGGTCTCCAAGACCCAGGAGTGGTCTTCTTCCCTTCTGATTCTTCCTGGCTGAAACCAGAACACAAACTCTGAAATGCCATTGTGGGAATTTTTCCTGGAGTGACAAGAACTAATGTCTATTCACCCCAGTTAGGGCACTAGCCCACAGATCGAAGTAACATCCAATCCAGCCCACTGAAGCAATGAGCTTACTTGGCTTGCCCACAGGAGCATGGGTGACCCCCAAATAGCTCTGTCACTGCAAAGTCGTACTCCAGCATGATGTCCACATCTCGGCAGCTCTGTGGATGGAGTCTCTCCTCCTTTCAGTGAATGTTTCACCTCCTATAAAAACTACAACCTGCTGAGACCATTTCCAGTTGTGGGGTGTCCCCACTGGGGTGGGAACACAGGAGGAAGTCCTAGCTGTCATCTCAGGTGAGGCTCTAAGGACCTGCCCACTCTCACCTCCTCTCAGGGAATGTACACAGGCAGAGCTTGTCCAGGGCCTTTCGGGTAATTCTGGCTACACTCATTAGGAGTCTTTCTGCTTGAGGACAATCCACAACAGATACACCATACCATTAGTAGCTGCTTCTGTCCTGTGAAATAATGTCCCTGCTGACTGACGAGCTTGATTTCCTTTCTTTATCTTCTTGATCGAGCTAATAAAATATTTTATTGGGAAAATATTTTGTCTTCCCCCCCCTCAATTTCTTATGTGAAATATATTCCTGAATCACAAGTCTGTGTTCTCCAGGATGCTTTTTGCCCACAGGCTGAGATTAAGACTTTTATTTTTCAAGGATAAATTCTGTTGTTTGTGTCAGGGTCTGGAAGGATTGAGGAGAACACAGAGCATTTTAGTTACAATGTATCCCATGGCCCTAGCACACCAACTCCTGCCTTTTTGCCCTCCCAGGCACCCATCTGCTGTTGATAAATGGACAATTGTGCTTTTGTTGGCTTGTGCCCTACCAAGCTCTGCTACTCTCAGTTCTTAGCCCCTGGTCACCACCTCAGGCAGACGTAGTCACTTCCTACATTGTGTCCTCAAAATTCTTCCATTCCCCTGTCTTACAGCAGATTTTATGACTTATTCTTTTGGGGTTCCAAGCCAGCCCTGGTCACTCTCTTCCTTCAACACATCCTCTGGAGATTCAAGGCTGCTGAAAACTGTTTTTGGAGAAAACGATTGTTAGAACATGGGCCTGCACCTTTAGACCAGACCCCAAAGCCTGTATCATGTAACGCCATGCAGCTTTCTCTGGGACAGGGTTAAGAAACAGTGTGTTCTGTGACTTGACAGCTTTCCATGCCCTTTGTCACCTCTGCTGTGATGAACTAACTCATGTGATGTAGGACTTCCTGCTACTCCTCAGAGGCTATAGAATGATAGACCTTTCCTTTGTTCTTGGGGTGGGCCTGAGCCTCCTCACAAGGAGTTTCTCATAGAGGTATTGTGCAGGCTCCTTTTGCCTCCTCCCACCATGCCCTGTCAGTGTCTCAACCCCGCCCCGCTCCCCCACCCCCAATCTCACTCATAATGGAACTTCTCCAAGTTTTAAAGGGAAACCTCTCCTTCACTGTAAGGTTCCATCAAGTTTAGATCCTCATATGATTGTTTCGAATGTTCTCCCTTCCACCTCAAGGCCCCTTCGTGGTCTTAGCATCTTCTCTTTTTAATAAACTTTCCATCCAAAGGAAACCCTGAATTATGTGTCGGCTTCCCATTCTGAACTGACTGACACTATTATCTTCTTTTACTATTTTTTTAAATAAGTAAACAAAGAGATAAAGGACTAAAACTAAACCCCATGGTAAACCAAGTTTCACGCTAAGTAATCTAAGCTATGCCACCATCGGGGAAAGCTTACTTTGCTAGAAAGAGCCAAGGTTATATCCATGCTTGAAGCTTTATGTGCCACTAAATTAGCTCTTGAAGGGCAGGTGTGCTTAATAATGGAGGACTTGAGAGGGCTGAGCATCCTGATGGATATGCGGCTCAATTTGTTTTTTAACATAATTTAGACTGGAAGAACACCTGAGTTTAGTGAAGGATGTCTGTCCCTCACCACAGGGATTTGTGGCCATCCAAGTTGCAAAGATGGGTACAACTAGCAAACCCTAGGAGAGCAAGCAGACTATGTGTTAGGCTTCTGACCAGCACTCGGGAAGCTGGTTGAAGGTAGGAAAGCCATCCCTAAAAACAGAGATAGATGCCACAATCGTGACTTACATTTGGAAGTCAAGTCATTGCCCCACAGACCCTCAATGGAGGCTAAATATGGTCTAGGCTTCTAATGAAAGAGGACTGTACTGGGGTATCTACCTTCCCTTAGGAAGACTGTTTCTTCATTAACATAGAGCAGAAACTAAAGCAGAGACAGGTTGAGTTAGGCTTTCAGTATGATGAAATCATGATAAGAAAGCCTCCCTCCACCCACATTTTTTCAGGATCTTGGCCACTCAGTCACCTCCCTTCCTCTGGCCATGCTGAACTCAGCACATCTGGCTCTATCAGTCCCACCCCCTGGGCCTTTGGTCATTTGATAAAGCTCCTACTGCACACAGGACCTGCCTCTCTTCCTTATTCTAGTGTTCAAACCAAATACCACTGCCTGAGGCCTACAGCCTGTCTCACCACTCCATCGTCAGCTGCCTGGGCCATGGCTCCATTGTTCAACTTGATGCTGGGTGAGTGTCCCTGCTTCTGTGGCTAATCTTGTCACAGAGGAGGCAAGTGTCTGGGGCTTTCTGGAGATGTTACTAGGAGGATATTCTCCAATCCTGATTCAGGCATCTTTCAAAAGCAGTTTTCTATATATGGTAACTTATTCTAAACCTTAGAAAGCCCCCTAAAGCCATATTTGGAGTTTGCCTTGATTGTCAGATTTCTGTCTATTTCCTTATATCTACACAAATTTTCCTTTGACACACATGTACAATTAAAAAAATGACTGGATGTTGGGTAGAAGTGAGGTAGAGCAAGGAGAGAAAGGACATCTCTCAGGGGATCTGCTTGGCTAGCTCACAGTTACCCCTTGAGAGTATTTTGTTTCTTGTAATAAGACTTTGACAACATCCTTTCCCTATCTTTTTAAAAGTCTTTATTGAAAGAAAGAAAGTAGAGTTGCAAAATAACCATCTCTCATTAGTCTATTAATCTAGCATCCTCTGGAAATGATTCACAGGGTTCTCTAATTTTCCCAAGGTCAGTCTAGATACTGGATAATCTAGAGTTTTGAATTGCAAAGAAACATGTATTTTTAGTCATGGCTCTTAACTGAATTTCTAGGTTACCATACTTCACTGAAGTTTTGCTCTCTAAAGTAAAGATGAAGTTAAAATCCTAAAAAGTTTTAAAAAGGATTTTGTATGTTGTCTGTGTGTTTGTGTGTATAACAGAGGGAAAACTTGGGTTGCTGGTTAACCTTATTTTGAGACCATTCCATTGGCCCGAGTTGGCCAATCAGTCTAGGTTGGTTGGCCGATGAGCACTGGGGAGTCTCCCTCCTCTGTCTATCCAGTACTAGGACTACAAGTTCATGCCCTTCTAGAAGCCTTTTAATAATGTGATTAATATGTGATAGCCAGTGATGTCTGCTGATCTGCTACCCTATAAGTGTCATCCATTTTTAGTATCTTGATTACTGAAAGCATCACTAAAGCCTACACTGTTCTTTCCGCTTCAGACATATATGTCTGATGAAGGGTCTTTACCACATCTTAAACATCTCTACAACCATGCAGAAACCAACACTAGCCTTGCCTCTTGTGGATTACTGTTGAGCCTTCAAGGTCTCACCTGAAGTCTCATTTCCTTCAGAAAGTCCTCAGATCTGTGACAACTGCCCTCATCCCTCCAGTCAACATCAGAAGGCTCCAAGTCATTTACTCACTGTGTCATTTCTGCTCCTGTGTGTCAGCTTGTTACACTCCCTTTCCTTTTAATGTTTCCCTGTCCTGTGTGGGAAGTTACACCATGCATATACATAGTGTAAGTGAGTTTTAGAAAGTTGTAATATACAAAGCCTCAGACTGAGAGTGGCTTCACCATGAAGATTAAGAATTAGAAGGTCCTGAAAACTATTTATAGAAAGAAGTATTTCAGAATTAGTCACTGAGCTATTTGGAGCTATTTGAAAAACTCTAGACTGTTCCACCTATAGGGTTGCAGACCCCTTCAGCTCCTTGGGTGCTTTCTCTAGCTTCTCCATTGGGGGCCCTGTGTATATCCATCCTATAGATGACTGTGAGCATCCACCAGTACAGGGGAATGCCAGGGCCAAGAAGTGGGAGTGGGTGGGTAGGGGAGCAGGGCAGGGGGAGGGTATAGGGAACATTCAGGATAGCATTTGAACAGTACCCCCTGAGCTTGTGTCTCTAGCTGCATATGTATCAGAAGTTGGCCTAGTCGGCCATCATTGGGAAGAGAGGCCCCTTGGTCTAGCAAACTTTATATGTCTCAGTATGGGGGAACACAGGGGCCAAGAAGTGGGAGTGGATGGGTAGGGGAGTGGGGGGTGGTCGGGGGACTTTTGGAATAGCATTTGAAATGTAAATGAAGAAAATACCTAATTAAAAAAAATAAATAAATAAAAGAAAAAAGAAAACCTCTAGACTGGTCCAAAGATATTTGCTCTATTGGGAAAATCCTATAGCATATATGGTGGACAAATTACACAATTAAAAATCCTTGGCTTCTTGGACAACTTAGGGCTACCAGGCTTCACAGTGTGAAGGTGACAGAGAGTATGACTATACACAGATTGTGTAGAAGGAAAAAAAAGTCTCATGTTCCAATATGCCAGATTGGATTACACTAGAATTTTGAACTAAATAAATTGTTGCTCGTGGCCTGTTGATCTGAAGTAAGTGTCAATGAACCACAGTGGACAAGCTGTGAATGACATTTATACTATTAAATGGTGGAGGAAAATCAAAACAAAAAAAAATGCCTGAAATTTAAAATGATGTAGATAAAGAAAGATTTTTGGGAATCTGGCAACGCTCATTTGTCCACGTACACTTGGCTCCTCTCATATCTCAGGGGCAGGGCTGAGCAGTTGTAACTGAGCATGCTGCCTACAACATCAACAATCTGTACTATTGGCTCTGTACAACAGGATTTGCCTACTCCCATCTAAATGCAGGGCCAGAAGCCATAACGGATTATGCCGTTCTGCTTTGCCCACCAGTGACCGTTCCCTGGCCTCCAGTGCTCTTTTCTGACCTAAAATCCCACTGTAGGCAGCTTCAGTTGATCGGTGTAAGTGACAGTGGTAGATGCTGCCTGGTCCCATGCCTGGGGGGGGAGCTGCAGTCACGTGGAATGAACAACTAAGTCAGTAGTTTGCTAAAATTGGCCTCTGTGGTTCCCATGGTGTTCTTTGAGGCTAGTGCCAAGAGAAGGTGGCCCTGAAAGGATGCCCTTGGAGGCTTCGTGCCTTCCACTTTCCCTTAAGAAGTTTGGCAAGGACCTTCTACACATGGGTAATTTGAATGAGGACTTTATAACCTTTCTTTTTTTCTTTTCTCAGCCATCTTGAGCATTTTTGTTGGATCGTGTTTTTCAGGTAAGGATTTTTTTTGGGGGGGGGTCTGCCCTTATTTTGTTTTGTTTCCCTGTTTGTTAAGTTCTCAAGAGGCTTAGGACTCTAGGCTTAGGACTGAAGAAAGTCTGTGGCTTCCTTGGCTGTGTAAATGTTCAATCCAAGTCTAGAGTCTACATCAGCCCATCAGCCTTGTGTGGATGGATTTTCAACTCCAGAATCTAGATGCCCTCAGGGTGATATTCCTGCTAAAGATTCTCTGTGGTCCTAGAAGTTCATCCAACATCCAAACAGGATAGGTCCTCAAATCAGGTCCCTTGTGGACTTGCCCAGAGAAGAGATTGCTTTTGTCTTTCCAGGTTCCCCCATCCATGTTGTTTTCCAGCCCTTTTGGTAGTCTTGAAATAGAAATGCTTCTTCTATGCAGCATGTGGCTTGAATGGCGAAGGGAGCCTGAACGTGGTGATAGCAAGAGCAGAGAGTGGGGAGAGGGGGGAAGAGGGGAAGGTGGAGAGGAGGAACCACAGACTATGATTTCAGTTTCCTTTACGATATCTCTGCATGCTCTACTTTGCTGGATGGTAGAGGCTTCACGAGAGATAGCATCACACATTATATGATGAGATATTCTGCCACATAAGTGCACTAGATGTATTGGGGTGCTAACAGTGTGGTCCTCTGCCACATAGGAGTAACTTGGTGTTTTGGGGTGCTGATAGTGAGGTTCTCTCCATTTAGGTATAACTTGGCATATTAGGTGCTCAGCCAGATGCTGAGCCCACTTCATCTTTTTTTCTTAGTCTCAATGGTTGTTGCCAATGCAGGCACTACCTGCTCTCTTTGCAGTCTCCCCTCATGCATGTGAACACGCACACACGCAGGTATGCACGTGTGCAACCTACTTTCAAGCCTTCGGCAAATAAAACTGAGTAAGGGCACTGGCAGGAAGGCAGGTGCCTTCTGTGTCTCCTCACTTGAGTTTAAATTTCCTCAGCTCAGATATACGCATTCAAGTCTCCACTTACCCCTACTGCACTCTTGGGTTATGTTATCTTTTCTGGAAACTACTCTAGCCTTCTACTTCATAAAAAAAATCATAAAATGAGAATTTTATAATCCCAATGAACTTACTAGCAGCTTTTTCCTGCTATGCAAAATAATGCCAGTCTAGACTCTAATCTTAGATCCAATGACCTAAAGATTACCTCCACATAACTCTCTTGATTTATGTACCCTGATACATAAATGTGACATTCAGATGTTCAACAATGGGTACTTTCTTAGTTTTTTTTATTTTTAAATAAAGCATCCTTCATTTATTTTCTTACAATTCCATATTTATAAACTATGTATCTTAATAATATCCATTCTCAGCATCTCCCTCCCACTTCCCCACGCACCTTCTACATGCCCCACTTCCTCTTTCATGTCCTCTCCTTAAAACAAAAGCAAACCAAGCAGATGGACAATATTCAAAACATTAACAAAAACAAAAACATGCACTGAGTTCAATTAGTGCTGCCTATTGGGCTGTTAACTGATATCGCTGGCTTGATCTTGTGTAGGTCTACTGACCATAGCTCAGAAGACAGCGCTTCACAGCGCTCCTCTGGCTCTTGACCTCTTTCTTCTCCTTCTTCTGCCACCATGGTTCCTGAGGTGCAGATAAGATACCTTATCCAGTGATTACCAGCCGTGCACGGGTGCCTGCTGCAGAGAGAAGGTTCTCTGGTCGAGGTTGAAGGAAGCACTAATCAATGTATGCAAACACAAATATTTAGAAGGCAATTTGACAACATGTCCATTTACTAAGACAATAGTAATAGGTTGCTCTCTCCCTAGTCATGGACTTTTGATAAAGCTTACAGGATCAGGCAAGAATTCCCTCTTGGAGCAGGCCTCAAATTCAACTGGAAAGCAGTTGATTATCCACATAACTTTCCTGCCGCTCCTGAACCAATTGGCATATTTTGCATGGTAAGTCACCTTGTAACAGGCAAGGTCCCCACTAGTATACCATAGATGGCTTTCTCCCTCCTGGGGCCCACATTGTGCCTTTAGGGACCATGAAAGCTAGCAGGGAGGAACTCTTCAGGTCAGTTGCAGCTTAATTTCTCTATATTCTGCGAACAGAGTCTGATGTGATTTCAGCAATACGTAATCTTACTTATGGTCAGTAGTCAAGAACAATGACAGTAGTCTGTGTTGTTCAGGAGCCTCTGGGAGCTTTCTAGCCAGTGACTCACAAGGAGGTATCTCAGACCGAATACAGATTTGCATGTCTTCTAGGGGGAAGCATTATCTACCCGTGCAGGGTACCTGTGTTCAAATTCATCCTTCTTTCTAAAAAGTTGTATTTTTAATTAGCCAGCAAAGTAGCGGATTTCCATAATGGTTCTTCATATAGCTTTGGTTTTGGTTAACCTACCCCATGCCTTCCTCTCTTCTGTCTTCAAGCTCTTAACTTTACTTAAACCTTTAGTCTCCAGGATCCTTCCTGCTTCTACTTTTATTCTATCCTTATATCCCTTCCTTAAGACATCTTCCTCTTCCCCTTTCATGGGCCTTTTTAGCTTTCTCTATAGACATGCCAAATTAAATATACAAACATAAACATCTTATGCTAGGGTAAGAGAGAGAACATGTGGTGTTCATCTTCCTGGGACTTGGTTACCTCAGAATGATATTTTCTAGATCATCAGTTTTCCAACATATTTCCAACATATTCCTTACACAGTCTTTGGCTGGGGCTCATCTCAGCAGATAAAGATCTATTGTGTATATGTACCACATCTTTATTCTTCATTGCTTTGTTGGTGGACATCTAAGTTAATTCTATTTCCCATCTTTTCTTAGTTTTTTTTAATGATTACATTATTTATTTATTTTTTAATTTATTTTTTTATTTTTCAAGACAGGGTTTCTCTGTATAGCCCTGGCTGTTCTGGAACTCACTTTGTAGACCCGGCTGGCCTAGAACTCAGAAATTCGTCTGCCTCTGCTTCATGAGTACTGGGATTAAAGGCGTGCGCCACCACACCCGGCCTTACTTCCACTTTTAAACCAGCATCTCTCTCTACCCTTGGGTCACTTCATAATAGAGAGTTTTAAAAAAACATACCGACAGTATAGAGCACAATGTCACACTTGGAGGAAAGCTCCTGTATTGTGGCGAGCACAGACCAGAACTGATCACGCAGTCAAACTCACACTGCACTGTAAAATATTGTTTCACTTTTCCTGGGAACACTTTCACTGTGAATTCAAAATTACATGTGGATGTGGACACACCAAAGGTCAATGTAGGATATTGAAAATGGCTATTGATTTTGAGGACCGGTGATCCTACACACCCTAACAGTGAAAATTGTGGCTCATCCTAGCCTTTCTCTCTCCGATACTCCTCCTTCCTCATTATACGTCTCACTCTCCCAGATAAAATTTGTACGTATTTTTGTTTTTGTTTTTTTAATTTATATCTTTAGTTTCAATTCATGATATTGCTCCCCCCCCCAAAAAAAATAATAGAGCCAAAAAAGCTAGGCAAGTCAAGCTGGTCTTAGTCAACCATGCTATTCCCAAGTTGGTTCTAAGTTCTGGAGTTTGTGAAAAATTGAGACAGTAGACAGTGGAAAATGTAATCCTCAGGAATTGGATTGTGCCCAGGCAGGCAAGCATATTGGCCTCTTTTACGGTCTCAGTCCTACAAACAGCCACAGATGACCAGTCCAAATGTGGTCTTATCTAATATGTTTGACCTCTCAGTTGATTTTCTTATTGAATGAAGATGTCCCTAACTCAGTTCTCTGCTCCATGACTCTGAGGCTACAGCAGACTTGGCAAGATTGTTCCAAGCAGTCACAAAAGCTCTCAGAGGGAATAAATCCCATCTTGTTCCTCATTCTTTTCTGAGTTGACAAAAACAATCCTGGAAGCATAGAATTGCTCAGTGTTCAAGTCTGATAGACTTGGTTTTGGTTTCCCCAACTGCCTTCTCTGCCCTACTCCCTAGTGAAAGAGAGATAGTTCATGTTTTTATACACAGAGTTTTAATAAGGAGATATAACTAAGTCCTTGATTCCTCAGAATCTATGGAGAGGAGGCTCTAAGGTGCCTCCCTCTTTCCCATAGACCCCTAGCCAATCCAACAGGGTTTTAAGCCTTTGAAGCTCTGACTGTTTTCCTGCTAGATCTCTTCTGAGCTAGGTTTTTGGAGAGGAACAATGTTGTAGGAAACAGCAAAGAGAGGGAAAGAGGGGAGCAGGAGGAGGAAGGGGAGGAGGAGGAGGACTAGGAAGAAGAGGAGGAAGAGAAGGCAGAGGAAGAGGAGGAGGAAGAGGAGGAAGAGGAGGATGAGGAAGCAAAAGGGAAAGGGGAAGATAGCAGAAAATGGGGAAAGATGAGGAAAGAAGCAAGGAAAGAGAAGAAAGTTAATATGCTAACCTCAAATCCTGTTTCACTACTACCTCAGTCCAGCTATCACAAGAGAAACTCAGGCAAAAAAAAAAAAAAAACTGTAAAAATCGCATCCTTACACAGTCCTGGGCTGGGGCTCATAGTGAGCCATTACTTCTATGAGGAAGAATTTTCCTTATCTATGAAATTGTGGGTAGACATGTATTGGCCCTCTCATTCTGACCACTTCAAGTCTTCAACCGGCTTCTTTGTCTCAATCATCAATCTGAAGAGGATATCAGCATCTATACATCTTGAAATGGCCATTCTTGGTAGCATACAATTAAGAGCATAAGCATATCCAGAAGTTTCTTTATGTCTCCTATTCTGATTCCAGCTCCCCATGCTGTTCGTCAAAGGTATTAAGGGTCCCAAACTGACCGCATATACCCCCATGCACCCCTTTGCTTCTCTGAGGCCTCCAGCTAATATCTCATCCCTTTGCAGAGTCTCCAACCAAAGTGCAGCTAGTGGGAGGTGCCCACCGCTGTGAAGGGCGAGTGGAGGTGGAACACAATGGCCAGTGGGGGACTGTGTGTGATGATGGCTGGGACCGGCGTGATGTGGCTGTGGTGTGCCGAGAGCTCAATTGTGGAGCAGTCATCCAAACCCCGCGTGGCGCATCATATCAGCCACCAGCATCAGAGCAAAGAGTTCTTATTCAAGGGGTTGACTGCAACGGAACGGAAGACACGTTGGCTCAATGTGAGCTAAATTACGATGTTTTTGACTGCTCACATGAAGAAGATGCTGGGGCACAGTGTGAGAGTAAGTATGAGAGACTCAAGGGCCATTTTCTAGTATCCTATGCCCCAGATGGTCATTTTGCTAGTCTTTGGTTCCTGCCGTGGACTTTCACACAGTTCTACGATGACAGCAACACCATCCTTTCCCTTTACATGTTACACGTTCTTGATTGCAAGACTTGGATATAATAATAGCTACGATTATTACCTGTATTGCTTCTTCCTTTCTTTCCAGGTATACATGAGATTCAATTTCTCTTATTCGTGGACATGCAAAAAAATCAGCACAGATATGTCAGCCACTGAACATTTGTTCAATGTGTCTGTGTGGGGCTGAGATGGGGTTATGGGAGAACTCATGAGGTTTAATAAGTGCTTTTGTGAACATTTCAGTTCTCAAGTTCTATCAGCTTAATTGAAGAGGGGGAAGATACTGGTGGGAAGTCAAAGCAAGCTCGCAGATAGATGGACACAGGCATATAAATGTGCAATCAATGCAGACACACAAATAGATGGACACACAGACATGTTCCTTCACTGTCCTACATAATTAGCTCCCTATGAATTAATGTGATGTGTGTGTTTTCTCTAAAGGCTGCGATTTAACTACAAGGCTGCCTCTGTCCCCTTCTTTTTGTGTCCCTGCAGGATTTATCATTAGAGAAAAGATGAGCTCTCCCAATGTTAAAGTCTCCCAATGTTGTCATTAGAGACAGATGAGCTCTTCCAGTGTTGAAGTCTCCGATTTTTTAGAAAAGTCAAGGTTTGGGAACATTAGTAAGGGATACTTGATTTTTGCCAACATAGAGCCAAAAATATATTTTGACATTTCTGTTAATATGTGTATTTACTAATATTTGGTGCTTTTTCAACATTAATTTATATATAATATAATTCCATATAATATACATAGATTAATATAATCTATATTATATAAATTACATATAACATATTTTATATTAATTTGTAGTGCCTTTAACTGTCTCTTGTGAGGAGAAATTAGAAGTTGAATAGCGGTTCACACTGTTAATCCCAGCACTTGGGAAGCAGAGGCAGGTGGATCTCTGTGAGTTCAAGGCCAGTCTGGTATACAGAATGAGTTCCAGGACAGCCAGGGCATAGAAAAACCCTGTCTAAAACACACACACACACACACACACACACACACACACACACACACACACACACACACACAAATAGAAAAAGAAAAAGAAAAAGAAAAAGAAAAAGAAAAAGAAAAAGAAAAAGAAAAAGAAAAGGAAAAGGAAAAAAAGAGAAAAAGAAAAGTCGCTACGGAAGTGAGTATGATTCTGGTGGGGGCCTAACCACCGTGTACTATGTGGTACTTACAACCATAACAGCCAAGAACTGAGCCATGTGTAATCAGACTCCCTTTTCTGAAAAGACCATGTTCTGGCATGGAACAAACATTGCCTCTCCTTTTCTTTCCAGACCCAGACAGTGACCTCCTCTTCATTCCAGAGGATGTGCGTCTAGTAGATGGCCCGGGGCACTGCCAGGGTCGAGTGGAGGTGCTCCACCAGTCCCAGTGGAGCACTGTGTGTAAAGCAGGCTGGAACTTACAGGTCTCAAAGGTGGTGTGCAGGCAGCTCGGGTGTGGGCGGGCATTACTGACCTACGGAAGCTGCAACAAGAATACTCAGGGCAAAGGACCCATCTGGATGGGCAAGATGTCGTGTTCTGGACAAGAAGCAAACCTTCGGTCTTGCCTTTTGAGTCGTTTGGAGAACAACTGTACCCATGGCGAGGACACATGGATGGAATGTGAAGGTAATGGCAGATGACCCTGCATCATTTATCAAGTTTATTCACAAGTGCGGTTAAATGGAAACCCAGGCAAACCATACCTACGAAGAACTACTCATGCACTGAAAGGCCATTGCAGAGTTATATATTTGTATTGATTGCCAATTATCTTAAGAATAACTCCCTTTGCAGAGGGAAACACTTAAAAATTGTGTATCGTGCAATCATACTATGGACTATGACAGAGAATGCCGTAAATACGGTATAACTTCTGAGTTCTTCCACCTTTAATAACCACTAGAAATTCATTATATACCTCTAAATAATATATATTTATAAATAAAAATATATGTAGATATTAAATTTAAAAAAATAAAATGAAAGTATTCTAGTCAGGAAAACAGACCTAGCCACGGGGATTGGAAATAGATGAAGTCTTATAGAAGGAGCAGCTGTCACCAAAACACATGGAGAATTTCAAATGTGCTGGCAGAAAGTTTTGGTGATCACGTACATAATCTTATTTTTTTTCTCTCTCTCTCTCTCTTTTCCTTTCATCTTTTATGACACTGCCTTCCTCCTGCAACCTGCAGATCCTTTTGAGCTGAAGCTGGTGGGAGGAGACACCCCCTGCTCTGGGAGGTTGGAGGTGCTACACAAGGGTTCCTGGGGCTCTGTCTGTGATGACAACTGGGGAGAAAAGGAGGACCAAGTGGTCTGCAAGCAACTGGGTTGTGGGAAGTCCCTCCATCCATCCCCCAAAACCCGGAAAATCTATGGGCCTGGGGCAGGCCGCATCTGGCTGGATGACGTCAACTGCTCAGGGAAGGAACAGTCTCTGGAGTTCTGCCGGCACAGGTTGTGGGGGTACCACGACTGTACCCACAAGGAAGATGTGGAGGTGATCTGCACAGGTACATCCTACTGACCTGCTAAAGTCGCACTTCAAAGGGATGAAGTAGGAGGAAAGGCAGCGGCACTGTGGGTCATGGGAATTCCTTCTGGGCTGCAGAGCCAGTGGCGTCTTTACCTGCTCTGTACAAATCTCAAGGGATAGGACCCAGGGTCCTAGCCTTAGTTTTGTGTTTCTTTGGTATGGGGGAGAGGTTGGTAATGGGTAAGGATATGTTTTTATAACACAGTCGTTGAATGTGAGAACAGGAGGATCCATGTCCTTATAGTAAACTTGAGAAAAGTCAGTTAATGTAGAGTTTTCCAAACCATAAAAACAACTTTTAAATCATACGGTAGAACCTAATTGATTGGTCTTCGCTTTCAGTCCCAGATTAGTTCTCTGACGTGACTCCGACCTTCAAATCCTAAATTTGAGCTAACTGTAGAAGGCAGCTTGACCGTACTGTTGCTACTTCCAAAACCTTATTTCTAGAGTGGATATAGGGAGCCCTGGGGCTGGCAGGAAGCTCTTTTAAGAATGTCTGAGAGCATTTGCCAACGAGTACAGAATGCCAGCCCTGAACCATTGGCCTCCTCCCAGAAGCAAAAGAAGAAGAGCAAAGGAGGAAGGCCAGCGTGAGAGGAAGTCAGTGTTACCCTGATTCTAGCTGTAGGGCTGCAGCCCGACTGTGGGGTTAGGAGGGGGAGGTGGCTGTGCAGAGCTCCTTGCTTTAAGCGACTAACTCTAAAGTGAGCTGAGAACTGACTTTAACCAAAAAGGTGGAGTGGGGGGAATAGTTAATGCCCAGAAAACAATAGATTTGGCCATGTTGAACTGTGTACTCTCCAAAAATCTCTGAAATTCAGACAAAAAGACTCTTGTCCCATTAACCTCAAAGGTTTTTGCAAGTATATAAGGCTAAGACATAAATAGAGTCAACCATCTTTCCCCCTGCGTTCTGCATTTATGGATTCAGAAGTGTCTGAGAAGCAATGCTATACCTGTACTGAACACACAGAATTTCTTTATTGCTATTCCCTTAATAATGCAGTGTGACAGCT
The DNA here is from genome assembly GCF_000001635.26 of Mus musculus. Taxonomy (NCBI): domain Eukaryota; kingdom Metazoa; phylum Chordata; class Mammalia; order Rodentia; family Muridae; genus Mus; species Mus musculus. The sequence continues at coordinate 87,369,812 of NC_000069.6, forward strand.
ATTTATACAGTAGTTGTATGGCATTCAGTGTTATAAGCAATCTAGAGATGATATAGAAGGATGTGCTTTGGCTTTGTACAACTGTATGGGAGACTTTTGCTGTACCCGGGGATTTTGGTGTCCCTGGAGATGCTGGCACCAGTTATATATCAGTGCAGAAGGCGACCTGTACTGTTTGTGACTCACAGGGTACATAGCTGTTGTTCCTTTGTAGTATAATAACTCCAGCTTTTGACCTGTCTCATATCATTGTGGAAAGAGTTACACATGTGGTTTAGCTCTTTCCTATTCTGGCCCTTGATCTGCCCCCTTGGCCAGTTTAGCTTGAGTGGAACTAACCTTTCACGAGGTTCTAACTTTGCCCTCACTGCATTTTTCTCTTCTCTTTACAGACTTTGATGTGTGAATTGGATCCCTGCTTGTTCAGTGGGCCCTCATTCTCCCAGTGGTTACATCAGGCTGTGGGCTTTAGACACCTTTCCCTCAGCCTCGAAAGAGTCTGAACATTGTGTTCCTATCTTGATCTCAAGGCTACACGCCCCCATAATCACCTCAAGACATGAGCTGCTGAGCTCCCTTGCTGACCTTTCCAGCTGCCCTAGGCTCACTGTTCACTCCTTGGTGAACAGCCCCCACCTTTACTGTCTCTCCCCAGCCTGCCTGCAACTCTTGGGCCTGCCAGAGTGAGCAGCTGTACAGGCCAGGACTAAGACACAGCCTGTCTGTGAACACCACTGAGGATGTGACAACATGAGGAACACTTGAGAGGGAATGTGGGTAGACAGATTCTTGGAGGCAGGAGAGATAATACAATTGTTTAAATGCTTTTTAAACTTTGTAACAAGTGAAGTGATCATAATAATAACACTTCACTACTCTGCTTCTCTCAGAGAAAGCAGCAGGGTGGTTTCCTGCAGCCCTCAAATGTTACCTGTTGAGTTCTAGATGTCTACCCCAAACCTCCATGTTTAAAGTTTGATGTCTAATGCAACAGTATTCTGAGGTGGGGCCTTAGGGATCCAACTGCATCATGTGGTTTGATCCCTCAGTCTTTATGAGTGGATTAATCACTGGTGAATCCCCTGGGAGATGGTAGAGACTTGAGGAGTTGGGACCTCGTTAGAAGAAGAAGGTCGTTGGAGTGTGCCTTTGGAAGGGGCTGTTTTGTCCACAGCTTGACCACCTCCCTGTGTAGATGGGTCACTTGCATATCTTCGCTACTGTGTGTGAATTATGCTACAATAAACATGAGTGCTCAAGTATTTCTTGGTGTGTTGATTTTATTTTCTTAGATTGATGCCTAAAAGTCAGTAGCATTTTTATACCCACTTTTCATAACCATGGAAAGATCTTTCCAAACTCTGAACAGTTCAGTCTTGCCTACCCAGTCTCTGTGGGTAGCTCCTGCTGTCCCTGAGGGTTAGTTAGCACTTTCTAGGGATGAGAAATTGTGACACAAAGTAGATTGGTTTTTCCAGGTAAGCAGATTTCTACAAGTTGTTCTGGACCTGGGAAAGGACATTTCTCACATGTGACAGAGACCAGAAGATCAGAAGAAACCCTTCCATGGAGACACTCATGCATAGACGGTAACATGTATGAGGCACACCAAGGTCCAGAATTTGGGATCTAATGGCATTCCAGACTTCATGTAACAAACTGCCATGTAACCATAGTAAATTTTAAAAACTTAGTTGCCTGGTATTGGTTTTAGTACTTCTAACCAAAAGAACCCAAAAATAAATGAAATTTATTCATTTCAAGTTAATAAAGTGATCATTCACTCACATTTCATGAGGCTGATTAGATAAGCTAGTTGTTGGCAATGCAGAAATTGTCAATGCATTTCTACAGCCAAACTCACAGATAAGATCTCATGGGGACCAACTATAAAAGGATATCACTCCAAGGAGTTGAACATGAGTGCCCTGGTTTGCCTATTGAATGCTTAAAAGCTAAAATTCACATACAGTATTTGCTTTAGGGGGTCTGGGTTACCCCACCCAGGATGATTTTTCTACCTTCATCTATATTTTTTGCTAATTTTATCATTTCTTTCTTAACAGCTGAATAATATTTCATTGTGTATTTGTACCACAGTTTTCTTATTCACCAGTTGATGGACATTTACACTGTTAACAATTTCTGGCTATTTTGAATAAAGCAGCAATGAATATGGTGATTAAGTATCTCTATAGCAGGATGTAGAGAGTCCTCTGGGTATATGCCCAAGGGTAGTGGAGCTGGATCTTGAGATAGATCTATCCCCAACTTCCTGAGGAACCGCCACACAGATTTCCCGAGTGGCTGTACAAGTTTGCACTCCCACCAGCAATGGAGAAGTGTTCCCTTTTCCCCATGTCCTCACCAGCTTGAGCTGTCGTTCGGTTTATCGATCTTGGCCATTCTGACTGTTATCAGGTGAAATCTCAAAGCAGTTCTAATTTGCATTTACCTGATGGTTAAGGGTGGTGAACATTCCTCTAAGTGCTTCTCAGCCACTTGTGTTTCATCCTTTGAGAACTTTCTGTTTCCCGTTTTTAACTGGGTTGTTTGATTTTACTTCTGTATACATTTCAAATACTAAGCCTCTTTTGGATGTCTAGTTGGTGAAGATCTTTCCCCATCCTGAAGCCTGCAGCTTTGGCTGAATGACAGTGTCTTTTTCAGTCTAAAAGTTCTTCAGTTTCCTAAGACCCCATTTATTAATTGTTGACTTGAGTGCCTATGTTATAGGCGTCCTGTTCAGAAACTCTTTCCCTGTGCCAATGAGTTCAAGCCTGTTCTACACTTTTCTATCAGACCCAGATATCTGGTTTTAGGGGCCATTTGTCTATGGGAGGGTTACTTATTTTTCTGTGTTAATTTTGTATCTGACTACTTTTTTCCTGAACGTGTTTCTTAGCTGTGTAAGTTTCCTGGTGTTTTTGTTTATATATAAAATCCTACCATCTTTAAGTAAAAGTACTTGGACTTTTTCCTTTCCATTTCATTCCCCTTCATCTCCTTATACTTTGGCTAAGACTTCAAGTCTATGTTGGATGAATGTGGAGAGAGGAAAGAAGGCTGAGTGGGAAAGGAGGAGTCCACCCCGAGTAAGAGAACAGAGGAAAAATCACAGATATCATACAGCAAGGTCATTTTGAGAAACAATAAGTAAGATTTACTTGAGAAGAATTAATTTTGCTTGCTTCCTCTTCCCTAATATGCCAGGAGCACAGGCACAGTTGCCTCGAAGGCTGCCTGGGACTTGTGTTTTAACTGTAAGGGAAACTTCTGATTGGAGTAAGGGTGGTCGGAAGCCTTCAACGAGGAGACATGGTCTGCTCGTCCGTGACTCATCTTATTCTCGCCAAGATTGTTTTGAAGTAGACCATCCTCATTTTCCTCTACATGCTGGAAGTCTTAGCTGGTGCAACCAGGCAGGAAAAGGAAAAACAAGTATACAAGCTGGGAAAAGATTAGAATGTTTTTATTCACAGCTATGACCAAATGTAAAAATCGCAATGGACTCTACCAAAAAAGGACTTCAACTAGCAAGACTTCCATATACAAAATTAATTGTATTTATATATAAAGCAACAATTAAAACTTGAATATTTATAATATAACCAAATATGAAAGACCTAAGGACATATTTAGCAAAAATGTAAACCACCTACACATTGAGGAATATTGTTGATTATCTACAAACTTTTCCTGCCTGAAGGAGAGGATTTACTAGACACAGAAAAAATAACATAAATAATAAAATAAAAATGTATAAACTTGACCTCACTAAAATCAGAAAATTCTCTTTGAAATACATTAATAAGAAAATAAAGAGTAAACTCATAAACTAGTGTAAACTGCCAACCATCTATAGTTCTCTGACTATATCTCAACTTAGTAATAGGAGAAATAGCTCTGGCTATAAGTAGAAAATTAATATGAAGAGACACTGTAAGACAGAAAACACATGAAAGTCTTACAAGCACAGAACACTTGGCTTTCTCTGCCATCTGAGCATGAGAAAGAAAGTGGTGTGTCTGAATGGCTGAAAAAATACTGAGGTTGTAGGGGACTTAAATGGCTGGGGGAATGTAAAATCACTTGTGGAAATAACTTGGCAATCTCTTTAAAAGTTAAATATCTCCAGACTCAGCAATTCCATTCAAATATTTGCTCAAATACATGTATGCATGAGTGCTTACAGCTATTTTATCAGGCATGAATGGATCTCAGAAATAATAGGCTAAGGGAATGAATTTAGAAACAGAATAAATATTATATATTTTAGTTTTTATAAAACCACAGAGACTAATCTAATCTATAGTAACAGGATGCATATTAACAAACACACGCACATGTGCACACACACACACACACACACACACACACACACACACACACACACACACACACACACACCACGGCTGCCTGGGAGAAATGAAACCCTGGACTCTAAGACTCTGAAACTCCTATGGGATTTTGAAAGTGGAGGACTGAATGACGGAAGCCCAGAGCCAGTCAGACAAGGAGCTTGCCTGGAAAGTGATTCCACACAGTTCTAACCTGTGTCAGTCCACCTTACAGGATGTTACAGGGCGGACTGAAGCCCAGACAGGGATGGGTCAGTGGTGGGCAGGACCACACCTTGACCAGGATTTCATAGATGTGCTCCTCACCTGCCCTCTACTTAAACTTTGACCTCATTTTGAATCCCTAAAAACGGACTGGGGAGGTCAGTGTTTCTCTTATCCCTCCTAATATGGGCACATTGAATTAAAGTTCTTTTTCTGCTTTTTGCTTTATATGGTTGTTTTAAGTGACTTACTGAGGGTGAGTGGCTGCAGCTGACTAGCATTTTCTAACCAGGAATGTAGCAAAGCCAGCCCATCCCCCGATCTCTGAGAGACAATGGAATAGGGACTCTCTGGCTGAACCTGGCTTCATAGGCTTGTTGAGGAAGGAAAGAGATCCTATCTCAAAGGAATAAAGAGATTGTTTTCTGGAGTGAATATGAGCAATCATGGCTCAGAAACACAGATTCAGATTCTTTCTCCAAATACCATGCTCCAACAAGGTATCAATTTCATTAACTTTTTATAGGAACAGCAAAAAAACCGTAAAGTAACACACTTTCAAATGCATCAGGTAGGCGGGTTATAGCAGAGATGGGAAGCCTGATAGAATTGTTAGCTATTTTGTTGGTGAAACATTCTATTTGTACATTCCCAAAGGATTTACATGATGGTGACAAAAGGGGTTGGTTCATGTACAAAAGCAATCAGTAGGTTGTTATTAAGAGGGATAAAGATGCCCAAGATAATTTGCCCCTGGATTTGGAACATTCCAACCTCTCCACATCACTGAAGGTCTAGTCAGTCAATCAGCATTTGAGGCACGGTTTCTTTCCAGCAATTCTCATTCACAAGGTGAAGATTGTGATCCCAGGGTGTATGCCGACCCTAGAGTGCAGACAGCAACACCAGTGTGCAGTCTGCAATCCCTGGGTACAAACTCTGACCTCAAGGTGCAGATGGAAACCCCAGAGTGCAGACTGTGACCCCAGGGTGCAGACAGCAACCTCAGAGTGCAGACCGTGATCCCAAGGTGTATGTTGTGGCCCCATGTTTAATAACACACACACACTCACTCACTCAATGTTGAGATGATGCAAATAATGTAGAACAATTACTATGATTGCATTTGTATCAGTTTACCTTTGTCAAAAATCATCTTAATATTAGATGATAAAAGATTCAAGAAATGGGAAAAATAAAATAGTTTATTCCCCTGTAATCCATAATGAGACTCACATACAAGCTTCAGGTGACAGAGAAAGGGTGATATAGATGCTAAAGGAAGCAACAGCAGGAATTGCCTACCCTTGACTGGGGTAAGGGAAGAAGGGTGTCACACAAATACAAGAGTTAGTGATGACGGTGAGCCTTTTCCAGTACACAGAGGCTAATTGGTGCATATCCAAGTCTTCCATTTTATTCCAAACTCTTCCACTCTATGACTTCCTATGACTTTTTAAAAAGTGGCTCATGTCATTTATTGGAACATTGAAATTTTAAACATGGGGAAATATCTATATGAATGGCTGGACCCTATATAAATCAGAATATACAATAGCAGCAGACACGGAACATAACCTGCGAATACTCCCTTCCATTCCTGAGTCAGACACAGAGAGACCACAATAGGAGCTTGTGAGAAAGACAGTGCATTTGATCAGATAGTTAAATAGATATCCTTACCAAAGATGGCAGTGTGTGGTGTGAAATCTGGCAGGACTCAAGCTCAGTGAGACTCTTTAAAGCCTGGATCATCTACTGGAAACCCCTGAGATACATGAATATTCATATTTTAATAATAAAGTATTAATCAAAGTTATAAAATGAAAGCCCGCATCTCCTGATACCCAAAAGCTCCAAGTCATGAAATTGAGTCATGCCATAGGAAGGAGTGTCTTCCATTCTGGGGCCTTCCTGGAGGAAGAACTGAACACTGGACAAGGTTGCTTTGTTGTATTTCTGTAAACTCGTGCTGAAGGTTAACTTCCGACCACGACTTCCTCAAACCTCAGAGAAGCTGAGGGCAGTTATCTGTGACACCTCTGTGAGTAGTCTGGTTTTGCTTTTTTTTCTTTTGGTGAGAGGCACCTTCAAGTTACCATCCCCAGCCTGGTCCTCATGCTACCTTGGCTCCTGCTACTGATCTGTGGTAAGTTAGACAACTTGGAGTGGGGTCTGGGAACGGGGATCTTAAAAAGGATAGAGAATTCGACGACTAAGTTTCTGCCTGGTGATGCTCGTGGATTCATGTAGTCTGTCTCTCTGTCTCTGTCTCGTCTCTCTTTGTGTGTGTGTCTCTGTCTTTCTGTGTGTCTCTGTCTCTCTGTCTCTGTCTCTGTCTCTCTCTCTCTCTCACACACACACACACACTCACAAAATATAGGCAACAACTTGGTCCCTCAGTTCCTTTTTCTTCTATCAACACCACTTCCTTTTATTCACATGAGAACCTTAGTGTATCACCAGCCCTCCTCATTCCCCTGTGGCCACACTCTGGTTTCTCTGGTGTCACACACCAGAATGGCAAGATTATTCCTCCATTATTAATCATTACACTTGGAAGGCTTACTCATCACTGACACGGCACAGACTCTGCAGCTCATCACCACAACATGCCGGCGGATGCTCTTTCAACTCTCTCTCCCTCCTGCACTGCCAGATGATACACTTTAACTGTGTCCAAACAATGGGACTTTAAACAAAGGCTCACCTGGCACCTTATCATCACGTGACGTGGAAACCGAATCGCAGATGTTCTTCGCATCTGTTTTCCCACTCATGCGTGGGAGCCATTGTTTCAGGTCTTCTCGTTTCTCCTCAAACTTAATCCTTTTGGGCCCCATTTTATAACTTTGATTAATAATTTATTTTAGAAGTAATAATGGCAAAAAGAAAATTCTCCATTTTTCTACTCCCATGACTACCAACTACCTGTCTGCCTTCTTCTTGCTCTGTAAATACACCTTGTCATTCATTAACCTTCTCCTCCACTCAAATGTGTCTCCATTCCAACCTGTTCCCATACATGCACAGGCATGCTGGGAGAGCTTCCCTCCTCGTTCCCGCACTGTTTCTCTTTCTCCCTTCACTCTGTGCTGGCTTGGTTCACTCTGTGCTCTGTTCACTCTGCACTGGGACAGGGTTCACTCTGCGCTAGCTTGGCAACTTCACTTTGTCTCACTTCCCTGATTCTTTCTTTAAAACAAAACAAAACAAAACAAAACAAAACAAAACAAAACAAAACAAAACAAAACAAAACAAAACAAAACAAAACAAAACACCTTCATTTTTAGTTACCTGCCTTTCTTAAGCTCTTGAAACCTTTCCCCCAGATGTCAATCAAAGCTGGGAACATTTCTATCATATCAAAGATTGCTTCAAGCTCCCAATCTTGTCCCCTGAGCTCCTCTCGCATTCTTGACCCAGGCAAGTGTTCAATCGTTTCCTTTTTTGGTGAACTCACTTTAATCAACCTTTTATCCCCACCTCTCCCCAACCTCACCCACCACTTCACCTTCGCCTCACACAGAGGTCATTTCCGGTTCCTACTCCTTATCCTCTGGGGGCAGAGCGGTGGATGATCACTCCTGCAGGGTGCTTTTAACTTGGTTTCCAGAATGCTGTTTGTCTGTTTTCTTTCTGCTTCATATCTGCTGCCCTGCTGCTTCTTTGCTGGGTTGAATCTGTACTCAGCATGTTGGCAGCTTGGAACGGATGCCTAGACTTCACCTGTAGTTTCTTCTCCAAACGTACACACCTTTCTCATTTAACGTGACACTTTAAGTCTAAACGTAAGCTTATTTCACCAGCTTTGATTACTTAATAGCCAGTGGCTACCAGGTGGCTACTAGGTGGCAGCCAGGAATCCTAAACAGCTTTGTTTGATCTCTGTCTGTCATTTTGCCAGTACACCAAACTTACCCAATTCCCCCACAAACTATCTATCTCAAGAAATAGTATTACCATTTTTCTGGTTGCTCTGGGAAAAAAAACTTAGAAATAGTGCTTAATAACTCTCTGTGTGTGTGTGTGTGTGTGTGTGTGTGTGTGTGTGTGTGTGTGATGCTCTCTCTGTATGTGTGTGTGTCTCATGCTCTCTCTTCCTCTCCCTTCTTCACTCCCCATCCCTCTTCCTCTCTCTCCATCCCTATCCCTCTCTTCTACTTCGCTCTCCTCTCTGTCCTCCCCCTCCCTCTCCCTCCCTCCCTCCCTTCCTCTCATGCCTCTCTCATGCCCGCCCTCCTCATGGTTGCTGCTCTATGCCAGGAGGGCTCTGAGTGTCCAGACGGTCTGAAGCTTCAATACAACTTATTTCTCTGCTTCATTTTTCATCCAAGCACTATTCTCTGAAACAATGTTCTATTTTTATCAAAAATTAAATTAAATATAATTATATCACCTCCTCCTTCCTTGTCCTCCCTCTAGCCTCTCATGTCCCTACTCCCTCTCACATTAGTAACCTTTTTTGATTACTATTATTTCCATATATGTACATAAATACATAACCTCAACCTGTCAGTCAATTTAGTGTGGCTCTGTATATGCAATTTCAGGGCTGATGAACAGCCTATCAGGGAACTCACCCCTGGGAGTTTACTGACTAAAGCAAGGACAGATTTGGAGCATTCGTTATACAGGATGCCACAGTTCCAGGAGACTAAGTTTCCGGGAACTTTTAGCTTCGGGACTTGTCCAGGCTTATGGCCTGTCACGTGGGTCACTATTGGAGTAGATGTAGCAGTTAAGAACAGGTCTTCCCATATCCAGAACCATCCAGGCTTGAACATTTGCCAATCTAATGACTCTGGTCTGTTTTTTCAGTTTGGAAATTTTATGATTATCAATTAACTGATCACCTTCTAATATATTTAGGGGCTTTCAGAGTTTTTGTTTGTTTATTGGAGCCTCTATGTTATATATTGCCTATAATATTCTTTGTCTGTTTTGCTATTGAGATTTCTGTTTCCCTTGTTAATAAAGAAGTATTCTTCAGGTACCCTGAATAGTCACTTTGGTTTTTTTGGTTTTGTTGTTGTTGTTGGTTTGGTTTGGTTTTTTTGGTTTTGTTTTTTGGGTTTTTTTTTTTTTTTTGTATTTTTGGGTTTTTGTTGGTTGGTTGGTTGATTGGTTTTTGGTTTTTCAAGGAGGATTTCTCTGGAGTAAGTCCTAGAACTGACTCTGTAGACCAGGATGACCTCAAACTCAGAGATCCACCTGCCTCTGTATCCCAAGTGCTAGGATAAAAGCCATGTGCCACCATCACCCAGCTGAATAGTATCCTTTTTAGTCTTTAATAGCAAGAGCATATAAGTTCTTCTATTCTAATAGCTCTTAAGATTGTCTGCTACAATATCCTTCCCTTTTTAATTAGATATTTTCTTTATTTACATTTTAAATGTTATCCCCCTTCCTCATTTCCCCCTACAAAAACCCCCTTTTCCACCCCCCTCCCCCTGCTCACCAACCCTCCCACTCCCACTTCCCTGGCCTGGTATTCCCCTACACTGGGGCATCGAGCCTTCACAGAACCAAGGGCCTCTTCTCCCATTGATGACCGACTAGGCCATCCTCTGCTACATATGCAGTTGGAGCCATGGGTCCCTCCATGTGTACTCTTTGGTTGGTGGTTTACTCCATGGGAGCTCTGGGGGTACTGGTTAGTTCATATTGTAGTTCCTCCTATGGGGCTGTAAAACCTTCAGCTCCTTCAGTCCTTTTTCTAGCTCCTCCTTTGGGGGTTGGGGGTGGGGACTTGTGCTCAGTCCAATGGTTGGCTGAGAGCATTCACCTCTGTATTTGTCAGGCACTGGCTGGGCCTCTCAGGGGACAGCTACATCAGGCTTTTGTCAGCAAGCACTTGTTGGTATCTACAATAGTGTTTGGGTTTGGTATCCATATATGGGATGGATCCCCAGGTGGGGCAGTCTCTGGATGGTCTTTCCTTCAGTCTCTGTTCCACACTTTGTCTCTGTATCTCCTCCCATGGGTATTTTGTTTCCCCTTCTAAGAAGGAGCAAAGTATTCACACTTTGGTCTTCCTTCTACTTTACCTTCATGTGGTCTGTAAATTGTATCTTGGGTATTCTGAGCTTCTGGGAATATCTACTTATTCGTGAGTATATACCATGTGTGTTCCTTTGTGATTGGGTTACCTCACTCAGGATGATATTTTCTAGTTCCATCTATTTGCCTAAGAATTTTATAAATTCATTGTTTTTAATAGCTGAGTAGTACTCCATTGTGTAAATGCACCACATTTTCTGTTTCCATTCCTCTGTTGAAGGATATCTGGGCTCTTTCCAGCTTCTTGCTATTATAAATAAGGCTGCTATGAACATAGTGGGGCATGTGTCCTTATTACATGCTGGTGCATCTTCTGGGTATATGCACAGGAGTGCTATAGCTGGGTCCTCTGGTAGTATTATGTTCAATTTTCTGAGAAACCGCCAAACTGATTTCCAGAGTGGTTTTACCAGCTTGCAATCTCACCAGCAAGTGATCGGAGGAGTGTTTCTCTTTCTCCACATCCTCAACAGCATCTGCTGCCACTTGAGTTTTTGATCTTAGCCATTCTGACTGGTGTGAGGTGGAATCTCAGGGTTGTTTTGAATTGCATTTCCCTGATGACTAAGGATGTTGAACATTTCTTTAGGTGCTTCTCGACCCTTCAGGTTTCCTCAGTTGCGAATTCTTTGTTTACCTCTGTAGCCCATTTTTAATAGGGTTATTTGGTTCTCTTGAGTCTAACTTCTTGATTTCTTTGTAAACATTGGATATTAGCCCTATCAGATGTAGGATTGGTAAAGATATCTTCCCAGTCAGTAGGTTGCCGTTTTGTCCTTCCTTAATCAAAACTATTACTGTTAATTTAATGTAAATAGATTCTTCAATATTCACCTCCACGTTGTTCTTTTGAAATTGTGTTTACTAGTCCTTCCTCATTCCTAGGTGCTGCACAGTTTTCTGTTAACAACATAGCTTTCTCTTTACAACCAGATGAAATGCTGTGTAAGGTAGCAACTCAACTTATTTTTCTGTGGTTGGTAAACAAAGTTTCCCAGCATCTTCTGAATAAATCACTTTTCCCCTTGGGGAGGGGGTGGGGGTCAGGGAAGAACAGGGCTCTTCATCACGGAGACAAAGGTTACTAAAATTACCTTTTAAGCATAAAAATGACCATGTGCCTTTTCTGGATGATGCAGAATGTGGGAAAAGAAGAAAGGAATTCAGGGAGGGGAAGATGCAGCAGCAGGGGAAGATGAAGGAGATGTGAGGGAGGCACAGGGAAGGAAAGGGTACTTTGGGGACAGCCCTCTAGAGAAGTTGAACTGTGTGTCTGTGGCACTCACTGCTCTGGTCTAACCTGTACTGGTTTCTTTTCCAGCTCTACCGTGTGAACCTGCTGGTGAGTTATACTTCTCTCCTCTTCCTCACAGTCTAGAGGTAGCTTGTCACCCAAATCAGCACGTGAGGCATGTGGATAACTGTCCCAGAAACAAACCTCAGAGACTCTTCTGGACCCAGGCTGTGGCCTGTGTCTGCCCAGCCTAGGTGAGCTGTTCTGGAGCCACCTCAGCACTGGGAGGGAAATATGGTCACACAAAGAAGGAAGAGATGGAAGAGAGCATCTCAGATTTACATTAGAAGGGGTCTGCTCTCCTTCAGAGGCTCCAGGTCTGCCTGTGCTGTTCAGTGGGGAAGCACTGCCAATGGCTGAGAAGATGAAGGCAGAGCCACAGAGCACACAGCCCTGTAGTCAGTCCTCAGCCACACGCAAAACCAACAGGACTGTTGCCTCCTGCTATTCTTAGATCTCTCTCTCTCTCTCTCTCTCTCTCTCCTTCCTTCCCTCTCTCGCTCTCTCCCCCTTCCTCCCTGTCTCCCCTCCCTTTCCCCTTCTCTCCTCCCCCCCCCCCGCCTTGATCTCTCTTGGTCTCTCACTTGCTCTCTGCTATATGCAAATTTAATTGATTTTCTTGCCACAAGGAATTTTTCACGGTGAAGCATATGTAAATCTACCATGCATGAACTGATCTCTTGCTCACAAACTACTAACCACAAGGTTAAAAAAGATTAGGGGTTGGAGAGATAGCTCAGTGCCTGAGAGCACTGGCTACTCTCCCAGATGTCCTGAGTTCAGTTCCCACCAACCACGTGGTTGCTCACAACCATTTGTAATGGGAGCTGATGCCCTCTTCTTATGTTTGCAGACAGCTAGAGTGTGCTCATATACATAAAATAAATAAATAAATAAACCCTTTAAAAACCTCATCTTAAAAAAAAAAAAAGATTGTCTGGTGCACCTAGCAACACAGGACCCGAGATCCCCATGATCAGAGGGAACAGAAGGATCTGATCTTCTAAGTCCATCATTGATATCCAAAGTTAAGTCATGACTGTGCTAATGCTATGTGTGCCTTTTGTTTGATTTCTCCTTTTCCTCTAAGGCCAGGCACTCAATCATAGCCTAAACAGAAATACAAACCCACATCCAGGACAAGGAAAGAGTTGCTTTACATGTTTCTATGGAAATCCTTGATGCCTGAGAATTCTCTGACACAAGCCTTGGACTACAGGACAGAACTCCAGACTCCTGCTGTGTCTGCCTTCTTTCTTCTTGCTAGGTTGGCCCCATCAGGAGAGAGGGTTGCAGGTGCCTAGCCCCTCCCTTTGTCTGCTCAGTTCCAAATGCTGAGAAGTTATAAATCCAATGGGGATTACAGATGTCTACTGAGAGAAGATGTAGGGTAGTTCATACACGAGCAGTTGCTAACTGTAGGTGTAACTGGTATCTAAAAGGATTCTACAAAATTGTAGGAAGGGTCTGAGGTTATACACACTGAACTAGGACTCCCCAGAGACCCAGAGGACTCAGTATTTTCATCTGGCAAATGTTTTCATTCCTAACAGGGAAACTATTAAAGTCTCCCAAATTGAGAGGTTATCAGGGTTAAGCAAATGCCCAAAGAGACTGTGGAACTCATGGGCTGATGGGACTGTGAGGAGGCTGAGGGAAGCACCTACATCGAAAGAGACACGAAACCCCAGAGCACGCATCTGTATGACTTAAGACATGTGCTAGACTTTCATTTCATCCCACATACTCTTAAGAGGTTTGTATAGATGTTCTGAGTCAAAGGACCTGGAGTGTGTGGGTGATGGGTTCAGGGCATTTCCAGGCAAGTGTGCCCCACCCCCCTTTCTCCATCAAGAACTGCTACAGGAGGCTCAGGGAGGAGGCAACAGAGAACCAAGCCCTGATATTGTTTCCCTACCTCCTGACTCCCCCAGATCCCCTGTTGTGTCTTTGAAAGTGATGCTGTGTGTCTGAGATGTCAGGGAAAGTGGAACCTTTGTTCTGATGAATATGGTTTATAAAAAAATAAAAATAAAAATAAAAATAAAAGCGGTGGGCTGAGTTTTAGCTTAACGGTAGAGCACATGCATAGCATATATATGGATTGATTCTTGGTATTGCCAAAATAAAGGAGGAGGAAGAAGAGGAGGAGGAGGAAGAGGGAGAGGGGGAGGAAGAGGAGAATGCCAACAAAAGGAAGAGGAGGAAGGGGGAAGGAGAGAAGGAAGGAGAGAGAGGGAGAGAGAAGGAGAAAGGAGGGAGACAAAGACAATTTACAGAAATGTCAAGCTCCACCATACCTTGTGACAGTCTTCAACATACCTACAATAGCATAACTTTAAAAATTATGCCAGAAATTTTAAAAATTAAAATAATGAGATCTAAACCACCGGTGAAGACTGCCTTCTGGAAGCTGATTCCAACACATGGGGTTAGGACATACCAGAGGGATCAGGGCAGGTTCACAGCAAAGGGAAATTCCTGTCTATGAGGGAGGTTGCAGGAGATGCTGTGGATCCTACCGGCTGAGAACACAAAAGATGTCTAATCATGAATACTGCCCTCGAGTTTGCGTTTATGCCCTATCTAGATCTGTGTCTTAGCCCTGTGCTGAGTAGAAGTTATGTCATCATAGGATGGGAGATGACATCACATTCTCTACGGTAGTGATATAATGCTTTTCTTACCCTGAGACTATCAACCAAACCGAAGATGATTCCAACTCAACAGAACACCAGCCCCTACTTAAGCTATAAGAATCAGCCAGCAGCCTAGGCTCTCGGGACTACCACACCAACTCCTCTCTGAAACAGTCCCTACTCAGAGTCCTCCTCATCATCTTGTGTTCCCACAGGAATCTCTGATGTGAGCTTGAAGACACGGCCCCCAGGAGGATGGGTGATGGAGGGAGACAAGCTGGTCCTCATCTGCTCGGTTGATAGAGTCACTGGGAATATAACTTACTTCTGGTACAGAGGGGCCCTGGGTTTCCAACTGGAAACAAAGACACAACCTTCACTAACAGCAGAGTTTGAGATCAGTGACATGAAGCAGAGCGATGCTGATCAATATTACTGTGCGGCTAACGATGGCCACGACCCTATCCCCAGTGAGCTGGTGAGCATCCACGTCAGAGGTAAGTAACACAGATCCCACATCTCAGCCGCAAGTCTCATCTGAGCTCTGCGCTCCCCGAGCTCCCTTTAGGGCCCTCAGAGGGGTTGAGCCTCCAGAGGACAGGCAGAAAACATGGGTGTGTCACACTCTCAAGGTACCTTTCTCTAATCGTCTACTGTTGATTAGTTCCAGTGTCTCGCCCTGTCCTTACGTTTGGGGACTCTGGAACCCAGGCTGTGCTAGGGGACCTGGTGGAGCTTCACTGTAAGGCCCTGAGAGGCTCACCCCCAATCTTCTACCAGTTTTATCATGAGAGCATCATCCTGGGGAACAGTTCAGCACCCTCTGGAGGAGGAGCATCCTTCAACTTCTCCCTGACTGCAGAACATTCTGGAAACTTCTCCTGTGAGGCCAGCAATGGACAGGGTGCCCAACGAAGTGAGGTGGTGGCTCTCAACTTAACAGGTATCTGCCAGGCTTTGGGAGTTTCAAGGTAGTGTCCTCCCCCCCCGACCCCCCCACCCCCGCGCCTTGGGAGAGCTTCGGGGTTTCCAGGGGTCGTTGTCAGGGGCGGGGCTGTACATGGTGCTGTCCCGATGATGTACATGAAAGGCGTGGAGAATGAAGTTTGAATGTCTACCCTCTTTCATAAGTGTAAGAAGCAGAAGTTCTCTAGATAATAAGGACCCCCTCCCCCCGGCACACACACATACTCATGAGGAGAAGCCCTTGAACATAATTGACACCGGAGATGTCTGTTCTCCAAACCCAATCCCTTCCTTACAGTAGTTTGTGCGCAGGTCTCTCCTTAGTGCCTACTGAGAATGGAATCAGCCATCTCTCCTTAGGACTCACTGGGTGGCTGCTTGGCTGTCTTAGCCTCATCACCATGGCCTTAATATTTTGCTACTGGCTCAAGAGAAAAATAGGTTAGTAACTGAATATATTCATATTTTGCTACTGTAACCTTTTCCTCCTAAAACAGACTGCATTTGTGGTACATGGCCTGTGGAGTGAAGTGCATGCCCTAGCTACCTTGCCTAATGGATCTTCTCATAATCTTTCACAGCCTGTAAAAGCACCATTTTAGGAAAAATCATTTATGTCTTCATATTTCACCAGCTGATATCTTTTTCTTCTGTGATTTAACTTTTACATAAAATGTAACTATTTTTTAAATCCAGTCAGCAACCAGGGAAGAGGAACACTCGGCTGCTCACCCCAGCCCAGCTCTGGTTCTGACATCAGTGCAGCAGTCTTACCCAAGGGTGCTATCAAATGCTTTTCCTTCTCCCTGAAATACAATTCACATTCCGACAAGCTCTGACCATTCCTGCATCTTTCCTACTTTTTGGATGAAATATTACCCCCACCACCACCACCCTCCCGGAGGTCTCACTTGGTAATATAGCCAATGATTGTTCTCTATTTTGAATTTTAAGTTATTTACCTTCCCCATTTATCCCAACACATAACTTAATATGTAGTTCTTTCTAACCTATTCTCCACTGAGCAAGCTGAAGATGTGTCAGTCAAGGACTGTGTGCAACTATCATTTGATTTCCACACCTTTCCAACATCTGTGGACACCTTGCCTCATCCCACCTGTAACTTGACCATGTCAGCATCTGGATCAGACTCTGGGCAGGATAAGATTCATCAGGGTGGTTTAAAAATAAAAAGCAAAGAATGTAACAGGTCCAAAAGCCTGTTTCTGGTACTTACGGGCTTTGGGAAGTTGACTTAACTCCTCTGGACCCGAATAGCCTTAATTGTGACATGAAGATCCCATAAGTGCCTCCTTGGGACACAGTGCCATCCAAACTGAGCACCACCAAGGCAGGAGGGCGGTGAAAGCCCCCACTGATGCCTGCTCTCACTTTTCTGTCTTGCAGGAAGACAATCAGAGGATCCAGTCAGGTAAGGGCTCTGTTTTCTTCTATGCATTGATGATGCCAAAAATCTACTTTTTAAAAATTATTTTTTGAGTGTGTAATGTAATTATATCAATTCCTTTTCTCCCTCCAAATATTCCCATATACCCTTCCCTGCTCTTTCAAATTCTTGGTCTTTCTTTTCTATTGCTGTTACACACACACACACACACACACACACACACACATATATATTTCTAAACCTATACACCACCTGCTCAGTCTGTATATATTGCCCGTGTGCTTGTTTCCAGGGCTGACCATTTGGTATTGGATAAGCTACTGGTGTCTCTTCCCTGAGGAATATGTCTCTTCTACTCTCAGTGTTCCTTAGCTGCCTGGAGTTCCTTGTGTACAGACTTTCTTTCCCCTGGCCACTTTAGTATGTCTATTTTTGTCATCTTTGTTTAGAAAGTCATGTTGGTGAGACTTTAAGGCGGTAGCTTCTAACATGACTGGGAGTCACAGTCTTGCAGCAAACTTTGGATCCTCTGGCTCTTACAGTCTCCCCCTCCCCACCCCGGCCCCTCCTCCGTGATGTTCCCTGAGCCTTTGGTGTGAAAGTGTTTTGTAGATGTATACACTGGGAATAGACTTCACAATTGTGCATTTTAATTGGTTGTGGCTTTCTGTAGTGGCCTCTGTCTGTTGCAGAGAATTTTCCTTGATGAGGGGTGAGGACTACACTTACCTGTGGGTGTCAGGACAAATGTTTAAAATGGAGTTAGAAATCGTGCAGGTTTAGTAAACTGGTGGTTGTGCGATCTCTAAGATTGACGACATCATTAACCCTGATCACTGCACCCTCAGGGGGTCATGCCACACTGGTGGCTGTTGTGGTTCATAGGTGTCATGGCTGAGCAGGTCTGTTGGTGGCTTCCCTTCTCATGGATGTGCATGGTGCCTTCGGCTACCATGGAAACTTTTAAAACCTTGCTATCTTCTCTCATGAGCTGCCTTCCCTGTTTGACCACAACTAAAACTCACTCCTGAGTTTCTCCCATTGGCAACTTTTGAGCATAAATTTGCCATTTCTCATTTACTAATTACTTTAAACCATTTTGCCCTGCTCTCTGTGGCTTCCTCCCAACACCTCTGTGATCTTCTTCGATTTCTTTTGGTCTTGTCACTGGTTTAGGCAAGCAGTCGGCCTGCTTACAGTAGGGAGCTTTGAGTGAGTGGGAAGACCCTGAGATTCTAGAGGTATTTCAGGCCAGGTAAGTGGTATGAGCTGTGTGTCTCTGAAATGTAGGACAGACAGCAAGAAACACACTGAAAACACTGTTGGAGCTTAGAGGAGTAGAAAAGTTCTAGAATACTTGCAGGCTCCAAATTTAGTTTGAGTACCTTCCACATCAACAGTTAACCCTTGTTCCATACCCCGGAGGTGTAGCATGTGCGTGACCATCTTCCTTTGCTCCTTATTCAAGTTGCTTACTTGAATCCATTTTTAACTGAGACGAGTCACTGTTTCTTTACTTAGCATCCTGCACTGTTCTAAGGGACTAGGAGTTAGACTACCTGATAAGGAGACAGATAAGGAGAGGGATCATGACTAGGTAATGAAGCAGGTGAATTTCCAAGATGCAGGCTTCTTCACCACCCTCCTGGCCTGAGACAAAAGCCTGGCAGCTTAAATCAAAGGCCTTGTGGGATTTTCCTCTTTCTAGTAGTGCCCTGATGATAGACAGGCCCAGCAAGTTCAAGATCTTTCTAAAAACAAAAACAAAAACAAACAAAAACTATTTCTTTATTTGCATATATATAGATGTTTTGTCTGTTTTGACTGTATATCATGTATGTGCAGTCCCCGTGGGATCCCCTAGGACTCCAGTTATATATGATTGTGAGCTAAGCTGCCATGTAGGTGCTAGGAATTGAACCTAGATCCTTTTGATGAACGGTCAGTGCTCTTAGCTGCTGAGCTACCTCTCCAGCTTCCAAGATCCTATTAGGACACATTTATACAAAAGTTGTGGGTCAATCAGTCTCTCAGGATTTTTTTCAACTGATCAGCCAAAGATTAGGAGAGGAGGATCCTTCAATGACTTAGAAACAACAACAACAACAACAAACAGGCCTCACAGAAAAGTTAGACCTCAGCTTTTCAAGACTGGCCATCCCCTTGCTTTGCTGAGGGTCTTCCTCTGTGTGCCTGCTGTCTGTGCGTGTTTCCTCAGCCCTAGTAAAAAGCCTTTCTTCCACTACTGGTTCTGTCTTCCGCGGTCTGCTGTGGTCACAATTTCTCCGCTGTTACCTTTTGCCTGCAAGATTCTTCCTGCCTTTGAACTCTTTTACTAGCAGAGAAAATGAATAAGACCCAGATCCCTACATGGTAACAGCTAGATGCGTGGGCGATATCAGAGAATGAGTGAACAAAACAACCCGTTCCTATGGGACATGTGCAGCCCCACAGAGCCCTGGTCCACGCACGAGTAAGGGTTCTGCTTATACCGCAGAGCTGTACCTTCCAGCTGACCCTTTCCTTCACACTTTAAAAATCTCAGATGAACACATCTGGCACATCTGGGATGCCAAGTGTTTTGTGTTTGCAGGAGCCCTCCTCAGACTGTGCTCCAAGGATCCACCTACCCCAAACCCCCCGACTCAAGGCAGCCAGAGCCCCTGTATGAGAACGGTAAGGCTTCCCAATGATCCGAGCCAACACAACACAAGCTGAGGGGGGGGCTCTACAGGATGTTGTCTGCTTGACAAAGTCGATTCTGCTGTGACCTCGTAGGAGGGGGCTGGGGTATCAGTGGGAGAACAGAGAGAAAGGACTGTGCCAATACATCCCTTCTCTTGTTTCAGTGAACGTTGTAAGTGGCAATGAAGTGTACTCTCTGGTGTACCACACCCCGCAGGTGCTGGAACCAGCAGCAGGTGAGACGTGAAATGGGATGAATTTTTCTCTGACTCTTGTCTGTCTCAGAACCAAGAGGACAATCTGTAGCTCTGCTCCGGAGCATGGCAGCACTTGTCCTTAGGGCTGACTGTAGATACTTGAAAACTGACCTTTGTTCTGGAAGCTGTGTCAAGTAGAGCACAGTGCTTGTCGTTAAGATAGCCGAGAACATGGCTCACGTGGCCTGTTTTAAAAGGTCACTCTAAGATGCCACCTGCCCTCTTAGCGGGCCCCACTCTCTCCTTGCCACCCTTCACTAGAGCTGTAGCTCTTGTCCCATCCTACACATGGCGGCCATGACAAGGACAGAAGTATCGAAGTGTCTCCAGTGGCAAAAGAGCCCGCTTACCTACCGACCCCAGGCTACTCGTTCATCTGTGGACACTAAGAATTGTTCATGTGATAGAAAGGATAGGAAATACTGCTGGAGATCAATCATAGATAACGGGCAGAAGGATCAACCTTAATTAATGGGGGGTTGTAAAAAGCTAAATATGAGTAATATGAGTAGAATCTCACCGCTTATTTGTCCCTCCACAGCTCAGCATGTGAGGACACACGGAGTAAGTGAGGTAAGCCGTCTTCGCTTATCCTCTTGGCTTTCTCTGTTTCCTCCGGAGACCATTCTCACAGTATAGCTGCTTAGGAAAGGAACCATATCCATAGCCTTTATCTGCCAGCCCCGTAGAGACAGAACGCATGCATTTTTAACAATAAAGAATCACTGCATGAGGGCGTTTTGGAGGCTTATGGGTACGTTTCCCGGAGCAATGTGCTGACGTGTAGATCAATCGTGGTTTATACTTATTTTTAAAGTTCTATTTATTTGAAAATCTTTATTCTAAAATACTTTTGGGCTGGACAGCCATCAGCTAGTGCTATATGGTTAGCAATATAAAAGGAACTAAATTAAAACTGAGGTAATGTCTTGTGTTATGAAAAAGTCCTAATTCATAACTCCTGGATAATTCAAGATATCCATGGAGAGAGTGCAAC
Source organism: Mus musculus (assembly GCF_000001635.26). Lineage (NCBI taxonomy): Eukaryota > Metazoa > Chordata > Mammalia > Rodentia > Muridae > Mus > Mus musculus. Next base: position 87,390,686 of record NC_000069.6, read on the forward strand.
AGTTAAGAGCCTCACTGCTCTTATAGAAGACCAGAATTCAGTTCTCAGCACCTTCATTGGGCAGCTCACAACCAGCCGCATCTCCAGCGTCAGGGGATCCAGTGGCTGCTTCTGCTCCCCATGGGACCTGCACTCATGTGCACACACTCACATATAAACACACACATAGATAGATATGTACAGTTTTTTAAAATTCTAAAGGACATCCATGATGCTACAAAGGTACTTTCTGAAAATTGTACTCTGGCTTTGCTCCACCAAGCAGAACTCAAGTTCTCTGTGGACTCTGGGAGCACAATAGTTTATTTCACTCTGACATCTTTGAACAATGACTGCCCATGGAATTCCTTGGCAGGGACACCTTTGGAATCTTCCAGAGTCACAGGCTCTTTTGATAATGCTGGCAGAAAGCCACAGGCTTCCCAGAGGCTCCTTTTAAGGTGTTGTATGTGCATAAGACAAAATGCAGCCAGGCTGACTGGGAAGAGGCCCAGTGGAAGACTTAGCCTTCTGTCTTCTCTTCTTTAGTCCTTTCAGGTCTCCTCTGGACTCTATTCTAAGCCAAGGATAAACATTGCACATATGGACTATGAAGACGCCATGTAGAATTATGTAAACAGCAACTATGGAGTGCTACATACAAGCCCAAGGCCTGATGTGGCCTCCAAGGATACTGGGGACAGGGATAGCTTGCCAGCCCAATTTCCCCACACACTGCGGTTCATTAGATGGGTCCTTCACCTACCCTGTGTGAAGCTGGAGCAAGTCCTGCAGAAACCACCCAGGAAAACCAACTTAGACGGAGAAGCCAGAAGCATTTGCATCTGGTTGTTGCCCATTCATGTTGGCACACGAACTTTTATTTACAGGAGGAAAATGGTGTGATGAAAGCAACTAAGGTCTTACAGCAGAGGGACAATGCGACTCAGAGAGCACAAAGCCGAGATCAATGGCTTTGCGGGTCTGCTGTGGAGACAGAGCCATGCTTCCTCTGTACACATACCCTAGAGTACTTCTGAGTCACTGTCATCAACTTAGAATTAAAACACAGTTGCATTAAAATGTACTGTGGCGACACTTCATTTTAGTGGCACTGTGTTTTGTTGTATGCAGGCTAGGCTAAACCCTCTTGGGTTTATAATAGTCTTTGAAAGGTTCACCAAGTTCTAAGTTTTGAACTTGATGCAACATTTAGACTAAGCTTTATGAGAATGCTTTGCAGACCAAATTTTCCTAGAATTTGAGATTATCCTGCTTCAGTCTTCCAAGAACTGGGTTTACAGTTGGTGTGCCACCAAATGTTATTTGTTTTATCAGTTTTAAATGTATGGTCCAGGAACATCATCTACTTTCACAACATTTTAATACTTTTGATAACTGACGGACATTAAAGTTGCTTCAGATTTTCATAGGATTAACGCAGTGCCCATTAAATGTCTTCACATTTGCGCTCTCCTGTGAGATTATCTGAGGAGTACATTTGGAAATTGAGCATGACACAATGTTAATAAATGCTCTCAAATTTCTCTCCAGTAAATCTATAAGAATCTACACAACCTCCAACAATATAAGAGGGAATCTGCATGTAGGGGAAAGATAAAGTCGACTTATTTTTTAGGTTAGTTCAGCTGATCATCTGTGCATCAAGTCAGTTATTAGTGTTTTATTATACTAGTTTCCTACATTAAGTCTTTGCCTTTTCATTTTTATTTTATTTTTCAAAGATGCAAATTTTGTCTTTTAGATTAAAAAAACAACAACAGTAAAAGACTTATAAGAATAAATCAGAGGGTTTGGGAATTTGGCTCTGAAATTGAACTTGTCAGCAGGTTCAATGCCTCAGTTTGATCTACAAAACAAAAATAAGCAAAACCCAGAGAGCTAAAGTACTTGCCCATCTTCCTGATTTACAGAAACAGTATCTGTCTAAGCCACTGCATATATTACTTTTAAATATCAAACATCCAAATGCAGGATGAATTTTTTTACCAAGTCTTGATCTGCTAGTATGGACTTCAGTGAGGCAAGAAGAACAATATGTCATGGATGCATCACATTGAAAACAAAAGTATTCATCAGGCAGTGGTGGCACACCCCTTTCGTTCCAGCACTCAGAGGCAGAGGCAGGGGGATCTCCAGATTCCAGGCCAGTCTGGTCTATAGAGTGAGTTCCAGCATAGCCAGGGCTATGCAGAGAAACCCTGTCTCAAAAACAAACAAAAATGTATTCTTCACATTGATAGTATCTCCTTCTACACAGCCTTCAGTAAGACCCTGGAAGCTATCTTTCATGTCTGGGATTACTCTAGCCCAGTCCTCCTGCCTGGAGTCTTTCACATTTTACATGAAAAAGCCTTTATCCAGCCTGTAATATTTACCAGGATTAAAAGAAGTTGAGACTTAGGTCCTCCTGACACGTGTAAAGTCTTGCCATCCCTCTTTTGGAGACGTTTCATGTCTTTGGTACCTGGAAGTATAGGTGCTTATTTGGTGAATTTATTTGTTGATGAACCTGGACTAATTGTTGCATGGCTTCAGTATGAACATCCTCTTAGCCAGTGGTTAGAGTCGTCTGTCCGAGGTGATACATCAAATAGAGACGCTTTGGGATCTTCCACTGAAGAAGTTTAGGAAACAAGAGACACTGGGAGAGATCCCCACCTGTGCTAGTTTAGCTGACACTCTTTCTTTGAGGCCAGAGCTAGCTTGGAGGGGTCCAATATTGGGTTCTCTCAGGAGGCAGCAGGAATTCTTCCCAGAGAACAGGGGGTGTCACATGCTATTACCCAGAGCTGCCCCTTTATACTCGGAGGCAGCTGCTTGATTTCCCCTAGCTACAGGATCTTTCAACATTTGGTGTCCATTACAGAAGCTTGGATGAGAAGAAGGACAGCATCTAAGAGTTTAAGAATTTTCTGTGAATGTTTAATGGTGGCTTCAGTGGTATTTAAAAGGCCACTTTCCCTCCAGAGATTTGCATGGGGGTTGGGGTTATATCTAGTCTATTATGTTCTGAGAGAGAGCTGCTGCTGCAAACAATGTGGATTTTCTCAAAATACCTGTGGCTGCATGTAGAATTAGGAAGGCATGTGTAGAAAGAATCCTTACAGATATTAGCTTCCTTTTACTTGCATAATTCAAGAGCTAGAGTGAAGAGCAAAGGGTGTGATAAGTTGGGCACTAGAATTCTGGAATAGAGGCCTCAAGGCAGGATGCCCAAACTCATAATCAAAGTGCAACCACGTATCTAATCCCGTCCTTGATGAAAGAGCTCCCATGGTGTACAATACTAAATCTGGAGTCTTTGAATATTTCAGTCAAGATGGGTTGTTCAGCTAGTCACTAGGAGGGCCTCTTCACTGAGTGGAGGGGTTCCCCCTCTCCTTCTGGGACATACGTGGAAGAATTTAAATTTTTTAAAAATATTTTTTATTACGTATTTTCCTCAATTACATTTCCAATGCTATCCCAAAAGTCCCCCCCTACCCTCCACCCCCACTTCCCTACCCACCCATTCCCACTTTTTGGCCCTGGTGTTCCCCTGTACTGGGGCATATAAAGTTTGCAAGTCCAATGGGCCTCTCTTTCCAGTTATGGCTGACTAGGCCATCTTTTGATACATATGCAGCTAGAGTCAAGAGCTCCAGGTACTGGTTAGTTCATAATGTTGTTGCACCTACACGGCTGCAGATCTCTTTAGCTCCTTGGATACTTTCTCTAGTTCCTTCATTGGGGGCCCTGTGATCCATCCAATAGCTGACTGTGAGCATCCACTTATGTGTTTGCTAGGCCCCGGCCTAGTCTCACAAGAGACAGCTATATCAGGGTCCTTTCAGCCAACGCTTGCTAGTGTATGCAATGGTGTCATCGTTTGGAGTCTAATTATGGGATGGATCCCTGGATATGGCAGTCTCTAGATGGTCCATCCTTTTGTCTCAGCTCCAAACTTTGTCTCTGTAACTCCTTCCATGGGTGATTGTTTCCAATTCTAAGAAGGGGCAAAGTGTCCACACTTTGGTCTTTGTTCTTCTTCAGTTTCATGTGTTTTGCAAATTGTATCTTATATCTCGGGTATACTAAGTTTCTGGGCTAATATCCACTTATCAGTGAGTACATATCATTTGAGTTCTTTTGTGATTGTGTTACCTCACTCAGGATGAGGATTTAAATTTTGACAGGCATTAAGCATCACTTCATTCCAACAAGAGGGCTTGGTATTTAAGCAATGGTGATTTGATATACACAGATTCTCCATGGAGTTGAAAATACCTCCAATATCATGTGGGGTATGAACCATTAGAGAATATTCAAAGGTAAGCCTTTGAGCGTACAGAATAACAAGTCCCATGGCTACAACTGCCCAGAGATAAGCAAGTGACCCCTTTGCTACCTGGTGTGAGTCTGACTTAGGTAACCCATTGGGTGAGCAGTTGAATTATGTAATCATACTGCTAATTATGTAATCATACTCAAGGCTACCCCCTTCTTTCTGCCACATACAGAGAGAACTTGGACTGAGCTCACAGTCCCAAAGCAGGAGCCTGCCTCCCTTTATCTTCTGAAAAGCATGTTGAGATTGAGGGGTCCATAATATCCCTATTTGAACATCCCTGAGTTTGAGTTTCCTATGAGCCCTTATAAAGAGGCCTAACCAGTTCAGCATACCTAGGATTCCAACTTCTACAATATCAGTAACTCCCAGGAAGGCTCTTAGCTGTTTCAAAGTCTAATGGAGAAGGGAGTTTAAAATACATTGGGCCCATTATGGTCACAAGGTGCCAGTGCCCTTTGTTAAAGTTAGACCCAAGAAGGTACATTGAGTTTGCTGAGATTGCTCTTATCTTGAGATACTTTATCTCCTTCTCTCCCAAGAGATCCCAAAGAAACTCTGTAACCTGGAATATTACTCTCTCAGAGTACCCACAGAAGAGAAGTTTATCCGTATTAGATCTCCCGAAACCCCTGTAGTAGAATGTTCCAGATGACAGTATGGTGGCTGAATAAGAATGGCCCCATAGTTCATACATTCAAATGCTTAGTCTCCAGAGAGTGGAACTCTTCAATAGGAGTAGAAGGATTAGGAGATGTGGCCAGACCCAGTTCTCTTTCTTTCAGCATGTGAATCAGGATGTAGCTCTCAGCATCTGCTTCAATGCCATGCATGGTACCATGCACCCACCACAAGGATAATGGACTACACCTCTGAAAATGTAAGCCAGCCCCAATTAAATGTTGTCCTTTTAAGAGTTGCTTTGGTCATGGTGTCTGCTCACAGCAGTAAAACCCTAACTAAGACACAGATCAACCAGCTCAGAAAGGTCTCAAGGATTTGATCCCCATCTCCCCGCCAGGCTTTAAGCCAATAATTGTTCAGAGAACCAAAGAAGCAAGGGAACATGAGAAGGTATAAACAAGTAAAACAGGTTGTTATTCATAACCACTTATCGCTAAAGAAAACTGCCCAGCCTGACGGGGGAGCACGGGCACCAATTCATCTTCCCGAGAAAAGGGCTTAACAGAGAAACACCCAGCTACACATAAAAGCAAGCTTATCAGAATGATAGCAGGGGAAAAATGACAGCATATTTTTAATAGTATCTTTAAAGCAAGGCTTATTTTGAATGATATATTTCAAGTTCTGATAAGACACAGTTGCCAACCCAGACTATTTTACTTAGCAAAATTTCTATCATAATTGAGGAGAAACTAACTTTTTAACCATGAAAAGAGCAGGCTAAGATAATTGAAGATCACTAAACTAGCTCCACAAAGAATGAGAGGAATTCTTCAAACTAAAGAGAAAAAAGAATACATCCAAGAGAGCAGAAAAATGAATGGAATGTGTCAGAGCAATAGTAAAGAGAATGAGGATTGGGAAAACAAACAGCAAACACTACAAAGTCAGTGAGACAATAGGAAGGAATGGCTCTCAGAAATAACTGTGAATATGAGTAATCTTGATTCTCAAGTTGAAAGACACAGACTACTACATGTTACGTCTAGAAACAGGATCCGTTCGATTGTTACCATCAGAAGAGATACCACCTTAGGGTAAAAGAACAAACAAAGATTACTTCAGGAAATGGAACAAGCAGACTTTACAGTACTACAATTGAATAGATTCCAAACCAAAGCCGGTCAGACACGATTAAAAACAAGAGTAAGACACTTTCACTCACTAAAGGAACAACCCATCAATGAGAAATTAAAATTCTTCTGGTATTTTTGGTTGTTTAGTTGGTTGGTTTGGGTGTTGTTTTTATTGTTGTTTTGTTCGGTTGGTTAGTTTAAGACAGGGTTTGTCTATGTAACCCTGGCTGTCCTGGAACTCTTTTTGCAGACCAGGCTAGCCTCTGCCTCTGCCCTCTGCCCTCTGCCCTCTGCCCTCTGCCCTCTGCCCTCTGCCCTCTGCCCTCTGCCCTCTGCCCTCTGCCCTCTGCCCTCTGCCCTCTGCCCTCTGCCCTCTGCCCTCTGGCTTCCGGCCCCTGTCCCCTGCCCCTATTCTCTGAACCCTGCACTCTGCAACCTTCTCTCTGAACCCTGCACTCTGCAACCTGCCCTCTTGCTGTGATTAAAGGTGTGCACCACCACACCCAGCAAAGACATTCCAATTTTAAACATACACACTGCCATGGCACATGGAAACCTTGCCATCCCTCTAAGCCTGACCCTGAGGAGAAGGCTGTGGCATTTTTCCATGAGGCTTGATCTTCGACATGGCCGTCTCATATCAACAACACACATTCATTCAGGATTCCACACACTTGGGGGCTTCTTATGGTCGCCTCAATGCACACCAACTTTAGGAGCATCCAGTTTCATCAAATTACTGTCTATAAACTTCTAGATTAACCCCAACACAGTGATAGTGGATGATTTCAATATACTCTCACCAACAGACAGATCATTCCAACAGGAAAAGAGAAAAACATCCTATTCAGTGGCGTCCAGAATGGATGAATGGAACCCAGACATCTACATAGAGAGCATTCCATCAAGACACTGAAGAATACACATTTTTCTCAGTATTCCATGAAGCTTTCTCTAAAATAGAACATATGGTAGAATGCAAAGTAAGTCTCAAAAACTTATAAGATTTGAAATAACTTCTTTTCTGTCTGGCCCCCATGGAATAAAACTAGAAATCAATAGTAAGAGAAACTACAGGAATCACAAAACTTCATGAGATTAAACAACCAATTGTTGGAAAAAAAATAGGTCACTGAAGAAATGAAAAAGGAAAATTTAAAATTCCAAGAGTGAGATAAACATTCATTGAAGGATATACCAAAACTCGTGGAATGCAATTAAAGCAGTTCTAAGGGAGAAATTAGGGACTTGGAAAATTAAGAGGAAGCCAGACTCCCAAAGTAGTGTATAAAAAGAAACACTTAAGGTAAGAGAAGAGATTAATGAAATGGAACTGCACATGAAATGGGGGAGATTATCACAGTTCCAATGAAATTCAAAAAAATTATAAGAACATACCTTGGACTCTTATAATCTCATAGTTTGGAAATTTGAAAACAAATGAGCATATTTCTAAACACATAAGACCTCTATAAGGACAGCTTTAACACACTAAAGAAAAAAGATGAGCAAGACACTAGGATATGGGAAAGCTCTTCCATGCTCATGAACTGGAAGACTTGATATTATGAAAATGGCCATTCTTCAAAAGCGACATACAGACTTAATACAATCCTAGTCAAGATTCTAATTCCTAACAAACAATTCCTAACAAGATTCATTCCTAACAAAACTAGAAAAAAAAACAAATTTAAAACTAATATAGATGCTCAAAAGATACAGTACACACACACACACACACACACACACACACACACACACACTAATGGTATCTACAATGATGCAGTGATCACCATTACAGGCTCATCATAACAAAACCAGTGTGATGCTGGCACAAAACCAGACATGTGTATCAATGAAATAGAGAGAACCCAGTTATAAACCCACACAGCTATATCCATTCAATTCTTGACAAAGTTGTCAAAAATACACAGCAAAGAAGATATAACCTCTTTGAAAAGTAGTGCTGGATATCTACAGGTAGAAAAACAAAATCAGTGCCTGTATGTCAATGGCTCTAAATGGATCAAAGACCTTGATGTGAGAGCAGAAACACTGACACTTTTGGATGGGAAGGGAAGATAGAGTTGCAGACATGGCTCTCTCAGAACTCCAGTTGCAGGAGAAGCAAAGATAAAATTTGACAAGTTGGGGGCGGGGGTGAAGGGCTCATGAAATTTAAAAGTTTCTCTGCAGTAAAGGAAATACTCAGATGACTAACAATACATGTCCCAAGGGGAAAAAATGGTACTAAAAAAAATCCTATTTGTGTTCATCAACTGCTCCTCGATCTACCTAGTGTCCCTCCATTGAAGAAAGCTGATTACTCCCTCTCCCAGCAGTTAGTACTTGTGGATAACTACGTGACTATTCATGCCCACGTGCTGTCCTCCCTGCTGGGGTCTTGTCTGGCTTGAGAGTGTATGGGTCTTGTACTTGCTGTCACAGTCTCTGGGAGTTCATAGGCACCTGCTCTGTGGTATCTGGAAAATGCAGTTTCCTTAAAAGAGCCAACCACCTCTGACTCTTACAGTCTTCCTTCTTTCTCTTCTTCATAAATCCAAGCCTTATGGGAGGGGGCCACATAAGATCCATTTAGGGCTGAGAGCTCCAAAGGTTCTCACTCCCTACACGCTGTTTGGTCATAGGTGTCTGGGTTAATTACTATGTCCTGCAAGAAGTATCTCTGGTAAGGATTCAGCAGTGCACTAACCTAGGGTATAGCAATGTGCCATTTGCAGTCATTTTATAGCTATATTCATTTAGCAGAATGATAGTATCAGGCTCTTGGCCTCATTAACAGTATAAGTCTGGCTTCCGTCTCAAGGAGTAGACCTTAAACCCACTCAAAAAGTGATTGATTACTCCCCTAACATTTGGGTCTAATAAATATAATAATTATTATTTCATAGTGTTAATACATACTATTATTATCCTCAAAACTGGATATCCTTTTCTTTTAAAAAAAAATCTGAACATAAGCTAAGACCCTAAATCAAAATAACCTAAACCTCTGGTTCCTTATTCTTGATAAATCTCAGATCAGAAATGTTCAGGGTGCTAAAGCTATATGAGCAATCAGGGTCTCCACACACCACCAAAGAAATAGACTCACCCATGAAGGAAATGTAAGTAAATTCTGTCTAGTGTCAGCAGGGCCCAGTTGGTGCCAGTTGACTCGAACCTTTTTCAAGTCAACTGTGGGACACTTTACAGCACAAGGTTAGTGCTGACCATGGGCATTCACTGACATGGAGGCTGGTGAGAAGCACTGACTCTGTGACTTTCTTCTTCACTGAATTTATTCAAAGCTTCTTTGCTTTCACTTCTTCCTTAAGGCAAGTGCTTTGCACCTCTGGTGAGAGAGCTCTCACTTGATGCTGAGCAGACAGAGCAGCGGTATAGCTCTCTAGTTGGGCTTGCTTTGGCCTCACTGGCTCGTCTCTTGGGGAACATTTTCACCGTGATCATATATTAGTTCCAATTAGGAAATCTATCCCATCACCTAAATGAAACTGGGGTGTATGTTTCTGAAATCCCTGCTCAAAGAGGCGAGTGAGAGTCAGTTCTTCCCAAGGTGCTCCTCTGCAATTACCTGATGTTGTGCCCTTTGGGCATCCATAGATTCATTAGGCACAGTTCCTGTAGGACATAGACAGGACCTGCTTGAACATCTGAAGTATCTCTAGTTTTCAATGTCTCTCAGTAATTTCTTAGGTATGTTTCACGTGTCATCCCTCTGATTTGCTCCCTGGACATGGATGCAGAGTAGGATCTGGGGTGAGTGGTGCAAGGGGACATCTGAAGCATCAACAGTGTGGGGCTAGATCCTATTTGGTACTTTGCGGCACACAACAAATTTTATCACCCCAAAATATTATCCTGATCACCAGTTCCTACAAAAGTGAAAAGACATTGGGTGGGGGATGCTATGTGCTTCAACTGTTTCAACCATGACTGCCTGGGCATAGTGGCTCCAGGTTCCCTTGGGCCAGCACTCCATTTCCCCACATATATCATAATCTCCATGAACATTTAGTGGCCTTCATAGTACTCCTTATTACTTTTTTTAGATCAATGAGTGTGGTCCTGCTTTTGTAGAGACAGCTACTAACCTTTGAGCAAAAACATCACAACTTTGTATCATACTCTAAAATCACAAACCATATTCCCTAAGGCTTCATGCCTTGGTGCAAACTCAGAAGTTAAGTTTTAAAAGCCCAATATCATCTGTTCAATCTAGAAAATGTCACAGTGCATGACTAAAACCCAAGGCTAAGAGTCAGAGGGTCTGGTCATATCAATAGCCTTCCCTTGTAAACATCCATGTGTTCACGTGTGTCTTTGCTCATTTATTTGTATTTATTTCACATGTGAACCTATGTGACAATGTTTGTTTCTCTGAGAGTTTGCTAATTCTAGACTCCTCCTAGGTCCAGGGAGGGATAGCCTGAAGATTCCAGCTTGTATCAAGAGGTAAGAGCTAAGCAGAGCCTGCTTCATTTTTCCTCTCTCCAATTTTAAAAACCAGAAAAGTCGCTTTGCTCATCTCGGTATGAAATGAGTTCAAGCAGAAGTGAAAGGGGGCAGGGAAGACAGGCAAGGGAACTTCATATTTTGCACCATAAAGAGAGGTCTGTACTCTTCACTGTGGGCTGCTCAGAGTTCACTGTTAGCAGTTTCTTTAGTCTAAGTTAACCCTGCCTCCAGCCCCCACCCCAGAGTCCAGATGGGGCTTGAAGGATGTAAGCTTCAACATCCTTGATAGGCATCTAGACTCCACTACACAGAGAGACAATAGCAGGGAAGCATGTGAGAGAAAGGAAGGACGCTGACACCACAGCTCTCACGTGCTCAGCGCTTGAGAGGGCAGGACTGAGCTCGGAGAAGGTTGACTGCCCTTACTTCCTTTCCTTCTGCCAGCCACAGATGAAATACACTTTCCTGTATTTCACAGATGAAATATTTTAGGGTGTTAGCCCTCACCTTCTTACATCACCAGCTCTCGAACAAAACACAACCTAAAGATTTAATTCCTTCTCTGCCCATGGAAGTATATGGTGACGGGCAGTATACGGTCTGGCATTTTCGGTTGCAGAAGGAAATCCAGTCTGGAGCACTAGCGACCATTTAACACATGTTCTTCACTAATTTATTCATGCAAATTAAAAGTGAGGATTCTCATATTTAACAAACAAATTCACCACTTCTGTTTATATTTGAATTTCAGTAACCAATGGCTTTTTTAAAACATGAGTATATTTCCCAATATTACATGGCATGTTGTTGCAGTAAGAATTATTTGTTATATAAAATCAAAACCTAACTAAACACTCACCATTCTATTTAGAAGCCTGGTTTTCAATTCAAAGCCCTCTGCTGGGTGCTAGGTCTGCAATATAAGCAAAACACAGGCTGTGTTTAACCAGAGCAGGAACAGATGTGATAATGAGGTCGCAGGTAGACAACAGGTTCAGAATGTTGTCTTCTGAGCATCTCTTTCCAACCATGCGAACCAACTGCCAGCGATTATCGTCATGTTCACTGTTGACCATGGAGTGAGCTTGCATTGATTTATGTGTGGAATTAGTGTGACTTTGGCACACTGCTTGTCAAAGCTATATTCATCTGCATCTTCCTTGTGTTGACAGCCATGGTAGCTACAGAGAAGCCAGCCATGAACCATCCTTGAACAGCCACTACTTTCTTTTCAGCATTCAGATTGCTGAGGAGTGTCTATCTTCATCAAGGGTGATGCCGATCTCAAAAGGGCAGAGTTGACTCTTGAGAAGGTGAAAATCCTCTTACTCTTGTTTAATGACTAAAAGATGCTTTGGGTTGCAGTCAAACATGTGGTATTAAATTTTGATAGAAGAAGGGGTCAGATCTTTTAAAAAAATGATGTCTGAGAAGAATGACCATGTGGGGCAGTGGATAGCGCCACCAGACAGAAGAACTCGTATGGCAGTAGCAAAGATCAGAACCCTGATAAAACTCATAACTGAGAGTGGGTAGGAGTCTGAATTAGCTCCTGACCAGATTCTTGTCCATGACACCCACTAAGAGGACCGTGTTGGTCACGTAGCATAATCTCTGGTTCACCCTGAGTAAGTTGTATGCATCTTCATCCACCATGAATAAAGCAGTTTGGACAAGCAAGGACAGTCTCCTTCATCAAGGACCACCATGGGGTTGGGGGAAGCCTTTGTCATACAGAGTCACGCCTAAGTCTCCCACAGAAGACCCCTCCACATACCTGGCACTCACACTGAGCTAAGTTGGATTTCCCACCGACATCCACACCCTCAGGCCCTGTTCCCAACTCTTCACAGTCCCCAGGGCGGGGTACACAGAATGATGGGAGCCCCATTCTCAACTCCTTGTGGTTCTCAGCAGCAACTGACTACCCAGAAGTTTGAGAACCACAACCTCTGTCAGACCCCTATGTTAGACTTCGTTTTGCTTCCCCTGGGCTCTCAGGAGCACAAGTCTGGCACCCAATTAGCCACATTCCAACACCCCAGTGGTGAGACCCACATGACCATTAAAAAAAAAAAGATTGAGAAACACTGGTCCAAAGTTTCCCAAGGCCCATTAACAGACCTCAACAAAATATAAAATTTATAAGACAGACACAAGCCCCTACATGCTACTTTGGAGAAATGAAATGGAAAGAATATAAAGAAATAGTTACAAGTTGTGGCAAGCACGCAGAGGAAAGCTCGTAGGGGCTGGCCCTGAATTACTAAATGCAAGTGTGATTTCAGACAGGTTTGTGAAACTTAAGATGTCTTCGTTGCTCTCCAGCCCTTGTTTCTGTAGACTTTAAGTTGGTTTTTGCACAAGATGAGAAAGGTCTTCTTATGCTTCTTAGTAGCTCCAAACGAGTTTTATTCAGAATCAACATCTGCCTGTTTTAATTCTCTTCTCTCTGGGTGTGTGTGGGGGACCTCTTAGGTGAAGGTCAGGTTCACAATACCAAGGAAGCTGAATGGCAGGCAGGAGTGATCCATGCTTGCAATCCTATCGCTCCACAGACGTAGGAGGATCACAAGCTCCCGCCTTAGCAATACAGCACAGCCCTCTCTCACACAACTAAAGCCAAGAACACCTAAGGGACAGAAGAACTCTCTTGTGAGCAAGTCCAACATCGGCTCAACCCCAGGATATAATTCTTCCTGATCGTCAGTTTAAATAAAAAGGAAAGAAAATAAAAGAAAAATGTGTTGTTGTTGTTGTTGTTTTTTAAATAGGGAAAAGCTGTACATTTCCTACAATCAGCCAAATCTGAATATATATTCCTGAGTAGTCTGTGTGAGGCTCATGGGTGATTAAAATTCTCACTGCCATATTGGGCACTTAATTGAGAAGCTGCGTCTCAGCCCCATAATGGACCCCAACGAATCTTATTCTTGTGTGAGTGTGTTATCCGATGTGGGTGTAAACACATGCCACAGCACGGCAGGAAAGGACAGGTCTGTGGAGTGAGTCTGTTTTCTCCTTCCACCTTCATGTGAAATCAGGCACTGAACTCAAGTCACCAGGCTTGTACAACAAACATTTGCCATCTCACCTGCCCCAGTTTCATGATCTTGAAACTTTTAAAGACAGTAGGCCACTTACATTGCTAAATGTTCCCATTTTGGATTTACCCAGTGTTTCCTTAAAAGTTGAATCCAGGTTGTACAACTTTAACAGCAATATCTCTGCAGTGACTTGCACCCTCCCAGATGGAACAGGATTTGAACTTGTTTCTTCATTGATGATGGTTCTTTGATCACTGATGAGTGTTGCTTTAATTTTTTCAAATCCTATTTTTAATGATAGTTCTTAAATGCTTTAACCTTCCTTTTAGCCCACCAGAAGTAGTGGGAAAGGAAGGATATGGGGGAAATGGACCTGTTTTAAATGGTTTTTAAGAGCCACCCCCATCTGCATTGTCTGGAAATCAGCAGTCCAGTTCACAGGTCAGCAGCAGCAGCTCAAGCCACTCGCAAACACTTCACAGATACACCAGCAGTCCAGTTCAGTAGAGTTGGGATAGCAAACGTGGATCAGCAGTGGTGACGCTACCTAGCAGAGACAGCCAGGCCTCAGCCTCCGCACAGTCAGCAGGAGGGACAGGGCCAACAGGAACATCAGGAAAAGTTCTTTCGCCTGTGCTTCTCTCAGCAAAGAGAAGATCAAGTAGAATACAAGACCAACAAGCATTTAGCTATGCAAGCAAGCCAAGCTCAGCTCCATCACTGTCCATCGAGTCCTTTTTGTGCTCCCTCCAAACATCACATGTCCTCCACAGGTCTTGCCTCAGCACACACTCCTTCTCATGTTTGCCTTAGCAAAACACCATCTGACTTTCCAAACAACCCTTACGTTTCCACTTTAGATGAAGTAGAGGAAAAAAACTATATGTATGTATGTTGTACACACACACATATATATGTATGTATGTATGTATGTATGTATATATGTATGTATGTATATATATATGTGTATATATGTATGTATATATGTATGTATGTATATATGTGTATATGTGTATATGTGTATGTGTGTATGTGTGTATGTGTGTATGTGTGTATGTGTGTATGTGTGTATGTGTGTATGTGTGTATGTGTGTATGTGTGTATGTGTGTATGTGTGTATGTGTGTATGTGTGTATGTGTATATGTGTATATGTGTATATGTGTGTATGTGTGTATGTGTGTATGTGTGTATGTGTGTATGTGTATATGTGTATATGTGTATATGTGTATATGTGTATATGTGTATATGTGTATATGTGTATATGTGTATATGTGTATATGTGTATATGTGTATATGTGTATATATGTATATATGTATATATGTATATATGTATATATGTATATATGTATATATGTATCATGCAAGTACAAGGACCTGAGCTCTGTCCCCAGATGCCACGTGATGTAGCACACTTTGTAACCCCAGGCACTCAAGCTTGAACTCTTCCCTCCATAGGAGTGCACACACTTGTACACATGCGCCTATTCCCACACAAGAGCCTATGCAAACATGCATGCATACATATGCAGTAAGAGCATAGCTTATTGTTTTGCCTTTTATTATTTTCTGGGGAAGTAAACTGAAATGCCCCAAGTCCCCATGTCAATACCTCATTCCTGTTAAGCCTCTCCAGTGTGCCCGTTTACTTATATATACCCCATAGACATGGTTTCTCATTTAATTCTTCTCAAAACATTATAATAAAATTGTTGTGAACATGAAATGATCCCAAATTTGGCCAATGAAAGCCTGTTTGGGTTAGTTTCTCCATCTTTCTCTTCTGTGCTTGTCTCGTGACTTCCCTGTGCTAACTCTGGAATCAGCCATTTCTTTAGTAATAGGAGAGGAGGGAGAGGAGCTGGCGTCGAGATGGAAAGTGAATAAATATATCAATTAATTAATTAATTAATTAATAAAAAGTCTCTTCAAGTCGTATTTACCTTTTAGATCTGAAGCTATATTGTTGAGTTTTTTCTTCCTCATCCTCTCAGTTGTCAGAAGGGGAGGATATAAATGATGTGAATATATTTGCATATGTTTACATCTATAATTAGCTTAGTCTATCTAAATATTTACATATAAAATGGGGCTATTACAACACTTGATTTGAAAATGTGAATCTGTGCCTGTATAATGGACAAGAGGGAAAAGTACAACAAATTTTGTGTTTACACAAACAGATTTCAATTTTAAAAACAGTCCGCAAAGCTGTCAAAGAATTATTTTTTTTAAAAATTCCAGAATTATATCTAGTACATAATAATATTTATATTTAAAACCAATGATATATGTATATACAAATATATTTACACATTTTTATGTGTAAATCAATACAAAGAAAGTAAATTATAGCATGGGAAATTCTCATCCAAAAAGGCAACTGTTGTGGAAGAGAAATTTGTTCTTGGCAACTATTGGTGCTATTTGCATATTTTGTGAAACTATTGTATGTGTTCAGATAAAATACATTTATATAGGTTAGAGAAGCTTTTTTAAAAAAAGAAAAAAAGATAGCCGGGTATGGTGGTATATGCCTTTCATCCCAGCACTCAAGATGCAGAGGCAGGTGGAACTCTGTGAGTTCAAGGCCAGCCTGGTCTAGAGAAAGTTCCACGACAGCTAGGGCTGCAGAGAATCACTGTCTCATAACACCAAAGAACAGAGGGGGGGGGAGGGAGGGAGAGAGAGAGAGAGAGAGAGAGAGAGAGAGAGAGAGAGAGAGAGAGAGAGAGAGAGAGAGGAGGGAAGAAGGAAGACAGATAGACAGACAAGCTGAACACAGAAAACTGCACCCAGTCAAACAAGACAGCACACAAAATACAAACATGTGTGGATGCATGTACATATAGTGCATGCAGTATACACACAATACATACACACACATACACTCCTTTAAGATCTACCAGCTATATCAGTTTGTTTTGTATGTACCTCAGCTGATGCTTCCTCTTTGGCTTCAAGCCACCCTCTGTGATGGTTCCTTGTCACTGTCAACTTGACTAAGTCACCTGGAAGACACACCTCTCAGCTTACCTGATGCGGTGCTTTCAGAGAACATTCACTGTTGGAAAACTCACCCAAACTCTCATCACTGTGCTTTCAGTTCCTTGGAGGAGTGGAGCTTTCAAACCATGAGCCAGCATGAGCCCTTCCTCCCTTAAGTCCCATTTGTCATGTGTTTTGTGACATCAACCTCAAAATAAGTCCAAAGTTGTGATACTCCTGATACTTACGTCATAGACACAACTTTAGGTCCTTTGCTAGGTAAAGACCCACATTTGCTAACCCTTGAATCCGTTGTCCATAAACTGTACTGCCATGTGTAACAGTTCCCTGTCTCAGACGCATGTGTGTGTCCCTGATGAAATATTTGAGTTTTGTGTTCCAGTTTTGGTTTTCAATAAACTCTTGATTGTCTTGACTTTCTATGGCATAACAGCATTTACTGGGTCATATGTCACAACAGAACTGACACAATTCAAAACTCAAGGTCATGCAACTATATCTCAAGTCCATCACCGAAGAATTGTCGACTTTTCTATAGTGGAGTCCATTTCTTCAGTATAAATCCTACTGATCTGATTATAATTATTTGATGATTCAAGCTGTTTTACATAGCAGGGTCTCTCATCACTAAAATTGCCCCAGTCTCTGTGAAGATAGAGCCTTATCATCCACATTCAGGCCTGCCCTATATGATGAATGCTGCTTCACCCAGGATTTGGCTCTCACAGCACCATGCTGATGCCTACCTACATCCTGCCCTGCCCAACTTGTAGGCTATGTAAATGAGTGTCTTATTAAAAGAAGAAATGGAAAGGGGCAAGAAGGCAAAACAATTACTTGGGGGGGGCGGAAGAATAAAAGATACTGACATTACCTGGGGATACTTTCTCTTGGATTTACATTGTAAAATAAGTTATTGTATATTTGTTCCTTTCAAGGTGAATGTGAAATTTTCCATCTTGAAGAGTAGTTGTAATCACCTGCAGCTAAGCCTCGGGGGCCTAGGAGCACCCCCTACTGGAGGGAGGGGGTATTTCATGTGGCTCACCAGCCTTCAGGAGCTCCTCCCAAAGCCCCTCCCCTTCCTAAAGTTACACAAGAGGTAAATAATCTGCTGAGCTAACACTGCCGCTGTATACAGCTCACAGACGCTAAATGACCCAGGCAGATCGCAAGCATGCTAGCATACCTGACACCTGAGGGATACACTTTTAGGATAATACATAGATGGAGCCTGTCCAAGAGAATCACTCAAAATATTCTTAGGCTTTATACATATATTTAATAGAAATGACAAATTTATGTGAAAAGTACTAGAAAAAAAACTATACATGTGATTTCCTTAAAATAAAATTAAAATAATCAAACCGAAAAGGAATCGTCTTTGTTCAGTTTTGTCAATGTGATACAAACCTAGACATATATTGAAAGGGGATATCTTGATTGAAATTAAGTGGATTAAACTGGTCCAAACTGGATTAGACCAGTCTAAAGTGGATTAAACAGGCAGGCTCTTTTTTTTATTATTAGATATTTTCTTTACTTACATTTCAAATGTTATCCCCTTTCCTGGTTTCCCCTCCAAAAACCCCCTATCACATTCCCCCACCTCCTTCACCAATCCACCCACTCCCGCTTCCTGGCCTTGGCATTCCCCCACACTGGGGCATAGAACCTTCACAGGATCAAGGGCCTCTCCTCCCATTGATGTCTGACTAGGCCATCCTCTGTTGCATATGCAGCTAGAGCCACGAGTCCCTCTGTGTGTTTTCTTTGGTTAGTGGTTTAGTCCCAGGGAGCTCTGGGGTTACTGTTTATGTCATATTGTTGTTCCTCCTATGGGACTGCAAACCCCTTCAGCTCCCTGGGTTCTTTCTCTAGCTCCTTCATTAGGGACACTGTGCTCCGTCCAATGGATGGCTGTGAGCATCCACTTCTGTATTTGTCAGACACTGGCAGAGCCCCTCAGGTGACAGCTGTATCAGGCTCCTGTCAGCAAGCTCTTGTTGGCATCACAATAGTGTCTGGGTTTGGCAGGCAGGCTCTTAAACAGGATCAAGCTAGTCCAAACTAGTCCAAGCCTGTCTAAACCTGTCTACATCCTATTAAACTGGATAAAGCCCATCCAAACTGTAATAAACTAGTCCAAGCAGGTCCAAACTGGGTTGAAATGCTCCCAAAGGCAAGGGCACAGATTAGGATATGACCAGGACCTTGACAATGGACAAGCTGGGGAAAGGATGAAGTTGAGTTAGGGCTAAAAGTGAGAGTGTAGGTTTGGTGAAGAACTGAAGGAGATGGAAGCTAAGGGTGACTCTTACATTTCTGATACAGTGGCTGCACACTTTTCTTAGGAATTCTACAGCTCCTCTGGATGACTAAACATGGCACCGCAGAGTGGCAAGGTCTTCTCTAGTCTGGACTGGTCTGAACCAGTCTGGGCTATGGAAGTCCTGAGAATCTTTTTAGAGTCCCTTTCAGCTTTACAACCCAGCTTCTGCCTCCTGCACACACAGCCGGTGCTCATTGATTCTTAGTTTCTTGGTCTCTGGACCCGAATGGCCTCCACTAAAAATGGACCCACAGCCAACCCCCTCCCTCCTACCCTAGCAGTGTCCCAGGTGCACAGCCTGGGGCCCGGGGGTGGGGGGCAGTGCATGCAGAGAGTCACTGGGCATTCCAAAGCCCCAGCAGGTGCCACTCATGCCTCAAGGCCAGAGCAACCTTCCTGCCCCACTGCTCCAGGACACAGTGTTGCCAGTGAACTACCGGAATTGGATAGAAAGGGAAAGCTGAACCTAAGAACTCATTTTTTAAAACTTGTTTTTACATTTACTTGTGTACTGGGGAAAGGAGAAATAACAATGCCCTTGTGGAGGTCAGAGGTGAACTTGTAGCATCAGTTGGGTTTTCTCCTTCCTCCCTGCGTGTTTCCTCTGGAAACTGAACTAGTACCTTTATCTGTTGAGCCATCTCTCCTGTCCAGGGGAGCCCTCCCCTGCTTTTAAAAACTAAGAGTCATGCACATGGGTGTATTACTCATATAGATGTGTGTGTGTGTGTGTGTGTGTGTGTGTGTGTGTGTGTGTGTGCGTGTGCGTGTGCATGTGCGTGTGCGTGTGCGTGTGCGTGTGTGTGTGTGTGTGTGTGTGTGTGTGTGTGTGTGTGTGTGCCTGACCCTGTGTAGAAGCCATAAGAGGCAGGGTCTCTCTGTGAAGCCAAGGCTGAGTTTTCCAGGCCAGACTATCAGTCAGCAAGCCTCAGTCATCCTCCAGTCCCTGTCCCTTACAGAGCAGTTTGTTACTAGAGCACAGAGCGTCTGAATTCAGTCCCATGATCGCATAACCATCATCTTACCCTCTGAGGTGTCTTGTCATCCCAGGACACACTTGAAGGAGGGGGCAACTCCAGAGCTTCCCAACATTCGACTGCCTTTCTTCCTTTTTTATTATTTTTACTCCCCCACCTCCCCCCGCCGCCCTATCTGTAGTGCTGACTCAGCTCTGAGACCAGAGAAAGGGAATTGGGTGTCTTTCTTTGCCACACTCTGTCTTATTCCCTTCAGATGGGGTCTACCACCTGAAGCTGGGCTACTAAGTTCCAGGGATCCTGCCTCCACCCAGTTCCATGTCTGGCTCTTTATGTGGTGCTAGGAGGTTGCACTCAGATCATAATGCTCTCTTAACACCGAACCTCCTTCCTCTCTCTCCTCATTTACTTATTATCTACTCTTTTACTTTGTGAGTGCCTGTGTGTATGTGTGGGGGAGCGGGATAGTTGTAAGGGCGGGGATTGGTTACGGGGCGGGGGGGGGGAGCGGTATCAGAGGGGAGGCCACTAAACTGGGCGATTCCTCCACACACACAGGCTCCTGATGCTGCAGGAGACAAAGTGGAGGGGAGGCAAGAAGTGGGAGAAAGAGACCCACAACGCAAAAAAAGCTTGCTGGCCATGGGGTACTAACTAGGGTCCCCTCTAAGTCTCATAGCCTCGCCCACAGCTCAGTCCAGGTGAGTCTCCCTCGCGGCCGCCAGGGGGCGCCCAACTCACCTTGGGAGGGCAGGGACCAGGACCAGGACCTGGGCTGCAGGAGGTGCAGAGATGCAGCTCCAGAGCTGCCATCTGCTGACCGAGGCTAACTGAACAGGGCTCTTGTCAGAATTGGGGTGAGGGACCCCAAGGAGCAGGCAAGTTCGATGGGGCGAGCGCACTACGGAGCCTCTGCTGCTGGAAGCTAAGATACCCAGAACAGGTATCAGAGTGCCTGTGCCTATTCTCTGCATCCAGCTGCGCAGGTTCCTCTGCTGGGGGTGGGGGCACAGCATGAAGGGAAAAGTGGGGTCAGAGTGTGACAACCTGCCTCTTCTTTTCCTTTTTCTTCTTCCCCTCCCTTGCTTTCCCCCTATTCCTCTTTTTTCCTCCCTCCCTCCCCTTCCATTTCCTCTTCATCCTCCCTCCCTTCTCACAAAGGTGCACAGCTTCCCTCAAGCATCAGGCCAGCAAGCAGTTCTAGCCTTCACCTACCAGCTGCCAGGTACAGAGGTAGGAGTGTCTTGCTGGCCAAGTGGCTTGGGTGGATGGGGTGCTTCAGGCCTGGGAGAGGGAACCAAGGAGAGAGGGGTGGCCAAGTCACCAAGAGAGAGACCAGAGCCCAAGATCCTCTCACCCTGACTAGTGCTCACTGGGTGAGTGAGGGTGGGGTGAAAGGGGGCAGGCAGCTCTGGGTGAACAGGGTTTTCCTAGCCTGCAGCCAAGGAGCAGGTGGGACCTGGTATGGCAGCTCTGAGTGGGACATCACAGGGGCCACTCTGCAGACAGAGAGGTAGGAGAATGAGAGAGAGAGAGGGTCACTCTCCACTCAGGTCTGTACCCAAGGCTTGGGGGTGTTGGATAGGCTTCATTGCTGGCCCATAGCCTGGTTCAGGGCAAAGGCCTCTCTATGGAGCATGGGGCGACAGATCATCTGAGAAATGGTGGCAGGAAGACTTGTTTGGTGAACTCTTACGTATTCTTCAAAGCCCGGATCATAAAACCCATTCCTCCTCAGGGACTGATTCCCTAGGCACCCAGGACAAGACCAGTTTCCACACAGGTGGCTCTCCCTCCTGGCTCTTTATGACTACTATATGAGTTTCAGCCTCAAATTCTGTATTGGACAGAAGTGTGTTTGGGGTCAGAGGGATTTGAAGAGGGAACAGGGGAGACCTCTTGCATAAACCCAGAGGCAGGAGCAAGGCCAGGCCTCTGTCACCTTCCGGAGTCCTCGGCAGCTTTTCTCCCCAACCCTCTGGCCCCTCTGGCCTTTCATCTGCCTCCAGCTCAGGACCACCCAGACCTATGCCCCTCTTCTTCAGTGTCTGTGGGGACGACAGGGTGGGACCACCCAGACCTATGCCCCTCTTCTTCAGTGTCTGTGGGGACGACAGGGTGGGACCACCCAGACCTATGCCCCTCTTCTTCAGTGTCTGTGGGGACGACAGGGTGGGACCACCCAGACCTATGCCCCTCTTCTTCAGTGTCTGTGGGGACGACAGGGTGGGACCACCCAGACCTATGCCCCTCTTCTTCAGTGTCTGTGGGGACGACAGGGTGGGACCACCCAGACCTATGCCCCTCTTCTTCAGTGTCTGTGGGGACGACAGGGTGGGCCACAAGAATGCATGAAGAGATTAAAGTTGGTCTTCTGACCTTAAGTGAACTGGATTATAAGTTAGTCTTTTCTACCTCAAATGATCTAATTAACTAAACACACACACACACACACACACACACACACACACACACACACACTTGTGCCCAGTGACTTGCATTTTTAGTTAGTCCCACATATAGTCAAGTTGACTACCAAGTATACCCATCACAGTTGGGTTATCTCTGTGTAATATTTGTTATTCTTTCCCTGGAGAGCCGTCTACACCATCTGGTGTAATTGTGGGTGGCTGCACAGACATTGAATTGTCCCCACACACCTGTTTGTACAGTTTACACCATGACAATTCCATTACAGATAAAAGAACCCACCTCAAATGGTTCTCAGAGAAAGTTTTATTTTGTTTTTGTTTTAGGATTTGTATTTTTTTTATTTTTAATTATGTGGGGGTGGGGTGCCCACTTGTGAGTGACCCCAGAAAGAGTAACAGCTCCCTTGGAACTAAAGTTACAGGTGGTGGAGAGCCTCCCAGTAGGGGTTACTTGGAACCAAATGTGGGTCCTTTGCAAGAGCAATCCATGCTCTTAACTGCCAAGCTGTCTCTCCTGCCCAACAACAAAATCTCTTAAAAATATGTAGCACTTCCCCAAATTACCAGCTAGAGATGCAGGCTGTAGCCTGAGCTCCCGAAAGCAAAACGTAAATATAGCAAATGTCATTTGAGGGGGAAAAGGGTTTAATAATGAAGAGAGGAGACTAAAACAAAATTAAAAGTTATTCTTCAAATCTAACTTTGCATTGTAAAAACCAATATAAACTCATGGTAAGTAGTTTTAAATCTTTAAAAATAGATGTTTTCTGAATCTTTCCCAGAAAGGGAAATAAAATAGGTATCTGACATGGATGGAGGGAGGGAACTGAGGGGGGGGGGCTGGGCAGGAGGTGAGGATTAGGGGAGAGAGAAGGGAAATTGGCAAGGTGGGGCAGGGGGGGGGGGAGGCAATCTCTAGGACATGCCAGAGATCTGGGATGGGGGAAGTCCCAGGTGGCTTGTGGGGACGATGCTAGCTGAGACTCCTAGCAGTTGAGGATATGGAATCCTGAAGTGGCCATGTCCTATGGCCAGGCAGAACTCCCAGTGGAGGGAGAAGGACAGCAGCCTGCCCACAAAACCTTTGGCTCAAAATGTGTCCTGCCTAAAAGATGTGCATGGACAAAGATGGAGCAGAGACTGAGGGAATGGCCAGCCAATGACTGCCCTAAATCAAGACCCACCCTATGGGCAAGAACCAATCCCCGACAGTATTAATGATACTCGGTTATGCTTGCCGACAGGAGCCTAGCATAACTGTCTTCTGAGAGGCTCCACCCAGCAGCCAATGGAACAAATGCAGAGAAAGACTCACAGCCAAACTTTAGATGGAGCTCAGGTGTCTCACGGAAGAGTTGAGGAAAAAATTGAGGAACCCAAAGAGGACAGGTACTCCACAGGAAGACCAACAGAGTCAACTCACCTAGACCCTCAGGGGCTCCTAGAGATTGAATCACCAACCAAAGGGTGGGCATTGGTTGGACCTAGGCCGCTGCCCATATGTAGAAGATGAGCAACATGATCTTCATGCTGGTTCCCCAACAAGCCCCGCCCCGAATCCATTGCCTGCCTGCCTGCCTGCCTGTGGACCCCACTCCCCTAAAGGGACTGCTTTGTATGACCTCAGAGGATGCACCTATTCCTGCATCATTCCGGTGTGCCGGAGGGAGTTGGTACCTAGGAGGGGCTCCCCACTCTCAACGGAGAAGGTGAGGGTGGAATGGGGGAGGGTCTGTGTGAGGGGGTACCGGGTGGAAACAGACAAGGTGGGGCTAATATTGAGATAAAGTGAATAAATAAACTTAATAAAAATTAAAAATTAAGTACAATAAATGTTTTCCTAGGCTTGTCCTCTGAAAAGGCCTAGGAATAATTACCAAAAGTCAGCCATGAACAAGCACCCCATGCCTAGAGATGGTCTCTAAATACTATTTCCTGCTCATAGGCGTGCAGGCAGCAAACTGCAGAAATACTATGGAACAAATGACTCCATCTCTTCAACGAACACATGGAGAAAGGAAGGAGAGAGGGAGGAAGTGAGGGGATGGGCTGGAGAGCACGGGAAGGAGACAACAGGGCAGGGTTCAGTTGGGTTTGGTTGGGTTTTAGGAGAGCAAACCCTAGGCTGGAAAGAGTAGGCATACATTTTTTTGCAATCTACTTTTAATAAGGGTTCAATCTCTCCTCTAGCCCACCACTCAGCAGAGGGAGTGGTAGAGGAAAGTTATTAGGATGTGGGGGAAGTGGACCTGCTCATCAGTGGTTCTTCAGGAGTGATCTTGATCTTCTCTGGCACTAGTTCAGGCCCATAGCAAATATGACTTAGCAGCTGCAGACCAGTCCTCTAGGCAGGCAGACACCAGGCACAAACCAGCAGCTACAGTCCAGTCCTTTCAGCAAGCAGACACCAGGCACCAACCGGCAACCATAGTTCAATCCTGAAGGACCCACAAGGCTCCCCAACTGGCCTGAGGCAAGCTGCCACTGGGACCTCAAGAGCAGTTCTTGGCCGAGTGTCTTCTCTCAATGACTGTGTTACCACAAGCTGAGCCCAACCATGCTATGGAACCAATACATTAATGTCTTTAGTGAAGAATAGCAAGGTGGAGCAAAACAAAGCTCAGTGCTCATCTCCCATTGTCTGTGGGGTCATATTTATACTCCTTCGTCAAGATGAGTTCTTTCACGTGTCTGCTATAGCCAAGCATCCTTTCACCTGTGTCTGCTTCAGGAAAACAGTCTTTCACTTGTTTGCTTTATAGTAAGACATCCCTTCACCTGTGTGCCCCAGGAAAACATCATTTGATCTAACTTTCCAAAGAACTAGAAGTTTCTACTTCAGGAAAGATGTCCCAGTGGTTAGAGCACTGGCTGCTCTTGCAGCAGACTTGAGTTCAGTTCCCAGTGCCCATGTGGCCTGTTAGAACTGTCTGTAACGTCACTTCCAGAAGAGCCAATGTCCTCTTCTGCCCTTATCAAACAGCAAGCATATAAGTGGTGCACTAACATATATATCCAAGCAACACACACACACTAAAAACCAAATCTTTAATTTAAAAAAAAACTGAAGCGAAAAGCAAAGAAATCACAGAAGGCAGGATATCATCAGACATTATTTTAGTCCTTTCTCTGCATCCCTGCTGCCTTTCAAACACATGAAAATGTGCTTGCTTATAATGCTTATTGTGTCTCAAGAAAAATTTCAACCTTGGTCTTTGGTTTACTAAGACATTTCAAATGCCTGGAACTATAATGGCATATAGTGTATACTTAATATGTACTTGGAGAATGGTCTCTATCAGTGAGAAACATTGCCCTTCCTGTGTGGTATGGGACCCAGTGTGAACGATCCATATGGAAACTACCCAGAAGGCATCCCGCACAGTATGAATGACAGCTTTATCCCATCTGTCAGATGAGGGAACTTAGTAATGCTAGAGAGACCTTGGGAGCAAGTGATTATATAAATGAGCCCAGATATAGCCTTCCACCAACCCACTGTTTTTCCAATCCCTTGGAGCAATTTTCTTGCAGTGACAAGAGGGAAAAAGCATCAGGCAGGTTGCCATGTTCCTCCAAACCCTGAGATCCTTCTCCCAGGAAAGCCATGGGCAAGTATTCATCGAAGACACAAGTGTTTCCATCCACTGACTGGGTTTATTCAGAGAAATCCACCAATAGAACGTTCCCTTAATCTCCCATCTTCTTTTCTATCCATGTGACTGCACTCACTAGCCCCTGTTCCTGAACTCAGGTAGCTCTGCAGCCTGGCCATGCCACCCAGGCAAAGTGGAACTGTCCACACTTTACAGTCCTCAGCACTGCATGGCCAACTTCAGAAGATGCTGCCATATCTAACCCAGAATCTTTCTTTCCTTCCTCTTCCAGCTGGTGATGGAGGAAGCTTCCACCTAGCCATACTTATTTGGGAAAGGGATGCAAAAAGCATCAGAATGTGATACGGTCACTGTTTATTCTATTCACTGTTGCTTTCGGGTCATTCTGGGGCAGGCTCTTGTGTACCCCACATTCATGTAACAGTAGTGATATTCTAGAAAACACGGGGCTTTATGGTTAATGGAGCAGAAACTTCCAGTACATAATGAAAAACTCAGGTCTCTGATACGCTGTGTTCAAGTATTCAGTGACTGTCATGATTCAATTCTAGCCAAGAATTTTCTCAAAAAGAAAAAAATAAAAAATAGCTTATACATATTAACATACATATACAGATAGTTATCTGAAGAGAGTGTGCAGCTTTGCTTCATGACTCTCAACTTAAAGCTTGCTACAGATTTCACACATTTTGTTTAACCATGGCATTCTTAGGCCTTTTTTTTTTTACACAAAAGTGGGGGAAAGGGTATTCTAACAGCCAAGAACAAGTTTAACTGAACTGTAGGTTGCTCAAGGATGCACACACACACATGTAGGATTTTTGCTGGCTGCTCTGTCGTTGAGTCAGAACAGAGCAGCCAAGAAGATATGGATGTTTCTAATACCTTCTAACTAAACTTCCATGTGCTGAGCTGCATTCCTGGTAGAACAAGAGCATTGACCTAACATTCTTAAAAGTATTATCCCAGTATGCTACAAAAAGACAGTATGCTAGCTAGTCTTGATTGTTCATTGGGTTAATAAACAGCTAGGAAATTAACAAAGCACACCTCTGGCCATGTCTGTGATGGTCTAGATCTAGATGATCTAGAGAAGTTTAGATCATGGGAGTTCTGGTATAACAAAGGATGTCATCGGTTTATGAATTCAAGCTTTTAAGATTGCTGGAGGTTTGGTGTCTTTCTGTTAGCAGTTGGTCACCTATCCCTGGGAGTTATATCTTGCCCTGGCCCCTTTCTATGGCTTCCTCAGTATGTTTTCTGACTCTCACAAGATAATTACTCTTCCACCTATTCCTGTCTCTGTGGTCTTGCACCCAAGTAGTCGAGTGAAGGCTTAGCTCTCTGAAACTGAGACAAAACATCTCTTTTCTCCTGTAAGTTAATTTTGTCAGATATTTGGGTCACAACACCACAAAAGTAGCCACCCCTGGTTTCTTTACCATGTGTCTCTCTATGTGTCTTTCTATGTGTTTCTGTTGGTTCCGTTTCCCTGTTGGCTTTCTCTGGAATGAGGACCCCCCCCCCCAGCTTAAGACCTCTGTGTTCTTGTTAGAGACCTGAATACTTTGGTTCTGCCAGGTATAAAGTCTAATGGAGGTAAAACTGTCAAAGCAGTTCACTATGCATGACCCACTCACATACACCATAACTGTTTCCTAACAGGACGTTCCTTTCCATACAACATCTTAATGCTTACTAGTGAAACTATAATCAGAGAAATTTACTAGTGAAACTTACTAGTGAAACTATAATCAGAGAAAGCCCCCAAACCCTGCCTGTCCCCACTCCTGGAGTAGGTGCTTGTTTCACCACTTGGCTTCTGCTCATGTTCCCAGGGTTGTCCCTATCCCTGTGTAGAAGCAGGGAGAGTCCAGGCCTCTCATCCAGGGACCGCTGCCATCCAAGCAGAATGCACACACCCAGGGCTTTCTCTTCCTGGTGCCATGGATCTGGATGTAGGACTCTTGGCTTCTTCTCCAGTACCACTTCTACCTGCATGCCACCATGCTCCCCCCACCCCCATGATGAAAATGGACTAAATTCTGAAACTGTAAGCAAGCCCCAAATAAATATTTTCTTTAGTTATTGTGGTCATGGTGTCTCTTCTCAGCAATAAAACATTGACTAAGACAGGTAACCTAGTGACCTGCCAGTTACCCTGGAATACACTTCTGGATGTGAAGAAACCTGAGACTTCTGATCCCCATGAATCTGATTCTTGCAGGTAAACAGGTATACACCATCTTGGATCTTAAAGATGCTTTCTTCAGCCTCCCATTGGCAGAGGTGAATCAACCCATCTTTGTTTGTAAATGGGCAGACAAAGAGGGAGTTTACAATGGGCAACTTACCTGCCAGGTTGCCCAAGGATTTAAAAAATTCTCCAATCCTGTTTTATGAAACACTAAGTGTTAATCTCCTGCCCTTCTGCCAGAAGTTTCCCAGGACCATACTCTTACAATATGTAGATGATCTCCTCCTAGCCTTTAAAACTAAAATAAAGTATGAAAGGATTGCTACCAGAGTTACAGACCTTGATCTACAGAATGTTGACTAAGAAGGCCCAACTTTGTACATCAGAGGATTCCTATCTTGGATACCAGCTGAGGGGAGGCAGCCTGTCATTCTTCAGATCCCCATTCCAATGACTAAGAGACAGATTTGAGAGTTCCTAGGTCAGCTAGGTGATGCCCACTGACGCTGGATACCAGAGTTTACAGAAAGAGCAAGGCCTATAAACACCAGCACAAGGAAGTGCCTTAATTGGGACTGAGACTGAACAAAAGGCATTGGAGGCTTTAAAAACAGCTCTGAATTCAACTCCAGCCATGGAACTTCCAGTGTGTCAAACAAAGCCTTTTCATCTGTTTGTCCATGAAACAAAAATTAGAAAGGGGTTCTAATGCAAACATTGGAGCCATGGAAACTACCTATTGTTTGAACCCCATAAATGTAAGATGGCTCATCTTTTTAAGAGCTGTGGTGGCTACTGCTAGGCTAATACATACATACATACATACATACATACATACATACATACATACATACATTAACTCTGGGTCAGGATCTTATAGTACTTCACCACTGAGGCTCTCCTCTGAGGAATACCAGAATATTGGCTGTCTAATGCCCGTGACACCCAGTACCAGGCCCTACTCATAGACCACCATCCAGTCCTGTTGAGAAACCCACTGCCATCAGTCCTGATACCCTCTTGTCTGCTGATGCCCTGTAGGTGCTCATCCATGGATGTCACTAGATGAAATATAAAACCAGATATGTGGGAGCTGCAGTGGTGGCTTCCTTTGCTTTGTTTCAGGCTCTCTGTGTTCTATACAAGGATGGATTTCCTCTCATGAGATTATGTTTGGAAGAACATACATACTGCTTCCCCAGCTCAGAGACCAGCACTTGGCAAAACTCTCACCATCTCTCTCTAAAGTCACTACAGATCCTCCAGACCTCTATAAAGGCTGTTCCTTGAACTAAGAGATCCAGCTAAATCCCAAGTCTACCACCAATTTCCCCTTGTTCCAGACCAGTGATACCATCCAGGTCAAGTAGGTAGCCAAAGGGGCACTGGAACCAACAAGGCTTTCCCCATCTACAGACCCTGGATCCACCATACCCAGGTCAAGATAGTGAAAGCTCTCTTGATGCCAAGTGGACAGTCTCCAAATCATATACCCATTAAAATTGGGACTTTAATAGGCCCCAAACCCTTTACTCCAGTCCTTCCACCTCTACCTCTTCCTGAGTCTGGTGTTTTCAGTAATAGTATAGGATCATGGATCAACCCACATCACCCTCAGGCCTGGACCTAGGAACTGAGAAAGACAGTTATAGGGGAGATGATACATGAAATGTGTACCAGCAACCCATATTCCATCCTGGCCTTTACTCACTGATGCCCACTTTAAGCGTTTGGTACTAAAAGTTTCATGAATAAACAACAGTTAGATTCCCCTGCAGAAATTTTCCTACAAAATCAGAAAAGCTTAGACTTACTTCTTGTGAGAAAAGGAAGACTATGTATGGCTTCAGGAAGAATCTGTTGTTTTTATGCTAATCAGTTAGGAGTAATTTTAAGAAGTCTTGCCAGGGCTGGAGAGATGGCTCAGAGGTTAGGAACACTGACTATTCTTCCAGGGGTCTTGAGTTCAATTCCCAGCAACCACATGGTGGCGCACAACCATCTGTAAAATGATCAGATGCCCTCTTCTGGTGTGTCTGGAGACAGCTACTATACTTAAATACATAAAATAAATAAATAATTCTTTAAATTATATGGCCAATTAGCAGTGTGTCCATAATTTGACTCATTCACTAAGACCAGTGAGGAATGTAACTGGCCTCTAGACCTTAATAGGCTCCCAGATCTTAGCACAACGGACTATGGGCTGGAAGTACCATAAAAGTCAGCATAAAGACAGCACTACCTATCTAAACAAAAACAAAAACCTACTCCATCGAAGACTATAGATCTAGGAAAGTCTCTAACTGTACTAACCTTGCTTTCTGGCTTCTGTAGTTCTGTTTCTGGCTAACTGTTCTCATTGACTGAAGTATGTTACCCAGGGTTATAATTTTGTGCTTAAAAGCTCACATGCAAAAGGATTGGGGCTATACTGGGATCCCAAACACCCAATGTAGTCTCCGAATAGCTAATAAAACTTTCTATTGGTTTAAACTAGTGTCTGAATAGTTTTCTCTGGTGAGTACCCCATAACACTACCCGTCGGGCTTCAGAGTAGACAACAGAATCTACTCATTTGTGAGGAGACAGATTTACTGCAGGATATCAAGGAGGAGACTAGAAAGGTTGACACCAAACAAGGCCTCCAGGTTCAACTCTGAGGATCAAACAGAGCTAGCAAGCTGGCTCCAGACCCTTACGACTCCTGCTGCCATTGGGAATGCTCTCGGACATAAAGGCCATCATCAGCCTACAGAAACTCAGAAGAACAAATCCACCCATCTCTGCCATCCAGCTTCCTGGAGACCCAGAAGGCCACAACATATTACACCAAGCCCTCGCCTGAGTCTCTCTTTAGTGGAATAGAGGCTATGTGCAGAGACCTTGGCTTACTGAGCAAGAGGTCACTCTAAAAGGAAGTTGAGTTATTTTAAAAATAGGCACTTTTCAGTATTTGACACAGAATCCATTTTAAATTGTGTGTTTGTGAATACATGTGTGTCTCTGCACACACACTTCTGGCATAACTAGGAAAAATGGGAGACAGGAGTGTGTCAAAGTGGTGTCTGGATTGTGTGTGTGTCCTTCTGTATTCTATAACTCTCTCCCCTGACACCTATAGATTGTTTGCCCGTTTCTACTTCCAGTCTCTATTCAAACGCTGCTTCCCCAAGAGGTTTCCTGCTCCCATTTGATTCGAGGCATGCCCCAGGCCCTACCAAGCTCCCCCACCTGTTTCCATATTTCTCTGGGCACTTCTCACCCTCTGACATTATTTTATGTTGATTGTCCTACCTAAAATTAATCTCTCCGAGGACAGGGGCCTTTACCTGCCAGCTTCTCTCACACGTCCCCAGTGAATCTTTCAGAGGCCAAGATATGGCAGGCACTGAAGCAACAGCAGTGAGATATGAGGCTTATGTGAGGCAGAGAGTGTCAGGAGGTGAAAACTCTACTCTATAAACTCAAGTATTTGTAATATCCCATTCATATTTTATAAAGCAACAAATGTTTATTGACATTTAACAGGTCTAACAGATAACCCCAGAGATCTTGGGGTTTCCAGGCTAAAGGGAGACCAGTCTCCTCCTATCTGACAATCCTGCCATCAGCTTCCCAAATTCTCTGCAAAAGCAGAGACAGGATGGCAAGTGACCCAGGAGGCTGTGGGGCCAGCACTGAACATGGCACACATGCATTCCTCATATAGTCCACCAGCCGGAGCTCTACCACAGTCCTTTGCCTAACTCAGGGGAGGGAGATGACCTGGTTACAGCCCATGAAGCAAAGGCTGCCAGCCTGGACAGCACTACTATAGTTTAGCCAAGGGAAAATTTCAAGGACATTTTCCAAGAGCTTATCACTCCCAGAAGAAAGAGTTGACATATGGAACCAGAAAAATCTGAATTCAAATTTAGGCCACCCTGAACTATGCGACCTTAGTGGTTATTCAAGCGCTCTGACCTACATTCCAACTCTGACGAACTGAAATTGCTAAAGAATTCAATTAACTTGAATTCAGAAACTTGTATTGAATGTGTGCAACTTTAAGTGCAGTACGTGGAACATAGGAACATTTAACAAATGCTAACCATTAGGAAGAAGAGGGAGGAGGAGACAAGAGCGAATAGAAGCAGTAAAAGAATGAAGTTATAAACATAGGCGCAATAAAGGTGGGCTAGCGAATATTCCTAAAGGCTTTTAACAGAGATAGATGCTGTGTAGAAGCATGAGAGAGCAGGTGTGTCCCAGAAATCACAAGATTTCTAGTAGTACATTTACATAATAAAATTAGTTTCCTGGAAATCACTCAGCCCTGAAAGATTAGAAACAAAGAAACTCTAACGTGCTCAGGAGCTGTGTCCTGAAAATACAGGAAGCCACCAGCATCTTAAAGCTATGCGTTCAGCTCACTACACATTCAGCTCAATCTACAGACGGCCTTTCTGGGAGCTGTAGAGCGATGACTCTGCATAGCTGGTGATAGGGAGGGTTGGCTGCTATCACTGCTATCTGGGTTCGGGGAGCAAGGCCAGAGCCACAGGTGTGCTGGATGGAGGGGTGTGACACTCAGTTCAAAGACAGCTGGGAAGACCGTTGTTGATTGAACGTTATCGAGGAAGTCTAGGATGATAATCCCAGATACTTGTTTTGGGCAGTCAGGCAACAATGATACCTCAAATGCATTGAGCAAAGCAGACCCAAAAGCCTATTAGCCACTTTGTGGTCTCCACAATTGTTCTTCATGTTGCTCTTTATTCACCAAAATCTAACATTCTAAATATGCTCCCAAGACAATTAATTCCCTGTAGATCATCACTTTGTGATCTTAATCTTTTCCTTTTAAAGGAATTGTGTATATATATATATATATATATATATATATATATATATATATATATATATATATATATATTGCAACTCTTCGCCACCGGTACTTTCCAATCAAGCCACAGTCTCCTTGTCTCCACAATCTTTGCAGGTTGTGTATCTCACAGCCTTCTCCCATGTGTCATCTTCTGTCAGCTCACAGCAGTCCATCCCAGACGACAAAGCACAAGCCGAGAGGAGATGTATGAACATCCCCTACCCAAATGTTAGTTTAAAAGCCACAGGAAGAGGAACCCCAAGATAAATATAGCATCCATGTTTATGCAAACATAGGCTGAGTTATCACACTTCCCAGAGGCATGGGAAAAAATAACACCCCAAATATTTACATGAGTTCTGGGAAAGAATAAAGTCTCAGACCAGTGGCTTCTCGTTTTTTACTCTT
The DNA here is from genome assembly GCF_000001635.26 of Mus musculus. Classification (NCBI taxonomy): domain Eukaryota; kingdom Metazoa; phylum Chordata; class Mammalia; order Rodentia; family Muridae; genus Mus; species Mus musculus. Next base: position 87,424,142 of record NC_000069.6, read on the forward strand.
TTTCCCCCTGGCTTAAATATTAGAATTTCCACTAGAAAAAGAGGTTAGTTGATCTGCACAGGGTCTCTTTCTAAGAGCACAGCTATATCAGAAGCCAGAGTTCTACCCAGAAAGCTACTTCAAAAGAGAGAGTAAGATGATCATGAAAACTGACTGTTGTACAATGAAAGACAAAATCCTTGTTCAAAGCTCAAGGCGAAACAAGCAGGCAAGAGTGCCAAGATCTAAGCCTTTGTCTGTCTTTTGTGGACTCTCCTTTGACATTTTCTATTTGCTAACTAATGTCATCCTAAGAAAAACCACAATTTTAAAATATGAATGTGAAAACTCCTGCTCTCCCTTATATTTCCCAGTACTAACATTACCTCTCAGGGTAAGAGTGTCTAGTTCATAATATGGAATTGGCAAAATGAGACAGTCCCTATATACTGTTTACTGCAGCTTGTAAACACATATGCACTATTCTTATTAGAACAATGGAAACACAACTTTTTAAAAATATATGTTTCATCCATTAACAATGTATACATTCTACCAATAGTTATTAAGAAATGAGAAAGAGCTGAAGGTTAAAGCAGCCACAAATGCTTCCTCTCCCTTCCTCCTGATTTACCAGACTGACTGTTTAGTTAACATAAGGAATAGAAATGACAGCGGTAAGAATATTCTTCATGGTGGCGCTTTTCAGAATAACACTGTCTTCTTTATGCAAGAAACACAAGTTCTGTTTCAAGTGGAAAGTACAGCTCCTTGGGGGCTGCCAGTCACCCATGTTATACCAACTTTAAACTTGCTTTGAATTCCCTGACCCCTCTATGGAAGATGGGTGTACCTGGACACCTGTATTCAGAGGACATCTGTACTAGTGCTTTTCTCAATGGTGTGGTAAAGTTCCAGAAAGGAACAACTTATGGGATTTTAGCTCATGGTTCCAGGGGATACCATTCACTGTGGCAGGGAAGGCATGAAGGGTTAGGGTTATGGGGTTAGGGTTAGGGTTAGGGTTAGGGTTAGGGTTAGGGTTAGGGTTAGGGTTAGGGTTAGGGTTAGGGTTAGGGTTAGGGTTAGGGCTAGGGTGGGAGGCAGGAGCAGGGGGTGAGCTCCCAGTGTGGCAGGGGGAACAGAGGCTGCCTGCTCACAAGTAGACAGATTGGAAAGGAGAAAAGGAGGATGCCAGCACTCTGCCAGCTTTCTTCCTATTCAGTTGTGTTTCCCTTAAGAAAAGTGTGAAACCGTCCAGTAGATTTTTGTTTGTTTGGCTAGCTGGTTTTGTTTTGTTTTGGTTTGGTTTTGTTTTTGTTTAATGTGGTTGCTGCTGCTGCTGATGATGATGTTTTTCAAGACAGGATCTCACTATGTAGTTACAGCTGACCTAAAACTCACTATGTAGACCAGGCTGGTCTGGAACTCACAGGGATCTGCCTGCCTTTGCCTCTTCCTAAGTATGTGTGGCACTACACCCAGCTATTCGGAAGGTTTTTAATAAATCTTACGGTATTGCTCAAAATCGATTCAAGCTAATTCTCACACCAGCCCAGCAGCATCCAGCTTACAGGTGCCTCTCTTCCCACCCACCTTCATCCCCTGGGAACTCTGCCAAGCCCTCGATTTTCTCCTTCCTTCACACCCTCTCCATCCTCTCTTCTGGCCTATTCCCATTCCTTTGTACCCACCTGCAGTATTGAGGAACATTTTCTGCTGGGGCTCCCAGTGACCACACTGGGATGGAGCTCAGGTTGACGCTTCACAGGATCCTTCCTGTCCTCCATTATGATCCCTCCCGTTCCCACCTTCAACCCTGTAATAACAGTTGTCTCTCCTCCTACCTCAACTCCACTCACTGGAGACTCCAACTCTGATAGAGACCTAAGGTCTTCCTAACCCTTTCAGCTCTGCCTCTCCAGATTATTCTGTGTCTTATTGCAACCACATCCCTTGCAACCTACTTGCAGGAACCCCTTCTACACCACACCCATACCCCTGAAGGACCCTGCCTCTGATGAGAGCAGGATCCCCTTAGAGTCTTCCTCAACACTATCTCAGCATTTCCTCCTGGCCTATTGCTAGCTATCCCTCTCTGCCATCACTGACCTGCAGAAGCACCCTACACCATGGAGTCCACATCCACCACACATTCCTAAAATCCAGAGAGGACAACAGAAACAAAAGATTGAAACGCCTATGGACTTGACAGGGTGGTATCCCCACATTTGGGAATCAAAAGCAGTCAGATCTCTGTGAGTTTAAGGCCAAGCTGGTATACAGAATGGGTTCCAGGATGTTCAGAGCTACGTAATGGGACTGTCTCAAAAAAAAAAAAAAAGCAAACACCTCCCCTAAAACAAACAAAACAAAAACAAAAAACAAAGAGAACACCCACACAACAAAGACAAGACCAGATATTAACATCTAGAATCACCTTAATCATCCTAACTCCAGATGCTTAGACTCCAGTGCAAAACACAAACATTAACTCCCTAGACACTATGCTTCCACCAATGCAGTGCACTCACTACAAGAGTAGGCCCTGAGAGATGTAACATAACTAAAGCATAAGATAAGGACTTCTAAAAGCAACTACAAATATGTTCAAGGGCCTTAAAGAAGATAAAATCCCCTAATGAAGTATGAAAATACAGAGAGTGGAGTGAAATGATAGAAGCAGACCACGTCATGAAAGTAGAATTTGACAAAGAAATACAATCAATGAAAAACCTAAGCTGAAACAAACCTGGAAATGAAAAAATTAAGAAGTCTAGCAAAAGCCTCAGAGTTTTTTGCTAGACTTTTGTCACCATGTACAACATGAAAAGACAGAATCTCAAGCATAGAAGACAAGGCAGACTGATGGAAAGTTCAGTCAAGACAATGCTAAACTAAAAGTATCCAGGCACAAAATACCAAGAAAATCTGGCACTATGAAAAAAAAATCTATGAATAATAGAAATAGAGAAAGGAGAAGAACTGAGATCAAAGTAACAGAAAATATTTCCAACAAAATTATATATATATAAAAAATATCCCTGACCTAAAGAAAGAGGTTTCCATCAAGGTACAAGAAGCATATAGAACACCAAGTAGAACTGACCAGAAGAAAAATTCCCCATGACACATAATAGTCAAAACACTAGACATAAACAACAAAGAATATTAAAAGCATCAAGAAAACTCAACAGAATAACAGTTGATTTCTCAGGGGAAATTTTGAAAGACAAGAGACCCTGGGGCAATACCTTTCAAGTACTAAAAGACTATGTCAGCCAAACATAATAATATACCCAGCAAAACTCTCTGCTTGAAGGAAAAAGAAAATTTCTCCACAATATAAATAGCCTGTAAAAAATTACATCCTACAAACCAAACCTAAAGAAAATACAGGAATCATTAATTCAAGCTGAAGAGATGAATGTGCATAACAGAGACAGAGGAATGAAATACAAAGACAAAGAAATTATTGAAACACAAAATATCACTGAGAGTACAAGCAACAATACAAAAAATTAGTAACATGATACCCACAACTAATATTCACATTTCAGTAATAATTTCAAATATCAGTGGCTTTAATTCTCCAGCCAAAAGACACACACTGACAGAATGGATTAAGAAACAAACTCCATCTATCTGTTGTCTACGTGAAACACATGTTAGTTTTACAGAGAGGCACCAACTTAGAGAAAAGGATGGATAAAAGTTTCCAGTCAGGGATACGTTAGAGGGTGGAAGAGACCCAAAGGCCCACCCACTACTATGTGGCCTGCTCACAACAGAAGCCACTACAGTGTGCAAATATGCAGTGAAGAGGTGGGAAAGAAAGAGAAGAGGAAAGGTTTGAGCACTCTGGAGAGGCCAAGGTAGAGATGAACAGCCTGATGGGAGTAGCTTGCCCTGCCACCTGAGAACAAGCTGAAGTCGCTGTGTCGTCTATGTGAAGCTGTGTCTATGTGCATGGTTCATATTACCACCAAAGGCCATGCAGACATCGCTGGTCTGAGCTGCCTCCTGAGAACATGTTTATGTTCAAGAGCTCTGCAGGGAAGCTGATCCCACCTTCACTGGATAAGAGGAAATGCAGCAGGCAATGGAAAGACATCCCATACTCATGGAGCGATAGAATAAACTGTGAAAATGATCATTTTACCGAAAGCTATTTACAGATTCAAGGCAATCCAAATCCAAATCTCATTCTTCACATAGAAAAAAAATAATAAATGTCCTAAAATTTATATGGAACAACAGAAGACCTCAGACAGAGACAGAAATTAAGTTTCTATTGCTGAAGATATGATTTTCTTCAGATTCAGGGCTTAGAGGCCCTTGACCTCTAACTAACCTGAATGCCCTATCTCTGAGGACTAGAGTTTATGGTATCAGAAGGCATCATGCAAACTTCCAAAGGTAAGAGGCAACCAACAGTCCTAGTCAGCTATGACCAGCATGACACAATAACCTATGAGTAGCATTGGTACATGTCTTAGTCAGGGTTTCTAATCCTGGACAAAACATCATGACCAAGAAGCAAGTTGGGGAGGAAAGGGTTTATTGGGCTTACACTTCCATACTGCTGTTTATCACCAAGGAAGTCAGGACTGGAACTCAAGCAAGTCAGAAAGCAGGAACTGATGCAGAAGCCATGGAGGGATGTTCTTTACTGGCTTGCTTCCCCTGACTTGCTCAGCCTGCTCTCTTATAGAACCCAAGACTACCAGCCCAGAGATGGTCCCACCCACAAGGGGCCTTTCCCCCTTGATCACAAATTGAGAAAATGCCTTACAGTTGGATTTCATGGAGGCATTTCTTCAACTGAAGCTTCTTTCTCTGTGATAACTCCAGCTGTGTCAAGTTGACACAAAACTAGCCAGTACAGTACACATATGTTGGCAGTAATCAACAAACAGCTCTGTCATTGGACTTGAGATATATTCAACAAGAGAGATACCATGCTTAATACTGAGAACCTTGCTAGCTACTTAATACAAGTGAAATCATTGTTCTTGGATGAGTATCTCTAACCACTAATTTACTAACCAGTATAATCCCTCCACTAACCTTTAACTATTTGTCATTTATACTCATGGATAAGTGTAGTCTTCTCTTTGGGAGAGATGGAGATCTCTACAGAAAGCCACAGCCAATCAAAATGCAACATTGTGGAGCCCAGTCCCAGTGAATACATCTAAAAAACACTCCCACACCTAAGGCTCGAAGAACACAGCAGAAACTGGGGCAGAAAGATGGTAAAATCAGGGGAACAGGAGCTTTGCTGTTGATTGTGTCTCCTATAATATCAGAAGCCGCACCCATAAAGTCTCACCAACTTGGCTACCCAAGCATGATCTGAACAGAGATGACATCAATAGACCTGCCAAATTAAACGAAGAGATGCTCAGAAGGCCTCAGCCCTACACAAAGAACTGCAGGCAACTGAAGTCAGAAAAAACTTGAAGCAGAGCGATTGTCCTCCCCAAGGAAGAGCACAATAACTGGTGGTCCAGTGCTAAATGATCAGCCCTGAAAACATGCATACAAGTGACATTATAAGGACATGACAGGCTGTACATAGGAGTATGTATATATATGCAAATACATATATGCATGCAATAACAATTGATAAAGAGAGCGTGAATTTAAAGGTGAGTGGAGAGGGGTATATAGGTGGGCTTTGAGGGAGGAAAGGTAAGAGAGAAATGTTTAAATTAAAACATAATCTCAAAAATAAATAACAACAAAATGGACATGTCAAATCTTGAGGAAAGATAACTATTTTAAGTGTTGGCACATTTCACAAAATAACTCCAAACTTTGAAACAAAAGAAGAGGTATGAACAAAAGAAAGACAGAAAAATTCACCATTATGGTGAGAAGTGTTACCATAAATTTTCTCAATAATTGATTGAAAACAAACTGAGACCAGGATATTTGAACTGCCATACACAATAGAGGATAATATGATTGACAATGAAAGTCAGCACCAATACTTAATTCATTTTTTTCTCTAAAGAAAATACAGAATACTTAGGAAATCTTGCTTGTGCTAGTCCATAAAGCAAACTTCAATAAATTTGTAAACTGAAATTGTAAAATGTGCTCTCAGACCACAGTAGAATTGAATTACAGATCAATAATAAAAGAAAAAAATTTCTAAGAGTATAAAATATAACAATATGCTTCAAATTATACCATTGACCACAAAGGAAATTTGAATGAAATTTAAGTATTTTGAAGAAAATGACCATATAACTATGACATGTTGTCACATGTAGTTTAAAGAACCAGGCTATCACCTTTGCCCAAGACCACAGCAGTGCTACCAGCCCCTCCCAGCTCCCTTTTGCTCTACCCAGCTTAGCTCCAGGATTGGCTACAGCCAGCCCTAACCCAAGACCCTTGAATCCATGGTTAAAGGCACACACATAGCTTGTCACTTTACAGTTTGCCTTCCATGGCACAATTGCTGGACACAGATAACTCCTGAATGGAAAGGTGTGCCCTTACCAATTTATTATCTCTGTTTCTCCTCCTGCCCTAAACTTAGTGGCTTGTTCCACCAGTCCCTGCCAAACATCTTTGGCCACCTGCCTGTCACAGAGGCCGCAGGCCCTAGCTGTCCACAAGGCCTTACATGATAGCTTCATCCTTCTTCCTCCAAAGCATGGCAGAAAAAGCCCCTCTCCTTCTTTGCATTTCCCTTGTCCTCCTGGGGCCCAGAAGTCCCATCAGTACCCTGTGCTGAGCAATTGGCCCATGACCTTCTTTATTAACAAATCAAGAGCCAATTGGTGAAATGACATTAGCGACAGAACCTCTCCCCTTATAACATGTCAAAACAGCTGTTGCAGTTTCAGGCCACACTTAGATGAAACATAGAGTATAAACATATATGTTAGAAAAGAAAATTAATTTAAAAAACAAAGACATAAATGTCTCTATATGAAGTTCTTCAAACACGAATTAAATTTTAAAAGGAAGAATTAAGAAAACAACAAAGATCATAAATCAATGAAACAGAACATGGAAACACAGTATGGAAAACCTACAAAGCCGAAGGTTCTTCAAGGGAGCTAACTCAATTCATGAGTCCTTACAGAGACAGATAACAAGCAAAAGGAGATTTTTTATTTTTTATTTTTTTTAGCAGGCATGATTGAGTATCAACTAGGAAAGGAAAGGGAAACCCTGCTGTGTCTTGTGAGATGCTGCGGACATCACAGACACTAGGGACACTGCAGGACAGTGTAAACTGTTGTGATTTGGAAACACAGTCAAGCAAATTCCAGGAAGTGCACAATTTAGCAACCCTACACACACACAAAAATAAGGTATCTGAATGAACCCAGAGTACTTTCAAGACCCAATCTGTAATAAATCATCTTCCTACCTCCACACCAAGAAAATAAATAGTTAGCTTAAGTAGTGAATCCATCCAAATATTTAAGGGACAAGCGACACTCATTTTACAAAAACTCTTCAAAAGAATGCAAAAAAATCTGATTTATGAGACCACTATAATTTTGACACAGAAATTAATAAAGAAAGAATTTCAGGCTTGTCTTTCTTGTGAACACAAGTGCCAAAACCCAAAAACCAAACTTACAAGCCAAAGTCAGTAGACACGTCACAGACAAGCAGAGTGCAGAGATGACCTCACATTTGTAATTATCGACGTAATTTGCCATATTGACAAAGAGGGAGAGAGGAAAGAATCATGCCGTCACAACATAAATGCAAAACTGGTGGCAACAAAACCTCAATAGCCATTACTTAGGACAAACTCTTATGAACTACAAAATAGAAGTCTATGTTCTTAATCTGTTGAAAAATATTTATTAAAGTGCTGTGCCCTGAATGTGAAATGCCTCTCACTGGTCCAGGTCTTTGGAAATTTGTCCTCAGTTGCTAGCACGTTTTGGAGAGGATGTGGAAACCTTTGATATGGGTGACACAGCTGAGGGAGGTGAGTCACTGTGGGTCAGATCTTTAAGGACTATAACCCAGAATCCCAGACTGAAGCTCTTGGCTTTGCAAACGCTCACTGCAGTAATCCAAGTCTGTAAGGCCAAGGTCACCCAGCTCCCCCAACACCACAAGATTGCCCTGGAACAGACTTGCAGGCAGATGCTTCCATCCCAGTCCTTTTCTGCACCATAAAACTCCTGCACCACTTCATTTGCACACAGTCCCTACTCCCACATAGACTGTGGGTCTTCCATTGTTCTGACTGAGGGACCAGTTCTGCTACTGGAAATGTCTGTCTGTTTCCTTTCTTTCCAAGTTGCTTCCACCAATTCCAATCTGGCAGTTACTAAAACACTCTACATCCTCTACTGAAGAAAACTATAACTGAACTCAGTACAGAAGGAAGCTTACTCAAGTGAATGAAGAGTATCTGCCAACAACACTTCCAGAAAACGTTGTATTTAATGGTGGGCTATTAATTGCTTTCCCTGTGAGACCAAGAGGATGCTGCTACCTCAACACCAGGCTGAAGTTCAACCTCAGGGTGCTAGTCAGGGGGAAAGGGATTTAAGTATTTAAAAAGTAACAAAATTGTCAGTATTCCCAAGCAATCGAACTGTGCATGCAACAAATTTAAAAGAACCCAGGTTGTAGAATGAATCAAATTTCTGCAAGTCCAGCTGCATAAAGTGTTCAAATCATGGCTTCTTATGCTTTATTTACTCATTACCCCAGGTAGTAGGTACAAATATACACATCTCAAATATTTACTGGTAGGAAATCATGAAGAAATTTATTTTTAAACAATTCTTTTATATGCATGTTATTTTACCATTTAACAAAGATGAAAGCAACTTTGTATAGTGATGAGATGGGTGTGTTTGTTTTACATGAAGAATCACCTCTTGGGTGAATGTTCACATACATTCAATATTTTTCAGAGCTTGTTAATAGTTTTATAATCATCAGTGTATAGAACACTGCTTTACAGAATTATGATGTCCAAGATGTCAGAAGTATTTTGGTGCCACTTCAGAAACTGGAAATCCTGTACTGGTTCAAAGCAGAAATCCATCCAATGAATCAGCAACTCAAGCAGCCATTTTAAAAATATGTATGTACTTCCGGAAGCCATGGCCATGCACGGGGAGGTCAGCAGGGGTTGGTGCCCTCCTTCTACTCTGTGGGTTTCAGGAATCAAAGCCAGCTCTTCAGACTAACCATAAGCACCTCTCTCTACAGAGCCTGGCCATTTTGCCAGTCCTTTAAAAATTTTACAAAAAAAAAATCATCAAACTTCCTAACATAGTACCATCCAAGTATGTGCTAATCTGACACATGCTGAAGAAGGTTGGTAGGAAAATGCTCCGTCTTTGTTTTCCAGAATTAAACCATTATATGTACAGTAAGAATGCTGCAGCTTATAATATATAAAAAGTCTGAGCTTCAGGGAGAGCTTGTTGGTGCTAGGTGGAGTGGTGACATACACATTGTAAAACACACAGGATGCATGTTCAGTACCAAGGCCAGAAGGAAGTCCCTTCATGAAACAGGGGCGACCACTGCCAGAATGCCCTATATTTATCACGTTTGTTTTGGGTTGATTTGGAGTCAGTATATCTTCAAAAACATTTTGCTGTTGCCAAAGTTCTCACAATCCCCACAACCAGTTACATGATCCTGTATGAAACTGTGGTGCAAACTCTATGCACTAAATACAAATAAACATGTCCACTTACAATACACACAAAAATTAGCTATAATGATATTATAGATATCTAGAGACAAGCTAAGAATATCCTCACCATCTTTGCAGTATACAAAGTTTATGAATGGGGTTGTAAAAATCCCTAGACATAAATGGAAGGACTGGGTGATGGTTTGTAGATGCTCAGGCCAGGGAGTGGCACTATTAGAAGGTGTGGCTTTGTTGGAGTAAGTGTGTCACTGTGGGTGTGGTGTTTAAGACTCTCATCCTTGCTGCTTGGAAGCCAGTCTTCTCCTAGCAGCCTTCAGATGAAGATGTAGAGCTCTCAACTCCTCCTGCACCACACCTGCCTGAATGCTGCCATGTTCCCACCTTGATGATAATGGACTGAACCTCTGAACCTGTAAGCCAGTCCCAATTAAACATTGTCCTTGTAAGAGTTGCCTTGGTCATGGTGTCTGTTTACAGCAGCAAAACCCTAAAACAGACTGATAAATTCTTCTATGTCAAATCTGAAATAATAATTCATAAGAAGGCAATAGCAATGACCAAGAAGAGAAGCCAGAGTAAGAAAAGATGTTTCACAAATGTGCTCAAAAAAACTTATCTTCCGAATAGAAAGAAGTACAAAACAAGATGAGAAAGGTGAGAGATTTGAACAAACACTTCACATTTTAAGAAAAGTTACCTAAGATACCATTTAAAACATGAAAAAAGTCTGCTAGGCATAGTGGTACACACCTTTAGTCCCAGCGCTTAGGAAACAAAAACAGGCAAATCTCTGTGAGTTCAAGGTTATCCTAGTCTACAGCATGAACTCCAAGTCATCCAGAGATATATAGTAATAATACCTTCTCTTTTAAAAATTAATAAACCATATAATATGAAAAGTTAGAATCTCATAATTCATTGAAATGAATAAAAAAATGTGCAAGGTGAGCACATTTCTGCTGGGGGTGGGGGCAATGAGCTCCCCTATGCTGCCTGGTGGGTTCCCATTGACTTGGTCATATCAGAAAGTCATTCAACAACACTGTCTGAACTGAACACAGTATTGCATGCTCTATAACCAGGAATCCCACCCTCAAGTGTATGCCCAGTAGAAATGTGTGCACGTATCTACAGGAGACACTCAGAATATTCACAGCCACCCCTTCTGTCTCAGCTTCCTTTTGAAATTCTCCTCCTGAGCTGTGACAGATTAATCTCCTTATCCCTGTATGTTTTCCTCAGGGCGCAGTGATATTGATGTGACATAAATACCAGAGGCATTGATAAATATGAAATTAAATATCTCTTTGGGAAGATCCAGGTCTGAGTCTAGAAAGAAACTATGGGAAAAGTTGTCTGTAAGAAAAAAAACCTATCATTTTTCATTACAGGGAATTTTGTTGACACAATGTCAGAATAGAAACTCAACTTTAAAAAATTAGATTTAAATTTAAAAGCAATCCATTCACACAGTAATTTAAAGGGGGAAACAGCAGAGAAAGACAAAATGAAATGCCTATTTCCCCCTTAATTTCTCAAACACAACTGTTGATTTTGTGCATTCTCTAGGAGAAAATGGTACCCTTAGAGTTGTTCATATACACATACATTTCATTTCTTACCTCTGCTCCATAAAGGATGCTCTGCAAATTCCAATCCACATCTCACTTTCTCTCTCCCAGCAGCTGAGATGGCATTGCCCTTTTACGTATGTGTAGCCTCACCTTACCATTAATGGTGTTACCGTAACAATCCCACAGCCATGATCACGTCTGATGCTTACATGCTCAGACAGTGCTGAATGTCAGCCATTTTTTATAGAACCATCTTCTCATAATCTCCTTAAGGTACTTTCCCCAGCAGCCAAAATGTGGTGTTGAAAGCATGTGATTATTAAACCCCAAAGTTTTCACTTTGTCTGTAGGGCAGGAAACTAATTAACAATTAAATGCGGCTACTTCTACTTCCTTTTTCTGATTCAAGTTACACTCAACTGTTTTAGAAGAGCAGTTCCCCAGATTTCTCCTTGGAGCTGTGAGTGACTACCATTGCGAGCAAGAGCAAGAGGAAAGCACTACCTGTGAGCAGATGTCTGGTTCATTCTCACCCTGTGTGGTGTTCACACAGATGTGGCTGACTCTACTGGTTGTGAGTGAGTAGATGGCTCAATATGGGGATAGAGTGGGTCGGACAGCATCTCTCTCCACTACAGGCCTGGTACTCTCTTAAGTTTTAGCTCCTCAGTTTCCCCGTGTGAGGCTGTGTTCCCCGACTTTACTGTACAGCTTAGAATTTCCTCTCCTGAGCCCAAAGAAAGTAGTCACAGGTTGAAAAAAAAATCCTTCAATGGACAGAGGAAGAAACGGTAGCAATGGCACTAGAGTTTCGCTTGCTTTCTTTTCTTTAACAAATACTTTATGAAGCACAGAAAGTAAATCACACTTGCTTGTTCAAACTCTTTTATTCAAATGAGAACTATATTTTAATCCCGTGTAGACAGGCTAGACCCTGGTCTTGTGCCTAAGATGATAGCTCCTTCTGCACATTAGCAAGAGCCATGAGCAGGACTGGGCGCCTTAAGTACAAGAGGGGAAATCAGGAAGGAGAGGTACCTACAGCAGTGGCTATGTCACTGCCCATGGATATGCATGCATTTCTGTCAGTTCATGCCTACAAAGGGTTTGCTTCTTACTAAATTTTAAATGGAATTAAATGTGGGTTCATCTATTTTAAAAAAGTTCTTAGGCCGGGCAGTGGTGGCGCATGCCTTTAATCCTAGCACTTGGGAGGCAGAGGCAGGAGGATTTCTGAGTTCGAGGCCAGCCTGGTCTACAGAGTGAGTTCCAGCACAGCCAGGGCTATACAGAGAAACCCTGTCTTGAAAAACCAAAAAACAAAAACCAACCAACCAAACAAACAAACAAACAAAAGGTTCTTAGCGCCATCTATGCACAGCATTGTATGCAATGCTGAGGACGGAGGGTTGTTTTGTGCCCACAAGGGAAAACACCAAAAAAAAAAAAAAAAAGCTCTCAGCAAAGCCAGTGCACAAGAAACAGCTGGGAAACACAATTCTAGTAAAATAAAATCCCAGTGGATGGCACAGACAGATAACCATAACCATCTACATACCAGTCAGGTGATCAGACTAAGCAACAGATAGGGCAAGGCCCATCAGAAACAGAAGCATATCCAAACTTAAGAAGTACTTAAGAAGGCAGGGGAAAGGAGGGAAGAAGAAGGGAGGGGAGGACAGGACAGGACAGGAAGGTGTTCATACAGTGTGCTGTGAGCTAAGGTTAGAGTTTGGATTCAAATCTGTGTTGTCACCTACTAGCCACTTAACAAGCTTTCTTCTTTCTTTTCTTCCTTCCTTCCTTCCTTCCTTCCTTCCTTCCTTCCTTCCTTTTTTCTTTATTGAAAATAGATTTTTTTCTTACATAATACATCCTGATTATTTCCCTCCCTCTACTCTTCCCACTTTCTCCCCACCTCCCCTACCATGTGAATCCACTCTCTTTCTGACTCTCATTAGATAACAACGGGCTTCTAAGAGATAAGAACAAAAAATATAATAAGTAAGATAATACAAAAACTATCACATCCAAGTTGAACAAAACAAACCAACAGAAAAAAAGGAGTCTAAGAGCAGGCACAAGAATCAGCCCCACTCGTTCTCATGCTTAGGGCTCCCATTAAAAGCACAAACCTGGAAGCCATAATATATGCTCAGAGGACCTGGTGCAGATCCATGCAGGCCCTGCGCACGCTGCATCAGTCTCTGTGAGTCCTGGTAACCTCTGCTTATGTTGATTTAGAGGGCCTTATTTCCCGGTGTCCTCCGTCCCTACTGGTTCCCTTTCCTGAGCTCTGAGGGGAGAGAGAGAGACTCTCTCTCTCTCTCTCTCTCTCTCTCTCTCTCTCTCTCTCTTCCCCCCCCCCAATAATGTCAGGTCCTCTGGTTTCGTTCCCATCTACTGCAGGAGGAAACTTCTCTGATGATGGCTGAACAATGATCTACAAGTGCAGCAGCACATCATTAGCAGACACTCACTACATTTCTATCTTGTTTTTTAACACTAGTAATACTTGGTGCTTTCATTGAGACCTCCTCCATATATGTATATATTTTAGGAAGTTTCTACTGCATTAATTTTCCATACTAACCCTCAAATACTCCTTAACTTTAGCTGTCTCTCCCTGAGTTCCCTCACTCAGTTCCCTCCCCTCCCTCCCCATGAGATCCTCCCATCCCAGCCTCTCTCCATCCATCCGTAATTATATATTCTGTTTCCCTTTTCTAATGAGATCTATCTGTTCCCTCTAGTCTCTCATCCTCTATACCTACCTTCTGTGGTTCTAGGGATTGTAACTTGGTTATCATTAACTTAACAACTAATATTCACATATTAGTGACTACATACCATATCTGTCTTTCTGGGTCTGAGTTACCTCACTCAGAATGATCTTTTCTAGTTCCATCCATTTGACTGCAAATCATAATGTAGGGTTTTTTTTGTTTTGGTTTGGTTTGGTTTGGTTTTTGTTTTTTGTTTTTAATGGCTGAGTTATACTCCATTGTGTAAATGTACCACATTTTCTTAATTCATTCTTCTGTCTGTTGAGAGACATCTGGGTAGTTTTCTGACTATTATGATAAGAGCAGCAGTGGACATAGTTGAGTCTTTGTGGTACACTGAAGTGTCCTTTGAATATTTCCAAGAGGAGTATAACTGGATCTTACAGTAGATCCAGTCCCATCTTCCTGGGGAACTGCAACACTGATTTCCATAGTGTCTGTACAAGTTTGCAGTCCACCAGCAATGGAGGAGGAGTCTTCTGCTTATTAAATATCCTTGACAGCATGGACTGCCACTTGAGTTATTGATCTTAGCCATTCTGACAGGTATAAGATGAAATCTCAAAATAGTTTTGATTTTCATTTCCTCGTTGGCTAAGGATGTTCGACATTTCTTTAAGTTCAATCAGCTTTCTTGTCTATGATATGGAACTTAAGTTAGAATGTTTCTGACAAGATTATATAGAATGACATGAAAATGCATACCAAATAGAAGCCCTCAAATACAAAAGCCATAATAACCATGATATGTAGGTAACAGTGACTAATTATTTGGTCTCAATAAAAATAAAATAAAATAAAATAAAATAAAATAAAACAAAACAAAATAAAATAAAATAAAATAAAACAAAACAAAACAAAATAAAATAAAATAAAATAAAACTTGGATTTAAACTGTTCTTCTATCATTTCCAGCAGACAGGGACGATATGTCCCTCACTCACAGCTGGATTTTTATTGCATTTCCCAACAAATGGCTGGCATTCCAGAAATTTCTTTTAAGTGAGAGGATCAAATCCATCCTTCATCTAAATAATTCATAAATTAATAACCCTGCTGAGCTCTGCCTACTTCCTCTCCTCAATACTCATGTCTCCAACCTGACCGATTTCTACTATTGCAACACTAGGGTTTTGCCTTTCTGGGTTTTGGAAAGGTGTTTGTTTGTTTGTTTAATTGATTCATTACTCAAGAAAGCTTACAGCTCTCCCATTGCATAGCAGTCCTTACAGTCTAGACCAGGCTTTAGGAATGAGCAGCAAACACACACACAGTTCAGATAATCCTGGATAAACAACTGAAGGAAGCTTGCCATTGCCACCACCCTGATGTGCTATTTCCTGTCTTCTCCATGGAAGACTTCTCTCTGCCGGAATACTTCATCCAAGCCTTAAGTTCTGACTTCACCGCACTCCTTGGACTCTTTCTATAGTTCCCCGATGGCTTCTATAAGAAAAGAATGGCCCCCGCATTCTTCCCCAACCATGTCTGTCCCACTACTCTTCACCCTTCAGAACTGCTCAGTCCACTTGGTGACACCAATGTCATCCCTTATTTCTGTGCCCTTCTCACCTTAACCACCCTCTCTCTGTGTTCTCATGCCAGCACAGCGTCAACCTTCACTTGCATGATTCCTGTGTTCTTGGTCATAATTTCCTTCAAGTATCATCCATGGTATACCCACCTCCTCGGCGCGCGAGAGCGCGCACGCACACACACACACACACACACACACACACACACACACACACACACACTGAATGTATTTTACTATTGTTACTTAATTCCCTCCAGGACTATACTTTTTTTTTTTTGTCAGAAAGTAACATTTTAAAATTTATCTTTAAAGTTCATGGACAATGTCTTCACAAATATGAACATTTGACTAGCAATTGTCAATATTTTTATAAATGAATTTTTCATGAGAAGTAATTTGTAAAATGGGTACAGAAACATTATCTTTTTTTAATAGGAAAAAAATAAGGCCTTCCTCTGTGCCCTCATCTCTAACTCTTGGTGTTTCTTTTCCAGCTCCTGTCAATGGACAGCATGGTGAGTCCTTTCTACTGCTTTGGGAGTGCTTGGAGAGTTTCTCCCTCATGCCAACATTTTTCTACTCAGGCTATCAGGGACTTGAAAGTGATGGCTGCCCCCTGGTATGGTTCCAAGCCAGAGCAACTTCACACTGCCCTCCAGCACTTGCTGGGTTAGGTGGTGAATGCACAGGCTGCCTGGGTCTTTCTGAGGCCCTGAATTGAATCCCATTGACAATGGACCCCACTTAGCAATGAAAAAAAATCATCTTTGTCTCTGCCTTAAATACAAAGGGCTCGGGATGGAATCCTTTCCAATCAGTCAACTAGGAAAATTGTGAAACATTCAAGATGCCAACAGTAACACTGTTTCCTTTGCTGTTTTAAGAGTAAAATTCTCCAGGAAGTGCAGGAGGAGTAAGAGAGTATCCAACCGTTGGAGCCTGGAAAAGTGTAGAGGAATAGAACCAGAATGAAAATGTATGTGCACACACACACACACACACACACACACATTTGTATATAGCACAGAACTTAAGTGTGTTTTAAAATAGCAACAGAAGCTAAATCACATCCAAGAAGCTGAGAACTCATAAGACACACAGTCAGAGTAGGTCCTAGAATAGCTGTCTCACACTAGAGTGGGGTGACTAGTAATTTATTCAGTCTACAAGGCAGTAGGCCCTAATCTGGCATTCAAAGTCTGGATGGTTCCTGGAGCCTCTGGTCCCAGTCCATGATGGAAGCTTGGAATGCTGGTTCTGCTGTCAGTGGCAGAAGCAGAGGCAGCAGCTACAGGGCAGATCAACTCAAAGGGAAGGCCAGGAGAGCAAGGGTGGGATACGCTTCCTTCTGAAAAACTGTTCTATCTGGGCTGCTACCCAAGAGTGCTGCCCACAATCAAAATGGATCTTCTTGCATCAATCAAGATAGTCCATACAGCTCTTCAGGTAAAGTTCCCTACTCCAGTGATTGTGGCAGGTTAGCATGAAAGCAAAGAGAATTATCACACATTTTCTCAGTCCGCCATCATTACCAATTTCCTGGGTCACAGGGGTCTTGGGTATTTGAGGATCCAAAGTAATATCGAGAAGTCTCTCCCTTCTCCCCATAGCTAGCCACCCGGTCACTCGAGTGTCTAGTTCCCCTGGGGATCAGCAGGTGACTGTCCATTCCTTATTCTGACACAACTAATGACGGTGGGTTATGTAGCTATATCATCCTCTACGAAACAGCAGTTAAGTGCATGATCTCTCAAGCTTTTCTAGTGTAATGCCCGATGGTAAAATGATTCACTACCTTAGGGGAAAATGCAAAGTTGTGATTGTAATGATTCTGAAATTCTTTGAGGGTTTCTGAATGACAAGATAGCAAAGGAAGAAGAAATGACTTTATCTAGGATCCATTCTCAGAGCAGGCTTACTAACCACACAGTGTTACAGTGCTAGAACTATCTCCAGAAATTGTCTTGCTCCTTGCCATCCCTGGGCAATCACTCTTCCCTGTGGGTGGTGAGTGCTCCTAAATGATGCTTCTTCAGCCTTCAATGACCCTCTGGGTGGGCAGGGGCAGGGCACGAATTGGGGGGGGGCACGGGTGACACAGGAGGACATGGAGGGGGGATGGACATGAGACAGGGGAGGGGGAAGGAACACTGTGTTCTTGGGAACTGTCCAAAGCCAGGTCCTTCTCTCTCTCCCTCCCTCCCTCCCTCCCTCCCTCCCTCCCTCCCTCCCTCCCTCCCCCCCCCCCAGGGCTCTTCTGGATTGGAAACTGTGGGAACATCTGCTACAGATTCATTTCTCTCCTCCTCAGAAGCTGCACAGCAGTCTGTGGTTTCCCTTCAGCCTCCATGGACCACTTTCTTTCGAGGAGAGGTCGTCACACTGACTTGTTATAGATTCGGCTTCTCCGTACCCCAGAAAACAAAATGGTACCAGAAAAGAAAAACAGTGAAGCAAACCCCAGGTGCTTTGGTAATTAAAGCACATACCTTAAAGGTCCATGAGTCCGGAGAGTATTGGTGCCAAGCCGACAGCTTACTTCCGAGCATGCACGTGAACGTAGAGTTTTCTGAAGGTGAGACAGAAGTAAAAGAACTGAAGCTTCAGACACCGTTTCTGTCCAATTTGCCCTGTAGAGTTAATTATTACTTACCACAAACAACTCATGAACAAACCATTCTATTTCATGCTATGGTTACAGAGAGATTAAAAGTGTCTATAGAGAACCAGATATGGCACAGAATTCATGTAAATTTAAACATAAAAATTAATAAAATTTAAGTAGTCTGAATAAAGTCTGCTCAGCCCAGTAGGCAGTGACTTTGACAAGTGCATACAGAAGGTCATAATTGTCACTAACTGCTCACTGAGTTCTAGATCTAAACACATTCACTCCTATCCCTGTGGTCCTTAAAGTCTAGCACAAATGAGAAGGCTTGCTCAGCTTTGTGACTACACAGAAACTCAGGAGCTACTCAGGATTTACAAACTCAAATCTTGAGATTATTGAGCCCCAAGAATATGTACTGTTTATAAGATGCTCATGTAAATGAAATTTGAGAAGCAATTTACTTGCATACTTCTTGAATCCATTTTGTTTATTAGGAATAGTAAGTACCATAAGGACTTTCGTGTGTGTGTGTGTGTGTGTGTGTCTGTGTCTGTGTAAATATTAAATAGATAGAAATAAATGGATTGATTTTATAGGTACACAAAGAGAGGAAGGGGAGAAAGGGAGGGAGGCATTTTTGGTTTTGGTCTTGAAGCCTTCTGTTTTAAAGTTGAAGTAGTGTCAGCCTTGTGAAAATAGTCTTTGATTTTGTGAGCAAGAAAACATACTATTAGCAAGGAAAAGAAAAAAGTAATACTCTTTGATCTCATGATTCTCTTGAACATTTACCTAACAAAGCACACAAATCTGCACACCCCAAAATAAAAGGCACTCCATTGAAGGGAGACCCCATTAAATGATCTTGAGAGTATTGAGAGAAAACTGTGGCTTCTGAAAATTTAGCTGCAGTGATGGTTCAACTTGAAGGGGCACTAGACAAATGAAAGGCAAGCCGGCGTCATTTAAATCCCCTTAGAGCGACAGACATACAGAAACTCTGGTGTACTAACATGGAGAAGGGACTGGAAGACTGTGTTCACAATGATGCAGGGAGCTTTCTAACTCGCCTTCTGCTGCCCAGCTTTTCTCAAGGTGCAGGTGTTTATTTTTAGTTCAGAAAAAGAATTCATGCTTTCTCCACTTCCGCTTCCTATAAAGCCTGTGTAGAAAGGCAACAACAAGGAGAACTGGGAGGATGAACCAAGTGGTGTGCCTGATGTGTTCCACAGATTTTCTGGTGCTGCAAGCTCCACCTGCTGTGTTTGAAGGAGACTCTGTGGTTCTGAGGTGCTACGCAAAGAAAGGCATAGAAGCAGAGACCCTGACATTTTACAAGGATGGTAAAGCTCTGACATTACATCCTCAAAGTTCTGAGTTCTATATTCATCGTGCAAATCTGAAGGACAACGGTCAATACAAATGCACTTCGAAGAAGAAGTGGTCTTTTGGGTCCCTCTATACTTCCAATACGGTCGTAGTTCAAGTCCAAGGTAGGGCTTTAATTATTCTGAACAGGTTAGTCAGAGACAGGCTTTCTGTGGTTGTAGAGGTAGAATAGGAAGAAAGAGTGGGCTGCCAGTCCATTGAGCAGAAGGACAGTCTTTGGGTGGGAGGATGTGGGTAATCAAAAGCAGCACCTCCCTCTAGCCAGCACTCGGGGAGTGGTACCACTCCACACCTCAGTGTTGAGGATGAAATGGGGTTTTCTGCAGACTACTTAACTGCTCAGTGGATGATTGTGATCCTTTGTAGAGTTGTTCCCACGGCCTGTGCTGAGAGCCAGACCCTCCCATCCCATAGATGGAAGTCCAGTGACCCTGACGTGTCAGACCCAGCTCTCTGCACAGAAGTCAGATGCCCGGCTCCAGTTCTGTTTCTTCAGAAACCTCCAGCTTCTGGGGTCAGGCTGCAGCCGCTCCTCGGAGTTTCACATTCCTGCCATATGGACTGAAGAGTCAAAGAGATACCAGTGCAAGGCAGAAACAGTGAATTCCCAAGTTAGTAAACAAAGTACAGCGTTCATAATTCCAGTGCAGAGTGAGTATCATTCTGAGTTTTTTCCAGGCATGGAAGCTATTTAGAAGCATTCACCAGTTTGGGTCACTAGCCTCTATAAAAGGTATTTTTCTCAAGCCTGTGGAAGTTGTATGGCTGTTGTGGATTGCTAAACTGAGGAGCTTAGAACCAAGAAAGAAAAACAAACCAACAACAAAAACCATGTTTGTTTTTTCTCTCGATGCCTTTAGGGAAAGGCTCTTCTGGTCTCAGCCTAACATGAGTTTTCCTTCCAATGCTATGATCCTAAACTGTAGATTACTAGGTGTTGCATGTAGCTTTTGCTACTCATCATAACTCCAGGAATGGTCCACGCTACCAGCCCCCCACCCAGCTTCCCTTGAATCCATAGATAAAACACACACACAGAGTTGTTCATTTTCAACTTGCCTTCTGGGCACAATTGCTGAGCATTATTAAACTCTCGCTGCTAACATGCCCTTATCAATTTTCTTAACTCCGCACCTCCCACAAGCCCTAAACTTTAGTTGCTCTGTTAAATCTCGTCCCTACTAAACATCCCTGACCATTGCCTGTTGGATAGCCACTTGCGTAGCCACTCTATTTTGAGATCTCACATGACCTGCCAACTTTTCTCCATCAGAAGCATGGTGAACTCTGTCTCTCTTCCCTTGAATCTGTCTCTTTCCTCCGGGAACCTGGAAGTCCCCCTATTCCTTCTGCCCAGCAATTGGCCCATGGCCCCTTTATGGACAGATCAAGAACCAACTGGGGAACAGGATAGCATCAGAACCATCCCTACAATGGGGTCAGCCTTCAGACTGGGCTGAATGTTCTGTTCAGCCAAAAGGACAGGTGTCCAGAACATGAGGTGCCTGGTGCAGACTGGTTAAGGACAAGAAAGCCAAAAGATGAAATCTTGCAGAATAAACAGATCTATCTTGATGCCCTTAGAGATGGTCTTTCACAGACTAACACTTTTTCCTAAGGCTCAAAAAAAAAAAAAGTTTTCTTAAGCGTGATCATTAGCCAGTGGCTTTGCCCGACTGAATTTGGCCTATCTCACAGGAAATCTAGTTGAGCATAGTAGGGGACACATAGTCTAGAACACCTAGATCCTGGGTCTGGAGGGAAGGGAAGTGAGAGCATCACCTATGAATTTGTTCCCATTGCTAAGAAACCAATCTGACTGACTAAATTCTATCAGTCTACTCTTTGGTTGTAAGCAATGGGTGCTCCTGTGGCTACTGATTTAAAGATGAGCAGTTCAGAGAGGAAAGAGAGGGCATTATCCATCAGTCACATCACAGTTATTCTTAGCACAGTCTTTCCTTCAACTTAATTGCTGAACCATCCCATCATCCCCATCCTCTAGTCAACTATCATAGTTTGTTCATTAAGTCTGGAAAATAATCCAAAAGGCACTGTCCTAAAACAGTACACCTAAAACCTTTCCCAGGGTGGACAATCCTTCCTTGTGAGTCGATCCTGGACACTAGAGAAGTTAAGAAGTGCCAACTCAAGGCCAGTTCGTTACTTATGACAATGCTTCATTTCCAGTCATACACGACTGGCACTGTACTCAGGACTATCATGTTTGATGCCAACTCTCTTGTTTCCTTCCTCCACTTTTCCTAAGTGTTGAGCCATGGGTAGCAGCTCTGGAATTATCAGGATAGGGCAGACATGCAGTCAGGTTGGGCAGAAGAACCTACAGTCCTGCTACATATCCTTGACAAGGCCCTCAAGGAATGTGGGGCCGTATCAGCTGGCAGAAAACACAGTCTCCACTGTCTTCTCACTTCCCAGAGACAAGCCTAATGTTACTCTAGGGCCCCTCCCCACATGGTAAAGCAGGTTTTGTCTTCTTTCCACCCCTCACCCATTGCCAAAAGTCCCATGCATGTCATTGTTATTCATTTAGGAGCTTCTGCGAGATTCCAAACACACATCATCCCAGCCTCAAAGTTGGTGTTTGAAGGGCAGTTGCTGTTACTCAACTGCTCAGTAAAAGGAGTCCCAGGACCCCTCAAATTCTCCTGGTATAAAAAGGACATGCTGAATAAAGAAACAAAGATTCTTAAGTCCTCCAACGCAGAATTCAAGATCTCCCAGGTGAACATCAGTGACGCAGGGGAGTATTACTGTGAAGCTAACAACAGCCGCCGAAGCTTTGTCAGCAGGGCATTTCCCATCACCATAAAAGGTGTGTGTTACAATATGAACTAACCAGTACCTCCAGAGCTCATGTCTCTAGCTGCATATGTAGCAGAAGATGGCCTAGTCAGCCATCATTGGGAAGAGAGGCCCCTTGGTCTTGCAAACTTTATATGCCCCAGTACAGGGGAACACCAGGGCCAAGAGGTGGGAGTGGGTGAGTAGGGGAGCAGGGGTTGGGGAGGGTATAGGGGACTTTCAGGATAGCATTTGAAATGTAAATGAAGAAAATACCTAATAAAAAATGTATAGTTAGGAGGTGTTAGTATATTCACAAATTGCCCAATTCTGTAATGTTTGCCTCTCAAACATGTATTTCCCTGGGACCTACAGTTGTTGACTTGTTTTTAAAATGAATTGTTGCTAATGCCATTAAAAAATCAAAAAAAAAAAGTGTGTGTTGCCAGGTATATCTGAGGAATGGATCCCTCACATTGCACATGGGGATCCTTGAGGAAGACTTGAAACAGTCAAGTGGAAGTAGATGTTGTCAGTTACCAATAATTCAATGTTCTGAATAACTTGCCAAGTATTAGTCAAAGACTAATAGGAAAGACTTAGATGGAATGGGCTGAGGGCAGAATGGGCTGAGGGCAGTGGGAGCTCTCAGAACATCAGATGGAGGAGAAAACACTCAGTGACTAGGAACATAGCCTTTGTAAGTCCTCCTCAGTTAAAATGAAATGGCTCTTTATAAAGGAGGAACAGATGGGATGCCAGAAACAGTATATCTTGAGAGATGCCTCCTGGCATCTTACTGTAACCAGAAGAATTCTCAGGGACCCATCCTGACCATGCTGCTATGTCTTCAAACCCTAGTAGCTCTCTTATTTCCACTCTTGGTCTCCTACAGTAAGATGCTATGGATAATGTAGTAGAGCTTCACCAAGAGGCTGAGGGCTTCTCCCTCTGGCCCAACATCTGCCTATTGGTTTTAACATGAGACTGAAATCCTCTGTTCACTGAGCACTTGCAAAATTATTCCCATGTCCAGGCCAGTGGGGCAAGGAGAAGCTATTGTCCACCAGAAGTAAGCAGCATCCAGAAGTCATATACAGGATCAGGTTGCATGCTCCTAACAGGCTACAGTTACCATCCACAGAGGCTCCTTACTTACCCCCCTCCTGCTCAGCTTCTAATATTCTGATAGAATGGATGGTTCTGGGTACCTGGAAGAAGGCAGTACTTGAGGAGAGCATCCTGCAAGAGTATGTGAATTTAGCAGCTTAAAGGTCCTGGAGCAAAGCACGGAAGTTACCCTAAGTAGAGAAATGGAGAGCAGAGACTGACACAGAGACTTAAAACTCGGGAGAGGAAATGGGCCACAGAGGAGCAAAGAGTTGATTGAGAAAAGGGTATCAGTCCTATAGCAGCAAAATACAAACTTCTCCCCTGAGGGTACCATCTCTGTAAAATTGAGGAGAGTTGGCTGACAAGGGGAGCCAGAAGGGATAAGGCAGATTGGAAAGGAACTGATGGAAGGCCATCATGGACGTCAGGAGATTGCTGATGTCCATCCAGCCTGGGAGGTTGAGCTGTCCCAACATCTGGTAGAATGGAAACCAAGTATGTGCATTGGAACAAAACAAAAGTAACCTGCAACCCACTTTCTTTCCTCCAGTCCCAGTATCTCAACCAGTTCTCACCCTAAGCACAGGCAAGACCCAGGCCCTTGAGGGAGACTTGATGACACTTCATTGTCAATCCCAGAGGGGCTCTCCATGTATCCTGTATGAATTCTTCTATGAGAATGTCTCCCTGGGGAATAGCTCTATACTCTCTGGAGGAGGAGCATACTTCAATTTCTCTATGAGCACAGAGCGATCTGGAAACTACTACTGCACAGCAGACAATGGCCTGGGAGCCCAGTGCAGTGAAGCTATAAGGATCTCTATCTTTGGTAAGTCCTGGGTTCCTGCTGATACCCACCACTATACAGATTTCCCTCTCACCAAACCCTTTTGGAAATTTGTCCCCACACCTTTACTTCCTACCATAATCACCTCAATCCTGTTCTAGGCTCCTATCTCAGTCAAGCTCATTGTCTGTGCTTATCTACCTCCTCGCTAGGCCTGACTTTTGCCTAGCTCAGAAGCCTCCACAACTCTTAATAAATGTGTGTGGTCATCACACTCTGTCTTCATATGCCCTGTAATGTTTAGTTCCCAAGCTAAGAGCATCAACATGGGCACCCAGTTCTCTACAAGCACCTATCATCTTCCCTACAGAACAGTGGCATGAACAAATACTCTGCAAAACCTTAGTTTTTCCAAAGAGTTCCAAGCAATTACAACTCTCAGTGTAGGTTAGGAGGAGACTGGATTTGAAAGAAAAGGAGAAAATGGCTTCCTTAGGAAATGTGTTCCTTATTTTCTAGGGTTTTCATGAGCCTCTTTCTAGAAGCCCATTTAAGCAAATTTAAATTTACTGCATGATGTAGTTTTCTAGACCTTTGTTAGAGGGTGACAGGATATGCGTCAGATCCAAAAGAATAGCTAACTCTGGTGCCTATTAGCATACCAGAGTGCATGTTGGCCTCTAGGCTCCCTCAGCAAGGGCCTGTTACAGAGTCCTGCTCTGGCACCCTGGCTTCTCTCAGTCCTTCTCACCCCACCCCCTGCCCTAAACTTCTCCAACCCATGAGTTTCCCTTGCCCCAGCTTCTCATTTCTACATATAATCCTGCCATTTGACCATGCACTCTCTTGGTTCTCTTTGCCCTTTTGGCTTTTGGCTCTCTCTCAGTCAGCTTGCCCCTCTCTCTCTTTTGCCTCCCTCCCCCCAAACCTTGGTCTTCCTTTCTTGCTCCTCCTGCCCTCCTCTCATGGCCCAGGTCACTCTCATGGCCATATGCAGACCACTACTTTCTCTCCCTGCTCTGAACTCTTCCAGGTGTCTTTGGCTGTACTCTCCCTCATAACTACAATCAATCGGTCAATGGATTGATCAATCACTTCTCCTCAGCCACACCTTAGATCAGTTATATTCTCCTTTTGTTCAATATATAGATCATGGTTGGTCTCTGTCAAGGCCACTAGTTAACATAATGGAGCCACTGAAGGAACAAATGTGCTTGTATTTGCACTTAGGAGAAAGTAAAAACCTAGCTGTTTTTTTTTTGTTTTGTTTTTGTTTTGTTTTTCAAAGCAGTAGAACAGCATTGTAGAAAAATATTGAGTCTGATACGTCAGACACATCTCCTTTGTATCACAAGGAAAAAGAAACCCAGGAGCCCTGGGTAGGTGCCAATTTTTAATACGGCTGTTTTGAGAGTAAATAAATAAGAAAGACGACATATAGGCAATTCAGGGAAGAACTAGAAGATTTCTCACAATGGGATATATTTCTCAAAATAGAATTATTGGGTTTTGGGGGGGGCGGTTGTAAAGTCTGAGGCTATGAAAGCTTACATAATGAGGATCTAAGAACATGTTTTAGAGTTTAAGTTAGATGTGCAAATGCGAGTTATAAAGGTTAGAGGATGTGAAAGCTTAAAGAGTGATAAGAAAGTGAGTTAAGGTATACAAAAGGAGGAAAAATGCTTCAGATTCCTTCCCCTCGATATGCTACTGCTGTATTAAGACTTCAAAATTCCAAAGTTTTGACATTGATGACTGGAGTTCTGCTAATATTGTAGACATAAGCTCAGAATTTTAAGTTTCTTTTGGTTGTCTGCTAAGTATAGATTTAAAAGTGCTCATTGTGCTAAATTTATACACACACACACACACACACACACACACACACATCCAGTCTTCTGGATAGAGGAAAGAAGCCACTCTTTCATGGTTTGCAATCATACTGAAAATCAAGATCAAGCAATCTTTTGCCATTTCTGCTCCATGGAAGGTTTCTGTTTTTCTTGAGCTTGCCTTAAAGAGTGGTTATGCTGTTAACCCAAAACTATTTTCCAAGCTTCTACTATGACACAAAGATGTGAGTATGTGAGTTTGAGTATGTGAGTATGTGAGCTTCAGTATAGACTACAAACAGTCGTAACACTAACATGTTTAAAACTTGTCTCTTTTTGTAAACTTAAAAAAAAAAAGATTGTAGTAAGCTTCGGGGGATCAACTTGAATCCACCTCTCATGGGTCAAATGGACTCCAGAGAAATACCCTTACCAATCAATCGCCTAAGGGGCCCAACCCATTACCTATTCCAGAAGGTGGGGTCCCTTACTCTTTCCCTGGTTTAGGGGCTCCTCTCCCTCAACTACCAGGACCACGTCTCAAATGTATACAAGAAAAATTTCCCCCCAGACTCTTTAATTTTACATTCTGTCCTAATATGTGTGTGTGTGTTCTAGCAGATTTCCAATCAATTAAAGACTATAAGCTGCTCTAACCACTGCCTGTACATCCCTAGCCCCAGATGTTCTTGCAGAGCCTAGACACAACTTGTTCTTCCCAGACTTGACCAACATTCCAGCTTCATGCCCTTCCATCATTTGATAAAGATCAAATCTTTAGCAGGAGCAGTCCTGACTGGGTCTCCAGCCTTCTACTCCATCACAGTTACTGGGCCTGTCAGACTGCTGCCCTACCCTCTGCAACAATTCAAATGGACCAACCTGTCTTCAGTCACTGCCCACACTGCCTGCCTCATAACCTATACGTAGTCCTCCCATATCGGATATGGCCCCTTTCTACTGCAAGTTTTGGCATAGTCTCTGAAGCCCACTTCTTTCTCTTCTAGCAGTCCTCATCTCTCAGATGCCCAGCTTTCAGCTGTGTCTTCATTTTCAGATTCCTCAAACATGTTTGTGTTTATGTGTCAGGTACTTCAGAATATATACAACACTATGCAAACATTCTCACTTCCCACATTGGGATAAATAATAATTGAGCACTGAAGAACCTGAGAAGGTCACTAAAACCTAATAATGACATTTTGCAGTCAGAAATGCCTTTAGTCCCCTATACCCTCCCCCTGCCCAGCATTTGAAATGTAAATGAAGAAAATAGCTAATAAAAAATTTTTAATTAAAAAAAAAAAAAGAAATGCCTTTAGTGTGGAGGGCTGTGTTCAAATGGGAGAAACCGATGGCTGGTTCATCTCCCTCAGTTCCAGGGTCCCACCCTGCCCTAATCTTAGACGTTCCCAGGGGCCCAAGCTGTAGTGTAGTGAGGGGGGGTGGTGAAGCTAAACTGTGAGACCCTGGAAGGCTCCCTTTCCTGATCTTGTACCATTTTCATCCTGAAGATGTCACCCTGGGGTGCAGGTTAGCCCTCTCTGAAATAGGAGAGTCCTTCAACTTCTGTCTGACTGTGGAATGCTTAGGGAATGGAGTAGTTCTACTCCAGTGAGGCTGTCGATGTCCCAGGGCCCTAGCACAGTGAGGCATTGATGGTCAGTATCACAGAGACTTGTCATAAGCAAGCACTGGAGGCACCTGCTCCTTCTGGCCGCAGGAAAGCTACTTCCTGTTGGTATCTTCACAGCGCTCCTTTCATCTCTCATCCTCTAATCTTTTGGCTCTCTTCCTTTTATATTTTCCCTCTCTCAATGTCACCTCCTACTTTCTTGTCTTTTTTATTTTATTTTATTTTATTTTACTTTATTTTATTTTATTTTATTTACTTACCTTGCCCCACTGCCTTTAATTAGGGTTGTATGCATAAACAGGGGTTGGAGTCATTTACTTGAACTTGCCAGATGCTATATTCCTGAGGAGTAAGGCATAACGTGTTTTAGTATCAGGATTGTCCTGTGTGTTTACCTATAAAACCTTTATTTTTAAGTTTAAAATAAATTCTATGCATCTACCCAGTCTATTCGGTTGTCTACAGGTTTTGTTGTGTTACAGAAACATTAGAACATAGAATTCTTGCATGAACTAGATACATGTACTATATAATGTTATATATAGGTATATAATGTATTATCATACAATATATAACATATATTTGAAAATAAAATTTCCATACTATATGATTTTCCCCTCCCACAGGGGACTTCATCCATCTCCATGCCTTTTCTCTCTCTCTCTCTCTCTCTAGAATACAATCAAACAAACATTTTTTAGAAAGAATAGCAAATAAATAAGAAAAGGCACAAGAAACATAACACAAATCACACACACACACACACACACACACAACATAAAAGTACAAAACATAGAAACTATAATACACAAGCAAAAAACCCAATAAGATAAAAAAAAATGCCCAAATAAAGCAATTTGAGTCAAAAGTGTACAAAAGCACCACTGTGTTCTTTTCGTGTTGCTCGTCTGGTGCTGGGCATGAGGCCTACCCGTGACTGTGGTCGTCTTGGGCACTGCTCTATTGCTCTGAAGGGACACCATGACCAGGACAACTCTTATGAAAGAAAGTGTTTAATTGGGGCGACTGCTTACACTTTCAGAGGTTTAGTCCATTGTCATCATGATGGGAAACATGGTGGTAGGCAGGCAGGCTGGAAGACACAATTTGCTTGGTGTCACCCATCTCTTCAATTCTTACAATCTTTTTACTTCCTCTTCACCAACGCTCCCAGAGCCCTCAGTGGAATAATAAAGACATCCAACTTAGGAATGAGCGTTCTAAAATCTCTCATTCTCTGCACATTGGCCAGTTGCAGGCCTCTGTTCATTCCCATCTACTTCAAGAGGAAGCTTTTCTGATGGAGGCTGAGTGAAGCACTACTCTACAGATACAGCAGAATGTTGCTAGGAGTCATTTTATTGCTGTATTACTTTAGCAGAACAGTACTGTTTCTTTCCTCCTTGCCCCATGTCCTATTTGCTTTCCTCTTAGTCTCAGGTTCTTGGCCACTAAAGCAGTGTCAGATATGGTTTTCATCTCATAGAATGGGCCTTAAAGCCACTCAAATACTGGTTGATTACTCATCCAGTTTTTGTGTCATTATTGTATCAGTAAATCATAGAGGCAGGTCAATTTTGTAGATCACAAGGTTCATGGCCAGGTTGGTGGACACCTTTTTCCTCTGGAAGCACTGAATACACATTTTTTTACCTACTTGGTCCTCCAAGTAGATTGTGGGCTCCAAATTTATGCATTTCCTTAATTTTGTAGATATTGTCAAACTACCTTTCAAACGACTGTCCTCAGTTTCCTTTGCCACAATTTCATCAGTATTATCAATCTATGTAGGCTTGAAAGGGATAATAGTTTATGGCTGAATCTAATTGTACATTTAATTAATAATGAAAATGAGTCTTTAATATATTTGTTGGCAGATGTTTCCAGTGATGCATATAACACTTTTCCCTTTTCTATTGAATATTTTTGTATATGAAAAACTACTTGTGGATCAATGTCATTAGCTTTTGAAATCAGATGTTTTTTATTTTCTTTAATTTGCTTATAATACTACTTTTCCCTTGTAACTGCAACAAATATGTTAGACGCAGAAGCTTCTACTGAAGTGTCATTTCCATTCAGTTCCAGTGTCCCCTCCCTGTCCTCACACTCAGGGTGTCTCAGGAGCTCAGGCAGTGGTGGCTGATACGGTGGAGCTTCACCATGAGGCTCTGAGAGGCTCTCCCCCAAGTCCTGTACCAATTTTACCGCAAAAAAATGTCACCCTGGGGAATATCTCAGCTCCCTCTGGAGAAGGAGTCTCTGTCGGCATCTCTCTGACTGAAGAACATTCTAGAAACTTCTGTGAGGCTGACAATGACCTTAGGGTACATACTTTTCATCACTGGTAAATATGCTTTAACATACAGTGTTCACCATGGCTGATCAGGAAAGCGCTTCTCAAAGGCAGGTCTCTTGAGCTATTGGCTCTCTAAATCATTGTGTTTTGGTTCAAGAGAGCCAGGCTTTAAAGAGTATCTCAGAACTTAGAATCATCAGCTAGCTGCTCCTTCTCTCTGACCACAGTCTATCTTGACCCTTTGCCTTTCCTTAGGCACAGAGACAAGCTTTCTCATAAACAAATGAGCCATCTTCTGTGCCATGTCTGTCACTACTAAGGCTTGGTACTCCTGGTCACAAAGGTTCTTCTCCTCCCCAACACTAAAACATCAGATTCAAGACTCAGAGCCACTCAAAACTGCCCATTCCTTCCTGGTTTTATGCTTAGGTATCCTCTGTCTCCCCCCTCCCCGCCCCCAGACATGACAAAGAACAGAAGTGTTCCTATGGCTGCCGGAATCACTGTGGGACTGCTCATCATGGCTGTTGGAGTGTTTCTGTTTTATTGCTGGTTCTCTAGAAAAGCAGGTGGGTGACTCCCTAATCACACCCTTCCTGTCTCTGTTCCTGCTTGCTCACACTGAATATGTGACCATCCGTAGGCTCTCGAGAGTTTCTCCTCTTTCATCGTATGATTCCTTGCCTTTCCCTCTGGGTCCCTCAGAAGTCCTGTTAACCAAATACAGAGTTGCTCCAAAAACTACCTGAGCGCAACACACCTTGATGAGATGCCATCTACCTAACCTCAGAAAGGGTCCTGTGTTTATTATATTCCCCCGAGGAAGGAGAAGAAGAGAAAAACACTAAGAAATGGAAGTCAAAACAGAATTCAAACTAGATTTGGTAGATTACTGATCCTTAAAATGTATAGTATTTTTATAGATGGTCAAGTCTATTTTCTGGTCTAAGACTATTGAACTATCTGTAGTCATTAAAGACCACTATCTTTGAAAAATCCAGGTTAAAGGAGTATGGACTGAGCTTAAGGAAGTAAGGACTGAGGTTAAGGGAGGATTGACTGAGGTTAAAAGAGGATGGCCAAAGTTAAGAGAGGATAGACTGAGGTTGAGGGAAGATGAACTGAGGTTGAGGGAGGATGGACTGAGGTTGAGGGAGGATGGACTGAGGTTGAGGGAGGATGGACTGAGGTTGAGGGAGGATGGACTGAGGTTGAGGGAGGATGGACTGAGGTTGAGGGAGGATGGACTGAGGTTAAGGGAGGATGGACTGAGGTTGAGGGAGGATGGGCTGAGGTTGAGGGAGGATGGACTGAGGTTGAGGGAGAATGGGCTGAGGTTGAGGGAGGATGGACTGAGGTTGAGGGAGGATGGGCTGAGGTTGAGGGAGGATGGACTGAGGAGCCTCCCTTCACTTGGGGCCAGCATGAAAAAATCAGTTGCTTTTACCCCTCTCCCCTCTGTCGGCATAGCAAAGATTCAGATCTCAGTAACAGAAGTTCCTGGCAGTCTCCATGTGAGCCCCACCTAAGCTGCCTCCTAGTCCCCATGAAAGACCCCTCTTCCTGAAATTCAATGTGTTCCTTTACAGGAGGAAAGCCTACCTCTGATGACTCCAGGTAAGAACTTGGACATATTTCAGGAAGTAATGTAAACACCCACAGGACAGAAATTTTAAGTCAAATCTCAAATCTTATTACCTTATTATCACCAAGATTACAATTTCTATGCTCGTTGCTGAGGTGGGTTGTACCCAATTGATGCTACCCCTCCCTTGGGATGCCTCAAGTCAATTCCCAGAACGTTCACCTTAGCTACACCTTAGAAGCCTCCTTCTCGTGTCATGAGGCAATTGATTTTCATTTATTAAATCACTTCCTTGTACTACTGTGAGCTTGGTTGTCTAAATGATCACTTTGGCAGTTACCAGGGAAACAGGTTCCCTTTGGAGATCCTTATTCTCATTAATAAAAAAATTTAGAAACAAGCTAAGAAGAAAGCTCAATACAAATTTACTAGAATTTAATTAAAAAACAGGTAGATGAAAATCCTGGTGTTACTAATGAGGAAAGATGAAGGAAAAATTCATGCCTTTGAAGTTGGGCGGCATAGGATAGAAATAGTTTATTTAAAAAGGAAGCATCACTCTCAAGAATGGAACCAGACTAGCCAGCCAAGAAGAGAGTCCCAAAATCAGCCATCCATGTGGCTCCTGATCGTTATAGCACCACTCCCCCCATTTGTAAGTCCTGGGCTTCAGATCACACGTGTTCTCTTTGTTAGATGATGCCAAAATGAGGAAGGGCTTCAGGTTTTCCTTCCTCTGCAAACTGGCTTCCTTCATGTTAATCGTATCGCACAGACATTGAATCCACCCACACCTTGAGATGACATATCTTAATTAGCCTAGAAATCTCTAGGCATGGCCTGCCTGATCAAAATCTGTTGCAATGACAGCCAAGAATGTGGAGCACATATCTCACACCTAGAGGAGTCATTCTGCAAAGAAGTAGGATCTGTGAGAAGACTGCCACCATGCCACGATCCTGCATCCTGAAGGCTCGCTTTAAGAGTCATCCCACAGCTCACAAAGTGCCATGAGCCTCCCATAGTGGCCTCATCCAAACCACAGGAGTTCCTTGGGGTCTTTGTTTGTAGAAGATTGTTGTCTCTGAAAGGGGTCTCAGCCTGTTTTAAATCTTGGCTCTTCCCCTTTTCTAGTTTAGTGGTGATGGTAAGCTACTTCACTTTATAAAACACTCATTGCTTATGCATATAAAATGGGAACAAAACAGAACTAAATACTTACAAGTATTGGCATGGTGCCTCTTACATACCATGGGGGCACAACATAGAAACAGAACAATGTTGGTTGAGAACTCCTTTGGAGGGATCACTATTCCCTTCCTCTCACTCCGGGAAACATCAGTGTTTCTATCTCTTACAGGAACCCTTCAGATTCAGAACCCCAGGAGCCCACCTATTACAACGTACCAGCCTGTATAGAACTGCAGCCAGTGTACAGCAATGGTGAGGACAAGAGCCCTCTGGTCTCGGGGTAATCACAAGATACATATTGGAGCAGCATCGGGAAGATGATAAAGCCTAGAGGGCTATAATCCTTCTAGAGAACAAACTGGCCAAGGGGTAGCTGAGAAGAGAGGGAAGCTCCTTATTCTCCTCTGAAATTCTGCCTTCTTCCTAAATAGAGCCTGAGGAAAACGTGATTTACACAGAAGTACGGAGAACTCAACCAAGACAGAAACATGCAGGTAAAAGCTGGAGACCTCTCCGTCCCTTGCTATTGTTCAGCCTTGGCTTCTCAGCAGGTCTGGGCCAGCCAAGCCAGTCTCTTCACTAGGACGCTAGGATTCCTTAACTTGCACCTACATTGTTTGGAGTTAATCCAAAGCCATCATGTAGTGCTGCTGGCTTCTTCATTGTCTATGGATGAACTCACGATAACCCGAGTTACAAAACCATGACAGAGTCCCCTCTGAGCATCTGTGTCAGCACCTATAAGGTGGAATAGGGCTATCTATTTCTGGGTGCTTTTCTAGTTCTGGGTGGCTGAAACAGAACCCTGTAGACCGGGCAGCTGAAATAACAAATATTTGTTACAGATCAGGAGTCTGAAAGCCCAAGATCAAGGTGCCAGATGGCTGAGAAAAAGTAGGATATGTCTCCTCCAAGGTATGGCTGTGGAGAAGGTTTATTGTGGATATGAGGGAGAACAGCCAGAGGGATCTGGATGAGTCCAGACTGAACTGGGCCATGGGGTGGCAGGGCAAGTGGACCAAGAGAGACCCAGGAGCAGGGCAAGCCAGGGGGACTGGTGACCAGTCTCTGCTTTGATGTGTTAAATGGGCACCTTAGTTAGCCATTTGTCCTGAGTTTGAGACTTAACACTCTAGCCTTTTGGCTAATGATAAAAGATGATGGAATTTCTTCTATAACTACTTTCTGCTGAAATTGGGGTGTCATCAGGGCCCAAGAAGACTGGAATATTGATCAAATATTCCAGGAAGGGACAGATGAGGGCAGGTTGGGGAACATCTGTTTCACTTGCTGCCCAGGTTCTGAGGGACCGCCTGGGGCAAGGAAAGTGCAGGGCTGCTTTGGAGCAATCTGGCATGTGGGTTGCAAGGAACACTTGGGGCTGGCACATTGCTGCAGTATTGCAGTAGTCTGCAGCTGTTTGGAACCTGCTGGGACAGATATAGACAAGGACAGAAGGTAAATTTAAGGAGTTTAGGAGACACTTTTTTTTTTCCAAATCAAATATCCTTTATTGAATAAAACAATGCACTATAGAATATTTTCTTTAAACAACAGTGAAATTTTAGAGTATTCCCATTAGATATACATATACCTTGGAAGATGATAGTTGTTCAATCACCTTTTATAAAAAGAAAAAATAAGATTTACATTTTACTTAAACTTGAATTTAGGGTTATTTGACTACCTTAATTATTTTATAGTGACAAAATACCAGGAAAAATTAAAGAAATATATTAATGTGATATATATATGTGTGTGTGTGTATATATATATATATATATATATATATATATATATATATATAATGTATTTTCCTCAATTACATTTCCAATGCTATCCCAAAAGTCCCCCATACCCTCCCCCCCTACTCCCCTACCCACCCACTCCTACTTTTTGGCCCTGGCGTTCCCTTGTACTGGGGCATATAAAGTTTGCATGTCCAATGGGCCTCTCTTTCCAGTGATGGCTTACTAGGCCATCTTTTGATACATATGCAGATAGAGTCAAGAGCTCCAGGGTACTGGTTAGTTCATAATGTTGTTCCACCTACAGGGCTGCAGATCCCTTTAGCTCCTTGGTTACTTTCTCTAGCTCCTCCATTTGGGGCCCTGTGATCCATCCAATAGCTGACTGTGAGCATCCACTTATGTGTTTGCTAGGCCCCGGCCTAGTCTCACAAGAGACAGCTATAACAGGGTCCTTTCAGCAAACGCTTGCTAGTGTATGCAATGGTAGGAGACACTTTTTATTTTGGGTGTATACTTGAAAGTTCTAGGCCCATGGTCCTGGTAGTTGGGGTAGGGAGCAGCCCCAAAACCAGGGGTAGGCAGTAGGTGGGAAAACTTAGGTTGCTGATTGACAGGAGTAATTGTCTGGAGTCCATTTGACCTGTGACAGACAGGTGGATACAAGTCATGACTTCCTGAAGCTTACAAGAATTTTTTTAAGTTTACAAAAAGATAAGTGTTTTCAACATATTAGCATGACCACTGTTTGCAATCTGTACTG
The DNA here is from genome assembly GCF_000001635.26 of Mus musculus. Lineage (NCBI taxonomy): Eukaryota > Metazoa > Chordata > Mammalia > Rodentia > Muridae > Mus > Mus musculus. Next base: position 87,459,450 of record NC_000069.6, read on the forward strand.
AAATCTGCATTGTAGAAAAAGCAGTGGCCTCAGGCCTTTGAGGCAGAGTAAAAGCTTGGGACCATCAAGGCATGATTCTGAGTTCAAAGCATCAACACTGCTCCTATATATCCTGAGGCCTGGTTATATAGGTTGGACAGAGGTGGTTTTAGCGTGATTGAGAAGGTTGTTAAGTCTATGCTTAGAAGACAATTTTGAGCTTGTGACTGTAATAGCAGCAGTGACTTACCAGGGCTAGATTAATAGCTTGTCAGAACTCCACTGATTAATGTTAAAACTGTGAACTTCAGAAGTCTTTATATGACAACAGCATGGAGAGAGGAAGCGATCTGAGATGGTGTCATCACTTTAAATCACTGTCTTACACCTTTACAAAATGTGTGCTTACACACCTTAAATTACTACCTTAGACCTTCACAACTCAAGCTTTCACGTTACCACAACCTGCATTTACAAACTTCCCTACAAATCACTTTCCCAGACCCCCACAACGTATATAAACGTTGGGCTTTTTCTTTTCAGCTGATCATTTATCATGAGACACAAATGGTTGATTATTGAGAGTAGTCGCTGCAAAGCAAGTTCCTTTAAATAAAGGAGCTGTACAGTTCATGAAAACCTGTTGTGAGTGTTTCTCTATCAGTGTGGTAAACTATGACTTTGTCTCTGAGCCAGAGACCTAGTAGCTCTAGAAAAGTGAGTCCTGGTGCCTGCTTCTACATAGAAATGGCAGCTGTAGCCTCAGGGAGAGGAGCTGGGTACCTGCCACTGTTAACATACAGCTACAGTTAGCCATCAATATCATCAGAGGTCTGAGAAGGGTAAATTATAGCAGGAAGTACAATCCAAATGTATGTGTGTATCAAGTAAAATGGCAGAGAATGACTGCCACCTGGACGTTTGTCCTAGGCTCCTGTGGTCTCCGTGGCTTCACTGAGGGCACCGGTCTTTGGTTGTCACTCAGTTCAGACAGCATTATCTCTTTCGCTGTTACACAGGAGAGCACTGGCCTTCAACTACCAGACCCAGAAAGTCTGAGAGATTCTTCTGTGGAGGAACTGGGAAAAACTGACCCACTTTGGCAAGGCAGAGTAGAGCAGTCAACACAATAGTGTACATAATTTGTGCAGAGCCCTGGTGGTAGGTAAGGCACAGGCAGTTTCAACCAATGGTTAGTGTGACGGCAATCCAGGTAAAGTAGTCTGTATCCCATCTTCTTCTTTTGAGAGCTTAAGGTTGCCTCTAGGAGCTTGCAGTTCTGTCTGTCATGGAAATATTTTTCAATCAAACATGTTAAATGCTGTATTAGTGGATTTCTGTAGAAGTTAAGTCCTGGTTCTTTCTCCCAGCCCCATGCTCCCAAAGTAAGACTCAGATTCAAAATATATTTGCAGATACCTTGGCCACACAGTTAGGTCTTTAGTTAGATCTCCTCTGACTAAATCATAACTAAAATAACTCAATTACTTAGCCTGCATTCTACCATGTGGCTGGTTACCTGTGCTCAGGTACCATGAATCTATCTCCTCGCATCTCCCTGGGTAGATCTTCAGAGCCTGACTCTATCCCAGAATTCTCTCTCCTCCTGCATGTCTCACCTGCTATTTCCTGCCTAAGCCATAGGCCGTCAAATTTATTATTGGCAGGTGCCACATCCGTACAGACATAAGATATCTTCTCTACAGATCTCTGAAGAGTTTGAGGATCATTATCTGTTGTATATTCATGAGTTAAACAAAATTGACTTGTTTCTTGCTTTTAGTTACCAGTCTTAGGCTTAACTTGGAAACATATATTGAATACTAAATAAAATTTGCCCCTGTAAATGAATTACATTTGTACTTAACATGGCTTATGTGCATAGTTTAGAGTACATTAAAGAATTTGATCATTTATAAGGTGGCTGACCATTAACTTGCATGTCTTAGTTATCTTTAACACTGTACAAGTTAGTAGTTTTATAATATCAGGATTTTACAACTTTATCTCTGCTAAGTTTGAGCCTTAAAACTTTGAACTTTGTTGAAGAATTGATTGAAAATCCTTTAGCATTAAAACAAAACTTTAAGCCATAAGTGTATTCCATAAAAGGACTAGAAGTTTTACAAAACCATAAGTACAGTTCACATAGAGACCAGAAACCATTTTGGCTGTCGTTTGTTCGTTTTCTCCTTTCATGATGCACCATTACAAAATATCAGTTTCTTGTAAGACTCTGTTTATCTAAGTAACTAAACTTAGAAAAATCAGTAAAGACAAAGAGGCTAGACAATAGGTCTAGTCGGTTAGTTAACCTGTGTAGACCTTAGGAATGTATAAACCTTATTTATCAAGCATATGTTTTTTATTATTTAATGTTCTAGAAGCCTGATGTTGAGCAGTTAGCAAAGGCATGAGTGGTTAAATATACATCCCTAAAACAGTCCCTGTTCACCTGAGTAGACTTTATAACCTTAGGAACTTATTACCGCATAAAAATTCATCCTAACCTGAATGTTTAGAAGCCCTGCTGTTGCCAAGTGTGTTTGAAAGGGAGATACAACGATAAACAGAGGCCTCGGCAGGACTGAAACGTTGTATACTTGTTGCTTTATGCCACATGGTCACCTTAACCAAGATGGTGGTAAAATTACATCACATGTACACTTTTTGACCTTGGTAAAGATGAGCTGCCAGACATGTGGTTGCTATTTAAAACCATCTATTTTCTAGTAGACCTGTTTTTTAAACAAGAGTTAAATCTAAATTACATATACAAAATATTCTAAACAAGAGTTGAGTCCCAAATATAGAATGTTGTAATAAGATTATACAGATATAGTTTTTTTTTAACTTTAAGCCCTTCTGTTACAAGTGTTAAGCTAAATTTTGTTCAGATTTTTAATCATACCCAATGAACTTACAAACCCTGAGATAGTTTACAGTAAGAGATTGGGGGGAGTGAGGCAGGGGAGGAGAGAAATTGTAAGGATAAAGGTTGTTTATGAGTGGAAAGTAGAAAAAACCTTAGAGGTAAGAAACTTTTCGAAGTGTAAAGAAAGTTTAGATATAAGAGATTTGATGTTGTTTGTTTGTTATGCGGTGGTATAAGCTGTTACCATAGGAGAGAATTTAAAATCAAGCATGCCACACTGACTGAGCAGTACTGAGGCCAAGGCATGCAGAGTAAAACAGCGAGGCTTTAATAAGATCCTTGAGTCTGAGGAGGAGAAGAGAAAGGGTCCTATGAAGCCCAGGAGGGTTTAAGGAAGCTGAGGAGCTTCCAGGAGGGAGCTGAGAGACAAGGGATGGGGTCTCAGAAGCCCAGGAAGGCTTATGGAAGAAGATACAGGACCACAGCTCCTTGAGGAAGGTGCAGAAGCTCTGAGAAGGAGCTGGGAGCAGGTCGCTCCGGAGGAGAAGAGGCAAAGAAAGGGTCACAGGCCCAGGAGGACTTAAGGAAGCTGCAGGACAGCAACTCCTAGGGAGAGGCAAGAAAACACCAGGAAAGAGCTGAGAACAAACAGAACAGAAGAGGTTTAAGAATTTCAATCCTGTCTGTCCCCAAGTAAACTGAGAGACTCCTCTGAGAGAAGTGTCCCAAATCACAGAGACCAGGCATTTTTTTTCCCCATGGGAATGGAGCCCCGTAGGGCAAGAGGAGCAGCCTGGTGCACTGCTGTGGCTTTTGTAATAATAGTGGACAAGGCAGGCAGCTCCAGGGTGACACTTACCCAGCTGAGGAGGAGAGAAGAAAGCAGCTGAAAAAGCAGGCTGAGGCAGGCTTTTGGAGAAAGGGAGAGGGTAGATGTCTTTAGTAGAGATATGTGGGTGTAACTGACCAAAGAGACAAAATGATATGCACGGATAGGGAGTAGTAGGTGCCAGGAGCCAGAGAGACACTGAGTAGCTATATTTGGGACACTTAGAGATAGAAATGATAACATTTACTCTCACTAAATGTGTATCTCATCTTCACCAGGTCTTCCAGGCTCCCTACTGGAACACCTCCTGGACTTAAAGTCTGCCAAACAACTCACACACTAAGTTTGGCCCCAATACCTCTAAACAGCCACTTAGCAACACTTTTGAAGGAACTTTTACAACTTTTGCCAGAGATCCGGAAATGGAAGGTTGCCTATGTGCAGGCTTCTCCATACCTTCACTCCAAACCTCTTCATTCCTCCTGATCCCCAACTCATTTCTATCCTTGATCAGGCTAGCTTGCTTTCTCATTCTTGCTCCCCATTCCTTTGACTCTAAAAATACTCTCCAGACTTTGTTTCAGACTTAACTCACTCTTGTTCTCGATCCCTGCCTGGTGCCCTACTCTACCACACACTCTCCCGTTTGCTCCAGCTGGCAGCCTTGAACTTCTTAAACTCTACTTCCTAAAAAATAATTTATCTCTGATTTCTGCTTTTCCATTCTGATCTGCAACAGCTCTAAGCCAGCTGTGGCCAAAGACAGGCCCGGTGGTTACTAGATCCCTCCGTGCACAAACACAAGAGGGAGTGCTTAAGTGGGTCCATGCTGAGACATCTTTCCCTGAGGTACCATGATGGGTCTAGTTTAAAATAAACCATTTGGGGGCATGAGAAGGGGTTTGAGAAGAGAGTAGAGGCAGAGAAAGAGAAAGGACAGAGAAGGACAGAAGGAGGAGAGCGAAAGGGAGAAGAGGCCGGCCAAGAGACAGAGAGGGGGAGGGGGGAAAGAACAAAAGGAGAAAGAGGCCAGAGAGAAAGTCCAGAGAGAGAAAGGCCAGAGAGATGTGTGTGTGTGTGTCTGTGTGTGTGTGTCTGTCTGTGTGTGTATGTGTGTGTGTGTGTGTGTGTGTGTGTGTGTGTGTGTGTGTGTGTCTGTGTGTGTGCAAACAGTCCTTTCATAGCAAGTGAGGATTGTACCTGGCTGTTGCTAGAGAACTGTTGGGCAGAGCCTTGAAGAAATGCTATCATTGACTGTTTTTACAGAGGACCAGGGCTGGATTCCCAGCATTAATATGGCAGCTAACATCTGTAACTCCAAGATCCAACACTCCTACACAGACATACATCCAGGCAAAACACTAGAACAGATTAAAAACAACAACAACACAGATTAAAAATAAATAAATAAACAAATAGACATTATTTAAAAGAAGAGAGCCCATGAAATTGAGAGAGAAAGGTGGTGGTGGGTGGGAAGTAGAAGTGGGATTGCAGACAGGACCGGACTTGATCCAAATGCATCATATGTATTTAACACAACATTAAAAAACAGACTTAAACCATCAAGTAAAGTGAATAAAGAAATGAAAGAAAAAAAACTGGCCATTGTTAGCCCTCAAAGAAACCTGGGAAAATGGCTAACTGAGACCTATTTCACATATCAAACCCTGCTTCTGTCCACCAGTCTCCCTCAGTCCTTATTCACAAGAACCTGCTGTAGAATTGTTCTAGGAAGGAACTTCTACATTGCTGTTCATCACCAAAGGAGGTCAGGTCAGGAACTCACAGAAGGCAGGAACCTGGAGACAGAAGCTGATGCAGAGGCCATGGAGGGATGTTCCTTACTGGCTTACTTCCCCTGGTTTGCTCAGCTTGCTTTCTTATAGAACCCAAGACTACCAACCCAGGGATGGCACCACCCACAATGGGCCCCCCCACCCTGATCACTAATTGAGAAAATACCTTACTGCTGGATCTCATGGAGGCATTTCCTCACCTAAAGCTCCTTTCTCTGAGATAACTCCAGCTTGTGTCAAGTTGACACACAAAACTAGCCAGTACAATTACTTTAAAGATTTACAAAAGTAAAAAGTTAAGGACCACTACTTTAAAGATAGGTTTAGCTTTGTTTTTGCTACTATGATTATTAAGTTACAATGTAACCTCTTTGTTTGCTAGAACAAATAATTAAAAACAGATACAAATTGTCTAACTCAGATATGCTTTATAGATACTAGCTCTCAATCTTGTCAGAGATCTGCTAAATATTAAATGTTTAAGCTTGCTATGACAGACAGAGACTCCCAAATCCTAACAGTGACCCCCGCCCCAAGGTCTCCAAGAAGATATGGGCACAGCAGCAAAGGACTCTACCTGGCCTCTATCTCAGAGGTCTGATGACCACTGAGAAAGACTGCTCCATTGCCTTTCCTGCTGCCAGGGCTCGGCCTGGTCTATGGACAGAGGACACCTGGAGAATTAAATGTCTCATATTGCCTAAGACAAGATGAGTCATTTCTCCCATGTTCCTCCTCCACAGGAAAAGGCCTCTTATCTTCTGGGCCTAATGGCCAGACTGCCTCTACCCAAGTTTCGAAGGAGACCACAGAGACCTGGGAGAACTGTTTAGGTAGTAGACTATAGACTAACCTCTGTCATTTTAATTAATATATGATATCTAGACTATAATTAATTCTCCCCAGATTTCTGATTACATTGACAGCTAAACTAACTGCAGCTTGACAGCTAGAAAACAACTAACTCCTTACCCCAAGGTGATCCGCCAGCATATTAGCTCATTAGTCAATTTGTTAACTAGTTAAGACTACCAGATCTCGTAGTTTCATGATAAAAGATACACAAATTTCCCATGTAACCTTTTTGCAGATATAATCTTCTGCTACTTATCTAAAGAAAATCAGTTTACAGTGACTACTCCCCAGTGATTAGATTTATACCTTATGGTAAATAATTAAATAAAAGGCTTAAATATTTATAAAGCTCTAAATGGGGGTCTGGAAAGGTGTTTTGAGGTCAGTAATCATAAGATATAAAGGTTAGAGGACATACAAACTTAGGTGGTGATGAAAATTGATTCAAACTACAAAGTGCTTCAGATTCCTGCCCCTTGCTATGCCACTGTTAAATTGAGAGTTCAAAGGTTCAAAATGGAGTTCTGATAAATTAACTTAACTTTAATCAAACATCCCACTATACAGTTGAACTTTTGTAATCGCAGGTTCAAATTTCAAGTTTCCTCTGATTGTCTTTTAACTATAGGCTTAAGATGTTTCCCATGTTAACTCTATATGATCAGTTATCATATGCACGAGGTCAAGATTTTGAGTTTACTCTGATTGTCTCTTAAATGTAAACTTAAAAATGTTTCTCATTGTGCTAAATTAATATACATCTACACAGAGGAAAATAACTGGCTTGCCCCTTCTACTCCACAAAAGGTTTTTGTCTTCCCTAAGACTGTTTGTGCTGTTAAAAAATTATTATAAACTTATAACCTCCAGGAAACCCACTCAGATCTACCTCTCATGGACCAAGTAGGCTCTGTCTAGATAAGTACACCTGCCAGTCAATAGCCTAAGTTCCTACCTCTTACCTATTCCAGAGGGTGGAATTTCCCCCCTGTTCCCTGGGTTTAGGACTCCCCTCACCTCAACCTCCAAGGCCTAAGTGTTTCAAGTGTACACCTAAGAAAAAGTTTTTCTCCCAAACCTACTTCCTACTTAACTTTATTCTGCCTCCAATGTATGTGTGTGTGTGTGTGTGTGTGTGTGTGTGTGTGTGTGTGTGTGTGTTTCAGCATCTTGCCAAGTCCAGGCATTTACTCAAAATCTACATCCAGAACAGCTCCAGAGAAGAAACCCGAAGCTTCCTCAGTCTAATTTCACCGATGCTTCTACTGGGCCTGCACTTCCCTACCCACGGATGGCTCCACAGATCATGGACAGCAAGGAAACGGCCAACTCTCCTAAGACTGGGCCAACATCCCCATCTTCTCTTTGGTTTCCCAGAGCCACGCCACCCCAAAGTCAGCAGGAAGTTGCAAAAGATCACAACGACCCTATTCCTGTTTTGTAACCACCCCCAGCCTGAAGCAGGCTGAGCCAGACCTTGACCTTGCTGCCACTAAGAAGTTTACCTAGGGTGGAGCCTGCCTCCCTAGATCACTCTATTGTTCAACCACTGCCACTGTTCTCCATCAAGACACTGCTACCTGCTGGGAGGCCACTGAGCTATTCCAGAGACTACACCCTATCCTGCACATCGTCACCTGTAGCCTGTTCCAGGCTCCAAGAATGAATTGGCGGCAATGGGCCTCCCCCCTACCCCCTTTATAAGCGCATTTGCCATTAAACATTTGGGCTTTGATCAGAAACCTTGACTTAGCTCCATTTTTCTCTCAACCTCCTAGTTCCCCTCTCTTTTCAGCTCCAGCTTGCCTCCCAGGTGAAACCCGGTCCATGTGAGCCTCGGGTTGGCTTCCAACAGTCTGGCGTCCAAACAGGGACCTGAGGAATGGCAGAAAAATGCTGGAGGAAAGCTGCTTGGTATGGAGCTCCACGGGAAGAAAAAGAAAAGGATTGTATCGGGCACCAAAGCAACAGGTACACATGCTAGTGCTAGCCTAAAACTTCATTTTTAAAGTGTTGCTAGAGGTGCGGGAGGATATGGGCTAAGTTTGGAATCGGTGCTAACCTAGTTATAGTCTAATATTGCAAAAGAAACTTAAAAATTCTAAAATCTGTCCTCATGGCAAGATGAACAAAGCTCAGACTAGCCTCTGCGGGGCTTGTGTGACTTTCTTTTGTCTTGCAAACAGTGCCTAAGGAAGCTCTCAAAACTTGCCTCTCCTTGCCTTCAGGGAAAATTCCTTTTAGCTAAAAGAACACTGTTGCAGATCTATCCTGATGTTGTTCTAAATAAAGTTCAAATTCAAAGTTTATAAAAAGGTCAATCAGGCTGTAGAATTTATCAGGACATTGCCATTTGACTTGCCTACTTCATGTAAAGTTATTATAGATTTAAGAGTTTGTTTTTTCCTTTGCATCCAGAAAATTGTAAAGAGTTTGCTTCTAGTGAGCTTGTAATCATTGGAAAATTTTGCCTCTGGGTACGGCTAATATAACTTTACCTCATGTAAGAGAAATTCTTATTGTCTTTGCTTCAATACAAGACGCTAAGAGTTTGAATCTTTCAGTATATATTGTTTCCTAAGTGGAAAGTATTTTATTAGCTAATGCCTCTCAAGGGAAGTTTACTTTAAATCCTTGCTCTCACACAAGGAGCTTTTAAGTTCTGGGGAGTAGCTGTTGCTCCAGAAAAGATTCAGAGGCAATATCTTTTGAATACTTAGGGTTTTGGTTATACTATAAAATTGTGGTATAGAAAAATCTAAGAACAAAAAATTAATTTGCTTCAAAGTTTTATTTTCAAAAGCTTCCAGGAGATGTTAATTGGCTAAGACCTCACCTTAAACTCACCACAGCAGAACTTAAGCCTTTGTTAGGTGCTATTAAGTGAGACACAAATTAACTGGCAAAAAACAAAAGGCTTTGCAGAAAAGAAAGAAAGCTTTTATGATTGCTATCAATTATAATCAATGGTAATTAAATATTAGCTGCCTATTTTAGTTATTGGTCATTAAATGTGCCCACAGCAATTCCTTGGCAAGAGAAAACATTATTGTAAAGTCAGCTTTCTTCTCCTCCCGGCCGACCATTGGCCCACGTGGAGCCGGCCAGCTGCTGGCTGCTGCAGGGCAGGGCCTGGGGTACACAGCTTTCCCTGAGCAGTGGTGGTGTAGGAGGCTGCCAGAAAGCGGCCACCTTTATAGCGAACTCAGGGGAGGGCCTGAAGCACCGGTTGTGCGCGCTATTGCTCCTATGAGCATCCACTTGTCCCCATGGCCATATTTTTCCTGCTAGGACTCAGGGTGCTCTGCCACCCTTGCTTGGGCTTCCTAGCCTACAACAGATTGGGCTGCTTCAACCTCTATGGCCTGGGAGGAGGGCCGGAGGCAGGCAAGGCCGAGGTGTCGTTCACCCCAAAGCACAGTTTTAACATCCTATTAAGGCTGCTGTGGTGCTAATAAATAATTGTAAGATAAATTTGTATATTTTAGAAAACCTATAACAAAAATTGTGTCTTAAGAACCTGACAGCCCTTCCGGTCCACTCGAGCACCGGGGTGCCTTGCCAGCTGAGTCTCCCGACACCCGCAAGGGCCCACACAGGATTCCCCACAGGATCCTAAGACCTCTGGTGAGTGGAACACAGCGTCTGCCCCAATCCAATCGCGCGGAACCTGAGACTGCATTAACTAGGGAAGCAGACGATCCGGGCCTGACCTGGGGCACAAGTCCCTTCCGGTCCACTCGAGCACCGGGGTGCCTCGCCAGCTGAGTCTCCCGACACCCGCAAGGGCCCACACAGGATTCCCCACGGGATCCTAAGACCTCTGGTGAGTGGAACACAACTTCTGCCAGGAGGCAGTTTCGAACACCAGATATCTGGGCACCTTCCCTGCAAGAAGAGAGCTTGCCTGCAGAGAATACTCTGACCACTGAAACTAAGGAGAGAGCTAGCCTCCCAGGTCTGCTTATAGAGGCTAACAGAGTCACCTGAGGAACAAGCTCTAACTAGAGACAATTATAACAGCTAGCTTCAGAGATTACCAGATGGCGAAAGGCAAACGTAAGAATCCTACTAACAGAAATCAAGACCACTCACCATCATCAGAATGAAGCACTCCCACCCCACCTAGTCCTGGGCGCCCCAACACAACCGAAAATCTAGACCCAGATTTAAAAACATTTCTCATGATGATGGTAGAGGACATCAAGAAGGACTTTCATAACTCACTTAAAGAAATACAGGAGAGCACTGCTAAAGAGTTACAGGTCCTTAAAGAAAAATAGGAAAACACAACCAAACAGTTAGAAGTCCTTAAAGAAAAACAGGAAAACACATCCAAACAGGTGATGGAAATGAACAAAACCATACTAGAACTAAAAAGGGAAGTAGACACAATAAAGAAAACCCAAAGCGAGGCAATGCTGGAGATAGAAACCCTAGGAAAGAGATCTGGAACCATAGATGCGAGTATCAGCAACAGAACAAAAAATGGAAGAGAGAATCTCAGGTGCAGAAGATTCCATAGAGAACACCGGCACAACAATCAAAGAAAATACAAAATGCAAAAGGATCCTAACTCAAAACATCCAGGAAATCCAGGACACAATGAGAAGACCAAACTTACGGATAATAGGAGTTGATGAGAATGAAGATTTTCAACTTAAAGGGCCAGCAAATATCTTCAACAAAATAATAGAAGAAACCTTCCCAAATATAAAGAAAGAGATGCCCATGATCATACAAGAAGCTTACAAAACTCCAAATAGACTGGACCAGAAAAGAAATTCCTCCAGACACATAGTAATCAGAACAACAAATGCACTAAATAAAGATAGAATATTAAAAGCAGTAAGGGAGAAAGGTCAAGTAACATATAAAGGCAGGCCTATCAGAATTACACCAGAGTTTTCACCAGACTATGAAAGCCAGAAGAGCCTGGACAGATGTTATACAGACACTAAGAGAACACAAATGGCAGCCCAGGCTACTATACCCGGCCAAACTCTCAATTACAATAGATGGAGAAACCAAAGTATTCCACGACAAAACCAAATTCACACATTATCTTTCCAAGAATCCAGCCTTTCAAAGGATAATAACAGAAAAAAAAACAATACAAGGACAGAAATCACGCCCTAGAAAAAGCAAGAAAGTAATCCCTCAACGAACCAAAAAGAAGACTGCCACAAGAAAAGAATGCCAACTCTAACAACAAAAATAAAAGGAAGCAACAATTACTTTTCCTTAATATCTCTTAATATCAATGGACTCAATTCCCCAATAAAAAGACATAGACTAAAAGAATGGCTACACAAACAAGACCCAACATTCTGCTGCTTACAGGAAACCCATCTCAGGGAAAAAGACAGACACTACCTCAGAGTGAAAGGCTGGAAAACAATTTTCCAAGCAAATGGTCTGAAGAAACAAGCTGGAGTAGCCATTCTGATATCGAATAAAATCGACTTCCAACCCAAAGTTATCAAAAAAGAAAAGGAGGGCCACTTCATACTCATCAAAGGTAAAATCCTCCAAGAGGAACTCTCAATTCTGAATATCTATGTCCCAAATGCAAGGGCAGCCACATTCATTAAAGACACCTTAGTAAAGCTCAAAGCACACATTGCACCTCACACAATAATAATGGGAGACTTCAACACACCACTTTCATCAATAGACAGATCGTGGAAACAGAAACTAAGCAGGGACACAGTGAAACTTACAGAAGTTATGAAACAAATGGACTTAACAGATATCTACAGAACATTTTATCCTAAAACAAAAGGATATAACTTCTTCTCAGCACCTCACGGGACCTTCTCCAAAATTGACCATATAATTGGTCATAAAACAGGCCTCAACAGATACAAAAATATTGAAATTGTCCCATGCATTCTATCAGACCACCATGGACTAAGGCTGATCTTCAATAACAACATAAATAATGGAAAACCAACTTTCACGTGGAAACTGAATAACACTCTTCTCAATGATACCTTGGTCAAGGATGGAATAAAGAAAGAAATTAAAGACTTTTTAGAGTTTAATGAAAATGAAGCCACAACATACCAAACCTATGGGACACAATGAAAGCATTTCTAAGAGGGAAACTCATAGCTCTGAGTGCCTCCAAGAAGAAAGTGGAGAGAGCACACACTAGCAGCTTGACAAACCATCTAAAAGCTCTAGAAAAAAAGGAAGAAAATTCACCCAAGAGGAGTAGACGGCAGGAAATAATCAAACTCAGGGGTGAAATCAACCAAGTGGAAACAAGAAGAACTATTCAAAGAATTAACCAAACGAGGAGTTGGTTCTTTGAGAAAATCAACAAGATAGATAAACCCTTAGCTAGACTCACTAGAGAGCACAGGGACAACATCCTAATTAACAAAATCAGAAATGAAAAGGGAGACATAACAACAGATCCTGAAGAAATCCAAAACACCATCAGATCCTTCTACAAAAGGCTATACTCAACAAAACTGGAAAACCTGGACGAAATGGACAAATTTCTGGACAGATACCAGGTACCAAAGTTAAATCAGGATCAGGTTAACGATCTAAACAGTCCCATATCCCCTAAAGATATAGAAGCAGTTATTAATAGTCTCCCAGCCAAAAAAAAAAGCCCAGGACCAGACGGGTTAAGTGCAGAGTTCTATCAGACCTTCATAGAAGATCTAATTCCAGTTCTGCACAAACTATTTCACAAAATAGAAGTAGAAGGTACTCTACCCACCTCATTTTATGAAGCCACAATTACTCTGATACCTAGACCACAGAAAGACCCAACAAAGATAGAGAACTTCAGACCAATTTCTCTTATGAATATCGATGCAAAAATCCTCAATAAAATTCTCACTAACCGAATCCAAGAACACATTAAAGCAATCATCCATCCTGACCAAGTAGGTTTTATTCCAGGGATGCAGGGATAGTTTAATATACGAAAATCCATCAATGTAATCCATTATATAAACAAACTCAAAGACAAAAACCACATGATCATCTCGTTAGATGCAGAAAAAGCATTTGACAAGATCAAACACCCATTCATGATAAAAGTCTTGGAAAGATCAGGAAATCAAGGCCCATACCTAAACATGATAAAAGCAATCTACAACAAACCAGTAGCCAACATCAAAGTAAATGGAGAGAAGCTGGTAGCAATCCCACTAAAATCAGGGACTAGACAAGGCTGCCCACTTTCTCCCTACCTCTTCAACATTGTACTTGAAGTATTAGCCAGAGCAATTCAACAACAAAAGGAGATCAAGGAGATACAAATTGGAAAAGAAGAAGTCAAAATATCACTTTTTGCAGATGATATGATAGTATATATAAGTGACCCTAAAAATTCCACCAGAGAACTCCTAAACCTGATAAACAGCTTCGGTGAAGGAGCTGGATATAAAATTAACTCAAACAAGTCAATGGCCTTTTTGTACACAAAGGATAAACAGGCTGAGAAAGAAATTAGGGAAACAACACCCTTCTCAAAAGTCACAAATACTATAAAATATCTTGGCGTGACTCTAACTAAGGAAGTGAAAGATCTGTATGATAAAAACTTCAAGTCTCTGAAGAAAGAAATTAAAGAAGATGTCAGAAGATGGAAAGATCTCCCATGCTCAGGGATTGGCAGGATCAACATTGTAAAAATGGCTATCTTGCCAAAAGCAATCTATAGATTCAATGCAATCCCCATCAAAATTCCAACTCAATTCTTCAACGAATTAGAAAGAGCAATCTGCAAATTCATCTGGAATAACAAAAAACCTAGGGTAGCAAAAACTCTTCTTAAGGATAAAAGAACCTCTGGTAGAATCACCATGCCTGACCTAAAGCTTTACTACAGAGCAATTGTGATAAAACTGCATGGTACTGGTATACTGACAGACAAGTAGACCAATGGAATAGAATTGAAGACCCAGAAATGAACCCACACACCTATGGTCACTTGGTCTTCAACAAGGGAGCTAAAACCATCCAGTGGAAGAAAGACAGCATTTTCAACAAATGGTGCTGGCACAACTGGTTGTTATCATGTAGAAGAATGCGAATCGATCCATACCTATCTCCTTGTACTAAGGTCAAATCTAAGTGGATCAAGGAACTTCACATAAAACCAGAGACACTGAAAATTATAGAGGAGAAAGTGGGGAAAAGCCTTGAAGATATGGGCACAGAGGAAAAATTCCTGAATAGAACAGCAATGGCTTGTGCTGTAAGATCGAGAATCGACAAATGGGAACTCATGAAACTCCAAAGCTTCTGTAAGGCAAAAGACACTGTCAATAAGACAAAAAGACCACCAACAGATTGGGAAAGAATCTTTACCTATCCTAAATCAGATAGGGGACTAATATCCAACATATAAAGAACTCAAGAAGGTGGACTTCAGAAAATCAAATAACCCCATTAAAAATGGGGCTCAGAGCTGAACAAAGAATTCTCACCTGAGGAATACTGAATGGCTGCGAAGCACCTGAAAAAATGTTCAACATCCTTAATCATCAGAGAAATACAAATCAAAACAATCCTGAGATTCCACCTCACACCAGTCAGAATGGCTAAGATCAAAAATTCAGGTGACAGCAGATGCTGTCGAGGATGTGGAAACAGAGGAACACTCCTTCATTGTTGGTGGGATTGCAAGCTTGTACAACCACTCTGGAAATCAGTCTGGCGGTTCCTTAGAAAATTGGACATAGTACTACTGGAGGATCCCACAATACCTCTCCTGGGCATATATCCAGAAGATGTCCCAACCGGTAAGAAGGACACATGCTCCACTATGTAATGGGCCATCACTGGAACGAGAGGCCCATTGGACACGCAAACTGTATATGCCCCAGTACAGGGGAACGCCAGGGCCAAAAAAATGGGAATGGGTGGGTAGGGAGTGGGGGGGGGTATGGGGGACTTTTGGGATAGCATTAGAAATGTAATTGAGGAAAATATGTAATAAAAATATTTTTTAAAAAAAGATCCTGACAAAGTGTCTGTTCCTTGTTCCAAACAGCAATTAATTTGGTTATTACAGAATATTAATATTTGTTCTATTGCATACCATCATTTTAAATAAAATTGTCAATCATTATCCCAAAGATAAGTTAAAAAATTGTTTTTATGCATGCTTCTGTATCTTCTATAAATTCAAGCATGCATGCATTCCAATTACTCTATTTAAAAACAGCCCTTCTATGCTAGAAAGGTATATGTGAATTGGATCACACGCTTATTCTTTTGAGTTTCCCCCTGCTTCAGCACAGATAATTAAATTGTGTGCTGTAGATGGTGTTTTAAAATGTTGAATAATCAAGCTTTAATTTGTATATTTATCAATATATATCTCAGAGCTTACAATTGCTTAAAATTGTTCATCCCTCAGATGCTATTAATTCTCAAGTTTGCAATTGCTTATGCAACTCATAAGAAAAAAATGCTGTTCTTTTAAGAAGACTGTTTTTGGACAGTTAAGAATTTGTCCTGGGTTGCCTGGAAAAGACCCCCAGGATTTGCTTTTGTGTTATAGAGATTTACAAAAAGCTTTAGCTGATAAAGGATTACAGATAGCTCTTGAAAAGATATAAACTCCGGATCCTTATAATTATTTGTGTTTTAGACTTACTAATCAAGCTGTTTTCCCCCAGAAGATAGTTATTTGCAGAGACAACTTAAGGACTTTGAATGATTTTCAAAAATTGTTAGGTGATATTAATTGGTTTCACCTCTATTTAAAGCTTACTACAGGGGAGTTGAAACCTTTATTTGATATTCTTTAAGGGAGTTCTGATCCTACTCCCCAAGATCTTTAGCCTCAGAAGGATTGCTGGCCTTGCAACTAGTGGAAAAAGCTATTGAAGAACAATTTGTCACTTATATAGATTACTCTTTGCCTTTACTTCTGTTAATTTTTAATACGTTTCATATGCCTACAGGATTGTTATGGCAAAAGTCTCCTCTAATGTGGATACATTCGAGGATTTCTCCTAAACGTAATATCTTGCCATATTATGAAGCAGTAGCTCAGATGATTATCCTTGGAAGGAAGCAGGTGCTAACTTATTTTGGCAAAGAGCCAGATATTCTTATTCAGCCTTACAGCGTAGGTCAAGACACTTGGGTAAAACAGCACAGTACAGATTTGTTGCTTGCTCAAATAGGGTTTAAAGGAACTATAGACAGCCACTACCCTCAAGATAAGTTGATAATTTTTTTTAAATGTATATGAGGTGATATTTCCTAATATGACCTCTTTACTACCTTTACACAATGCTGTTCTGGTGTTTACTGATGGCTCCTCTAAAGGGCAAGCTGGATATCTTATAAATAATCAACAGGTAATCATAAAGACTCCTGGCCTCTCAGTTCAATTAGAAGAATTAACAGCAGTACTGAATGTCTTTCAGTCTGTGAATGAGGCTTTTAATATCTTTACTGATAGTTTATATGTTGCACAATCGGTACTCTTATTGGAGACCTGTGGTACGTTTAACTTTAATACGCCAGCAGAATCCCTGTTTTCACAATTGCAAAACATCATTCTTGCCCGAAAACACCCGTTCTATATTGGCCACATACGATCTCATTCTGGTCTTCCTGGACCTTTAGCTGAAGGCAATGATTGCATTGACAGAGCTCTAATAGGGGAGTTCTTAAATTCAGATCCTGTTGCTTTGGCCAAAGGTGATCATGAAAAATTTCATCTCTCTAGCCATACCTTAAGGCTCCAACATAAGATCACCGAGGAGCAGGCAAGAATAATTGTAAAACAATGTCCTAAATATATTACATTATCTCCAGTGCCACATTTAGGAGTTAATCCACGAGGTCTTATGCCTAATCATAGTTGGCAAATGGATGTAACTCATTATGCAGAATTTGGAAATTTAAAATATATACATGTTTGTATTGACACTTGTTCAGGATTTCTTTTTGCTTCTCTACTTACTGGAGAGGCCTCTAAAAACGTAATTGATCATTGCCTACAAGCCTTTAATGCTATGGGATAGCCTAAATTTATTAAGACAGATAACGAGCCATCCTATTCTAGCAAAAATTTTACTTCATTTTGTAAAGAATTTGGCATCAAACATAAAACTGGAATTACTTATAACCCCATGGGACAAGGAATAGTTGAACATGCTCATCACACTTTTAAAAATTGGCTATATAATCTCGATCTTTATATATTCAAAACAGTAATGGTTTAAGATAATATTTTGATATTTTTGGAGAATGTGTGTGTCAAATTGTAAAAAATTTGCTCTTGGTGTCCTTAGTTCCTACCTGTTTCCACATAATGGTGTTAATTCTTGAGGACCTATACTGAATAAATTGCTGCAAATGAATGCTCTTATTTCTGATTAATAAATAAATTATGCACATGTGACTATTAATAACTTTTCAAGCTTTCTAGTTGCAACCGCTCTTCAAGAGAAACAATTGAAAGTGTAATTAGTCACTGCCCTTGTTACATTAAAACTGACTTTAACAGTCAAGTATTTGAGATGTTTTGTCAACAATTTAATAATTCTCAAAGACAGGGTATTGTGGAACTTTAAAAACTCTTCTTCTTAAAAAACAAAGAAAGGGGGAAATTATATCCCTGTGCACATTATTTAATATATCCCCATGCACATTATTTAAATCATACTTTTATTTTAAGAATTTTGAAATTTGGATGTCAAAGAACTTAATAAATGCCTCATAGTATCTTAAAACCAGACATAATCATGTCTAGGTGAGATGAAAAGGATCTACTTATTGGCATATGGCTTGATCCTGAACAGCTACCTTATTGGGAAAGGAAAAAGCATAGGTTCTCTTCACAGAACGCTGCAGAAGCATGACGGCTAATTCATGTGACAAGCTGACAGGTGAGTTCGCTGAGTGCCCTGACTGTAGTGACAAGAAAGCTGAATTGGGTATATGTTTTTGACCCACCTTTGCTTGCCATTTTCCCAGTGTGGACAGGCTAAGCTGCCTTGCTTCAAGCTTTTTAAACCTTATGGGACATAGAACATTAGAGACTGTGTAGTCTGACTTAGAAAGATTAGTCACAAGAAAGAGTTATAGTGATTCTTCTCCTTCCCTCATTGTGACCAGTTATTCTAACTCAATCTTGGACTGGTCTAGTAATAATTCCAGTATTAGAGAATCCTAGGGAAGATAGCTAAAATCTTAATTACCTAGCAAAGTTAATTTGGAGCACAGCCTCCACTCCCAGAGAAGCTGCAACCTTTCTGCAATTCTCAAAGCCACCTCCCCTACACCAGGAGCTCATAGTCTAAGCTTGATCGTTGCTAATTTGCAATTGAATGGCGTACCTGGACTTCCCCAAAGAAGCTTTTGTACTTTCACTGTCTCAACTTTGTTTTTCAAGCAGGTCAGCCAATGCCCTTCAGCCTGACTGCAGCAGGTGTGCAGCCTTGCCTCCAACAGCGCAGGTGGCAGTTATTAATCTTCATGAAGAAGCATTCTAAGTGCATATTGTGGCTTTGGACTGAATTGGGAATAAGGTGTGCTAATGAGTGCCAGACAGTCAAAGATGGGCACCCAGATCTTGGAACCATACCAATCTAAGACAGAGGTACATGCCAAAAGGCCGTGGTTGTTGATAACACACCACAGAGCCATGTTTTGTGTGAAATATAACACAAACAGCTGCATGTAGCCTCCAAGATGGAATTGGATGGTTCGGGAAAATCGAAGATTTCCTAAGACAGGCGCAGCCGCCAGCCACCATAAGTCCCAGGCAGGACTAAAGAGCATAAATAAATTTTATGCCTCAGTCCAGCTTTTTTTTAATATTAATAACGGGGGGGGGGGGATTGTAACTACCCCCAGCCTGAAGCAGGCTGAGCCAGACCTTGACCTTGCTGCCACTAAGGAGATTACCTAGGGTGGAGCCTTCCTCCCTAGATCACTCTATTGTTCAACCTCTGCCACTGTTCTCCTTCAAGACACTGCTACCTGCTGGGAGGCCACTGAGCTATTCTGGAGACTACACCCTATCCTGCACGTCACCTGTAGCCTGTTCCAGGCTCCAAGAATGAATTGGTGGCAATGGGCCTCCCCCTACCCCCTTTATAAGCGCATTTGACATTAAACATTTGGGCTTTGATCAGGAACCTTGACTTAGCTCCACTTTTCTTTCGACCACCTAGTTCCCCTCTCTTTTCAGCCCCGGCTTGCGTCCATGTTAGCTGCGGGTCGGCTTTCAACACTTTCACCATCACTGCCGCAGACCCTCTGGGTCCCTTTGTCTGTGTGGAACGAGTCTCTGGGCAGGTGGACAAGGCGTCAGCGGGTGACAGACAGACCAACACGGGAGATTGTGTAGAATCTGAATGTATTCTCACAAAGTGAACACCAGTCTTATATAGTACAGAAAATACAAAAAGGTAGCAGGCAAAGAACATTGAAGTTACCTGATACAAAACAAAGGAATGACTTCAAAAGGATTTAGAGGAACCAGGTAGATGTTTACAGTAAAGATAAAGCAGTCCTGCCTAGGGTCAGCTTAGTGACAGGTAAGGATTTCACACTCTAGTGCTATACCTTTGAACCTTGTGAAAGCTAGCACCAGGGGGTTCTTCTCTTAGCAGGCCTCATGAATAATGCAACATCACAAACCCCTCCCCTCCCCATTTCCTAGGCCTTGCCAAACTCCCACATGAGTGTAACTTTTAAGTAACTGGAGAATCTCCATTTGTCAGGAGAATTCACCAACTTGCTTCTAATATGCAATGCAGCCTATACTGAAGATTTCTATCTCAGTGGGATTCCCTGGCTCTATTATGGTATTCCCTTGTTTGGGTGAGATTTGCTACTGTCCTTAGTAAATATTTTGAAGACCAGCTCTTAGCTACTGGCTCCGTCCTTTGTAATGCTCAATTAGTAACTGAATAGGTTAACTTCCTTACTGCATTCTTACAGGATTCTAAGCTCAGCTTCTGGGACCTGGAAACACTAGGGAGACTTAACTATATATAACAGAATTTAATCTTAAAAGGCATTTATAATAAAATATGAAAAGAGAGCTCATAGTTCCATACACCAGACTAACGCGGGAATAGAGTATGAGTATATGGGTAAATGAGAACGCCAAAGCTCCAGGAGGTGAGTTTCCGTAAAACTCTTTTCCTCGTTGAGTGCTTACAGACTTTCAGCCTGTCAAACAGACTTGACCGGAGGGTGTGGCATATCGCCTCTTTCTAGTTTCTTAATTTTTTAAATTAAACCAAAATGGAGGAATGTTAGCATTTCTTCTAAGCTCCACCCAACAGTTACCTAGGAACAGCCAGGTACCAGTCTGGCTTGCTATAAAAAGACTGTTTCTTTCTCTCTCTCTCTCTCTCTCTCTCTCTCTCTCTCTCTCTCTCTCTCCCTCTCTCTCTCTCTCTCTCTCTCTCTGAATGTTTCCAGGATCAAATTCTGAAGTTTCCAGCAACCATAACAGTATTACACACTGAACAGTTTTTATGCATTGGGTTCATTTCTAAGGCCTGTAAGTAAAAACATATTTTCTCCCTTAGCACTACACCTGTGTATATGACTGCAGCATATATGAAGACAATGAAAGGGAACAAAGATACTGTCCACACTAGGAAGATAACAGGTATTATGCAGATACAGATATATACACAGCACACACATACCTGCATGTAGATACACGTGTCTTCACAGTAATTCTATATGCAGATAGTGAGATGGCTCCCATCATACAGATGAGAAACAGAGGCCAGGGAAGCTGAGTGCTGTGGCCCTGGCATAGTGGTGGCAAGGCATACCCAGGGCAAGGCATGGTACCTCTGCCTCCCTACAATGTGTGGCAATAATCTAAGATCAAACAACTAACAGAATAGAAAGCAGCATCCTTCCCTTGAGTGCCCTCAGCAGCATGGCAAGCTGCTGTTGGGTAGGCTGGTCAGGGAAAGGATGGAAGGCAGAGGGTGACCTCACTATACAGGACACAGAGTCCTCTAAGCAGCACCCACATCTTAATTCTCCATTTCTTTGTACAGTGGCCTCTGAACTCAGGGTCCCTACAGATACAGTGAGTGTTCTGACGCCACAGGCGTCCCTTGTGGCCCTGCCAGCTCTGCCTTTACCCTGATGCTTCATCTTCCAGGTATCTTGTCATTTACTCCCATGAAGCTGACAAGAATCACAGACTATAGGCTCCAGAAGTCGGTTACCTCAGCACCCCATAGATGAATCCACAGACCTCCCACCTCCTGCCTCAGCTGGTACACCCTTAGCATTCTCCTCAGGAGAGAGAGTGCTCTTTGGTGAGGCTTCGGTGCATCCTCCACTCTCTGTACCAAGTGGCCAGGTCTCAGGGCCCTTCTGAGCTCCCACCAACCCCCAGGGATAGTCATATCTCCTGGCTTCCTCAGTGACCTTCAGTTTTGATGGCTGTTGCTCTCCTAGATTAGGACCATTCAACTGTATCTGGAAGTCCTGTTCTAGGGGAACATGGTGTCAGCCGGGTGGCCCTCTGTACTGCTCCACCAAATGGGAACACACACTCTGGACCTCGGACTCATGAGGAACTCCTTATGGCTCGGCTGCATTTACTCTCTTCTGATTGTCTAAAAGTTAAGGTCAGCACCTGGTGTGAAAGTCAGGATCAGCAGCACCTAGGACTCCATAGTCCATGTTGAGCTGTAAAAAGTACTGTGCAAATGTAGGTAAACCATGAGGAAGAGAGCAATATGGAATCCTATACGCAAGAAACCCAGAAGCACCCTGCTCTTTCCCAAGTGAAATGTGAGAACATCTGGGCAGGAAAGACTGTCTGCCCAGAGTTAGGGCTTCAACTTTCCATGCGCTCGTGATCACCCAAGGACGTGGTGGACATGCAGGTGCTCATCCCAAGCCTGGGTAGAGCCTGAGATTCTGCATCTCTAATAAGCTTCCAGATGGTACTGGGATCTAATAAGCGTCCTTGTTGATTTTCTCAAAGAACCAGCTCCAGGTTTTGTTGATTCTTTGTATAGTTCTTTTGTTTCTACTTGATTGATTTCAGCCCAGAGTTTGAATATTTCCTGCCACCTCTCCTCTTGGGTTTATTTGCTTCTTTTTGTTCTAGAGCTTTCAAGCGTGCTGCTCCAGTTTCTTTTTGGAGGCACTCAGCTATGAGTTTTACACTAAGCACTGCTTTCATTGTGTCCCATAAATTTGGGTACATTGTTCCTTCATTTTCATTAAATTCTAAAAAGTCTTTAATTTCTTCCTTTATTTCTTCCTTGACCAAGTTATCATTGAGTGGGGCATTGTTCAGCTTCCATGTGTGTGTGGGCTTTCTGTTGTTTTTGTTGTTATTGATGACCAGCCTAAGTCTGTGGTGATCTGATAGAATGCATGGGATTATTTCAATCTTCTTGTATCTTTTGAGGACTGTTTTGTGACCAATTATATGGTTAATTTTGGAGATGGTACCATGAGGCACTGAGAAGAAAGTATATTCTTTTGTTTTAGGATAAAATGTTCTATAGATATCTGTTAAATCCCTTTGGTTCATAACTTCTGTTGCTTTCACTGTGTCTCTGTTTAGTTTGTTTCCATGATCTGTCCATTGATGAGAGTAGGGTGTTGAAGTCTCCCACTATTATTGTGTGACGTGCAATATGTCCTTTGAGCTTTAGTCAAGTTTCTTTTATGAATGTGAGTGCCCTTGCATTTGGAGCATAGATGTTCAGAATTGAGAGTTCATCTTGGTAGATTTTTCCTTTGACCAGTAGGAAGTGTCCTTTCTTATCATTTTTTTTTGATAACTTTTGGTTGAGAGTTGATTTTATTCGATATTAGAATGGCTACTCCAGCTTGTTTCTTGGGACTATTTGCTTGGAAAAATGTTTTCCAACATTTTACTCTGAGGTAGTGTCTGCCTTTTTCACTGAGGTGTGTTTCCTGTATGCAGCAAAGTGTTGGGTCCTGTTTATATATCCAGTCTGTTAGTCTTTGTCTTTTGGGGGAAATTGAGTCCATTGATGTTAAGAGATATTAAGGAAAATAAGATTGTTACTTCCTGTTAATTTTATCGTTAGAAGTGGAATTATGTTTATGTGATTATCTTCTTTTGGGTTTGTTGAAAGATTACTTTCTTGCTTTTTCTGTGGTGTAGTTTCCCTCCTTGCGTTGGTGTTTTCCATCTATTATCCTTTGCAGGGCTGGATTTATGGAAAGATTATGTAAATTTGGTTTTGTCATGGAATATCTTGGTTCCTCTGTCTATGGTAATTGAGAGTTTTGCTGGGTATAGTAGCCTGGACTGGCATTTGTGTTCTCTTAGGGTCTGTATGAGATCTGCCCAGGATCTTCTAGCTTTCATAGTCTCTGGTGAGAAGTCTGATGTAATTCTGATAGTTCTGCCTTTATTTGTTACTTGACCCTTTTCCCTTACTGCTTTTAATATTCTTTCTTTGTTTAGTACATTTGGTATTTTGATTATTATATGACAGGAGGAATTTCTTTTCTGGTCCAGTCTCTCTGGGGTTCTGTAGGGTTCTTGTATGCTCATCAGCATCTCTTTCTTTAGGTTAGGGAAGTTTTCTTCTATAATTTTGTTGAAGATATTTACTGGTCCTTTAAGTTGGGAATCTTCACTCTCTTCTATACTTATTATCCTTAGGTTTGGTCTTCTCTTTGTGTCCTGGATGTTTGGGGTTAGGAGATTTTTGCTTTTTGCATTTTCTTTGACTGTTGTGACAATGTTTTCTAAGGTATCTTCTGTACCTGATATTCTCTCTTCTATCTCTTGTATTCTGTTGATGATGCTTGCATGTATGACTCCTGATCTCTTTCATAGGTTTTCTAACTGCAGGATTGTCTCCTTTTGTGATTTCTTTATTGTTTATATTTCTATTTTTTAGGTCTTGGATGGTTTGGTTCATTACTTTCGCTGGTTTGATTGTGTTTTCCTATAATTCTTTAAGGGATTTTTCTGTCTCCTCTTTAAGGGCTTCTAGCTGTTTACCTGTGTTCTCCAGTATTTCTTTAAGGGAGTTATTTATGTCCTTCTTAAAGTCCTCTATCACCATCATGAGAAGTGATTTTTAGATCTGATCTTGCTTTTCTGGTGTGCCAGGACTTGCTATAGTGGGAGAATTGGGATCTGATGATGCCAAGTAACCTTGGTTTCTGTTGCTTATGTTCTTACGCTTGCCTCGCACCATCTGATTATCTCTAGTGCTACCCTCCCTATCTGACTGGAGCCTGTCCTTCCTGTGATCCTGGGTGTGTCAGAGCTCCTGGGAGTCAAGCTGTCTCTGGGACCCTGAGATCCTGGTGTGACCAAGCTCCTGGATCCTGGGATCCTGAGATCCTGTAGTCCTGAGCGTGTGAGTGCCTGGGAGTGGATCTTCCTTTGGGTGTTGTGGAACTGGCTGTGGATTTTGCGCCCAAGGTCTGCTCAGGGCACTGGCCCAGATCTGAAGGTGAATTTTTGTTTCTTAACCCGTTCTGTCTGTCTGTGTTTTTTGATTGGAAAATTGAGGCCGTTGATATTAAAATTATTTATTTAAATATGTGTGTTGATTATGGCCATTATGTTATTTGAGTTCTTGATGGTAGTTTGTTGGTTTTGTTTGTTTGTTTGTTTGTTTGTTTGTTTTAATTATGGGGCTTCATATATCTTTTCACTGCCTCTTAGCTTTGTTCATTCTTCTCATCCAAAAACAATGCTGTCTGTATTTTCCTTAGGTTTGTTCTGTTGGATATGTTTTTTAGGCTATTTATATCACGGAAATTTTTCTTTCTCCTTCAATCATGGAAGATAGTTTTTCTGGGTGTAGTATTCTAGGTTAGCATCATAGTCTTTTAGGACTTGGAATGCATTGCTCCAGCTTACTCTGATCTGTTTTCCTTTAAAATGACTTACATTTTTTTTCTTTTACTGCTTTCAGTACACTTTCTTTATTATA
Organism: Mus musculus; assembly: GCF_000001635.26. NCBI lineage: Eukaryota > Metazoa > Chordata > Mammalia > Rodentia > Muridae > Mus > Mus musculus. The sequence goes on from NC_000069.6 coordinate 87,484,725, forward strand.
TATATTTACTGTTCTAACTATGATATGCTTTTGGGAATTTTTTTGTTCTGTCTATTTAGTGTTCCATGTGCTTCTTGTATTTGTATGGGTGTATTTCTTTCCACATTTGGGGAAGTTTTTCTTCTATGATCTTGTTGAAGATCTGGCCTATGCCATCAACTTGGGATTTTTCTCATCTATGTCTATAATTTGAAGGTTTGGCTTTTTCATGGTGTCCTACATTTTCTTTGTGATATTTTCCTGTTCTGTTTTGTTTTGTTACCCTTTTATGTTTCTTGTTCATTTGGTCTAGATCCTCTACTTTATTTTGGAGAACTAATATTCTATCTTCTGCTTGATTCATTTGACTTGTAAAGTTCTACTGTGAATTTCTACAGTAGAACTTTAGCTATTATCTTTTTCTTTTTTATTTAATTTTTTTATTATTACATATTTTCCTCAATTACATTTAGAATGCTATCCCAAAAGTCCCCCATACCCTGCCCCCCACTTCCCTACCCACCCATTCCCATTTTTTGGCCCTGGCATTCCCCTGTACTGGGGCATATAAAGTTTGCGTGTCCAATGGGCCTCTCTTTCCAGTGGTGGCTGACTAAGCCATCTTTTGATACATATGCAGCTAGAGTCAAGAGCTCCGGGGTACTGGTTAGTTCATAATGTTGTTGCACCTACAGGGTTGCAGATCTCTTTAGCTCCTTGGATACTTTCTCTAGCTCCTCCATTGGGGGCCCTGTGCTCCATCCAATAGCTGACTGTGAGCATCCACTTATGTGTTTGCTAGGCCCCGGCCTAGTCTCACAAGAGACAGCTATATCAGGGTCCTTTCAGCCAACGCTTGCTAGTGTATGCAATGGTGTCATCCTTTGGAGGCTAATTATGGGATGGATCCCTGGATATGGCAGTCTCTAGATGGTCCATCCTTTTGTCTCAGCTCCAAACTTTGTCTCTGTAACTCCTTCCATGGGTGATTGTTTCCAATTCTAAGAAGGGGCAAAGTGTCCACACTTTGGTCTTCATTCTTCTTCAGTTTCATGTGTTTTGCAAATTGTATCTTTTTCAATTCTATCTTCATTTCAGCTTGAGTCTTCCTCAATATTTCTATCTCCTGATTGAATTCTGTTCTCAAGCCTTGGATTATCTTTATCATTTCCATCAGCCTTATGCTTTCTTGAAACCACCAGTTTGTGGTTTCTTGGACATCAGTCAAACAATTATTTTTCTTAAGCTCTTTGTTCTTGATTTCAGCAAGCTGGTTCTTTGTTTTATCTTTAAACTCCTTGTGCTCTTTGAGGAAGTTTATAATGGTTCTTTCAAATTCTGTGTTCTGAGGTTCATCTAGGTAATTCTCATTGTTAAACATTTCTACAAAACGGGTACATTTTAGAGAGAAGATGGTGGTTTGATTCTTCATACTGTTATTATTGCAATGAGTAGAGCATGTGAACTTCCTTTGTTAGTTCAAGTTTCCTATGGACAGAAAATGTTGGGGTGGAAGGGAAGATGTGGGTGCAGGTTGGATCTAGATGTTAGAAATGGCTTAGTGGAATTGAAGTCAGGTAGACAGAGGGAACTGGGATGGCATAGAAGATGTGTTTCCTGTTCCAATCATGGAGTGATGGGTAGAAAGGTTAGATATGGCATGGTAGAGTCCTATAGTTTGGGGATATGTAGTGAGAGGATCCTGCCTAGGGATCTTTTACAGTGAAGGCAGGGTATGTCGGTGGGAAGGTTAAGAGATCAAGGCGAAATCCTCTGGACTGTGGAAAGGGTATAAATGGGAGGTCAGGGATACACACTAGGCTAGACCCTTGAGGAAGACATGGGAAATCTGGATATTTGGGGAAGCCTCATCTTCACAAAGATGGGATATCTTTTGAGGTTGTAGAGTTGGCCCAACAAAGAACTGGGGACAGGGGCTTTGGGTAGGTCAGATTTCAGCAGAAACCTAGAGCTTGGCTGTGGTATAGATTGTTTAGTCAGAGTAGGCCAAGGCACAGAATGTGAGACCCAGGCTAGAGCCTGGAGGAGGACATGGAAAGTCTGGGTGCCTAATGGGGTAGTGTGGAAAAGACTTATAGTGGATCTATTCAGTTTCAGGTAGCACAAATTTTGATAGAAGCCTAGATGTTAGCTACAGTGCAAGCAAGAGTCTCTAGTCTTCCATTTTCTTTTTTTTTTTCCAAGCCCAATGCCCTGAAGACAACATTGTATGTAACTATAGTTCAAGACCAGAGGCTGGCTCCTGTTCAATGTACCAGGTTAAGCCACTTACCAAAGAAAGCAAAGAAAAGTAAGATGAGAGGCAAGAAAATATTTTATCAAAACAGTTGTTTAGAGAGGCACAAAACACTGGAGCCCACCTTCATGGTCCTGGCATGAGTTTTAACATTAAATAGAGGAAGAATTGAGGCAGTGATGAGAAGCACATATAAGTAAGCCATCTTGGTCCAAGAGTGTTCCAGTTACTCATTCTCTACAGTCTGATTCAGCCATGTGGCCCAAAGAAGTCCTTCTTGCTAAGGGAGCAGTCTTGTTCCCCATGAGATGATTGCTCCTACTTAGGCTATCTCATGATGGAATGATTTGTTTGTAGGTTCTGATGTGTCTGGAATACAAGATGAACACAGATTTAGAATCTTGATGAGGGTGTGGCAGCATTCTTTGATTACACACATCTTTGTTTCTTTAGCCTTGAAGAGAACTGAGAGTATTATCATTTTTGAGACAGTTTTAAGCCTGCCTTCTGACTGGTGATTCTCCAGCCTCAGCCTCCCATGTCTAGAATTATAGCAATGCATCACACGGCTGCTCAGACAGATGTTCCTTCGGTAATTAGCATGCCCAAGTTAACTGTCCAGTTAAGCATAAAGTTTGAAGGAACGGGGTCGGGGGTGGGGAACAATAAAAACTGAAGTCCCAAAAGCTAGACTTTCACTCAGCTCTGAGTCACCTTACAGGCCCCAGAGAGGAGTTGGTGCTTTTCATTAAGAGCAATGTCTAAGAGCCTGTTATAGATTCCCTTTAATATATTTCACCTGCTAAAGAGCATCCAGAAATGGAATGGTCTCCATTCTGTCACAAAAGCTCCCTATTTTAAATGACGCTGAAGAGCTCACTGATCATTCCACAGCCCTATTTCACAAATGTGCTCTATCCAGTCCACTAAGCTGCATGAAACTCACTGGATGTTCATTGCTGGCTGGGGTTCTTTGTAATACGAGTCAAAGCCTTCCTACCATTCAGCTCATTAGCTCTTACTATTTTGTTTCTTTTCTTTTTGAAAACTTCATACAAGAATACATTCTTGTGTGTTGAGCATTCATTCCCCCACCCCCACCCTCTGACTCAGTGCTTCTTTCTCACCAGTCCCCTGATAGTTTCATTTCTCCTTTCACAACACACACACAGACACACACATACACACAATGTGGTTCAGTGACAGAATGCTAAACGAAACCAACCACATCATATTTGCATAGGATCTTTTAGTTCTAGAAACTGTTTGTTCTTTTATAAAGAGGGTTTTCATTGAGTTTCCTGAATCTGAAGGCTGAGAGTCTTTTCACTGGGAGCTGGAAACTCCTCACATACAAGAGTCACATTTGTTCCTTTGAGCCTGTGTCTTACTCCACAATACATACTCTCCTGAAGGTGGTCACCTCCTCTGGTTTTTAGGGTTTGCTAAGAACCATTATGAAATAATTCCCAGTGTGTTAACATTTCTTCTAGGCTCTGCCCCACAGTTACCAGGCAACAGCCAGGTATGTCTGACTCATTATAAAAGGGGCTACTTGCCCCCTCCTCACTCTCTTGCTCTCTTACTCTCTTGCTCTCTAACCCTCTTCCCTCTCTGTCCCTTCTCTCCCCATTCCCCTCCCCCATCTCTCCACATGTTTATGGCTGGCTTCTTCTCTTCTACTCCTCTATTCTCTCTCCCTCTCTCTCTCTCTCTCTCTCTCTCTCTCTCTCTCTCTCTCTCTCTCTCTCTCTCCCTCCCTCCCTCCAACCCTCCCTCCCTCCCTTCTCAACTCTCAACTCTCTCTCAACTCCCCTCCCCATGCCCTAAAATAAACTCTACTCTATACTATATCCATCGTGTGACTGGTCTCTCAGGGGGACGGGATGCCTCAGCATGGGCCCACAGAGGCACCCCCTTCCCAGCACCATACTGTGCCTCTACCAAACATATCCCTGACTTCTTTTTCTTTTCTTTTTTTTTTTTTTTTTTTTTTTTAATGAAACACAACACCCAGGGCCAGGCAGCGTGTCAGAGAGGAGGAAGAATCAATACCCAGGAATGATAAGGAGGTTTTCTGCACACTGTTACTCTCATCCAACTTTTTCATATTTTATAGGAGAACAGGTGATAAAATGTCATGCATAGATTTAAGACATACCCAGGCCCTGAAAAGGCTTCTGCTTAGTGGCAATGAACCTGGAAAGGAGCCCCTGAGCCAGAAGAGAAGTGTACACCAACAACTCTCCTTGCTCACTGGAGAAGCCCAGGCCAGTGCAGCCCTCTCCAGCTCAGACTCCAGAGTCTAGCTGACCCCTCTTTCACAGCACAGCTTCAAGACAGTGTTACCTCCTGTGTTTCAGGCATGGATACCACAGTGTGAAATCCTCACTTCTCTGCTCCAGGTCTGACATCTGTTTCCATCCCTTTCCCCTTCAGCCTCAGTCTTTCCCTCTTGAGAAGACATAGGGCCTCACCCCTTTTGTAGCCTAGAGTGCCTGAGCTTGGATCCTCAGCCTCCTCTTCACTGTAAGCTAGTTGCCTCTCTCCCTTCATCCTGATTTTGTAAATGTTAACAAATATTAAATGCTCTGAAGAAAGGCTAGAGAGATGGCTCAGTGGTTAAGGGCACTGACTGCTCTTCTAGAGGTCCCGAGTTCAATTCCCAGCAACCACATGGTGGCTCACAACCATCTGCTTTGTAATCTGATGCCCCCTTCTGGCCTGCAGGTATGCATGCAGATAGAGGGCTAATAGACATAAAAATAATATCGAGGGATATTAGATCTTGTCACAAGCCTTTTCTGCCTCTACCAAGTTGACCATGTGATTTATGTCCATGAGTCTATTTAATTTATAATATTTATTGATTTATTATATTCTGAACATCCCTGAATTTCTGGGATAAACTCAACTTCATCGTGGTAATTGCCTTTCTGATGTATTCTTAAACTTGAGTTGCAAGTATTTTACTAATCTATTATTGTCTAATATTGTCAGGGAAACTGGTCTGTCTGTAATTTTATTTTGGTGAATCTTTATCTTTTGATAGCAGAGTAATACCAACTTCATTATAAGAGTTTAATAATGTTTCTTCCTTTCCTAATTCCCTCTTTAGTTGGGAAATTTTTAATTTCTGTTTATTGTAGGTTATTTTTATTTGATTATAGGAATTTTTTCATTTCCTTCTTGATTTTTTTTTCATGGACCCATTTGTCATTCAATACTGCATTGCTTAATCCCCTGAGTTTGTGCATGCTTCAGGGTTTCTCTTGTTGTGGATTTGTAGCCTTATTCCCTAAATAGGATATTAAATATTAGAGCTCTTATATCCGGGCTATTCCCACCCAAGAGAAGGAGTCCAGGAAGAGTTAGTTCTTCATGAATTTGAAATTTTTATTGAGCCACATAGACCTGGCAGGGGACACATACTCTTATAACTACAAATCTCGAGGCAGTCTCAAGCTGAGTGAGCACAGGGTTTAAAAAGGTAAAAAATAAAATAAAAACACAAGTTTGTTATCTCCCATTGACGTAGCTATAATGGCTGTTAGCAAGCATGACAGGATGTGGACCTTTAATAAAAGCAGGGCACAGCTGTGTCTCCATAGTATTTCTGTTTGAGAGATGAGCAGAAAGCCTTATAGTTACAGAAGCAGAACAATGCAGGTTAGCAGAAGTTCCTGTCAGTACCATACATGCCTGAGAGTCAGGCAGACCTCAGCTTTAACAATTACATCTCTCTCACCTCAGAGCAACCACGGCTGTTTGATATTACCACTATGGTGCTGTACTACTACCCAATAATAACTATGGCCCCTTTGGCTGCAATAACTGTTGGGAGATAAACAACCAAGGATAGTATGGAGTGAGACCCTATCTTAGTTACTAAGATTAAGAGTTGGAGGAAGTATCAAAAGATGGCCTAGTCGGCCATCACTGGAAAGAGAGGCCCATTGGACACACAAACTTTATATGCCCCAGAACAGGGGAACGCCAGGGCCAAAAAGGGGGAGTGGGCGGGTAGGGGAGTGGGGGTGGGTGGGTATGGGGGACTTTTGGTATAGCATTGGAAATGTAAATGAGCTAAATACCTAATAAAAAATGGAAAGAAAAAAAAAAAGAGTTGGAGGAAGCTGGGCAGTGGTGGTGCACGCCTTTAATCTCAGCACTTAGGAGGCAGAGGCAGGTGGATTTCTGAGTTCAAGGCCAGCCTGGTCTACAGAGTGAGTTCCAGGACAGCCAGGGCTACACAGAGAAACCCTGTCTCGAAAAAAAACAAAAACAAAAACAAAAACAAAAAACAAAAAAAGGAAGAAACTCATCCCTTCATTAAAAAAAAGAGTTGTAGAAAAATAAAAATTAAATATTAGACTGACATTGAAATGAGAAAAAAAGTGGTGGCTAATGTATCTAGGAGGAGGAAGTCGAGATATTGTTAGTTAGGGTCCACAGATTGTAGAGACTGTTAGCACTATGGAAGGTTATAATTAAGAAATAAATAGCTAAGGGGATAATAATGAGCAAAAGAGAAGATGTGGGAATAAAAGGAGTAATAGCTGGGGCTGGAGAGATGGCTCAGTGGTTAAGAGGACTGACTGTTCTTCTAGAGGTCCTGAGTTCAATCCCCAGCAACCACATGGTGGCTCACAACCATCTGTAATGAGATCTGATGCCCTCTTCTGGTGTGTCCAAGTATAGCGACAGTGTACTCATATACGTAAAATAAATAAATCTTTTTAAAGGGGGGGCAGGGGTAATAGTTAAACTGAAGGATAAATAATGCCTTAGAGTAAATCATTCAGAAAACCACAAGCAACAGCTCTGACTATAAGCTGAGCAATGTTCAACAGAGGTAAAACCATCATGAGACCTGTCTGAGAAAGTGGAATTTAAGTATCAGGAAATAATAAATTAAAGACTACGTATGGGGCTAACTGTGGGCACAGCTGTGCGGATGTGAAGGGTAACATGTCCAGACATGTCTGGTTCTAGCAGTTGCTATGCTGTGCTGGACGGTGGGGAATTAGGTGAGGACCTGCGGTGTCTGAAGCTTCAGCGTTCTGGGGGTCTCTTCTGGGTCTTTTGTGCATCCACATTAATTTTAGAAATTTTCATCTAGGTCTATGAAGATATTATTGGAATATTTAGGAAGACTATATTAAATGTATGGGCGCTTTAAGTTGCATGGCTATTTTTTTTTATTATTAATCCTGCCAATCTGAGAATGTGGGAAGTCTTTCCGTCGTCTATCATCTTCATGTTCTTTGGTGCCTTACAATTTTCACTGAAGAAACCTCTCACCTCCTCGCCTAGGTTTGTTCCTAGGCCTTTGTTTTTTAAGCAACTGTAAATGGGATTTCTTTTTCCTCCTAGTTTCTTTCTCAGCAAGTTTGTCATTGGCATGCAGAAAAGCTAATAATTTTGTATGTGTTGGCTTTATTACCTCCTATTTTGCTGGAAGTGTTTATTGGATCTAGCTGTTTCCTGATGAAATCTTAGGGTGTTGTTGTTGTTGTTGTTGTTTTTGTTGTTTGCTTTGGTTAAAGGCCATGTCCTCTGCAAATAGAGATGAGTTGACTTCTTGTTTCCTGTGTGTGTCCCTTTTATTTATTTCTTTTATTTTCTTGCTAAGATTTCAAACACTATATTGAATTATTGAATTATTTATTTATTTATTTATTTATTTATTTATTTATTTAATAATATCCTTCCTTGTCTCTTTCCATATCTTAAAGGAAACTCTCTGAGCTTTCTCATTTTGAATAATGATTGTTAGAGGTTGAGAGATTAACTCGGAAGCCAGGCAAACACAGACCCCGGATTCAGTCTCCAGCTCCAAAGAGTAGTTGTAGTGATGATGATGGCGATGGTGATGACAATATTAATATTGTCATATGTTTGCCATGTGTATGCTTATTAAGATAACATGCTTTTCGTATTCCTAGTTTGTCAGGATATTTGTCAGGAAGGAATGTTAAACTTTAAAACCTGTCCTACATCTATTGAAATGATCATGTGACTTCTGTCCTTTAAATATATTTATATGCCTAATTACTCTTACTGATTTACATGTGTAGAGCCCACCATGAATTCCCTGCAGTGAACTACCTTGGTCATCATGCAAGATCTTCCTAATGTATTCTTGAATTCAATTGACAAGAATTTTATTCAGAACTTTTGCATCTATGTTCATTGGGGAGTTTGGTGGCTACTTTTCTTGTGTGTGTGTCTGTGTGTCTGTTGTGTCTGTGTGCACATGCGCACTCCTATCCAGTTTGGAGCATTAGGGTAATGCTGGCTTTACAGGATGCTTTGGGTACCACGCCTCCCTTTCTTATTCCATAGAACAGATTGAGAAGTATTCATGTAAGTCCATCTTTAAAGGTTTAGTGTAATTCTGTAGTGACTCTGCCTGGCTTTCTTTGTTGGGAGATTGTTTCTATTAATGCTTGATCCTCAGTGATTGTTATGGGTCTGTTTAAGGTTTATTTCCCAATTGATTTAATTTTGATATGTTACATATGTCTAGGAATTATCTATTTTGAGATTTTCTAAGCTACTTTAGTATTATGTTCAAAGTTGCCTCTAAATATTCTCTGGGCTTCACTGGAGTCTGCAGTAACCTCCATTTTCCATCTCTAGTTTTATTAGGTTGGGTCTTCTCACTCTTTCCTTTCATTTGCCTCAAGGTTTATTAGTTGGGTGTTCTCAAGGAACCATTTTTTATAGATGCATTTGGTACCTTTATTAATTTTATATATTATTCTTTTATTCTCTGTTTCATTAATTTCTGCCCTGATCTTTATTTTTTCTTGACATCTGCTAGTCTGGGGCTTGGATGTACATGTTTTTCTAGGACATTGAGGTGCATCATTAGACACTGTTGGACAAGCTGGACCACAGCCTGAAAGCTATTCTAATACATCCCTTTCTGTAAATGATAGATAGATAGATAGATAGATAGATAGATAGATAGATAGATAGATAGATAGATAGATCAGCTCTGCTGCTTTCAGTGCAACATCTAAAAAAGTCAGGGTTTTTTTCCAGAAAAAAAAAAAGCACTTAAAATCCATATGGAATTTCAAAAGACCATTTGTGCTGCCTCAAGAAAGTATCTATTACTGAACAAAATATTGTTGCCTAGCAGTTTCCTCTGAATTGAAACATTCTTCCAGGAGAGGGGAGGAAGACTGTGAGACTCAGAAGGTAAACAGCCTTCTTCGTGTGTCTTGGATAGCTGAAACCCACAGGATTTATGAGAGGCCCTCTGCAGAGGTGCAGGGGCAATAAACATCTGCTGGGGAAGGAGACTGAGGGGCTGAAAGGAGATTCCTGGGAGTGTAGAGCTGCCTGTAAGCTGTGCAGGGAGCCCCAGGGTGCAGCTTTCTAAGTCACCACCCACTTTGGGGTAGGGATTTTGCATCATGCAGATGCAAGTGACTCCTCACCCAAAGCTGCTGTCAGTGACCCCACTAAGAATTCACTGGATCACCAAGTTGGACTTTGATGCAATTGCTTCTTTGGTGTGTTATGGCTGCCTTTCTCAGTGCACAGGCGTATGATGTTCCTCTTGTTGAATAAGTCTTAAGCCCCATTAGAATGAACAAAGGACAGACAGTGACATTTAAAAAGTGACAGAGACACGTGGATACAGAAACGCTGGGGTCAGGTAGGTCTTGTGTACTCTAATGGAGCCACTCCTACCTCTACCACAATCTGGAACCTTAGAATATTTGTTGTATGCAGCACAGAGAGAGCGGTTAGCTAGTGTATATAAAAATAGATAGATAGATAGATAGATAGATAGATAGATAGATAGATAGATAGATAGATAGATGATCCTGTTTTTCCCACTCAGACCCTGCTCCCAGAATGACGACTCTGAGACTAGTTATTAATGCCTAGGCCACAAGCTTTGGCTCATTTCCCTACTAGCTTGTAACTTATTCAACCTATTCTAACCATCATGTCTTCCACATGGTTAGTTACCATTCCTCGGCTTCATAGGTTCAAGTCTAGGGCAAATCTCCTCTGTATTCTATTCTCAGCTCAGCTACCTGCTGGTTTACCACAGTTTCCTCAGCGTTCCCAGGCAATTCTCTCAAGCCTCTCACTATTTCCCAGAATCCTCTCCCTTCTGCCCAGTGTCCCACCTCCCATTTTCTGCCTCAGCTCATTGGCCAGGGCTTTTATATTGACAGGTGTTGCTAGTCTGAAGGAAAGGCCATCCAGATACTGCCCCACCTGGGGCTTCATCCCATACACAGTCACCAAACACACACTATTGTGGATGCCAAGAAGTGTTTGCTAACAGGATCCCGATATAGCTGTCTCCTGAGAGGCTCTGCCAGAGCCTGACATATACAGAGGCGGATGCTCACAGCCAACCATTGAACTGATCACGGGGTCCCCAGTAGAGGAGTTTAAGAGAAAGGACTGAAGGAGCTGAAGGGGTTTGCAACCCCATAGGAAGAACAACAGTATCCCCCTCCCCCAGAGCTCCCAGGGACTAAACCACCAACCAAAGAGTTCACATGGAGGGACCCATGGCTCCAGCCACATATGTAGCAGAGGATGGCCTTGTAGGGCATCAATGGGAGAAGAGGCCCTTGGTTCTGTGAGGGCTCAATGCCCCAGTGTAAGGGAATGCAAGGGTGGGGAGGCAGGAGTGGGTAGGTGGGTGAGGGCACACCCTCATAGAAGCAGGAGGAGGGGAGATGGGATAGGGGGGAGTCTCCTGGGGGGAATTAGGAAGGGGGATAACATTTGAAATCTAAATAAATAAAATAGCCAATTAAAAAAAAGAGAGAGAGAGTCTCTCTACAAGCTAGTCTTGGTAGGGTAGGAGATCTCTGTAGGTAAGCAGTCTGTGGGTGTTTACAAGGAGTCTCTGAATATAAACATTTGAGAGGAAGAAGATAGGGTCACTGGGTTTTGCACCTATGGCTCAATCGTTCATAAACACTCCTAGTTGAGCCAGAGGAAGACGGTTTTAACAATCCAAAGCCTGACCCATGTCATCAACAGCCATACATTCAGCACTTCACTAACTCAAGGCTTCCTCTGCTCCCTACAGAAAGGGGAGGAGGAAGGAGCTTAAAGGGAAGAGAAATGGAAAGTGTAAATACTGAAAGCAGAGAGGGGACTATTGGGGGAGGGGGGCTAGCAGGTAAGGGAGCGAGGCATGGAAGGGCAGTGGGCAGTGAATGAGAACAAAGTATAATAAGTTAATGCGTGAAAGTGTCACAGCGAAACCCATTACTCTGTACACTGACCAAAATAATAATAACTTGAACAAATATTAACTGTTGGACCCTAGTCTCACTGGTAGAAAACCATCCATGGAATATTCATTGCCTTGTTTATGCTCCCTCTTTAACTCCAATTCCACATTCTGATGTTGCCTACCTAATTGCTACACTCCTCAGCAGATTGCAAGCAGCCATGTCTTCTCAACCCTATTTAAAGTGACACTGACTAATTTCCCACAAGTCCTTGGACCTCTCAGAGGGAACTATTAAGAGATGGTCTGCCACAGGTAGCATCTCTCCTCTCCATACCACTGTCTGCATGATTATTGTAGCCTGTGGCTGCATCTTACTTGCTTCTGGCTCTGGGGCAGTTTTTGGCCAACCACAGCCCTCTCCTTTTATACTCAGAGGCAGAGGATCAGAGAGTTTTGTTGTGAGATAGTGTCTGCTAGTAATATCAGAAGCTATACTCACACAGTCTTACCCACGTGACTGCCCAAACATGCGCTGAACAAGGACAATAACAGGCATACCAAAGTGGACAGGGAAAGCCCAGGAGGCCATAGCCCTACACAAAGGACTCAGGCAACGAAGGAATGCTGACTATAAGAGAAACAGTCTGCTCCAGGGAAGAACACAGCAATGGTTAGTCAATGCCAAGGAAAACATGCATACAAGTAACATTGTACAGACTGAGGAATATCTACGTATAGGCATATACATAACGTGCTTGTAATAGCAATGAAAAGAGGACATGAATTTGGAAGGAGGAGTATATGGTACTGTTTGAAAGGAGGAACAATAAGAAAGAAATGTTGTAATTATGTTATAATCTCAAAATAAGAGCAATAACTTTTAAAAAATTCTAATCATAACCCAAAGGATGAGGTAGGAATTGTAAATCCATGAATGTGCAGCTCTGTTCACACCTTTCTCTCAGGTGCAAGCCTCTTGCTGAGTTCTCTCAGGTGCGAGCCTCTTGCTGAGTTCTCTCAGGTTCCAGCCTCTTGCTGAGTTCTCTCAGGTTCCAGCCTCTTGCTGAGTTCTCTCAGGTTCGAGCCTCTTGCTGAGTTCTCTCAGGTTCGAGCCTCTTGCTGAGTTCTCTCAGGTGTGAGCCTCTTGCTGAGTTCTCTCAGGTTCGAGCCTCTTGCTGAGTTCTCTCAGGTGCGAGCCTCTTGCTGAGTTCTCTCAGGTTCCAGCCTCTTGCTGAGTTCTCTCAGGTTCGAGCCTCTTGCTGAGTTCTCTCAGGTTCGAGCCTCTTGCTGAGTTCTCTCAGGTTCGAGCCTCTTGCTGAGTTCTCTCAGGTGCGAGCCTCTTGCTGAGTTCTCTCAGGTGCGAGCCTCTTGCTGAGTTCTCTCAGGTGCGAGCCTCTTGCTGAGTTCTCTCAGGTTCCAGCCTCTTGCTGAGTTCTCTCAGGTGCGAGCCTCTTGCTGAGTTCTCTCAGGTGCAAGCCTCTTGCTGAGTTCTCTCAGGTTCGAGCCTCTTGCTGAGTTCTCTCAGGTTCGAGCCTCTTGGTGCCCCATGGCAGAAGTAACTGCTTAACAGTTGACTCTTCAGAAGATAAAAGGCCCAGTTTCTTGTGTTTTCCAGCTTCTCTGCTATAAATATCACCACCGTAGCTGATTGCAAACTATCAGCATTATAACTGAACACAGAGTTTGGAAGCGACCACATAGATCTAGCTCTTAGCCTGTTCCAGCTGGCCCCGGCACGTGGCAGCCAGCAAATGCTAATGTTTAAATGTGGAGAGTAGTTATTTTCTTTTAATTTTTGAGACTGTCTCACTGTGTAGCCCTGGCTGGTCTGGACCTCCCTATGTAAACAAGGCTGGCTTCAAACCCAAGTTCTGGGATTAAAGGTACCTGGCTTATAAGGTACACTCTTTATATACCATGGACCCTAACTAACTGCCCCTATTTTTTAAAATATGTATTTTTTTTTAGAATTTCGCACATGGATTTAATGCATCTTCATTATATTCCCCTCTTTCCTGATCCACACCCCCTCCCCCACCACCCCAACTCCATTTCCTCTTTTATTACACTCACTGAGTCCAGTTTGTACTGCCTATACACTCACGGATGTGAGACCGTCCACTGAGGCCTGGTCATGCTACCAGAGTCCACACAGGATGCCTTAAAGAAAGCGGACCCTCCCTCCCCAGCAGCTCTCACCTCTCAGCTAGGAGTGCAGGCTCAAGATCCCCTCCCTACTCTGTGCTGGATAGTTCACTGGCTTGGTCTCGTGCAGGTCTCGTGTAGCCACAATAGCTGCTATGTGTTCATGTATGCAGTAGTCCCTCCCGCTGTGTTCAGAAGACATTGCTTTCCTCTGCTCCTCCTTGACTGATGGCTCTTACGATCTTTCTGCTCTCTCTTCTACAATGACTCTGGAGCCTTGGGGGTGGGAGTGGACGACGTCTCAGTTGCTGAACACCCAACTTATCCCTGCGCTTCAGTTGTGAGGTTCTGCACTAAGCACTGGTCACTGCACCGTGAAACTTCTCTGGTGAGGTTCAAGAGATGCTCTGATCCATAGATATGGAGCTATGGATTTAGAGCCTGTCCCTATCTTATAGGAGGAAGTGGCCATCTGCTCCTAAAGCAGAAGGGAAAACATGCGAAGAGAGTTCGTTGCTCTCCGGCACAACAGCACCATTGTGGAAGTCACAAGAATAATTTTAACAGTATGATTCCTACCAGAAACTCTTTAACTTCCTTTCAATGGCCTTAAGAAAGAATTAGGAACTACTCATGTAGTCCCGCAGGGTGGGGCTGAGGTTAGGGTTACAATATTATAGTGAAAGACCTTTCTAACACAATGTTTTCTCCTTCGCTGTCCCACACGTTACCCATGTTCTCAAATATCTATGTCCCCTGAGTGTAATCTAAAGCCACTCGGGATCCAGACAAAGTAATCCATTTCCCACTCCTACTACTAAACTGTATAATCCTAAACAGATCTGTGACCACCAATGATTCTGGCAAATGAAGGCTTCCCTGAAGATCTGCTGGGCAGATGAAGTAAACGGGTTGTAAAAGCTGCTTCCACTTCCAGGAACAGATGTGCTGAGCCACAGGCATGCAATATTGCCACCTTGTGGCTTCTCACAGAATTGCCCAAAAGGCAAACATTCCTTGGAGGTCCAAAAGGAACCTTACTAGGGGTGTGGGGAGTGCAGTCTAGAGTTGTGATGAGATTCAGAGCTATGATTATAAGAAGCCAGTCGGTATCACAGGAAGAGACTGGCCTCTACCAACCACCATAAAACTGATTTGGGGAGTTGTTGTTTTGTTTGGACAATTATCAGCTCTTTGGCCCCCAAAGACAAAATTATCTAAATATACATTTTACAGTTGAAAGGAGAAGATAACAGTTCCTACAGTTTGTTCAAACACTCGTGATTATCGGCTGCCCTTCATATTGTTCTTGCCCCTCTTTCCTATTCCAGATTCCCAAGAATAGAATGTGCCTGACTCCCACAGTACCCTGTAGATCTGGCCAATCATCTCAGTTTTCAGTGGAGCCATGGAATATGCTCCCAATACCCTCCATCTCTTAGAAGAACAATCTCAGGTTCCAATCTCGTCCCCGGTGCTTCAGATCCAAACCTCCAAAATTTCACATTATTTAGTAACAGATTTGGTGGCACGCTCCTGACAAACTCAAGTCAAGAACCCCCGAGGAGAATGGCAGACTAGAAGACGTTTCTACGCCACCCTTTAAATGAGAAGAGCCACAATAAGAAAAATAGACACTTCTGAAGAGAAAGAAAGAAGAAACGTTTTAAAATGCACCAAAATAGTGTTAAAATACCTGGAAAGTGGGGAGGAAAGACAGGTAACGCATGAGAAACAGCCAACGTAAACACAGACCAGCAGCATGGCTGTGGTGTGGACAGGGTGAACAGACTTCTCATAAGCTAAAGGAAGCTGCCCTGGTGAGAGAAAACTGGCCGTCCTGCCCTCAGAGCAAGTCCTCAGCCCTCACAAGCCTGAAAACCAGTGGCAGCTTTTGTGAGACAACCATTCCTCCGGCACTGAGAGAGGAAGCACACCCAGCAGCTGCGTGCGCCTCAGAGCGGAAGTGACCCGGTTTGAATGAGAAGGTCTCCCACAGGCATGTGGATTTGAACTCTTGGACCCCAGATGCTAGCACATTTGGAGAGGTTATAGAACCGCTAAGGTATGGAACCTTGCTGGAGAAAGCGCGCCCCTAGAGATAGGCTTCGTTAAGAGTGTAGCCTGCTTCTAGTTTACCCTCAGCTTTCTGTTTGAGGTTGAGGATTCAATCATCCCCGCTTCCTGTTCTGGCCCCTCAGCCTGCCGTGGACTCTGCCTTTGGAACCAGAAGCCAGAATCGGCATGTTGTTCCTAAGTGGCTGCTGACTGGCCATGCCATTTTCCTCACAGCAACAGAAAAATGTCTGATCCAGACGTTGGTACAAAAGAGTGGGTACGGACAAAATAAAAAAAAAACAAGTGAAGAACTTGACCATGTCCTTTAGAGCAGTGTGGAAGGCTTGGGAGGACTGGACTAGAAAAGTGGTAAGATGCTCTAAAAAGAACGTAACGGCCGCTCTAGCTGGAGCTTGGAAGACAACAGTGCTGATCGTGCAGATGGTAGAGGCATGCTCACAAGAGGCGAGCAACATTAGCAATCGTGCCAGAGACAGTTTCTATATGCTGGCAAAAAGTCTGACTGTTTTCTGCCCGCACCCCTGAGAATGCACAGAAGGCTGAATTTCAAGTCATGAACCAAGTTTTGGCAGAGAAAGTCTCAAGCAACATAAGGTCGAATCCGTGAAATGGGCATTATTAATAACTCTTAGGCAGGTCTACAGTGAAAAAGAGCAAGCAGGATCATCATGTACAAAATGTGTAGTTATGAGGAGAAAAACTCTAGCAAGCTTAATGTGGCTCCCAAGGTATGATCTAGAAATGAAGCTGTACTGTTAAAGGGCTCCGCGCTGTGCCGTGCAGGAGAGGCATCCTGCCCTGTACTGAAGCAGAAGGAAGTGTGCCCACACAGAGAGGCCCCACCCAGCTAAACTTCAGATTTGTCAAGGACAAAGCCTAAGGGCTGCTTTGTCCTGGAAAGCAACATTGCTTCAACATAGGATGACTGCTTAGCATGTGGTTTAAAGGTGGGAGGCTCCCTCCCAAGCTGGCAGCCAAACTTAGCATCTATCTGATACTGGCAATAAAGGCAGGGGAGACACGGGACATGGAGCTGCAGAAAAGCACAGGATTAGGGGTGGAGGCCGTCCTATCAAGACCACGGTGCTGTAGTTGGCCGCTTCTCATTCTCTCACTTCACGCTCCCCCTCCCTCCGAAGCTCATCTCTAGACAGCCACTCCCTTTACACAGACAGCCTCTGGTAACTCTCCTAATTGCTCTCCCACTTCCAGACCTGATCACAGACCCCCGCCAACTCAGGCTTCCTCTCCTAACTGAGCTCATTTTGAAGGGTAATTTTGTATCAGCTCCTTTCCTAGATCAACCTACCTCCCCCAGTCATCCCTGATTCATAAAAGATGAGGGGTAACCCTGGGAACGGAAGACCTCTTTCTCACACCTCCAGGAGGAGGCCATCAAAGCATCAGAAGGCTGATCTGTGTACAGATTCCGTTTCCCAGAAAGCCCCCTCCCTCACTGTGACCTTACACAGCTGAAGATGAAGCTTTTCCTGGCTTTCTGTGAAAAGTCCCGCATTTACTACTTTTTGCTGGTGATAAGTACTTTACAAAAACAACTTAAATGTTGCAAGGCTGCATTCCTTCACAGTTCCAGCCCCAGTCCCTCTGGGGAAAGGCATGGTGGCAGGAACTGATGATTCACCTGTGTCTACAGTCCGGGGCTGAGAGCAGTGAACTCTGGTGTATTCAGTTCAGGACCCCAGCCCATGAAATGGTGCTGTTCACATTTAGGGTCGTTCATTCCACCTCAATGGACTGAATTTATAAAATCCCTCCCAGACACACCCAGAGGTTTGTCTTTTATGTGATTTTAGACCCTATCTAGTTGACAGCAATACAAAGAACCCTAGCCACTAATCCCATTCATGGGGCCTCATCCAACTGTGACCTCACATCCCAAAGGACCCACATCCAACACCCTCCACACTGGAGATCATGTATGAATATGGGGGTAAAACAATGTATATCAATTAGCAAATTTTCAAATACCATTACTTGTTAAATGGTTTCTTCTCCTTCTCCTCCTCCTTCTGATACGTCACTGTCCATCTGCACTCTTCGGTTCACTGTTGTTTCTTGTAAAAGCTCTTGAGGTATTATGGAAATTAGCTATCTGTCTGCCCTGCATGCTAGATATGTAAATAGAGTTTCCGGGAAAAAGACCCAGTTCCTGGATTCACAGCCACCCAACCCCATATACTAATTAAAGAGCTAAGAGGTGATAAAGATCAAAAAAGCAAGATTTAATCTGTGTTCACCTTGGAGAAAGGAATGGAGAAAGGAGTCAGGTGACCCCAAGTCTGTTTTCAGAGTATTGACATGCTCTGAAAGAAGAGCATGGAAAGAACTGGGAAGAGACAAACCATGTACAACTCAGCAGCCCTGGCCAAGGTGCAGTCTGGCTTGTCACTGTTTCTGGTCTTGTTCTGCCAGGTGTTTCTAGGAGGCTCTGTTGCTTGCGAACCAGAACGGCCTCACCGTCACAGAGACCTGGCCTCACCCAAGGGCTTGTCTGCCCTTCGAGGCTGGCTCTACTGTTCCTAGAATCCAGGACTGCTGAGGACAATAACCTGAGATGTTTAGATGCCCCTTGGATATCTACAACCGAATGTTGTGAAGAGCAGGCAGTAAGGTGCCTGAACCTTGAATGAGAGCTGTTAAGTCCCCCCAGCTTGTGGACAGATTCCCCCTTGAGTGATCAACATGCCTACATGCAGAGGTGAGCAGGTAGCGCAAAGTAAAGGAAACAGGTGTGGAAATGCAAGCCAGACTTTTCATTCCACCTTTTAGTTACCTTGTGAGCCCAAGAGCAAAGCCAGAGCTTTTCAACAAAAGCAGCTTCCACAAGCCATTATTGATATATATCTTCACACTGTACAATGTGTCCTTTTCTGTAATTAGCGCTTGCTATCCCCACAGGGCCTTAAAGGGTTCTAACTGGCCATCTCTGACATAGGGCAGGGACAGGTGGTAAATATTTGTGGGTAGGCAATCAGGTAGGACAACATCCCAGTTGTAAGCATATATTGTTCCCCAGGGGAATACCAGGCCTCTACTGTAACTATCTGACAGGAATTAAGATATTCTAAAGATATCCTATAGTCCTCTCATTGCCTGTTGAAACCCAAACAATTGGGATTGCCCCCAAGAATTTCATAATGAAAGGAAGAAAGGGGTAGAACCCTAGCCAAGCAGTCTCCCAGAAAAGATTTCCCACCGTTAGCCTTTCAGTAGACTAGAGCTGGGTCAGTGGTCACAGGCTGGGACACACCTTGGCTGCGACTACTCAATTACAAGTGCCTCTTGCCTTCTACTTAAACCTAAACCTCACGTGTGGACCCCAAGTGTGGACTTAGGAAGTCACTAGAACTGTTTCTCTCCCCAGTGTGGCCACATCGCATAAACCTCTTTTTTCTGCTTCCCAGTATTACTTCGTCGCTTTAGTTAGCCTGTTGAGGACATGTGACCTGCCTTGGCTTGTCAAGGCTGCCAGGGCCCAGGTTTTGACCTTCATAATTCCATCCACATGCATAGTCCTGTGAGAAAATGTGAGATGCCACATTTTGCGGATAGACCAGAGAATTCATGGAGCTGAGACAGGAGTCTGATAGTCACCAAGAAAAGGGGAAAGTCAGCTTAGAGAGGAGGTGCTTTTGAAGTGTCTCAATCGAGAACACACAGTACCAACCACAGCTACTGAGAGCTTTCGACTGCTCCTTGACTGAGAACAGCCTCAGACCCTCCCCAAACACAGGTCCCCTTGACACTGAACACCAGAAGGGCAGCCCCTGACTTTGTAACTGTAGCACAGGGTCAGAATGGCCTGTACAAGAGGAAGCACTATGGTAAAGAAGCCAGGGCTCTTTGTACAAGTACTGAGAGCTTGCCTGAGACGGGAAGAAGTTCCCTGAGAGGATAAAGGATGAAGAGGAGCCCATGGGCCAACTCTGCCTCCAAGAACAGAAGAAAGTATGGCTTATCATTCAGGGATCTGCCTCCCCTTCCCTGCTTCTCAGGGTCTGACCTGTAGTACTCTTGTCTTCCCTGAGATCACTCTGGAAGAGATCGGGAGACACTGTCAGCCCCTGCCAAGCTATCTCTGCCAGGACCTGGGTACAGTCGCCATCTGGTGGTTGATAAGCAAATTACCAGTAGTGATTCAATAAAAGGAGCTGGTCACCACTGGACAAACCTATAACAAGTGTCTGCTTTGTGCCAGCCTCTCTGGGCACAATGACAGAAGCAAGATCGCTTCATTAGGAAGCCTTCAAGCCAGCGAGAGGCGGAAGCAGAAGCCCGTTCCCGGCAGGCTGTGAGCTCCCGTGTAAAGGTCCCTGGAGGCATCACTCACAGGGAGACAGAGCAGGCCAGACCATGTGATTCTGAAATGATACAGGAAAGTATCCTAAGGTAGCAGGTGACTTCGAAGAGCAGGTGCAGCCCACACTGTGAGGGAAGAGTGTAAATGTAGCCTTGAGGCCAGATCTCTGCTCCTGATTAGGCCAGGTAGCCAGAGACTGAAGGAGCTGACCTCATTCGGGTGGGTCAAGAGCTCCTGAGGGCTGAGGCAGATTGGCTGAGGCAACAGTCTTAAAAGGAAACAGAAACGGCAAAACAGCTCTTCCAGATAAGCTGTAGAATTAAGAAAGATGGCCTCTAGAGACCAGGCTCCAGAGAGGGGTTCAGACAAGGAGCTCCCCTCCCACGGGTGAAGGTGTGAGCTCTCAGGCAGCTCTCCTCCCAGAAAGACTCTATACCAGTCTCTTCACAGATGCTCCTGTCTGCTGGGGACTCTGCAGCTTGGCCTCCCAGACACCAAGGTCCCCAAAACCTAGAACCCAACCCTGACTTCTGCTCAGCCTGAGCCTTAGAGTGGAGATGCCTCCCACCCTCCACAGCCCCTTCACTGACTTTCTGCTGAGAGAGAGACAGACAGACAGACAGACAGACAGGGCCTGGTGTGGGGTTTTGAAACCTCAAAGTTCATTCCCAGAGACATTCCTTCACCTCCTCCAACAAAGATGCATCTCCTAGCCCTTTGCAAACAGTTCAGCTGGGGGCTGAGCATGCTAATAGATGCACTGGGGGTGTATTTTCATTTAAACCACTACAGTGAACTTATTCAACTATACCCTAGGCCTCCTTGGAAGCCAGGAACAGAACTGGCTACAAATAGCCCTGGAATTTAGTCTCTAAGTTCACCCCAACTAACTTGTTCTCTAAGTGCACCCCAACAAGTATTGGCAGTTCAATTTCCTTCTGGGACAGTCTCCATCCGTACAGTACCCACAATTATATTAGTGCTTCTATCCAAGCCTGAGGACCACAAATTCCCTTCAAGTCCCTGTGCCCCTCAGTTTTAGACACCTCCTCTCCCGTCTTATAAACTGCTGGCACCCGATTTGGACAGACGGAGGCAGCAATTGTCCCAGGTCCTTGCTGCCCAGGCTTGTCCTCTGGGAAAGGACAAGCCAGAGGAGCAGATTCCCTCTTCTGCATATAGAAAATCACCAGACCCAGCCTCGCCTCTCCACAGGTTGATGGTGGGGGCAGGAGTCACAATTTTTTCTTTCCCCTTGCCAACATCTCCTGGGAATTATCCTTGACTAAACCCTGGTCACCATAAGTCCACATGAAATTTCATGCATAGCTGTTAAGACAGAAACCAGCTGCTTTCTGGTTGTAGCTGAGACCCATTCTACAGGAAATTCTTTCCTGTCTCTGTACACCTGGCCAAAGATCCGTGTTTCTAGAGGTCGTAGGCCTTGGAGTAAACTTTTGTTTTGCCAAATGGACATTTTGTCAGGCAGCTCCTGTTTATGTGGATATCCGGCAGCATATGCTCTCAACCTTGATAGATAAAGCTGCTTTGAGCAGGGAACAGCAGTTAACACAAAAGCTCGTGGCTTCTTAAAGAATTAGTGACTACTGAGTGTTCACCCTTGAGTACAACATGTATATCACCCCCTCCAGTGTTCAGGGAACATGACAAGGGAGGATGCAGAAAGAACCTAAAAGCCAGAAGGGGAGAGGCCTGCGAATCATTGTCTTCTGGACGTGACATAACTGTTGCAATCACAAACTCACAGCAGCTGAGATTGTCTGCAATGGGTCTGTGCAACCACCAATGATATATTGGGGGAGGGGGGACTCAGGAGCCTTGCCCCTCCCCCAGGGAACCATTGGCTGCTGTGGGAAGGAGAAGTCACTGTAGTCAGTGGTGGCCATGCTCTAGTAAATAGTTACATCTGTGTTCGCAGGGGTAGCCCTCACTGCACTCGGTGAGTCACAAAACAGAACAAAAGAAGACCTGAAAGAGGGAAGGGAAATTGCTGGCAGGAAGGTGAAGTCAGTGGGGTGGAAGAGATATAAGAGAGGGTGGAGGGGGTGAGAATAATCGGATTGTGTTATATCCATATATAAACCTCAAATAATAAATTTAATTTAGAAAAACAAGCAGCGCATAAAATTACAAAAGATTCTGATTGTTTCTTCAAACCCCATGATACCCACAGAGAGAGTGGAGGAAGAAAAGAGGGAGAGAAGAGAAGGTGCTAATACCTTGTGATAGGACCTCAGTGAGAAATGGGGGGTGACGGGGGGGGGGGTGTTTTGTTCTTGTTAAGGAAGGAAGTCTTAAGTAGACCTCACCGGCTGTGGACAGGAGAGAGAACGAAACAGTAAGACTGGGCTCTGTCTTTGAAGCCCCAAGGAATGGAAAAACTGGTGCCAGAAGGGCTTAGGAGCAGGAAGAGAGGTGACAGATGCTACATAGAGCAGGGAGGACCCTGAGGGAGTTGTCCAATGTCCATGAGACAGAGTAGGAAGGAGCCCTGTGTTCGTGCCAATGGCCCGCTAAATATGCAACTCATGCGATCACAGTCACTCGGTCCTCTTCTCTAGCTACCCACTCCACAGCAACAGGACAAGACTGGTGTTGTGATCAAACTTGAGAGTCCCCAAGGCAGGTCCAGCCACCCTCCTCAATACATCAACTAAAAGAGCAGAAGGGGTGGGGGTATTCATTGTGGCTACACTGGAAAGAAGGACAAAGAGAGCCAAGGAATCTTCTCAAGTCTGTCTTCTGGGTCCTGAAATAAACTTCAATTTTAGTACCGGGTCAAGAATATGAACATCAAAACAGGCAAGGTCAAGGTGTGGTCCTGCCCATCTCTGATCCATTCTGTCCAGACTTCGGTCTCATCTTATAAGATGGTCTGACAACTTTGTTAGAACTGTGTGAGATCTCTTTCTGGGGGAGACAAGTTTCTCCCCCCCACAAAAGACCTGAGGTTTTTGTTTGTCCCAGTATGAGACACCTGGGGAAACTCCCATTTCTTTAGAGTCGCTCGTTCCAGTCATCTGATAGGATAGTCAGACGAGAGACACAAGTATCATTTTAGAATATCTTCATTTCTGCCAGGCCTAGTACAGTGAGAGAGAGTCCTGTGGTACTGAGTGAAGAGAGTAAGGGAGAAAAAAAAGAAAGAAACGATTGTCCATGTGTGACCCAAACTCAGACCAAGCTTAGCTGTCACGGTTACATTCTGAGGGGTCAAACTCGAGAAAAAGCGGTTATTGTGATAAGGTTTAGGGCATGCATAACCTGTGGCTGCGCCTGTCTTGACCGTGGTCCGTGAGGCCACGCTGTACCTTTAGTTTCGTACACTGTGTTCTTGTTCACAATCCAGAAGAATAAATTGGGTGTTTCTGAGATTTTAATCTCCCTCCTTAGGGTTATTTCTAGGTAAATCCCCAGGTGTCCACTGAGGTGTGAATGCTTTTAGAATCCTCTTACTCGATAGTGACAACTGTATATCTCACTACTGAATCACTTCGATGACTGCCAGTAAACCGGGACATTCTCTGGCCACATCTTCTGATTGTAAGTTACCTACACATATCACTGGGTGGCTCCACCTTCCTCCACCTGCTGGCTGTACAGAGTCCAGTCCAATCACAGGGCTAGTGACTGAGCATGCAGAATACTCCACTAGGGGGCGGTAGAGGCTCGGGGATTCCCTTCTATAACACCCTTCCGCTTCTTTTTTCTAAAGATCCAGACTCCAGTCCACCCAGGGTTTCCCTCACAGTCATTATTCCTCTTTGCATCATTTTTACCTCTGCTCTAGAACAGGCGCTGGAAGAGCCTACCCTCTAAGAAGAGGTTTAGAGAGTAAGTGGCCTAGAGGGTGGCATGGCTGGCTGATGGGACGGGGAATGTGCTCTGTCACCAGTGTTTTCTGCTTCGTCCTCCCCAAGGGCTATCGCTGGCTCTTGTTCGTCCCCTGCTGCGTTTGCTGCCGGAGGTCCCCAGAGGCTCATTTAGAGCCAGAGAGCTAAGTGAGGCATGGGTAAGAACAGAGACTGAGAGATTAAGTAAGAGTCCTGGAAGAAGAGGCTCTTGATCAACCGCCCAATTAATAGGGTCATTCCTTCCAACGCAGCCTCGCTAAGGAGAAACAGCGCCAAAAAAGACCAGTTTCCAGACACCCTCCTTCTTGCCCATGATAGGTCAGAATTGGGCCACACGTGGACTGTGCGCACAAACCTAGTTTCTCTAGGACAACTGGATTTCCGTAAGCACGGAGGATGAAATGCTCGTGTCTCCTTACCAGCCCCAGGATTTCGGATGACACGAGTGTTCAACTCAGGAAAGTCAACCATCCTATCTCACGGCATGGACAGGGACCAGGGCCAACCAAAGCAAGGCCTGGGAGACAAAAGGTGGAGCAGTCTCTCTCTCCTGTCGCCCTCTAGCTCCACTTCCTTCCCCTGAACTTGGCCTTGCCCTCCAGCCTCAGGGACCCAAGTCCCCAAGTCCAGATAAGTAGAGGTCAGAGTGTGTCCCCAGCTGACCAGGGAAACAGGCCTCTCCCCTGAACTTTGGTCTTGCTTAGTACCTGGGCAGCAGCCAAGAGTCAGGCTTTCCCTCTCCCAACTCAGACTTCCTGCTACTGCGGGCTGGGGAAATCCCAGACGCTAAACTGTGCCTCCCCACCCAGAGGCCAGGTCCTGAAGGCAGGGAGGGTTGGCAGGGAAGGGCCCTGGGAGATGTGGGTTCTAGGGATTACAGGAACCAAGGGAAAGGAAACCCAAGATGAAGATAGTTGGCCTCCTTCACTCCTTGTTCTTATGAGGATTTGACCAGTGCCAGCCACCTCAGGGGAGACCACTGAGAGCTGCTGAGGGCCAGTAGAGGGAGAGGGAGACGGCTGGGAAACACAGGGAGAGAATGATGTCTATTGAGGAAAAAAAGATCCAGACTGGCTGAGATGAGGGACCCTCGTTCCCCACACTGGGAGCTGGTCCCTCCTGGAGTAGGGGGAGGGGAGTGTCATTTACATGGAAGCCCCTCACCCACCCACCCCTCCCCCACTCCAGAGTAGCTGGGCTGTGGAATGGCCCTGTGCATGTGACAGGCTATTCTTTATCCTTTTCTGTATAGATTTGGGTCTGGACCTTCACAGCAGCTGTGATAGGCTTTCTCCCATGCTCCTGAGATGCATCAGTGGACTGTAGCCCAGCTAAGACCAGCAGTCTTCTGCTCCATTCCCCACTGCTTGGCAGTTACTGCCCTTCCTGGCCAAAGTGAATCCAGGACAGACACCTGGACCTTGGGTCATAAGTCAGTTCATGGGTAAGAGACTGAGAAACTTCCTTTCACAGTATAGAAGCCTAGCTCCATCTCCCTACACTGAACCCATCTGAAACCTACCTTCATCCTCCCTTCCCTTCCTCCTGGAAAAAGCCAGTCTGGAAGCCTCCATACCACCTGTGGTACCCAGTCCAGGCGGATGGCAAGCCCCTTTGGCCCCCAGAGCCTCACCACTAGTCTCCACACCTTCCAGGGGTCAGCTGGTGTCAGGTGCCAGTTCTGGAGAGATGAGTAAGACACCAGCCTCGCCCTTGGAGGGGGTTACCACAGCACAGCGAAAGTACTTTGCCAGGAGCACAAAGGGCTTCATCGGTGAGAACCGTAGCTCTAATTTGGGGCTAAGCAATGCAGTCTGCCCTGTTTCTGTCTGTCCTCTCTGAAGGGAATGCGGGGCTGGCTCTCTGGCTGCCGGCTGAGTGGTCTCACACAAGTGTCCCCCACTCCCCGTGACCTGTAGGATTCGGGAGGATTAGATTTCAGTGCCAGCACTGTTAGCTCTCATACACCAAGCCCTGCCCTGGGTGCCTCGTATGGAAGGTGCCATTTAATCCTTGCAACCCCAACTTCCTACCAGGAAGATGGCATTATCATCTCTACTTTCAGAAGAAAATGAAGCCTGAGAGGGTAAGTTGTCCAAATTGGTCCAGCTGGAAGGATTGGCAACAGAATTGATGCAAGATTGAGCTTCCTCAGCCAGGCAACTCTGCCGTCAGAATCATTGCAGTAGTAGCTAACTCTAGCTCTGTTTTGCTTTATGTGTGGGGTGTTCTGTCTGCTTCGCGTGTGTCTGTGCACATATGCATGCTTGGTGCCCACAGAGGCTGGAAGAGGGTATTGGATCCCCTGGGACTGAAGTTACAGGTGGCTGTAAGTGACCATATGGGTGCTGGGAATTGAACCTGGGTCCTCTGAAAGGACAGACAATGCTCTCAACTGCTGAGTCATCGTTCTAGCCCCCGTTTTGTTCTTTGAGACGAGGTTTCAGGGTCCCGTGTAGCCCAGATTGGCCTGGAACTCAACACTGTACCTGGCTTGTCTATGCCTGATTTCATTTTGCTTATATCTAAACCTTAAAGCACCCCCTGAAAGGCAGATACGGACATTCTGAGGGAGCACGAGACCCTGACAGGGTAGGCGGTGACCAGGGTCCTGCAGGCCATTCCCTGCCGAGCCAGACCTGAGCTTGAGAACGTCTAACTTCAGAGTCCCCATGTCTGTGATTGGTCACCCACCCATACTCAGTCAGTCACCTTTCGGGCTCACGGTCATCCTTCATGTCTCCCTCTTGGTTTGTTGGCACACCTCCCCTTTCCAATTTCTAGCTGTGATTCCGTGCCCCACCAAAGTACACCAAATAAACCATCTCATGAGCCCCTGCATGTGGACTCGTTCAGTTCACCCCTGCATTCTTCTGACAATATATAGCTAAACAACATGGACCACACCTATTTTGAGACTTGATAATATTTGACAATGTGATATATATATATATATGTGTGTGTATACATATATATATATATATATATATATGCTTTTTTTTCCAATTTTTTTATTTCTTTATCCCTCATCAGAATGTACAATTCCTTAAGGGGCAAGAATCTTGAGATTCCTTTACCTCTTCTGCCTGCGCACCCTGCCCCCCCAGTCAGATAGTAGAGTGCCCTCACCCAGTGCTCTGTAGAAAAAGAGAGAAGAAAATGACACTTCTCTGGGAAAGCCAAGAAGCCACAGTCACCCCACCTGTCCACACCTCCTGTCTGTGCACGCTCTAATTCCAACATAGCCTCAGCCCCATCTGGAGTAAGCCTGGGAGTTGAAGCCCTCAGAGGAGATCAATTCAAGGACAGTTTTACTCCCCCCCTCCACAAAGCCTCCATCCTTCCCTAAATGGGGTTGCGGGTGGTGGATTAACTGGCAGGAAGGAAAGGAGAGAGCATACATGTGGGGCTGCCAATAGCACAGAAGTCCTTGTATCTGACCCATGCCGTTCCTGAAGCAGCCAGGCATCGGGCCCACCCTCCTAAGCTGCTAACCTGCATGTGATGTCTTGAAGGTCTTGGTTTTTGAACGAAGAGCTCGCCTTTTCACTTTGTGTTTCCTCGGTATTTCCTGGCAGGCAAAAGGGAACACGTGAAGAGTGCCTGCCGTGGTTATATGGTACACCTTGGCAAACTGTGCCTGTTGGGAGCGCCAGGACGATTAGTGCTGAGACCACTTTGCACAGGGGAGTTGCAAAGGCAGATGGGGCTGGGGGATGCTGGGAAGGCTGCCTTGTTAGCAGAGGGTAACCCAGAGCTGCAGACTGTTCCAGAGATGCTGAGAAGGAAAGAGTGCTGAGAGTGTTAACTGCACCCCACCCCATCCCTGCCTGCTCAATAAGAGCCTGGGCTCTGTCCCAGGCACCTCTCTTATCCTGTCTTATCTTTTCTTATCTCCGCTCTCTACTTCTGAAACCTCAACTGTTTGCTCTCCCTCCTCCTCTCCCCAGGCCTGTCACCTCCTCTCTGAGGCCTTCCTTGGCCGGTGGCACGTTTCCCTCAGATCCTTTTCTGTGAAGCAGCGGCACACTGCAATTGCTCAGGACCCTGCTTAGTCATGGCTTGCTGACTTTCCCCACCCACTTAGAGGAAGCAGCTGCCCTACCCCTATCGTGACGGCCAGACACCTGACCCCACTGGAAGTCTCCCCACCCCTTTAGAAACCTTTCCTCTGAGCTGTGAGCTATTTGCCAGCCTCTTCTCAGCACCCAGTTTCCACCTTTGCCAAAGATAGTGGAACAGCAGCCTCCCCTTTCCTTGGAGAATGGGATGGAGGGTGACGAGTCAGATCCAAAGGCTGAATTGCTAGAGACTGGGCTTCCGGAGAACTCCAAAACGATCTAACTTCCATGTGCTCTGTCCTCCAGAATATCAGAAAAAGTGATCAGTCTTTCAGAGCCAGTGTCTGAACTGCAAGCTCCACGGCTGATGATATAAGTAGCCCTTGCAAGGAACTGCTCTGTGACTCAGTTTCTCTGACGTGCCCTGACCTCGGTGTTGGATGTGGCTTATGAATGCAGGACACTCATACAGCAGCCCCTCCAAATAAAGTTTTGTCTTTCAATCATATACGTGTGCATGTATGTATGTATGTATGTGTGTGTGTGTGAGTGTGCATGTGTGCATGCATGCATGTGAGTGTGTGTGAGTGTGTGTGTGAGTGTGTGTATATGTGTGTGTATGTGTGTATGTCTGTGTGTGTATGTGTGTATGTCTGTGTGTGTATGTGTGTCTGTGTGAGTGTGTGTATGAGTGTGTGTGTGAGTGTGTGTGAGTGTGTGTGAATGTGTGTGTGTGTGTGTGTGTATATGTGTGTGTATGTGTGTGTGTGTATGAGTGTGTGTGTGTTCAGTACAAGTTCACTCATGTCCACAATGGGTTAGGTTGTTTTGTTTTTTTGTTTTAAATATTTTTAAATTAAGTGTTTGGAAAGAGGTATTGCGGACATGAGTACAAGCGCCCTCGGAGGTCAGAGATGTCAGATCCCCTGGAATTGAAATTACAGACAGTTGTAGTCTGGGTGCTAGGAAGTGAACTCAGCTCCTCTGCAATATCTATATGTGCTCCTAACCACCAAGCCACCTCTCCAGGCCTAAATGTGTTGTTTTACAACTGCATACATGTGCACAATGTATTTTGATCAAACTGAACTCCCATTGTGGTATCTTTCATTTGTCTACTTACCCCTGAAAGGAATCTGAGCTGGTCCTGTGCAATCTGGCACACCTCAGACCCTCCTCAGCCTTCATGGCCAATACTCTCACCTCAGGCCCTGTCCAAGACCAACCATGCTCAGGGGAAGAAGAACGGGGGTCTCTTCTCCTCAGTGTTGCCATGAATTGTTTTCTGTATAATAAGTTGAGTAGTGGTAACTACTCTTACAGGAAATAAATGAGGTCAGCTACTTGTTTCTCTCCAGTTGGTTGAACTTTGGGCCTTTATCAGTAGCAGCATGAGTGACTATATTACTCCAGTAATTGCCTGAGGCTATTTTGATAGGGACCAGAGGAAGCCCTCCTTGTTCTGAAGTTCCGTGTACCCACAAAAAATATTGTAAGCATCTATTTTTCCCATATTTTGTTCTGTTACCTACTGTTTTATAATAACACATCCCCAGATTTAAGGGACTTAAAACAGTAAAGTTGATTATATCTTATGACTTTGTAAGTTAGATTGATCTCAGCTAAGTGATCCTTCTGCCCCATACAGCACTGATTAAAGTTTCCCAGTAATGTCCATCTTGTGGGTCAACCCAAAATGACTTATAATACATCTACATTTCACCTGAGATGAAAGACTGGAATCATCTGGGTACCTCTCCCTTTCCATGTGGTAGTCTTGAGGTCTTAAGACATGTTTTCTCTAATAGGGATTCTAGGCTTCTTAAATGTCAGCTCAGATGGAAGCTGAAAGTTATCCCAAAGGCTCACCCCCGGCCTCATACTTGACTTTTCATGCGTTCACTTGACAGCTCAGTCATGGGCCAGCCAAATCTCAGAAAGAGAGCAGAGTCCTCCTATCAAAAGAAACAAGTCTAATGCCTCACATGCAGTACTCTTGGCTATGAGAAGAAAGGGGAGGTGTATCCCTTGGATGAAGGATGCCGGGGAGAGTTTCCTGGGATGACTGACTAACGATTGGGACCTGTCTAAAGTTCCCCCCAAAGGAACCAAACATCTCACTCCACTCCTTCTGTCCATCCCAAACCTAGCTCGGCCTGGACAGATCTCAGGGATTCTTCTCACTGAGTAATTCAAGATCTAGCCTGTGGTCTGGAACACACTCCGCACAGCAGCTGGCCGTCCTCTAGACCCCTCTACTAGCCTTGTCCTTTGTCCCTACCAGTCACTTTATGAGCACTTCCTTTGCAGTAGAGGCTTTGCAGCAAGGGCTATACTAACTGTCTTCTAGGTGAGGAAACTGAAACCTGTAGGACTTATGCAACACACCCAAGCTCCAGAGGTCCAACTCAAAAGGCTTTAAGCCCTGTGCTAGACATTTCATGTACTCAAGTTACCCACGGTGTATGCCTAGACCTTATAGGCATCCCTGGGGAGAGAGGAGGCTAGAAACCCGCAGAAAGCAGGAAAGAGGAAAAGGAAGCCAGGAACCCTAAATCCCTAAAGGAAGAAAAGCCAGAAATCTTTGTTAAAAGGGTGATAGAGCCAGGCTGTAATCCCAGCTACCTGTGAGATTTAGACAGGAGGATTACAAATTCAAGGCTAGCCTGGACAACTTAGTAAGGCCTTTTCTCCAATTGTTACAAATTTTAAAAGTCTGGAGACATAGCTTGGTGGCAAGGCCCTTGTTTATCACATAAAGCACCAGCATCAGTCCTCAACATCACAAAAGAAAAAAGGCTACAGTAGAGGTGTTTCTGTTTCATCTATGCCAGGGCACGCATCGTAGGGTGCAGGTTAGCTTAATGGTGAGGGTAAATCAGAACATATCACTGAGCACTGCTTACAGAGAGATACAAGGCCCTAAGCAGAGAGGATTGGAAACTGCCCGGTCCTTCTGATAATGAGAGATCACAGTCGCCACACCCCGCTTAACTGGAAGTCAGACTCTGACAATTTCAGTTCTGTGGAATGCGGCAGCAAATCCGGAAGTGAAAAGGACCTTTGAAAACCAAAATAGCTGACGAAGACTGAACCAGAGCCAGGTCCCCCGGGGGCTCTGCAAGGAGCCTGGCTGGACTGTATTGAACAGAGTACTGCAGAGGTTTGACCTGTGTCTAGTGGAGGGCCTCAAGAACAAGGTGCGACAGGTGAAACTTTCCCGGAGAGAAAGGCAAGCCGTGGAAGAGTGAGATCAGATAGACGCTCTCTGTCACTCCACCACAGAGAAGTATTGAAATACCTCAGCATACAGTGACTGGTGCTTTATCAAGCCCACGCACACATTACGTCATATCTCTACAGAAAACAAACACTCAGAGGCATCATGGTTTTGCCATGACCACACAGAGGAGTTAGTCTGGGGCTGGGAGCGACCCTGCTCTGAAGACGTCCAGCAAAGTTTCTCACGATGTTCCCAACACTCTGCCTTGACCCTTTACTCCGTGATATCTCTCCCTTTTTCATAGTGGTGACCATGACTCACCAAGAAAAGACTGGTCTCTGTCTAACACACTGTTAAAAAAAAAAAAGATAGGGAAGTAGTTAATACTTTTATATTAAAAATAGAAAATTGACATTTGGGATAAAGTTCAGCTTTCTGGTATTACGTATTTTATCAAGTCCTACCACTTACCTCTTACCAACTGCCACAGTACAGGTGGGGTACTGGTGTGTGGTGCTACAGTGCGGCACCTCCAGAGCTCTGCCAGCATTTCCGTCTCCGTTTCACTGCCTGGATTCTCTTCTCATCTCTCTACCTCCCCATGCTCTTCACACTCTCAGCTGGGTCTCTGCCTCCTGTTTTGACCCCTTAAATGTATCTTCTGCTCACATCATTGTGACCAATCCTGGAGGCACTATGGCCCAGTTCCTCACTCCAGCATCCAACTTCTGACCCCCTCCTCAGCCCCCTGCTTGCAGTTCCCTGCTCTAAACAGGGGCTTCTGCAATGTCAAGGCTTGTAGGCTTCTCCTGAACCTCACTGCCCCTGGCTAAAAGACTCTTTATCCAGCCTTCACTTTCAGTGTGTCTCTAAAACCCGAGTACATTTTTTCATCCGGCATACCTTCTTGATGTCCTCATAGGACTGCCGTGCCCCTGTGCTTGCTCTGCATCACGTGGTAACTCCCAGAGCAGAACAGCTGAGAACAGAGCGTGGGGGTCTCCTCACAAGAATCCTGGAGGTAGATGGACCCCAGGTTGGTGTGGTGATGCCACCGTTCTAGGTTAGCACCTCTAAAATTCTACTGGCCCTCTGCAAGGTGTCCGTAGTACCTCCAAGTGCCCATGACTACAGTGAAGAACAAGAATGTAAATTAGCTCATAAGGCCACCACGACAAAGTACCACTGACCAGGAAACTCAAACAATAAGAATTTATCTTACAATTCTGATGGCTAGAAGTCCAGTATCAGGGTGTTGGCAGGGCTGGTTTCCTCTGAAGCCTCTCTCTCTCTCTCTCTCTCTCTCTCTCTCTCTCCCCTCCCATCCCCTCTTTCCCCACCTCTCTCCCTATCCCCCCTCCCCCTCCCCATCTCTCTTCCTCTCTCCCCTCTCCCTTTCCTTCTTCCCCCTCCCCCTTTCCCTCTCCCTCCCTCTCTCCCCCTCTCTCTCCCTCTCTCTGTAATGTCTAAATACCCTGTTCTTGTAAGAATCCAGTTACACTGATTCAGGGCCTTCCCTAATGGCCTCACTTTAACCTAATTACCTCCTTGAACATCTTACTGGTCACATTCTGAAGTGCTGCAAGTTGGGACTTAAATATATGAACTTGGGGGCCACACAGATCAGCCATGACGAAGATTCCGTAATAGGAGCTCTTCTTTGGGATGACTTTTCAGGTAAAAGGTCTTTCCTAGAACCTTCCAGTAGACTGGCAGAACAGGCTCTAATAGCCTGCCTTTTCCTATGAAAGCTTGTCTACACTGAGGAATGGGGATCGGGGAACGGTGGGAAGGGTCACAGAGTAAGCTACCAATCGGTCTTGCCAGACTGTGCTCCTATGCTGGTGGGGCTGTCTGCTTAGTGTTACTCCCAGTGTTAGCAGGACACACGCACCTCTCCCATTAGCTCTCTGAAGCAGAGTTGAGTGCCCCCACCATCTGAGTACCCCTCATGACCAGCACAATGCCTGGTTCAAAGTGAATGTTCAACCACTACCCACAGAAGGAACAAACAAATAGAATTTAATGAACTAGATGAACCTGTTTGTGTTACATTTGATGGCAGCATTAAATCTTGTTCGTATGTTTTGCCTTGCATAGTCTGTGTGGATCATACCTTTAAGTAATTGTGGGGTGCATGGCTGATGAAGCTGCTATTACAATCAAGTTCTGTGAGCTCAGTCTCCCCTGAATCTGTATTGCTGTATGAATTTTTGTTGAATGAATAAACAGATAATGGATGTATGAGTTAAAGTGGAAAACTGGGTTAAGTAATACGATCTAAGAAGTTACGGTTTCTAGAAGACACAGCCCTCTAGACCTAGCATCTGTCTTGCTAGTGCTCACAAAGGTGGGTGTCAAGTCGTATCTGTTTCTTCTCGTAGTAAAGAATGATCCAGATGACCAGCCAATAGTCTTAAGACTGTCATGCTGAGAGCAAATCAACATGAAGTGAATCCGCTTGACATGGTCCTTGAGTTTGGCTCAGAGGAGTGACAGGGCATTCCGGATACCCAGAGGCCTGCTGACCTCCACCTAGCATGCACTGCTTTTGCTCCACAAAACCCCACATATTTAATCTTTGGTATTCTGTAGAACAGAAGAGAATAAAAGCACCTAATTAATGAACATCATTAGTTGTGGGGGTGACTGATCTGTTGGTGATTCCCCAAATTCTGACCACATACCCCCAGTGTTAGAGAGACTGGTGATTTCCAGACAAGTCATGCTTCTCTCTTTGCATCAGAGGGGCAGGACTCAGGCAGCTGAGGCACAAATCATGCAGATAAAGGAGAAGCCAAGGAGGCAGAAACTCAGAGTCACTGCAGGTAACCAACCAGGCTCCCAGAGGCAGTGTATTTTGGCACCATGAGACAAGCTTTGCAACTGAGAGTTGAGTCTCCTCTCACCCTATTTCAGACCCAAAGGACTCATCCTCCCTCGCACCGTTCAAATAATGAGGTTCAATTAAAACATTCAGGTTCAATTAGTGTGTTAGGGCCTCAGAGGCTGGCTCAGGGCAAAATATTTTCTGTGAGTAACTTAAGAGAAACTAGCACTGTTCTGGTCCAGTATGGCAGCATGCAGGGGCAGGAGACAACTTGGTCTGCAACCAATGTGTGTATATCACAGAAGAGCTGGACAAGATGGCACTTGTGTGTATTCAGGCTCTAGCCGTGCCTGTTCCCTGGGCCCCAAGGGCTTTCCTAACAGCCAGGAGAAGGAATTGCATGCTAGGGTGTTTTCCTAACAAGTTGTGACTTTTTCTTCTTTCTTCATTGGTAGCCCAGAATTTTGCTGAAAAAAAAAATATATATATACTGTTACTATAATGATGTTTTTTAAGTTGTACCAATAAACTAGGTCTTAACACATTAATGCAAGCATATTAGCCAAACCCATTATAATAAACTATTGTTGAGAGAAAACTATCCTGGCAATACCTGTATCTAGAAATTCTGTTGTTGGGATTATTGCCAAAACATGATAGATTCCCAGTTCCTTATGATGCCCCACTGCTGTGCATGAACTTGCTCCCCTCTGTTGACTGCCAACATAATCACTAGCTTTGCTTTGATGTTCTCTGCCCCTCCCTCTCTCTCTCCCTCTCTCCCTCCCTCCCTCCCTCCTTCCCTTCAGGATCTTATGTAGCCCAGGTTGGTTCCAAACTCTGGACTGTCAAGAACAGCTTTGAACTCCTAATCCTTCTGCCTCCTTCTAAGTGCAGGTATGTGGTATACACACAGCCTGTTCTCTGCTTTCATGGCTTTGATTCTCTCACACACTAAGCACATTGCTATCTGGAATCCCATTACCTTGAATGCTGCTAATTGGCATCCCACAGATCAAAGGCACAGTGACTTTTGAGTCATTTAGAAAATATTTGAGTACGTTCAGAATAGTTTAATGTTAGTATCTGAATGGATATTGTAGATGTTGTTTTCCTGTTACTCCAAGTGTGTTAATAATTTGCAAAACAATGCAATCTAATAATCAAGATGATGTGGACAATCTAGAATAAATACTAGAATGAAATCAACAAGATAAACAGGTGGGAATTCATGTAATTAATACAGAGTCTGTCGTCTGGGGTTAAAGGCTACTTAACAGAAGAACACTGGGTTAGCAGTCCCTCTAAGGAAGCCAGGGGGATATGCTTGCAACTCAGCAGTGTTTGATGCTTCTGAAACAGTGGTTCTTATCCAATGGCACCTGGGGTTTGTTTGTTTGTTTGTTTGTTTGTTTGTTTGTGGTTTTTTTTTACTGGTTTTTAAGTGTCCAAACAAAAAAGGGAACAGCATCACTCTATACCTAGCTGGTCAGTCCAGGTCTATGGAGGACTGTGTTTCCTTCTGGAGGCCACATCTGAAAGGGAAAGGAGCGCAGGATGTTTCTTTTGGCAACTCCAATATAGTAGCAGTCTGCAAATCAAGTGGGAGAAGCATTACATTTAACCATGGAGCACCAGAGCCCAGAACCAAGTGTCGGGATTAGAAATGACATGTGTCAGCTCCATACGAGATAAGACTTCCTACAATGTTAATGGTGGTCAACACTTCAATGAACTCCAGCAGAGGCCAAGATTTGGGCAGGAGACTTCTAGGACAAAGTAACTTCTATTCTTTGCCCTGTGGTAGAAGTTTAGATCTTTTATTGTGCTATGGTCTTTCCATGGCCCATCATAAATTTTCATGTAGGTATGACACATTTTATGATGAAAAAACATTGACTGGGTTGTAAGTTAAGTGGT
Source organism: Mus musculus (assembly GCF_000001635.26). NCBI lineage: Eukaryota > Metazoa > Chordata > Mammalia > Rodentia > Muridae > Mus > Mus musculus. The sequence continues at coordinate 87,520,647 of NC_000069.6, forward strand.
GAACTTGGAGTCACCATGAGGGTTTAAAAAGGAGCTGGTGGCACTGGGTGAGAGGCTAAAGAAATGACGTTGATGTTCACTCATCTCCAAGATCCTGGGACACAAACAGACAATTCTTACAGCAAAGCTCTTCTAAAGTAAGGAGGCAACAGACTTTAATTAACTTCCTGAGAGACATCACTTGTGGCAGGCTCAAAATGAGTGTAGCTGGTGTGTACTAGACTATGACCCCATGTCTCTGTCGCAGCGCTTGTCGTTTTATAGGCGATTATACAAGAGAAAGAGATAAACAAAATTCCTGTCCTCTCCAGATGGCAAGTGGCACTGATAGTAATGAAAAAGAAGAGAATGAGAGCCAGATGTGAACAGTGGATAAATATTCAATTTTAAAATGTTTGTGTAGCGAGCAGGTCAAGGTTTGGAAAACAAATGCCAGGTCTTGGAAAGCACAATCTAGATGGGTTCCCACCACAAGCTAGCCGGCTGCTCCCACTGCTTCCATGGGCTTCCTGGAAGAAGCAACACATAGACTGACAACCAAAGGTTTCAGCAGGGGAATCTTTCTCCTGAGCTGCCAGGAATAAAACAAAGCCAAAATAGCCCGAGCAGTCATTTCCTCATGTAGATCCTGTTCTCCCATCCTGCTCCTCATGATCTCTCTCTCACTACCCTCTCCACTGTGCTGATCTGAAGGGGAACTAAGACTTAAAAAGGGGAAATGAGAGGCCGGGGTATTTGTGGACTGTGAGGGATGTAGAATCCCGGAGAGTCCTTGAGTCCCCAAGTCATTGCAAATAAGTAGCCAAGCTCTCTGCTCCTCCTGGCTTGGCTGTAACCTGGAGCAAAGCTACTTCTGCTTTGGACCCACTTAACCTTTTAACTGGGGATCCCCAATCATGTTACCGACATTAATTCCTCTATCCTTACAATGACCTTAGGTTGATGGGAAAAACAAACCAAACTGAGCTTACAAGCTAGTCTAGTCCAACATGCCAAAATGCAAATAACATCTAGTCCAACTTTATTCTATAATTTATCTTCACTTTACTGAGGAGCACACTGCGGTATTAGAGGTGTAAATAACACCAATTTTATATCAGCCTTCGTGTCTTTGAGTTCATCTCTATCAATCATATTTTAGTATCTTTTTTTCTTCTTCTTCCTGGAATTTATTTATTTGCTCAGAGCATCATGTACTCCAGGTTGGTTTTAAATTCAGCATGTAGAGGAAGAAGATCTTCAACTCTTGGTCTCCTACTTCCCAAGTGCTGGGATTAGTGTTAGCTGGCACACTCCTCTGTGTACTGCTAGGAGTCTAACGTGGAGTCTTGTGTTTAACAGACAAGCACTCTGCCAACTGAGAATGTCCCATCCCCCACCCCCAGAACATCTTAGCATGATCACTTGACTGAGAAACTGAAACAGAGAATGACTGGCATGCATCACCCAAGGCTAGGCATCAGAAAGTAAGAAACCCAAAAGCCTGAATTCTGGGGACAAAAATACTTTTTTCTCATTAGATTATGAACCAAGTTTAAAACACTGAATCTACTCAAAGTTTGTAAAATTATGTGGTAACTGCTGTCAAGTTTGAGCTCTTGATACCAAGAATAGTGTGGAATCAGAGATGGTGGTAAAAGTAATTATGATCCAGAGTTTAGAAAGGCTATTATACTCTGTCCTCACCAAGAACATCAGTAGTGTCCCGTCTTAGCTAGGAGGAGGTGGACACTCAGGGGATGCTAATAGTGTCCAGTCAGAGAACAGATAGCAAACACAGAACAGGGACTGAAGCCTGGGTCTTGGAAGTCCAAGTTCAGGAAGGATACACTTTGGGGGGGGTGAGGTGTCCTGCCTTCTAGAGGTGACTAAGAAGTGGGTGCAGGAACACTCACCAGAGCCTCCACCTGACAGCAGAGGAAGAGGCATCTTTGGGTGCTTCTAGCGAAGGGACAGAGCCTATGTGGTGGCCTGCAAGCTAAGGCAAACACTCTAGGAAGAAGAAGTATGTCCATGACACAAGTCCTCGGAATAGAAACAGCAGCCTCTGCAAGAGTAGACAGGAGAGACTTTTATTATACACATGTTCAGGTAGGTTCAGGGTGTGGAAACCTTTGAGTGCATAAATAAAAATGGGAGCAGTTAAGTAATGCAAGCTGGAGGTAGGGAGAGGATTCCAATCCAGGAGGGGTTGTTGGAAGGAAAATAGAATTTCCTCTCTGATTTGTTTTGTTTTGTTTTGTTTTGTTTTTTGAGACAAGGTCTCATGTCACTCAGACCATCCCCAAACTCTCTGTATGGATGCTGGTCTTGAACTTCTGATCTTCCTCTACCTCCCAAGTGACTGGAATCAGTCATATGTCACTATGCCCTGCTCTTCTTTAGATTTAGGAATCAGAGAATAGCTGTATTTTAGTAAGAATGGAATTTTGAGAATGCATGGCTTAGAACGGAACCTGATCCTAGATGTGGGACAATTACAAATATGGGTGGGGAGGGGGAGGAAGGCAGCGTCAAAGTTACTTTGAGCAACTGGAAATTCAAGAGTGATTACAAGATAGCTTGACTAGTAGGCTATATCTAAGTGTTTCCACGCCCGTACTTGTAGAAGGTACATGCTCTCCCCATTTCAAGAGCATAAAGAATCTTCAACTTGTAAAAGCCTGTTTGCAACAGATGATGATGGCAGCCATGGAGTGGTGTACACAGTAGATAGGGACTTTGGTAAACTAGGTAGGAAGTCCCTATCCGTCCCAATCTGCCCCCTCCAGATCCCTCCCAGGTTCTGTCACACTGTTAAGGTTTCCAGTGAGCAACCCAAACCTTTGTATTGTCCAGTTTGCTTTATCAAAGCTAAATTCCCCTGTTAAGTTTCAGGCGATTAACTAAGTTCTCAGAATATGAACTCTGTTGAAATCTGCTGTGACATAAACATTTCTCAAGATATCAGTTCAGGCTCAAGCCAAATACTGAGGCCAGTTCATCTGTGTAAAGTGCGTTTATTCATCCTCTGTGACCCTAGTTAGAGAAATAGCCATAGAAAAATCTAGAGGAACTATCTACAGAAAGTATCCCCATACTCTGGCTACCAGTCCTCGATTATTGCTGGTGCTAGCCGTGCCCACCTAACCCATGAGCTGAAGGTTGGCAACCTCAGTTTCTGAAGAAACCGCTCATTCTGATCGCCTTGGTTTCGGAGTTGACAATGACTAAGGTTTGCATGAATGGTGTGAGACTTTGAGGATTCTTATCAGTCTCAAGATCATTTTCTCACCACCTAACCATATGCTATATTTACACTGTGCCATCCTCCGTCCTAAGTCGTAGAACATGGTGTTCACACATTAAATATCAAGGAAGTACTTATTGTAATCTCCTACGCAATAAGATACTACTAAACATCTAAAGGTGTCCACGGGAATACTCCAAAAATACTACATTCAAACAGAAGAGGAAGTGACAGTGACTACTTAACCGAGGTAACAAAGCCCATCAGTAGTTGAAGGCAAGAGGACTAAAATGTTATGTTCATTTCGCTCGGTGGTTCTCAGCCTTCCTAATGCTGTGACCCTTTAATACAGTTCCTCATGTTGTGGTGACCCCAACCATAAAATTATTTCCGTTCCTACTTCATAACTGTAATTTTGCTACTGTTATGAATTGCAATGTAAATAGGTTTAGACATAGGGGCTTACTAAAGGGGGTCAACCCACAGGTCGAGAACTGCTGATTCGGCTAAACCCTAGCATTTGTTCTGTAGACCCAAACATAGAAAATGGTGTTCTAGACTGGACAGAAGATGGAAACCATTATAAAGCAATTTCTATGCTCAGAGTGCTCATATTTCTAATCCTCTCAATGGTATTTAAATTTTGTTCATTTTACTGACTTTCAAACTAGAAGGGGCGGGAAAACTAGACCTCACCAACACTAGTCCTTCCTTTTTAAGCAGGTAAGGTAACCTTAGGCCATACTGAGTACTGAACTTATCTCAAGACCTCAAGAACTATCAATTATTAGTCTTGCATTGTGACACATATCTTTAATCCCAACAAGTGTGAGGCAGAGGCAGGCAGATCTCTGTGAGTTCGAGGCCAACCTGGGTCTCTACATAGTGCTTTCTAGGGCAGTCAGAGATACATTGTCAAGACCTCTGGCAAAACAAACAAAACAGTAGTAGAAGCCAGAAGGCCAGTTGTGGTAGTATATACCTATAATCCTACACACACAAGTACAGCATGAGATAATTACAAATTCATTGGCCAGTCTGGGAAGGGAGGTGCTAATAGGCATATCCAAAGCTAGAAGCCAACCTTTGATACAAATCATGGTAAGACTTCCATGTTCTGTGTCGTTCCCAGGAGGGAAAGGTTGTGATTGCATAAAGTTGTTGCTACGCACTCGTGCACTCGATGAAGACTTCAATTCTGCCTCTCATCTTCGCCTTCCCCCACTTTTCACCACTTTTCACTCTCATCCACTTAACCTTTACTGGTCCCAACACTGCCTCTGGAGGGAAACTAGGGCTGGGAACCATTTGGAATTACGGAAGCTGATTTCACATCCCTTATCACTAACTCTTGAACAAAATTTGTCTGGGACAAAATTGTAATTGCTTAATCGGGAACAAAAGGCAAAGGGAAAGGGAGGGGGGAGCGGTGTTTGAATGGCAAAGTCGTGCACGCTGTAACACTTGGACGAGGCAGATCAGGACTAAAAATGGAACAGTGCAAGGCAAGGCCAACTTCGCACGTGCCTCTGAAGCTCCTGTGCTCCTGTCAGCGCGGAAGAGCCTTCCTTCTGCAGAGGGTTCCAGCCCCGCGGCCTCCGAGCCACGGAGGGGCACCGGTACCTTCTGGGCGGAAGCCGTGCCGCTCACGACACCGCCCCCTCCCACCCTGGCCCAGAGTGGAAGTGACGAAAGCCGCCGCGGAGTCACTTCCTTCTGGGTGGATGAGGAGGAGCCCGAGCTGCCGCGGAGGAGCCCGAGTGGAGACGGACGGCGCCGGAGAGGTGAGACTGGTGGCGTCGGCGGTCGCGGCCCGCGCGGGCAGGACGGAAGGGACGCGGATGAGGGCGGCCGTGGAAGCCGCTGCGGACCAGCGGGAGCGGCGAGCCCCGCCGCAGGCCGGGAGGGTGACCGAGCGCCCTGGGGGAGTCGCGAACACCTGCAGACGCGCCTGCGGGCTCCGAGGGGCTGGATGGGCACATCGGGGGCCGGAGGATCGAGGAGAGGGTGCCCGGCTCGGGCGTCGGCCAGCGCGAGCCCACGGACACCAGGCTGAAGGGTGTTCTGGAGCAGGGAAAGGGCCCTGCGATCCGACAGCGCAGGGTAGGAGTTAGTCCCGGACAGTGTCCCAGAGCCTTGGAGAAATCGGTGTCTCTTCAACCCCATCATCACGGAAATGGGAGAGGAAGCTCTGCCCAGCCCTGGTGCCTTGTTACTTGTGTATATCCTGTGTGTGCCACTGTCTGTCTGTTGCCTCTTTCCTTGAGCCATTTGTCAGCTCCTGGATCCCGAGGGTTGTCATGGACTGAAACTTACTGTTCTCCTTAGTGTATTTGTCGTCAACGAAAATGCAGAACACCTAGAGGAATTCTAGGTTAGATGAAATTTCCAAGATTAGGAATTTGTCCCACCCCACCCTGGGGCCTCTGAAGCACCTGCAGTTGCTCCAGACCTGCTCTGGTTGGTGCCGGGGGCTGTCCACCCTGCAGGGTAATGAGAGTAAGTCAGGTCTCTCCTCCTCCGTCATTCCCGGTCAGTTTCACCCTCTCCTCCTATTCGCTGAAGGACTGACACAAAGCTGTCTGCTGCTGGGAACGGGAAATTTATTGAGGAACTATAAATCTGCATGGAATGAATTCAGATCCTAGCAAGATGCCTTCCTCCACCGGCCAGGCGATCTGAAGTACCTACTTTACCCTTTTTATTTCCCTGTTAAGTAGATGGCATAACATTTTTTTTCACAAAATTTTAGGAAAGTGACATGTTTCTTGTATGGAGTGGCTGTACACAGGACATGTTTACTTTCTGTATCTCAGAATACTGTTGGAAGGTGAGCCCAGTTTCTGACTGGAAGATGTCCTTCTCACACAATTCAAGAAATACGTAGGATCGGATGTTCCTTTTTGAATAGGGGATTTGGATTTTTTTTTTTCTCCCACTTCTTAAGTTGGTGTGTCTGGGTGAATTCAGGCTTGTGTATCTTGGCATCTGGGCTTGTCTACCAACAGAAAACAAACTGTGTGGCTTGCTTTTGCTGCCGTTTTGGACTTCTTTCACTGTTCCCTTCCCTCTCTTATGTCGGAGGGTCGGTTGGTCACAAGGAAGAAAGCAGATATTAAGGACAGTGTTTACACTTTGCGGCTAAGGTCAGGTGAGAGATAATTATGGCTTTTGAGGTGGATGACCCAAGGACCATCATTTGAGGACATGAGGATTACTAGTTTAGAGGTGACATGTTTGAAAGGTTAAAGAAGGCTTTGAAACGAAGTAAAGGCAACAAGAAGGATGTTGGGGGGGGGGAACTGTGACCCTCCCCCCCAAAAAAGCCTTAATTAGATAATTCATAACATCTCAAAATAGTAGTGTGACTTGTCTCTCTCAGCAGGAGGGCGAAAATGAAAGCAGGCTGTAGCATCGTGGAAAAGCCAGAAGGAGGTGGAGGTGAGCAGAAGTTCGTCATCGTCGCTGATAGATCTGGAATGTCCCTTGGTGCTTCCTGTTCTCCCTACTTGGGCTTAGTTGACAAATGCTAGACCACGACCGAAGGTCTCACAGCTGTCTAGATCTTGGTAGAGTGGCTGTAGGCCTGTTTCCTATGAATAAGCATATAGCTTTCGCACCCTACACACGTTTACTGCACGTTTTCGTGTCTGGGGATAAGGTGCCTTCTGCCATATGTCCCTAAAACATTAGTTTATCTTTCTTCTTTGTTCCTTTTTGACCTATCGTGTCAAATAGGTAATCTACATGGAAAGGTCACGAATTAGGGTATATAGGCACTGCTGCCCAACTTGTGTTAGATATCAGTGATTGCCACAAGTATGGGTAATTTCTCCATCCTTTCCTCTCCTCTTCGTGCTGAGCCTAGCTGACTGGAAGGGTGTGTTTGCCAAGTACTCTAGAGACTGTGAGCCGTGGAATGTGGAGGTGGGGGTACTGGCATGTTTGTACCTAACTCCTAGCTACTTTGATCTTGCCCTCTTTCCCACACAAGGGTATCAGTTTCCGGATTGGGCCTACAAAGCCGAGTCGTCGCCGGGCTCCCGGCAGATCCAGCTGTGGCACTTCATCCTGGAACTGCTGCAGAAGGAAGAGTTCCGCCATGTCATCGCCTGGCAGCAGGGAGAGTACGGGGAGTTTGTCATCAAGGATCCAGATGAAGTGGCTCGCCTCTGGGGCCGCAGGAAGTGCAAACCACAGATGAACTATGACAAGCTGAGCCGGGCCCTCAGGTGAGAGAAATGAGCCCCCAGATGTGTGGCATTAACAAAGTTGGAAAGAGAGTGTGCAGTTCTGTGACTGTTATCAGAAAGGGTATCAGGTGATGAAGGACTGCGCTCCTCGAGTGGTGTGTGACTTGAAAGTGTGAGAAAAGAGGTGTCGGGTCTGAGTGGCCTAGGAGGTGAAGGGGGTGGGAGGGAGTTCCAATGTGGCTGGCACTGGCTCCTGACAGCTGGTTCTGCTTTGTAGTGGGTAAGAATACATGGCGAAACATGGACTCGGACTCACTGATAATCCACAGGATTAGTGTAGACTTCCCTGTTGGGAAATTCCTACCATTTCTTTGCTGTAGGCTCTTCTATAGAGGAATCGAGAAGGGAAAAACCGAGTATGGCAGGGAGGTTTGCCTGAGTGGCTCTGAGCCCAGCTGCTCACGTACCCGGGCCGCAGCCTGCATGCCTGCATGTCTTCTCTGTCAGCTTTTAAACTTTATAACTCTTCTGTCCTCAAGGGGCCAGCAGGTAGTTGATGATATCTGCTACATAATAGACGCCAGAGATTCCATTCTCAGTAGTGAGAGTGTAAAATCTAGGCAGTGAAATGTTATCTGGAGCCTCCCACATCCTATGTGTGCCACATTAAAGGTGCAGAAGGCCAGGGTGGTGGTGGTGGTTCCCAGCTCATCCCATATCCCACTTGCTACTGTAAAACAGGTTTCCGGCGCTTTGCTTCTTCCTTGCGCTTGGGCTCCTGACTGACCTCGGGAGGTTTCCCTGAAGACTTGTCAGACCCAACCAGGGCAAGACAGAAAGCAACTGCACAGTTAGTTTTATTCACAGTGGAGCAGGAAGGAAGTGGACTGTAGATCGAAACTGTAGAGAAATGAGACGGTGAGTGGTTAGAACCAAGGAAGGCGTTTGGGATCTTAAAGCAGAGTCGTCAAGCTCTGGCCAAAGACTACAGCCAGGCTGACACTGGAGTTAGCGCTTAGGTCTGCAAGGCCTAACTCCAGGGCCAGGCGACAAAGGGATGCTGGAGGTTTTTGTAAGCAGTGCTTAAGAGCCAGGATTGGTCTTGGTAATTACTTGAGTGTAGCAAATGCTGAACCGTGTGTCCTTCCTTTGTAGATACTATTACAACAAGAGGATCCTTCATAAAACAAAAGGGAAAAGGTTTACTTACAAGTTTAACTTCAACAAGCTCGTGATGCCCAACTACCCGTTCATCAACATTCGCTCGAGTGGTAAGATGCAGGCAAGCACCTGTGATGGAGAGTGGGTTTGAATTCTAAAAGAATTTTTAAAAGCCCAAATCTGAGACATTCCCCGTGTAAGGAGATGTTTAGAAGCAGTGAAGTAACGTGATCCCCTAGACTACCTCAAGCCCTCCTTACTCATCTATGGGGGTAGTGGGCTGCGCGGGGCTCCGATGAGCTGTGCGGGGCTCCGATACGCTTGCTTCCCCCTTTATATGAACTATTTTCAGTCTCCTGGAGAGCAACTGAACTCAATTTGGGGAATGAGCCCATAGGTTTATGTTGTGTTTTAAGTTCAAGACTCTGTTTTAACACCTTGCCCAGTGGCTGTTTCATAGCTGTGAACCTGTTTCTACAAACGTTTCCGATTTTCTATGAAACTACATGCTCTCCCTTATCACGTGAATGCCATCAAAACCACAGCATCCTTGATCGGAGAAGGGGAAGTTGACGTGTTCGCAGTGAAAGGCTGAGGCTGTGATGTGCAGCAGCGCTCAGCTCCGTGCCTCAGTGCAGGGCTCAGGGCTGCAAGCAGGCTTTCCCAGTCCAGGTTACAGCATTGCATCACAGCTCCCAGCCTCTCGGTCTGCCCCTCGATAAAGACACGGCCACTTAGAAAAGTGTCAGATGTAGTTGATGGTGAGATTAGAGTTTTCTTTTTGCTTCGGGGTTTTTTTTTGTTGTTTTTTTTTTTGGTTGGGGGGCAGCATTAAAAGATGATAAATTATCCACCTGCTCAGGAGTCACTTTTTTTTAACATCGGAGACAAGTTTCACTGTGTAATCAGATGGTCTTGAACTTTACTCTGTGGTCAACCTGGCCTAGAGCAGTCTTCTGCCTCATCATCGAAGTGCTAGGATCGCAGGTGTCAAAGGACCCTCTTGACCAGTCTTATCTTTGTTCTTTGTGTCATTCTGTGCAAAGAAAACGTGATGATTTTGAATAAAAGTCCTCAGAGATTGGCAGAAACTTAAAAACTCAAGGAGGGTGTGGCTAGGAGAAGCTAATACCAGATGTCTGTAGATGTGTAATTACTACACATAACAGGTTAGGGCAGCTTTAGCCTGACTGCTCTCGGTGCAGTTCCATCTCTCCAGTAACCGCTCCCTCCTGTCCCTGGGGCATGCATTTGGGGGTGGGGGTTGGAATGCACCTCTAATTACAGCCTGTTTTCTTTCCCTGTGCCTAAGGGAGCTGCATTAGGAAATCAGGGCTGTTCTAGCCCCTGGAATCTTGTTTCCTGTTTCTCACTCTGGCTTCTCCCCTGTGAGCCTCTAGACAGTAGGTCTGCAGGTAGACAGCCATCAGTCTTGAAGTAGCGTGTTGGTCCTCACACGCTTTCGCTCCAGCTCCCGATACATTGGTCTTGTTCTTTGATCCCTTTTCAATCACTTGAAAGCCCAGAAGTCCAACCACTTAGGCAACTTGACTAAAATGTCCATCCAGCCTAGAAGTAATCCGATTTTCCAAGGCAAGGAATCATGGACTCTGACTGTAGAAGTTCTTCTGGTCTGCAAACCTAACAGTAGTTAGTGGTCTGGCACACCACACCTGAGACACCCAAAGCTCTTAAACCACAGGTGATCTTAAATAGGTTCAAGATGGTAATCAGAAAGTCCCGGGGTGCCATAGCTCAGAACAGCACTGCCTGGCATGTATAAGGCTGTGGCTTCAACCGTCAGTACAAAAAAAAAAAAAGAGAAAATAACAAAGTAATCCCAGGAAAAGCACAACAGTGAGCCGTCCCTTTAGGCTGTTGGTTTCTTGGTATAGATAAGACCAACGAAGCAGAATCATTTGTTTACAGAGAACTTTTGCCCATATAGACCAAGTGTTCAAGATTAACATAATGCTGACGAAGGAAAATGACATTATTAAACATCTACTTAGTAGAGGTACTTTGGTTTGGTTTAGTGAATTCCTCTATGCCTATGATAGGGACATATATCATGATACTATGCAGAGGACAAAATTAAGGATGGAAAGAGCAGAGCCAAAGGCAGAAATAGGTTCAGTCCTTCATCTCACTATTAAAATCAGGCTTTGGGTAATGTATCGTGCATCTTCCTCATGATTAGGACTCACCCATGCATTAGCGGACGTGCTAATCCCCAAAGAGAACAAAGGAGTGTGGGCAAGCTCTCTTCCTCCAGGAACCTGGGAGTTTAGCTGAGAGATAGAAGTCTGGGTTTGTGTGTTGGGAAGTAGAGAGTGTGTTAGAAAGTTTGTCCCGTGACTTAGACCCTGAAGGCCTAACAGAGATTCTCCCTGTTGCTGGGCTGGTGTATAGAACTATTTTTGTCTTTCTGTTTTTAAGTAGAAATAAATGGCCAAATACAAAACCAAATACTACAGAACTTTTATCAGTGTGAATATTGCTTTTCCCTCCACATTTGTTCTATTCATTGTTATAGTTTATAAGGTGGAACTGAATATGGTAGAGCAAGTTTGTAATTTTGACACTGGAGAAGTAGGAGGTCCAAGGAACTGGAGTTCAAGGTCACCCTTGGCTGTTTGGCAATTGACATAAGCCATAACCTGGACTACTCTAAGACCATGTCTCCAAAGCCCCCAAAAGACACTTTAGGGTAGAGTATTCAATATTTGAGTGGTGTTTTGATACTTCTAGAAACTAAGCATTGTGGTCCACACCCACAATCCCAGCACTTAGAAGGCTGAGGCAGGTGGATCAAGAGTTTGAGGTCAACATTGGCTATATGATGAGTTTCTGTCTCAAGAAGGTACACCTGTGTGCAGTATCTTATTTTATGTATGTGTGTGTGTATGTATATGTATATATGTATATCATATATAATATGGTCCACATGTAAAAAAGTATTTAAATTTTTAAATTATTGAATTTTTTTTGAACCATTAAAAATTAAGCCTGGCGGGGCGGTGGTGTCACACGCCTTTAATCCCAGCACTTGGGAGGCAGAGGCAGGTGGATCTCTGAGTTCGAGGCCAGCCTGGTCTACAGAGTGAGTTCTAGGACAGCCAGGGCTAAAAGAGAAACCTTGTCTCGAAAAAAAAAAAATTAAGCCTGGCATAGTGGCTTATGCTGGCAATCCAGACATCTTATTCTTTATACTTTTCTATACTTACATATGTGTATTTGCCTAAGAAGCATTGGAAAGTTAGAGAAGATGCTGGTTTAAAGAGGCTAACGCTCAGTAGGTGGGGGCAGGGCAGGCTAAACCTGTCTCTCAAATTTGCCTCTTTGCCAACACCCAGATTTTTAATACTGACCTTGGAAAACTTGAAGCCTACTGAAGAATTGAATGGCAAGCAGAACACTGGCCTACCCTCCACCTGATGACTGGTGGCTACCATCGTTGCCACATGTGCTCAAGCTCTGTCTGCAGATACTTTCTGTATCAAGAGATTAACGTGCAGGGGCCATGGCTTCTCTGCCAGAAACAAGGATGTTCTTTCCCATAACTGCAGTAACATTGCCACACCCAGGACATTGAGTGTTCCTCTAATAATATATATAACATGCATGGCCCGTATGTAAACAGTATTTACATTTCTTAGATTTAGAACTCTGAATTCTGAATTTTTTTTTGAACCATTAAAATTAAGCTAAGCACAGTGGCTCGTACTGATAATAAAAGCACTTGGAAGCCGGCAGGTGGATCTCTGTTAGTAGCAAGTTCTAGGCCAGCCAAGACTGTATAGAACAAAAAGAACAAACAAGTTTAATTTTAACAACATGTTCGTGCTATGCACAGGTGTATTCCAAAAGCCTCACAGATATTACCTATTTCTCAAATATTAGGATTGGTCTTATTATTTCCTACGTGAGAAAACAGGGCCAGAAAGGTAATTTTCTTTTTCAGAGACACGTGGGAAGCATGGGGTTTGAACCTCCGCAGAGAACTTATTATTTGCATTGTTTACAGAGGGAGTACCAAAGCTCCAGCTTACACTAGTTACATGGTAGCAGATACAAGAATTAAGGTTCAGATTTCTGACCCTGGTCCGCGTGGCCTGCCAGAAGGCCCTCTTCTTTCAGGTACTCACGGACACGTTTCAGCAGGAGGGTTTTTGTTTGCTTGCTTGCTTGTTTTTCAGACAGAACTGTAGATTTGACACCTCGGTATATAACGTGCAAAGGCGAGGGACTTTGCATGAGTCAGCAGCCACCCTTCACATCAGCCACACATCACCCTTGTCCTACCTTACCCTGTCCTGTGGAAGTGCGTTTGGAAATAACTTATTCCTCCATACAGGGGTGCAGTGTGCCTTAGTAAGTGTATAAAAACCAGAGGAGACTCCATTAAAAGTAAAAACAGAGCTGACTTGACTTAAGCCAGCATCTCTGACTTTTTAGGAAACAGGACTTCCTTCTCCTCTCCACATTCTCCTTGTATCTTATATAATCTGCATTTCAGATTATAAACACATTATTTTCACTTTTGCCTCTATGTTTCACCTGTCTGCGTGTATGTACTTGCACGGCGTGTGTACAGTGCCCATGGAATCCAGAAGATCCAGATTTTGGAGTGGCTGAAACTGGAGTTACAGATGGTTGTCAGCTACCGTGTGGGTCCTCTCAAGAGCAGCAGGTGCTCTTAGCCACTGAGCCACTTTTACAACCTTTAGATAAGACTTAATAAGTCAAGAGTCAGAATAATAAAAATAATGGACTCTTGGTTGTTGTAGTAAACTAAGGAAGAGATCCATTGGCTTGGACCCAGCTTGGCTCTTTTCAAATCGTATGCAAGGTCATGTGTCTAGTTCTCCTAGTTATTAATCTCAATAATTAAGGAGCCTTTAAACAAGGCCTACAGGAGAGCTGTCCCTGGCAGGTTTCACTCAACCATGAACACCAGGGCAGCCAGTCTCCCACACAGTGGCCTGCTCAGGAGTTAGGCCCGAGAACACTGCTGTCAGTGTCTGACAGTGTGTGTCAGAACAACAGTCCTGGCACCATGCCTTATGCGCTGTCTTTTCTCCTGCACCACCAAACTTTAACTGTCTCTCCCTCCCCCCTTTTCCTTTTATCTTTCCTCCATGTGTACATCATCATGTTAGCAGCCCCTGGTTTCTCCAGGAGCTTCTAGGGCACCTGAAGGTTCAGGTGGCCGCTTTCTTCCTTACACCTTAATTTAGGGCTTTTAGGGGAAGTTGAGAATTTCTGAGCTTTTCAAGTTGATGTGATACGGTGGTCGTCTCTTCTTAGAGTTTGAACTGTGGCGGTTGAACTTGGTTTTTTTGATCTATCCCAACCTCAAATCACAGTAATTTCCCTGCCTAAGCCTCCCGAGTACTGGGATTCTAAGCCATCACACCTGCCAGCAGTCGGACTTGGGAGAGAAAACAGTAGGTCGTGAGTTTTCTCCCACCCTTCCCGGTGCTTGAGAACAGCAGAAGGAAGTATCATTATATAGGACTTGTCGGTCATAGCTACAGAACGACTGGGATCTCTGAGATAATGATTGTCTATCACAACTCTATTTCACTGAAGTAGGACCTTGTCCCTGCCCATCTATGTGCGGTAGAGACTGGGTTTTCAGTGCAACCACATGCATGTGTTTTGTGTGGCTGCTGGGTTTACTTACTTTATAAACACAGCCAAAATTACGATGGTGAGAAAAACCTTCCTCGTCAAGTTGGAAACAGAGATAGATGATATCTACACGTGATAGAGTTGCCAGGCAGAGGCTCTCAGACCCATTGGGATATCGTTTTAAATAACAGGTAGTCTGTTGTATGAAACGTAAATATTGCTCACAGATGGATGACATGGCCTGTGGGGAGGAGGGCCACGTGGACAGAGGTAGGAGGCCAAGCTGAATGGAAAAGCTGAGCTACTGCCCTTGAAGGCTCAGTCCTCCCACCTCAGCCCCCGAGTGCTGGGATTGCAAATCTGGGCCACCACACCCAGCCTGAGCAATAGTTTTGAAAAAGACTCAGACTAGGTAGACTAGGTAGACGACTAGGTAGACAACTAGGTAGACTAGGTAGACGACTAGGTATCAGACTAGGTAGACTAGGTAGACGACTAGGCAGACTAGGTAGACTAGGTAGACTAGGTAGCAGGTTTGCTTGCTGTTGTCACTTCACATGTGTACTTAGCTAGTGTAAGTAAAGGCGATGATGGCGAGTGACCCGGTGGCCAGTGCTGACTTCGGTTCTTTTCTTCCGTCACAGGTGTGGTTCCTCAGAGTGCGCCACCAGTGCCAACAGCCTCCTCCCGGTTCCATTTCCCACCTCTAGACAGCCATTCTCCTACTGGCGATGTGCAACCGGGTCGCTTCTCTGCCAGCTCACTGAGTGCTTCTGGCCCTGAGTCAGGGGTTACCACTGACAGGAAGGTCGAGCCTTCGGACCTGGAAGATGGCTCGGCCTCTGACTGGCACCGGGGCATGGACTTCATGCCCTCCCGAAATGCTCTGGGCGGAGGAGCAGTCGGCCACCAGAAACGCAAGCCTGACATACTGCTTCCTCTCTTCACCCGGCCAGCCATGTACCCTGACCCGCACAGTCCCTTCGCTATCTCTCCGGTCCCTGGCCGCGGAGGGGTCCTTAATGTCCCCATCTCACCAGCCCTGTCCCTGACTCCCACCATGTTCTCCTACAGTCCCTCACCAGGCCTGAGCCCCTTCACCAGCAGCAGTTGCTTCTCCTTCAACCCAGAGGAAATGAAACACTACCTTCATTCTCAAGCCTGTTCGGTGTTCAACTACCATCTGAGTCCCCGGACTTTCCCCCGTTACCCAGGGCTCATGGTCCCACCGCTGCAGTGCCAAATGCATCCTGAGGAGCCTTCCCAGTTCTCCATCAAGCTGCAGCCCCCGCCGGCTGGACGGAAGAACCGCGAGAGGGTAGAGAGCCGGGAGGAGGCTGTTCGCGGCTCTGTGCCCGCCAGCGCTCCTGTTCCCTCTCGGATTAAGGTAGAGCCGGCCACAGAGAAGGATCCTGACAGCCTCCGGCAGTCAACCCAGGGAAAGGAGGAACAGACCCAAGAAGTGGACAGCATGCGGAGCAGGACCATAGAAGAGGGGAAAGGCACCGGGTTTGCCCACCCCTCACCCACCTGGCCCTCTGTGTCCATTAGCACTCCCAGTGACGAACCCCTAGAGGGGACCGAAGACAGTGAGGACAGGTCTGTCAGGGAGCCCGGTGTACCCGAGAAGAAAGAAGACGCCCTGATGCCCCCTAAGCTTCGGCTGAAGAGGCGGTGGAATGACGACCCTGAAGCCAGGGAGCTCAACAAAACGGGCAAGTTCCTCTGGAATGGGGCAGGACCCCAGGGCCTGGCCACAACGGCCACTGCTGCCGCTGATGCTTAAAACCACAGTGGAAGGGAAGCTGTTCATATTACAATCAAAATACATATTTATGTAGCAAGATTCTGGGGCGGGAGGTGGGGTTCAGCTGGTTTGATAATTCTGGGGCGTGGACTTGTACTTTTCTGTTGGGGATGGGACGAGGATCTTGTGTTGTATAAATAAGTGGGGTATGGACACTTTTTTTTCTTGGCGCGTAGGACATAGGGAGGCTATGAACTTTGGGGAAGGAGCCTGTTTCCTGTCCCCTCCTGCTGCCTGACAAGCTCCATAGGCCCATACACTGTAGTCCCATCACAGGTCAGGCCCTATAGTCTTTCCTATTGTGTTTATACATACAGAAAGCCCATAGTGGGATAGTTTGCTTTGAGAGGGAGAGAGAAGAGGAAGAGGCTGGAAGGTTAGGCGTGAGAAACATACTAACCATGTACCTGAGTATGTGTTTCAGGAGAGGAAAAAGTTCATCGCAGTCTTACCGAAGTGGGGGGCATTTAGATGGGGTTCTCTACTCCCCTCTCCCCCTTCTCCCTCACTGGAGTGTGTGTGTGTGTGATGTGTGTGTCTATGTGTGTGTGTGCACACACACAGAGACACACACATGCTCTCTCCCATGCATGCACTCTCTCTTTCTCTCCCTGGGGGGAGGGTGACACACGCACATTTGGCTCCCCTCCCCCCTTTTTAGAAAATGTTTTCAAGACACATGAGTGTACTGCCAGTTATACTGGGCAGGGAGGGCACCGGAGACCCCCCACCCCCGGCCCCTCAGCTTCAGAGTTGAGGTGGGAAGGCAGCCTGGCTGCGAGGTCCTCAAACTCTCACCTTCTTCACCTTCAAAAAGCCATGAGGAGTTGTAAACTCTTGATCAGGGAAGAAAGAAGAGGGCAGGAGGAAGTAACCCAATGCCTTTAAAAACAAAACAAATGACAGAAATAGTCTTCATTTTCTTTTTCTTTTTCTTTTTCCATTGTTGGTTTGGTTTCCCAAACCAAGCGTGACTGAGCACGTTTTATGAGGAGCAGGATAGCGCCGTTGAAGATGTTTTTCTGTTGTGTCTGGTTGTCTTACTGTTTTCTTAAGTCGAGCCTTAACTACGAACATGCTTTAAGATGATACGGGTCTGTCAACATAAACCTGTGAAGGGCATGGACGCTGTTCAGATAACCCAGGAATGTTGAGGCACAGTCGAATTCCTAGCTGATAGTTATTCCCTCTGATGTTGCCGGTCCGGGTGGCAAAAGGGCAGAATTGTGGGAATGAAAGGCAGATGATAACCTGCAAACTCAATGTACTGCTTGTCGAAACTGAAGGAAGAGGTAGGAAGGTGGTGACCAGATGCCAAAAGGTCTGGTGTAAAGGAGAGAGCGGTGTTGCCTGCGGTGGTGTTGCCCGCCTTGTGGTCCCCCGTTGCCCAGATTGTTCTGATCGGTCGACTGTTCCCAAAATGCAGTTCACCAACAGGGGTCATTTGTCCTTGGGAAATCCCCTTACAGCAACTTCAAAGGAATGGGAAGATACTGATCTTAGGTGAAACAAAACACTAGCACTAGGGTAGAGAGAAAGCGGCACCAGCCAACGGCCTCTGTGCACGTGTGTGCTCTAGTAGCTCAGAGCAGCAAGAAGAAATGGTTTCCTATCTGCTGAGGCAAGGGATGGCACTCGGGCATCAGAGTGATGACTCACTCCGTCCGCCACCTGAGCCTGGCCAAGAACTCCATACTAAGTGACATTTGAGTGTTGTCTTCTGATGGAGTGTTTGGGTTTGGTTTAGTTTGGTTTTATTTTCTTTAACTGAAATGCATGCACAAAAGGAGCTCAGGAGACATTAGACCTGGTGAAAGGTGTGAGCTGACGTGGATCACTTGAGGCTGTCATTGCTGTTTCTTGATGAGTGTCCTATAACTTGGTCCAGATTCCACGCATGTGTGAAAGGCCAGGAAGGGGGCCGAGTGGTCTCTGGTGACCCAGGCTCTGGTCGGGCCACGAAGGACTTCAACCCTCCTGTTGCCTTTGGTGGTTGTGTTTTGATCAGTTTCCTTCTCTGCACCTTGACGGACCTCTGAATCAGAAAGCAGGCCCAGCAGGTAGAGGAAGGCTCTCTGGTTGGTGTTGCCCATCAAACCAGGGAGGCCAGCTGGCCACCGGTTGTCTGCTAGTGGGGACGGCCAGCGAGCATCAGTATGAACTCAGGAATAGAAGCGTGGGGCCTTTAAAATGAGGGCAGGAAATCCATGATGCATACCTGAAACCCCTAGAACCCAAGTGCCGGAATTCATTCTAGATGCTGCTTCCATTTGAATAAAGCCACTGCTTTTACACTTGAAAGTGAACTCCATGAAAAATGCTTTTGGACTTTTATGAAACTATTTGCCGTTTGTTTCCCTTGATTGCCATTCCACCAGTAATCTCTTGGTTGATTGGCACTGCACACAGTTGGAGTCTGGATCTGGGGAAGGGTCTGTCTGCAGAGCAGAACTTGGGCTCGCTCAGGAAGTGGACCAGGAAATGTAGTGATCACTGATACTTCCTGGGGCAGAGGAGTGAGAGTGCTCGTCTCTCCCCAGCCCCAGCCTGGCAGTTCCTGCCTCCAGCCTGGTGTCACCTTCTTTCTACGAGCACGCCATTGACCATCAGCCAGGCGAAAGGGGGCTAAAAGCCGGGCCTACTTCCTCTCCCTGGGTTTTTTCTTCCCTCTAAATTTTGTTGTGCCAAATGTGTAAAACTTTGTAGGTGTAAATCTATTGCAATCTCACTAATCAAGAGCTTGTTTATTTAAACAGTTTGCTTTTTTAGCTGTAAAGAGTAGCAGACTCTCGGGGCATCAGCTCTGCTGTGCTCGCGGGTCTTCCTAGACATCAGGCTGCACTTCTAACCCCAGCTCGGGAATGCAGGGAACCCTAGTGACCCATAGGCCAAGAAACTTCCAGAAGCATTAAAAAAAAAAAAGTTATATTCCACTACCAAGTGGATAGTCATTTAGCTGTTTGTCCCTTGTTTTTTTATTTATTCCATAATTATGTTTGTGCTTTTTCTTGTGTGAACAGTAGTGGTGAGGCCTATGTTTTTATGTGGCTTTAGAGAAAACTTCAGTCTTCAAAGAACTCTTCTAATTAGTTCCTTCTTAGAAAAAGTTATGCGTTAATTTGTTTCAAAATATTTAGGCATTCTTTGAATTATAAACTTGTGATGCAGGGATTTATGAATGAGACGTTCACATGTGAAGATGACTTCACTAAGCATCTGTGTAAGCAGAATAAGATGTGTATATGTACATAAACTATAAGGAACCTGAACACCATTGTGCAGTGCCTTTTAGATGTTCTGCTTTCTAAAGTCTTCAAATTTTTTGCATATATATTATATATATGATGTAATGTTATAGAAATATATGTATAATATACATATTTTTTCCAGGGGTATCTGATAGCTCTGTATTTTGTTATGGAAGTCGAAAGAAAAAAAGTATTTTACCTCGAAAATTAAAGTTAAATTTAAAAACAAAGAGTACTTAAATGTTTGCTGAGTATTGATTTTGTTGTCCCTTGCACACTGAGCCAAAGTCTGCAGGCCTGCAGGGGCCCAGCAGAGTGAGGGGTGGGTCTCTCGACAGTGTGGAAGTTTCCGTGAGTGAGAGAGAGTGAGTGAGTGAGAGAGTGAGTGAGAGAGTGAGTGAGAGAGTGAGTGAGTGAGTGAAGGGTACTGAACCCCGAAACAGGAGTAGGGAGGAATGCCTGCATACTGACTGTCGTGAGGATTATTTAAGCCACGTGGTCGCCTGTGTGGAAATGTCAGCCAGACAGATCCGTAGACTGAACTTGGGAGTCCTCGCCAGAGAGTTAGAGTGCAGCTGCTGATGGCTTACAGTTCACTGTAGGGTGCTGGACATGATCTGGGCTAAAGGAGTAAATGGCAGAAGAAGTAAATGGCAGTTGGAACAAACCGTCAAGGCACTCCAAATGATGGACATGACAGTGTGTGAATTATAAAATAGATACAGGTCTGTGATTGTTTTCTTAGGATTTTTTTTAAGTGCATGGCAAGCCAGAACTAGAGAAACGTAGTAATCTCCAACAGGGACAAAAAGGCAAATGGGGCAGTCTGAGCGGGTCCTCCGGAGAGCTGGGGTCTGCTGGCAGGTGTGAGCCTTACTGTTGTAAGTGTGAGTTGGCCAATGAGAGTCACAGAGGCATTGGGTGGGAGGAGCTGCCCTGCCAACGTGATATGCCAATGAGATAGTCCTTTAGGCCGGGGCAGGAGGCCGGGAAGCAGTGGGCAGCTGCTCTCTTAAGCTCCCTGCTGCTGAAAGGTGTGCACAGCAATCTGAGCCCCTGGCAGCAGGCTCTGCCAGCCGAAGCTGACCATTCAGCGATTACTGCTGGAATTCTGAATGAAGAGGCAGGAGGGGTGGTGAGCCGGAGGGAAGAGAGCAAGAGGCAGGCAGCTGAGCACAGGGGAGAGACCTCCAGCCCCTCCTGCAAGGTCAGCCAGCAAAAAGCCTTAGGTGCAGTTCCTCCTAGTCTTCAGGATAGTTGGGAAGCTGAGCCTGGTCTCTCTCTATAAGCAGCCTATTCCTTGCCACAGACACAGACCCAATGCCTGAGCACCAGAGCCAGAGAAGCACTTAGCGCATGCTGGCCTTTCTCTAAGGGCTGCCCGTGCTGACTCGGCCCTCATGGCAGCTCGTGAGAAGCTGAATTCATCCCTATGCTACAGAGGGGAGCCCTAGGCTTCAGAAAAGCTCCTGGATGCCAGCCACACTGCACAGGCCCTCCCTGACTGCGCACCCTCTTGCCCTACTTCCGGCCAAGTGTCTTCTCCAACACTTTCAGTTCCGACCAGTCACAGGCACGTCAGGATAGTGCATCATCTGTCTCCCTTTCTCCAACACCCAGTGCTGGGACCTAAAGATGCTTGATGAGAGATGCCTGATGGACTAATGTTTTTCACTGTTGGCATGGGAGACACCAGTTTAGATGGGACTCAAAAAAGGCAAATAACTGGATGAGGCAGAGAAGATGCAGTCCAAAGAGTGCATGCAGCCTTGTGACCTCCTTTCTAGCATAGCTTCCGACCTCTAGGCCCCGCCCTCAGTTGCTTCTCGGGCCTGTTTTTGGGCTTTCCTGCCCTGTTCCCATTCCCATCTTCCTTGGGACATGGTGACTGGATTGATAGCTAACCCTCATCCCCCCTGTGTTCATAGTGTGCCTCGATGAAGGAGATGACAAAGAATGCTCACAGGGAGCGCTCAGCATTCAAACAGCAGCCCGGCTTCACCATTCCTTCCTCTGTGGGGCTTTGTGCTTTCAGCTTAACACTGCTCAAAAGGAGATGGATCCCACAGCCTTTTACAGGCGGGGAGATAGAGTGCACTCTGACACACACAGTGAAGGGCATACTCCCTCAGTGACGCTTGGAGCCAGTGATGCTTGGAGCCCGGGGCCGTTCTTGGCTCCAAAATTCATCACATTTTGCCCACTGAAGACACTTCCTCCCTCCTGTCCTCCAAAAACCAGACAGTGTTCTGGGCAAGCCAGACTTGACTTTTCTTCACACATCAGGCCAGGGTGTTGCAGTCTGGAGTTGAGCAAGAATGCCTCTGGGATGGCCAGCACCTGTGGAGGTTTCCCTCTGGTCATTTAGGCTGGGAAGAAAAGAAACCACAGATCAAAGCATTCCCAGAATGCAGAGGGGCAGGAAGTCCACCTCCACCACCTCTGCCTACCCCAGGGGAACAGTGATGGTCCCTGTGGGAAGGAGGCAGAAGCCCCACCTAAGCTTTCTCACCCAGCTCCAGTCTCTAGGGATTAGGTCAACAGACAACGGGATGCATACCATAAACCCAGGGGATGCCACCCAAACCACAGAGGCGAAGGACAAACAGCAGCAGTCATCTGTCCCTGCTCACTAAGCCTGCTTATTCCAGCCACAACCCCTGGACATGACCAAGCCTCACAGCCTGGGTCCTGAGAGCTGAAGGCCCTTGTAGCAGGAATTCACTGGCCTCTCTCCCAGGAGGGAGAACAAGAGGGTCAGGGCAGAGGTTAATCTGGAATCTCTGGCTGCAGATGTGAGCTATTGTTATCCCCACTGTGCCCGCCCTGTTGAAGAAAACAAAGGGCAGGAAAGCTAAGGGAACTGCCCAAGGTCAACAGCAAGTACCCAGTAGCCTGAGCTTGAGTCCAGGCATTGCCCCGCTGTACTGACGCAGGGACTGGGGAGGGGTGGGCTATTGCACTACCTTAAAGTGATCCCATGTTTCTCTATGGGAAATTGTTCACACTTGCCTGTGCCGACCTTGGGGCCAAAGCGTGTCAGCCAGCCAGCAAGCCAACTTTGGCTTGTGTCTGCTGGCCACTGATGCTGGCTTTCTAAGGGCTCACAGTAGGGATTGGGGGAGGGGGGAGGAGGGAGCAGTGCAGACAGCCAACAGCATGCACTGAAATACAAGTAACAGTGGCCATTCATTTATCCCTCCGGTCCAGGCATTGACAGTCTAACAATAGGGACAGGCAGGTAAATGTGGAGGAGTAGGGGGCTGGCTCCTATTCCAGGCCTGCCTGCTTCCACAGCTCCATAGCCTTTCTTTGTACTACCACACACCCTACACACATGCACACACTCACACCCTTGAACTTCCAACTCTTCAGGTGGTCATAGGCTTTTCAGTGCTCAGGCAGAGATGCTCTGCTCTCCCCACAGTCAGAAGTTCTCATGTCTCAGAAACCGCAACCCTCAAGCACCCACCTACGCACTGGAAGCCCCCAGTTGGGCGAATGAGCTTCAGTGGTGGCACCTGCACCGTAGCCCCTACAAGCACCTTTGGATGGGTGGGGCCCAGGGCCTCCTCCCAGCCCCCTACCTGCCCTCTGAGTCCAGTTCAGCCAGCACTAGCTTGTGGGCAGGACTTTGCACATGGAGGCTTGTGATCGGAGGACAGACTTAAGAGGTATGGCGGAACTCTTCTCACTACCCAGGCAACCTAGGCTGTAGCCACTGGTATAACAAGGTGGGGGACATGGAGGAGAAGGGAGGGCATCAGACCAGGAACCAGTTGAGAACGGGGCCCACTGGGAAGGAAGAGGGAGTCCATGAGGAGCTACAGGGTAGCAGCTGACACAGGCTGGAGGCAGGGGTAGCACTTTCAGGATCCCAAATGTAAAGGCTGGGGTGGGAGGTGGACTGACAGATGAATTTCTAAGAGGGACGGGAGAAGATGGAGGCGGGCTGAGAGCAGGAGCACCCGAGCCCATGGTATTGATCGGTGGATTACTCAATTTCACCGGTATTGATCATGTAATTGCTTTATCTCGCGTCTCATTTGGGCTCCACATTCTCTGGCTCCCTCTTTCTTCTCCCTTGTTTTTTCTTGTCAACCTGACACAGGGTTCCTTACCACAGAAATAGGAGCTTGGTTAGGCTGCTTCAGGTTAGTGTTTGGGCAGAAGCAAGGAATGAGGTAGAGAGAGGGACGGACCGGCTGTGCTCGGAACATCTTGGAGCCTCTGAGTTCTCTTCCAGGAGATTCTCCTGGGCTCCAGGCAGTAGAAATGCCTAGCCAGGTTCTCAGGGTCCAGGAAAAATAGCCTATGAGTGATCCCCAAATTCCAGAGGCCTAGGGCCTCAGATGACATCATGCTGCTCCCATAACTGACATCCCTGGGGTACCCCAGTTATGGCCTACCACAGGCTCTGGACACCCTACCTCTAAACCACAGTCTTGCCTTCACTGGTCTTACTGCTCTTTCAGGGCACCCTAAGTCTCATGTGACCTAGGCTCCCATACCCCTTGTGTGCACCCTTCCTTCCCACCTTCCTCTTGTCCTTGCCTCCCCTCACAGACCCCAGGAACACAGTTTCCCAAACCTCAAATCCTCAGCATTGTATTCCCAAGCTAAGATCCCAGTCTGAGGAAATACACACACACACATACACACACACACACACACACACACACACACACACACACACACACACACACACACACTAAAGACAAGGTCCAAAGGGAGTGGTATCCTGCAAGAGTCAGTTCTCTGCCATCTTCAAAGCCTTGCCCTGATGGCAGAGATCAAGGAGAACCTGACACCACATGTCACAAGCACCTGGAAGAAGACTGGAGGGACCAAGGAACCATGTCCCACCACTAGCCCACTCTCTGTGTCTTGGCATCCAAGCAGCCCTGCCTAAAACACAAGGCACTGCCTCTGGGAGCACCTGGCAGGGCCACAGGGACAGCTGCCTCCATGAGCTCTCAAAAGTGTCAGCAGTAGCCTAGGGGACCAAGACACCCTTAAAGTCCCACTCAACACTTCACCTGAGAACTCAGTTTAGGAAGTGGATGCTGGTGCTGCTGCCTCCAGACAGCTTAAATCCTGAAGGTTCTGCCAAGGCCTCAGTTCCCATAAACACTTCATCAGCCACTACAACAGGGACAGACAGCAGAGGCTGGAAGCTCCTGTCTGAGCAGGTAGGTCATTTAGCCTTCCAGAGACTTCTGCAGTCTCCTTTGTGCTCCCCTGGGGTGCTCCCTTGTGATGCTCCTCTGGGGTGCTCCCTTGTGATGCTCCTCTGGGGTGCTCCCTTGTGATGCTCCCCTGGGGTGCTCCCCTGTGAGGCCCAGTGCAGCAAACTCTTAGAGCAGACAGGACTAAGGAGGAGTACAGAGAACTAAGGCCTCTTTCCTGCCCTCACCCCAGACAACGTCCAAAGCTGGCAGAGCAGGCCACAGGGCTGCAAGCTTACAGTCTCTCAGGAGGCAAGGGACACAAATTCAAGGCTAGCCTGGTCTTATATGCTAAGATCTGATACCCCTCCTGCCACCCCACCCCCCCCAAATCAAAGTGCTGGAGATCAAGAGGGAGCCCTCATCAGCATGCCAAGCACTGGAGGAGCTGGAAGGCCACTGGGAGCACAGTGACTTTATCCAGACCCTCCTAGGTCAGGAACCAGTACTGCCACCCTCTCAGAACCTCCGCTTTCCCCCCATCCACCTGTCCCTCACTCAGGACCTCAGGGCCCTGACCTGTCTTCTTTGAGGAAGGGAACCACCAGGCAGAGACAGGGAAGGGCTTGAAGGCAGGCACCAGAGCGTGAACTGACTGACCCACCCCCCTTCACTCTGGCCAGCACAGTGTCAGCGGAGATGTGTAGGAGGGATGGGGGAGTACTGACCAGGCCCTGTGCCTGCAGACTACCAGGTAAGCATCCTCACACTCTGACATTGCTTGCCCCCCCAGGAACTAGCACAGCCCCCCCCTACAGTGTTCCTGAGTGGGGACAACCCACCACACTTTCTGTAGCTTCCTCTCTCAGTGCCTTAGGGAAACTCCTCCTACTACTGCCCTGGTGGTCTTTCCAGTTCTTCCTCTATCCAAACACCTTGACCTCTCGGTTGCCCGTCTTCTCAGCCTTTCCTCTGTCCTTCCTTCGCAGCTACCTGCACTTCCGTTCACTAGCTTCCGAGTCAGCTCTTAGCCCTGGGAAAGCAGGGTGGTTGAGTGCCCTGCAGGATGCTGCCTGACTGACCAGGTTGGGGCAGGGTTTTCCTTGAGTACTGGGATTCCAGCATCATTTCCCCAGTGTCCAAGAGACAAAGACAGGCCAGATACAAATCCACAAACACCCACAGTCTCTGAGACAAAGCACGCTGCAGACAGCCACCGAAACCCAGACCTCACGCTCAAAGCTTATGTGGGGCTCACACACCCACGTGTGACAGGCATGCGTGGACAGACAGGCACACAGACACTGGAAACACAAAAGCTGACACAGACACCCACGTACACAAATACAGCCCCAGGCAGACAGCCACAGAGGAATGCATGCGCATTTCACTATGACTTGTCACACTCATAGACCTACTGAGGCAGACAGTTGAATTCAGACACCCACACTGGACCCAACCCTCCTACTGACACAGGAACACAAAGAGGCTTCCATCTGTGCCCCGGGGGAGCCAGTCCACACACTCCAAGTCTGTCCCTGTTCCCACTGGTAAGGCAGGGGCCTGGGCAGGCACACAGGATCCTCCAACAGCCCGCAGAGCTGGGCCACAGCAACCTCCTCTCTCGGCAGCAGTGGGGGCGAGAAGTGTGAATGAAATAGGTTTATTACTGGGAGTCTGTTGCCTCGATTGGAATCGATCCCACATGTCACCTTCTATTGCTGCTAATGGGATTTGAAGGGTCTCCAGTCCCCAGGACACCACTGGCCTGCAGCGCCAGCTCCCCTCACCCTCTCATCCACCTCCCTGGCCTGACAGCCCCTGCATCTCCCTCTCCTCTGTACCTCCTTCCTTCCCTTGGCCATCTCTGGCCACCTAGGGTCTCCATTCTTTATCAAGAGCGTGTCTTCCTTTCTGAATCCATTGAGGCCACATCCTTGTCTCATCCTTGACTTGGACACAGGGAAGGAGTCACTGGGCGGGGCCCCTATTTCTCCAACAGATGGCCAAATGTACTTCTAAGTGTGTCTGCTGTGATGACTAAGCTGGCCAGACAAGCCCCCCAGGAATCCCAATGGATCCTCAGAACTTCACTCCACCAGGCTGGGGAGAGGAGTCTTGCCTCCTTTCCTATTGCTCTAGGAAGGAAAGGGTGGCCTGCACTCCCATTCCCAAGCCATGGAGAAGCTTTGCCCAAGGTCTGAGCCATGCAGGGCTTACCTCCATGGAGGGATTTTACCAACCCCACATCAAAGCAAAAGTGAGGAAGTCCGGGAGCCCTGTGGAGGTGAGAGGACTGTACCTGAATCAGATTAATTCCAAGCCTTGGGGCCCAGCATGGCTGAAAGGAAGCGTCCCTCCCATCCACCTCATCCCCCTGTGCCCAGCTCAGCCCCATCCAACCTCAAGCCATCAGGACTGTCTCTTACCCCCAAGAGGCAGGCTTCTACACCACTCCTGCAATCAGCGTAGGCCGGTTATTGTATCACCAAGCCGGGGCAACTGAGAGGAGTGAGCAGACAGGAGAGCTGTCAGCATGGATATTCTTGGAGATGAATTTGACATTTTGGTTGGTTGGGTCATTGGTTTTTGTTTTGTTTTGTTTTCAGACAGGTTCTCATGGAGACTCAGCTAGCGTCAAACTCAATATGTAGCCTAGGCTAGCCTCAAACTCAATATGTAGCCCTGGCTAAGCTTGCCCTCCTGATTCTCTAACCGTCATGTCTCAAGGCTGGGATAACAGGTGTGGGCCACCAGACCTAGCTCACTTTGTTTGGAGGTTTTTGTTTTTCCCTATGGTTCTAAGGATTGAACCCAGGGCTTTCCGTATGCTAGGCAAACCCTCTCCCACACAGCTCCTCCCCAACATTATCTTTCCTCTTTATTTTGAGACAAGATCTTGATAAGTTCTACAGGCTGGACTCAAAACTCACTGTGTAGGCCAAGGTAGCCTTGAACTTGTGATCCTCCTGCCTCAGCTTCCCACAGTGCTAGGATTATAGGCATAAATCACCACACTCCACATATTTTAAACCATCTTAAAACCCCCAACCAAGTTGGCATTTTCAAGTGTACACTTGAAATCTCACCTGGATGCTGAGGCAGGAGCATTGTCATGAATTCAGAGCCAGCAAGGGCCATACTCAGCTAGGATGAGGTCCTGTTTCTAGAACTGAAAAAACATGAATGTATTAACTGTGTATGGAGGCCGTGTGAGAAGCTGGGTAGGTAGGTGGATACAGGAGGGGTATGGGTGCCTCCTGGTGTTCTGCTCAGTGACAGGGCCCATTACCCCAGGACTCTGCCCACTTTGCTTTTATCTTGTAGAGGAAACAGCTGGCCAGCTGAGAAACCACCTTCAAGCCCAGTGCCTGGCTGGCTAGTCCACATATAATGACATGGATGGAGCAGGAAGACAGAGACACTGGAGGCTGGCAGCAAGGAGGGCTTCCCTGTCGGGTGTCCAGGAAGATGAGAAGAAGTATGCTGGGGTGGTGACCAAGCAGCAAAGGAGAAGAGATGGAAATACTAAGAAGCAGCCAGCCCCCCTCTCCCCACCCCCCAACTCTCACCCTGGCCTCAGCTTGTGTTCTGTAAGGGACTCTGCACTGTAGTAACAGAGCCTGAAGAGCAGCCTCCTGTCTATGGTGGACAGGAGGCCCAGGCTTCAAACTCTTAAGTGAATGAGCGTAGGTGGGTGATGGCGAGCAAGGGGCAGGCCAGCCTGCTGCACTGCAGACCCAGCACCTACGACAGACAGCAGGATGCTAACTACATCTCCTCTTCCCTTCACCGTGTGTCTCCTCTTGCCCATCACTGTGCGAGGTTACCCTTCCTGCATGGCTCTGGCCTACGGAGCCCTGCCTTCACCAGGACCCTCCCTCCCTCCCTGAGGCCCAGCTCTTGTCTTCCATCAATCAGCCCCTCTCCCACCTGTCCATCACGCTAGCTTCGGTTGATTTAACCAGAAAACAAGCCCAGAATGTAATTCCGTGCCCTCCATCCCATCTCCATCAGCTCAGAAGGCAGTATGCTGAGGGGTGGGGGCATGGCCTCCCAGAGTCAGTGAAGACAGGAAAATCATACTGATACCAACAACATCCATCAGCCTTCTCCCTGCTTGGGGCTGGAAAGCTGAACACAGCCCTGACAGGCTCCAGGGTGGCTTGGTCCCAGGTATCAACCTGAGATCCTGTTCCTTAGGCATCTCAGCTAAGTTCTCATCTCCTCCCCAAGATGTCCTGGGAATTCTAGCCCTTATCTTGTTCCTCACTGAGCTGTCTGATACTCCTGTAGTCACTGTCTCCTAACTGGCTTAGTCTTTAGTTGGAAGTTCTTCCTGTTGTCTAACTTCAAGTCAAATTAGTAAGGTCTTAAAAAAATTTTTTTAATCTCTAGAACCATAAGAGAGTAAACATATTATGTGCCTTTAAATCTTTAGAAAAATGACCTTGAGTAACTATCATGTGGAAGATGGGACTCACTGGTGGAAGAATTTGCCTAGCCATGTCTCCAGTACTAAGGAGTAAGTAAAAAATAATATACTTTAAAATATATTTCATCTATATCATTTTATTCTAGCCAAAGAAGGAAAGTTACAGGTTGTGACAATCTGGCACTAGTGAGTGAGTGAGTGAGTGAGTGAGTGAGTGAGTGAGTGAGTGAGTGAGTGAGTCAGTGAGTCAGTGAGTGAGTGAGTGAGAGCGCATCTCAAGCAAAGGCTGGAGTCACGTTTAAGTCTGGGAGGTATGAGGTCAGTTTTTAGATCTGAACTCCGATCTCCACAGAATGCTACACAAGAAAGAATGGATGGCTAGACAACTCGCAGGACGTCCCAGCAGGTCAGTAACCTTGAGAAGAATTGAAAAGGAGGAAGTGTCCCTAGCAGGTACTTTAGGAGCCAGCCACCCCACAGGAAGAGCCCCTACTCTGCTGCAAGGTGGACACATGTGTGGGGTGTCTGTATAAGGCATCGAGCCGTGCCACTGGCTCTCAAAGGGTTAATGGTGCTGTCTGCAAACGACCTTGGCTCCCCTGGGAGCTTGGAGATCCCCGCTCTCATTTTAAGTAACCCTAACGCGATGAGCAAGGGCAAGGAGCGAGTCAGAAGGAACCAGACTGCGCGCAGAATTGATGATCCAAAGCGGTAAGCCATCCTGGCAGGTCTGAGACGGGGGCTCCTCTGTGCACCCGGATATGGAGCCAGTTATGGGACAGTTGGGAAGTGGGGCGGAAGGAGCTGAAGCCCACAGGTGTGGCGAGGCTTTTCTTTCTCCAGAGGAATGGCACAGAGCTGGAGTTGTGTGCTCAGGGCAGAGAGCTTTCCGGCATCTGTGGGAGGATGTCACAGGGACACTGGTTCAGTGTAGCAGGGAGTTCTTCTATGAAGGTGGGGCCAGTATCTACTATCTGGAACAGACAAGACTCTGGGGTGAATGATGAGCAAATAACCAAGCTCTCAGCCAACTTCTCATCCTGCTAGCCTTGTGGGTCCTTAGGAGCCATGCCCCTGCCCAGGCTCATTGCTCCAGGGCACGGGTTGGGGTGGGGGTGGGGGTTTCGGGGGACGACGATAGTCGGGTCGGTCGGGGGTAAAAGGCCAGTTGTTGAGGCTGACTGGGGAGCAGATGGAGGCAGCCGAGTTGGGGAGCATCACGGAGTGGGTGGAGACAGGACAGAGAATTCCTCCTGAGCCTGGCAGGATGAACTAAAGGGATGCATGCCTCTGGTGGGGCAAGAGGGTTCTGCTCCATCCACCTGCCCCTCTTCCTTTCTCACACCGTTTCCCAAAGTACTAGGGCCAAGAATCCTGACGTATGAGAGCCCTTATGGTAGTGAGCACAGATGCAGGCTAGAGAGGCAGGTGCGATGCCAAGAGAAAGTTTCAAACTCTCTCCAAGCCCTGGGTCAGGGTCGGGGTGGAGGGGGTTTGATCTCTCTGGCTTTGTCAAAGGACAGTGGAGCCTCCTGGGCATAGAGACTCAAGCACAGAATCAGCTGAGAGAGCTTCAGACTTGATAGAAAGTGAAGGGCTCAGGTCTAGCCTGGAGGTCTGGGCTAGATGTAGACACGGGATTGGTTTTTATGGACGGAGGCCTTGGATGCTGGGATGCAGGGTTGCGGGCTACCTCTGCTTGCTGCCGGGTTTTCCGGCTGATCTAACGCCCTGCCCTGGGCAGTGATGAGCTCACCCAGCTCAACTGTTTGCTGGAACTTTCATCTCCTGCCTGCCTTGCCCTGCTGCCCCCTTAGTGCCTGCTGCACGGGATTTCTTGTTCCTGGTGGGGAGACTAAGGGCCGGGGTGGGATGTTCGGGAGGCTTCCCTAAGGAACATTGGATAAGAATATGATGAATGAGACCAGCACTGTGGGAAGAGAGTGGGCACCAGAGGCAGTTGTGGAAAGGGAGCAGCCCAGGGTAGGGGGAGACAGAAAAGGGCGGGCAAGAGGCAAAAGTGGCAAAGCCCGCCACACAGAACAGGGCTGGATGATCGGTGGTGAGACTGAGACCAGGAGAGACCAGCCACCCAGACAGGGAGCAGGGGTGAACAGAGACCGCACAGAGCTGAGGAGGGAGCACAGGAAACAGCCCGACAAGAGGAAGCCACAGGTGAGAAGGAAAGCTGGAGGGAAGAGGGAGGGGTGGGGGGAGGGAAGAGGTAGGCTGAAGATCAGAGGAGGGCAGAGCCCCAGACTGAAGCCTGTGACAACCACCTCCATGGCCCATTCCCCTAAGCATCTGTGAGGGGATTTTTCTCTAACCTTCAACAACCCATTCCTACCAGCCCTATGGGAGTTGACATTAAGTGTCTGGGTTTGGAGTTCTAAACCTTAGGCCACAGGGGTGGGGCTGCCACCAGAGGCTAGGTGGAGATCTAAGACCCATGATGGAGGGGCTGAGGGAGCCTCTCCCCAAAGGTGCCATCCCCAAGAGAGGGAGGA
This sequence comes from Mus musculus, assembly GCF_000001635.26. Lineage (NCBI taxonomy): Eukaryota > Metazoa > Chordata > Mammalia > Rodentia > Muridae > Mus > Mus musculus. The sequence continues at coordinate 87,552,032 of NC_000069.6, forward strand.
ATACCAGGTCAGGGAAGAAGGGAAAGGACGTGAGTAGAGGCAGAAAGGCGCTGGCTGCTTCCCCACCATCCCCAGCTGCTCCACCCATCCCCATTCAAAGCCTTCGCTAATATCAGCAGCAGCCTCAGAGCCAGCGTCCCCACCTGCCAAGAGCCAGGGCAGAGATGGGAGGTTTCCAGTCAGACTGGGGAGGGAAGGAAGGAGAAGCGGCCTTTCCAACCTCTGGAGCCTCTGAGGTCTCTCCTGCTGTCACTGTGGCTGTCACTGTGATCTCCTCTCCGTTCCTGTCCTTCTGGCCCTGGGTCCCAGTCTGGTCTCACTGTCCAGGATCCAGCTCTCTGCCTGGCTCTTTCAGGCTTATGTCTCTCTGCCTCTCTCTTCTCTGCACATCAACAATCCTACCTGCCGCTGATTCAACAGGGCGCTGAAAAGCTCAGGTTTTGTCCAGTCGATCTGGTTACTTGGTCCCTGGCTTCAAAGGTCCCAATGACAGCATGACTTTCTTTTCATAACTTTTATTGATTTGTTTTGTTTGAGGCAGGGCCTACCCATGGCACATTTGCTGGCCCCTAACTCTTTGTCGCTCAGGCTGGCCTTGAACTAGGAGCAAGCCCCTTGTCTCTGCTGATTCTACAAGTGTGAGCTACCCCATCCAGCACCACAAAAATGACTTTCACTCTAAGTTTCTACATACATACTGTACTGGGCTCAAAGGCTTGTGTTTATGTGTCTGTGTCCTTGTATGTGAGTGTGTGTGTCTTTATGTGTATGTCTGTATGTCTGTGTGTCTCTAAAAATGTGTGTCTGTGTGTCTCTCTATGTGTGTGTGTGTGTATGTGTCCGTGTGTGTCTCTGTGTGTACGTGTCCGTGTGTGTCTCTGTGTGTACCTATGTGTATGTGTCTGTGTGTATGCATCCATGTGCCTGTGTGTTTATGTGTATGTGTCTGTGTCAAGTATGTCTCAGTGTGTATCTATACATATGTGTCTGTGTGTATGTGTCCATGTGTGTCTGTGTGTGTATATGTGTATGCTTGTGTATATATGCTCCTGTATATCTATATGGAAATCTGTGTTTCTGCATGTGTCTGTGTATGTCTGTGTATTTATGTGTCTGTGTGTATGTATGTATGTGTATCTGTGTGAAACTATGTGAATGTATCTTTGTGTGTCTATGTGAATATGTCTGTGTGTCTATGTGAATGTGTCTGTATGTCTATGTGAATGTGTCTGTGTGTGTGTCTATGTCTATGTGTGTGTGTTTGTGTTTCTATCTTTCTCATGCTTGCCCATTGGGTTGGCTGGCCTCTGGCTTCCTGGGACTACTGTTGAAATTTTTCTGGCAAAGAGCCGACATCCCAGGCTTGGTTGGACAGTTTCCTTCAGGGCCAGGGCCTCCTGTCAGCCTTGCCTCTCTCCTTAGAGTTCCAACTCTTCTGCCCCAGTTGACCAATTACAGCTCAGTGCCTGGAGTCAGACAGACCTGTTCTCATCCAGCTCTACCACTTGGCAGGATCTTGAGCAAGTCTCTTAATCTTTTGAGCCTCTGTTTCCTCAGCTTACAAAATGTAGCCAATACCAACCTCAAAAGATTATTGTGAGGAATTAGTGAAGTAACGTAACAAGAGCAGCACCTCGTCCTGAACTGGTGGCCGTCCCAAGTTCACATCAGCTTCGAGGGTGAAGCAGCTTGGGAGGTTGTCTTTGGCAGCACGCCCAGCTGGAGCTTTGTCCCCTATTGTTTCCATCGTTATCTATATTGCTTCTATTAAATAATGACCTAGAACCTACTTGTGTTGTAATGAACACTTATACTGGCCAAGGGGATTAACATTATTAGTAATCAGACGGATGGCGGTGGTAATAACGATCACTTGCTGCCGTAGCCCTTCCTGAAATACAAAATGCTTGGGAGAGCAAGGATGATCATGCCAGACAGGGCTATGATCCTTTCTAATTTATGGTTCCCAGTATTCATCCTGGAAGCCACTGTATTAATCTTGCCATGGGTGCCGCAGGGCTGTTTGCAGCCAGTAAATAGAGTGTAGCCAATCTTTGTGTGTGTGCCCTCCAGCCCAAGAGAGACAGAGCTAGGGCCCAGGGCACAGGTGACGGGAAGGCACAGAGTGGGATGCTCCCAGCCAGGGAAGTTCTACACCAATGAGTAGATTAAGGTAACACAGGGATCAGCTAGATGGCTCAGCAGATAAAGCACTTGCAGAACAAGCCTGGTGACCTGAGTTACATCCCTAAAACCACTTAAAAAGGACAGGAGAGAAGAGATTCCACAGAGCTGTACTCTGTGCAAACACCCATGCGCACATACACACGTTAACAAATGTTTAAAGTTTTTCTTTTTAAGTGACACACAAGGGATTAGGGTTAAGTGACAAAGACAGTTGACACTGTTGGCAGTGGAGCTGAAAGCTGCTCTTCTCTGGAGTTCCTCCAATGTTCATCTCTCTGTCTAACTCCATCAAGGATTAAGATGGAGGACCATTTGCCTTTTTACTTTGGGCTTAGACCCAAGCCACCGCCCTGGGGCAGCCTTTGAGCAATAAGGAGGTCTGCATAGAGGCTGGGCTGTATACAAGAAAATTCTTGCTTTAGCTTCTCTTTTCACCCTGGACCCTTCCTTCCTTCTTCTCTCACCTCCATTCTTTCCCTCTGTCCCTTACTTCAGCAGGCCTTCAGTTCAAACTCAACCCTCTCTCGCCTACCACTCACCATGTACTGCAACTGCTTCTCAGAAGGCATCCTGGCTGCCCCTGTCAACCACTGGGTCTCAGGTAAGCCTCCCTGCCTCCTCCCCATGCTCTTGAAGCTGACATGGGCAGGGCCTGAGGACAGCAGGTGACCCTCACACTCCCCCCGCCCCAGGTCTGGCCTTCCCCGATTGGGCCTACAAAGCTGAGTCGTCTCCGGGCTCCCGGCAGATCCAGCTGTGGCACTTCATCCTGGAACTGCTGCAGAAGGAAGAGTTCCGCCATGTCATCGCCTGGCAGCAGGGAGAGTACGGGGAGTTTGTCATCAAGGATCCAGATGAAGTGGCTCGCCTCTGGGGCCGCAGGAAGTGCAAACCACAGATGAACTATGACAAGCTGAGCCGGGCCCTCAGGTGAGAGGAGGGTGGCCAGCAGCAGGAGAGGCAGATCTCAAGGAAAAGGGCTGTGGTTCTTGGCACTGCAGGCCGCTATTGCAGGGCTTAGGAAACGCTCTCACTGTGTGAAGATGGCTGGTGTCCTCCGGCAACTGCTAGACCAATGGAGGAGACTCCAGTCTCTCCCTTCTTCACAGAGGTAACTCTCAATTCTCTAGGTATTACTACAACAAGAGGATCCTGCACAAGACCAAAGGCAAGAAGTTTACCTACAAGTTCAACTTCAGCAAGCTCATGGTAGCCAACTGCCCTCCGTGGAAAGTGTGGGCACCCCCCAGCCCTCGCCTGCTGCTGAGGTCCCCTGCCCTGTGTCAGCCCTTGGTGCCTATGGCTAAGCAGAGTGAGGTAGGCATGACATCCTGTCCTTATAGCTCTGACAGGACCTGATCTTCGGTCCTGGAGGCTTCTGGCCACTCTCCACCTTAGAGCCCTCCTTGTCTCCAAAGTTCTTCTATATTCTAGTCCCTGAGTGCTCTGGGATCTGGCCTTTGAGATCCATAGCCACCTTTGAGGAAGGATGGTTTCTATGCTAGGCACTATCTTTTAGCAGTGTGTCAGAGGGACAGCTAAATGGTGCAGGGGAGGGTCCAGGGAGATGGAGACAGCAGGCAATCCACAGCAGTCACTGGCTGCTTGGGACAGTATGAAAATCAGTATGGGACTACTCTGTCATATTAACAACTGGCTGATAGCCCTGCCGAGCCTTATAAGACTACACCCTGGTGAGAGCCATCTCCACCCCAGCTTTCCTTCTTCCCCCCTCCTTAGCCCCTGTATAGCATGCTGTGCACACGGGCCACAGAAACTCAGCCAGCTGGAGAGAGGACCCCACAGAGACCACCAAAGGCCTCTGGGGACAAGGAGAGCAGCAGCTTCAACTGTGAGTGTTGAGCACCGAGTTGGTGGGGATCTCAAACAGAGGAGGGGAGCCTCCCAGAGCCTGGCTGGCTGAGCATATGCCCACGTAGGCATGAGACAAGAGATCTTCGTGCAGTCAGTGCTTAGTGACTGATTCTAGCTGTTTACTAGGCCTGGGGCTCAAATAGGAAAGATTAGCTCAGGAAGAAGCAGAGGCTGGTGGGAAGCAGAGGTGGGAGGACTGCCAGTTACTACAAGTGCTGGGAGGGCACAGGGGAGCACTCTGGAGGCACAGAGGAGCACTCTGGGGGCACAGAGGAGCACTCCAAGAGGAGAGAAGAAGGGCAAAGAGAAAGTGCATGTATGACGAATCTGGAAGGCATATTGTCAGTGTGGGTGGGAAGGAGAAGGGTGTGTGGGAGGCAGTCTACCAAGCTAACAGCTAACCAGGTCCAAAAGTCCTCAGAAATAATTTGAAGTGCAGAGAGTCCAGTGAGAAGAGCTGTTTAGGTTTTTGTTTTGTCTTTGTGGTGCAGGAGACAGAACCCAGGGCCTTTATATGTTCATTGAGCCCTCTACCAACTGAGCCACATCCCCTGTTCCTATTTCATTGTATAAACTACCAAAGCTTCCAAACTGACGATTTGACTGAAGGTTTCTAGGCCTTATGATCCAGTACAGAGGCAATACGCATTCCGTGACAGAAATCATATCTTGAAGTTTGAAGTTTGACCTTCCGTTGGCTATGAATGGGAGGTGCAGGGAGCCACCTCTCCAGTCACCCACGTAGCCTGAGAGTAAACAGCCAGCCCTCCACAGCGCCCTGCACGGCTGAACTGACTCATTCCACAGGTTATATACACCCAACACAGTCTTGATGTAGGTTATTTTTAACCCACAACGGGTTTATCAGCATGCAACCTTATCATAAGCCAGTGAGTATCTGTACCCAAGCTGTCTGCGGCTGTGATTAGGGGAGAAGCTCTTCTATTGTTGAAAGGCTCTTATTATTTTAAGTTATGTGGAGGGGGTGTGTGTCTGCACACAGGTGTGTGCCCTGGAGTGCAGGTGCCCTCCAGAGGCCAGAGACGTTGAACACCCTGGAGGTAAAATCAAAGACAGTTGTGAGCACTCTGACGGGGAGGGGTGCTGGGAACAGAACTCAGTTCTTCGGGAAGAACAGAAAGGCTCTTACCCACTGAGCCATCTCTCCAGCTCCCACTGGGAAGGTTGTTGTTGTTTGGTTGGGTGGGGCGTGTTGCTGTTGTTTGTTTGTATTTAGACAATCTAAGAAGAAGACTCTAGGGCCATGGGGAGAAGGAGGGACCTCAGCTGAAGAGAGATGGGCAGACCAAGCTCATGTTCTTCTTCCTTCTCTCGTCCGATGTTTACATGACCTCCTGTTTAGTGTGCCTTCTTGTGTTTACTGTGCCTTGGCCCCAAAGGAAACGCCATAATTTTATAACTATTATTTATTTAATATATGAGTATAATGTAGCTGTCTTCAGACACACCAGAAGAGGGCATCCAATCCCATTACAAATGGTTGTGAGCCACCATGTGGTTGCTGGGGGTTGAACTCAGGACCTCTGGAAGAGCAGTCAGTGCTCCTAACCACTGAGCCATCTCTCCAGCCCTGAAACACCATGATTTTAAGAGAGAAAATTTTAGCCGGGTGTGGTGGCCCATGCCTTTAATCCCAGCATTCAGAAGGCAGAGGCAGGCGGATTTCTGAGGAAGAACACAGACTAGGAGTTCAGAAGCCTGGAACATTAAGAGGGATGGGGAGCAAGCTATCAGTGGTACTTCATGATGGGGTAAGAAGAGAAGGTGGTCAATGGTAGACACCAGTGGCTATCGGAGCAACCAAGTCAGGCTTCCTGTGGAAAGATCCAACCCAGGTATCTTCTGCAGAGGTTCAAGCCCCTCTGCTTCCGGCAGTTTTGAAGATTAGGGTCACCCAGATTTACCCACCCACAATGCAGGCCATGGATGCAGGGTGGTTGGGCCATCACTTGGGCATCCTAGAGCTACCTAGCATCGAAGGGCTTCTCTGTTCCTCCACATCACTGTTCTCCCAGCACCAGAGTGCTGAGGACAGCAAGCTTACCCCCTTTGGAGCAGGCTGCTTTTCTTTCCTTCTCGCACTCATGCACGCGCACACACACACACACACACACACACACACACACACACACACACACACATTCCTTGTGCTTGGACCCTGAAGGGTGTGAAGGTTTTAGGTCCGCAGAGGGCTGCCAGCAGTCACTTGCCATGCTTCAGGACTGGAGTTCCACTTCGTGCCTTACCTCCACCCTCACTCAGATCATGCGGTACCAGGAGAGGGAGCTGCTGCAGAACACTCAACCAGCTTCAGGAAATAGGGAGACTCCAAGTATCTCCTCTGCGTGCCCACTCAGCTACAGTGTGGACACAACCCCGACCCCAGGAGCTGGGGTCACAGCCTTTCTTTAGGACAATAGCCCTTACCTCGTCTAAGGGTCTAAGGAGAACAATACTGGGCCACAGAGAGAGAGCACCTCGGCAGGAGTCCACATGTTTTCTTCTCAGGGTGAACATTCTGACTACTTCACTCCCTCACGAATCTGGCTTGAGAAATATCCCTAGCTAATAAACTGGCTATATTAAGTAACACCTGATCTGTTTTCCCAGGTTTTATTCACTATATCACACCCATGTGACCCCATTAGTCTCTCAGCAAATTGATGTGGCCTTGCTGAAGGCAGAGCACTTCAGGGAGGCCCACTGAATCAGAAAAACATGGTGTGGAGCTCTGTCTAGCCATTTCCAGGAAGCCCAGCCTGGGCAACCCCTGTCGGGCCTGGCAGGTGGGAGGGGGAAAAGGTGGGTCTGGATGGAATGGAAGGAGGAGAGGGAACTATGGGACCAGAGGAGGGCTATGGTTCTCACACACGGACGGCCCTGAACTCCATGGGCCTCTTATTACACATACGCTTAGCGGATGCCACTTGATCTTAACCAAGAGAGTGGACTTTACGGAGGCGACAGAGGCCTTCATGCTTAAATGACAAGCACCTGGTCCCACAACCAATTCTTTACCCAGCTAAAATTTGGAGCCTTTGAGCAGGGTTAGGGGGAGTTAAAGATAGAGTCCCTAGATTAGAACACAGGGCATCCATTCAGTCTCTCAGCACATTTTTACTGTGGACTTAATCCATTAAGTCTGGACTATATTCAGGGGAGAATAAATCCCTAAGTGTATGGTTTCTAACAGAGCCATGTGTCCCAGCAAAGGTGAGGAGGGAGAGGACAGCAGGAGCAAGCACTCTCACGAGGCTGGCAGAGTCTCCGGGAAGTTCCATCCAGAAGTATGAACCAAATGAGCAAAAGGAGGGAGAGAGATGACCCCCTCCCACCCTCCATCTCCCACCCCAGCCTCATTGGGAGAATACTTACCTAACAGACAGGCAACCCCGGGTTTGTAATGCCAGCCCTCTGGAGGTGGGTTCAGGACAATCAGGAATTAAAGGTCATATTCAGCTGCAGAACAAATCCAAGCCAGCCTACCTCCTCAAGATTCTGTCAGAAAAAAAAAGGGGGGGAGGGAAGGGAAGTGGGAGGTAGAGGGAGAAAGGGAAGGGAGGGGAGGGAAGGGAAGAAGAGAGAGCAGTGGGGAGGGAGGTGTCTTAGTCAGGGTTTTACTGCTGTGAAGAGACACCATGACCAAAGCAACTCTTACAAGAACAACATTTAATTGAGACTGGCTTACAGGTTCAGAGTCCATTATCATCAAGTTGGGAGCATGGCAGCATCCAGGCAAACATGGTACGGGAGGAGCTGAGAGTTCTACATCTTCATCTGAAGGCAGCTAGGAGAAGACCGACTTCCAGACAGCTAGGATGAGGGTCTTAAAGCCCACACCCACAGTGACACACCTACTCCAACAAGGCCTTACTTCCTAATAGTGCCCACTCCCTATGGTCTATGAGGGTCTATGAGGGAAGGAGGCAGCGGAGCATCTCGGGGAGGGGCCCTCTTGACCACTTCTCTCTGTGTCTCTAGGTTTTGGCTCTGTCCTGGGCCCAGGCTGGCAGAGGCCTTGCTGCTGTCTCCGGAACCTCCAAGGTGGCCTGCCCAGCCCTGCTCCCCTTGCTTCTGTGCCCTGCCTCTGCTGTAACTGGACCCACCTCTTGGGGCCCATCTTGCCTCCTCTTCCCTCAGAGCAGTCACTTTCGGGGTCCTCAAAGCCTGGTCCTCGGCTCTCAGGCCCCATGTGTATGCCAGGTACCTGGCATTTTCCAGGGCTCCACCTTCTGGCCAGGCTGAGACAGAACACTGGCCAGGGGCTTTGGTGCCAGTTTCTCAGGCCCGAGGAATTGGTGGTAAATCCTGGCCCAGGGCCAAGCAGGCATCTGGATTCCAATGAGGGACTCTCCTCAGGGACTCAGGGACTCAAACTTGGGAAAGGAATCTCCATGTCCCCCAATCCAGAGAACATGAGAGTCATGTGGCCTTCTGATCCTCCTTAATTGGAGAGAAAGAAGTGAAGGGGTGGCTCTTCCCCCTGTCTCCTGTTCCCCCACTGGAGGCTCTGAAGGGTGAAGTTGAACCAAGGGCAAATGTGGGCATGGGGAAATGGAGATGGCACCCCTCCCCTATACCAAATTGCTATCTGACTAAGGAGACATTATTAATTAACTTTTTTTGGAGAGAAATGAGATTAGGAGTTTCTATCATTAAAACTGCCCCCTGCCTACTCACAGGAGGGGATGAAGGGGCTGGGCTGGGGCAGACCAGCGTTTGTTTGGCTTAAGTCTTAGGATCTCTTTCTTCCTCTGGGTTCACTTCCCCATCCTGGCTAAGGTTTCCCAGGACCTCTCACAGCCCTTCCCATACTTCTCTGCCCTCCCCTTGACTGCACAGCCACTAGGAACCTCTGTTCCAGGGAGGGTCTTGCTTCTATGAAGGAAGGTTCTGTGCTTCTATCTCCATGACCCCAAGATGCAGGCAGGGGCACAGAGAGGGAGGGGTGGTTCTCTCATCTCTGTAACACTCCACTGCCAACTGTGAATAAAAATGTCCTTGGACCAACAATCTTTCTCCCGTGCATCCTAGTTTGGCTGCGTTCCTTCTCTGTGCCCATCGGTGGTGGTGCTAAATGCAACGCAGGAGTCCTGCTGGGTTTGAGAGGAGGGCCTGAGGCTTAGACTGGAAGCATCCAGCCAAGCTCCTCTCTTCTACCATCATGCCTGAGAGTGAGCCAAGCAATGAGGGAAGCCGGTCCCAAAGACAGAACAGCAGAAAGAGTGGGGGGTCTTTGCCAAAGACCTTAAGGCTCCTGTAGAGGACCTCTGGGCAAGGTTCTAATGGTCCAAGTGGGAAAGGAAAGGACACTGGTGCTAAATACCCTCTGCTTCTGCCTGTGGGCTCCTGAGAACGAGCAGCAGGGCTGACTTGAAGCTCCTGGTGCCAGAGAGCATAGAGAACACACAAGAAAGCATCTCTACTTGACGACAGATGAATCAACGAGGAAGAGATGCCACACAAGCCAAAGCCACCGAGCCACCCGCTCTCCTGCCTCTAGGCTATCAATTACCTGACCTGGATCTGTCTCTTTTTGAGGAACAGCTCATGAGCTGGAAAGGCCCAAGGGCTCTACTGCCCATTCCAAGTTCCTCTTGGAGCCGCTCTCACATTTACTTCCTTCAGCCTCACTTGGTCTTCTGACCATACGTTGTCAGTCAGCTAGAATGGGTGAGAACTGCACAGGGTGTGACATAGCCCTCGTCTACAGGAAGGCCAAGGTGATTCCCAAGCTGGGCCTAGGGCAGGAGAAAGGGTCTCTGTCTCCCTCCCTCAGCCCATCCCCAGTACAGTTTTCCTGTTACCCCGCCCAGCTTAGGAGATAAGCTTAGGAGATAAAGCAGTGTTGCCTGTGTGCACCAGGAAGTGGACGGGGCACTCGCTGGGCTTGTGTCCGGTTCAGAGTGGCTAGCCCTAAGGACAGGGGTTTCTCCATAAAAAAAAAAGAAAGAAAGGATGTGTTCTCTACCTGGCCCCACCTCCTCCTCAGTAGTGTGTGGTGATTGTGGTCCCTGTATTTCAGGTGATGAAAAAACGCTTTGAGGTATACATTCTAAGACTCCTCTGAAGGCTAAAGCCCACTGTAAGGACTTGCTTCCAGGTGGAACCTTGTGTGTAGGTCACAGATCTCAGTAAAGAGATCCTGCCACAATAGGCATTTTTTTGTTTTGTTTTGTTTTTCACTAAGTACTCCATTGTTAGTGAGAGCTGCCTACCTGTACAGTCCTGAATACTCATCAGAACTTGGGCTCCATATCCAGAAGATAGTACCACCAGCACCTTCGTTCATCCAACTGCAATAACCCAAAATGCCTCCAGACAGGTGTGAAACGGGAGAAACTGCCCAGGGTTGAGGGTTGACTGCCTCTAAATTCAGGAAAACCCTATGTTCTGTCAAAGATGTAAGTAGCTTCCTGGAGAGCTGTTGGCTTTCACGTTGCAAGAGTGCCCTCTAGTGGCTAGAGTTGGTACTCTGCGCTCAACGCTCAGGACTAGGGTACAAAGTAAGGCCAGCTCTATGTTGGTATAAGAGTGAAGGACTCAGAACCTCTGAGATGAGGGAGTGAACGGCAAAATCCAGGGATGCAGATGCAGAGCTCTTCCTCATCAAGCTCCCTTAAATATGGTTGTCAATCTATCAAAAGACCAACTCGCCTGACACAACAACGCAGGCAGTGGAGGTTGTCAGTTTTTTATATAACCATGCCAGTCACCAACCTCAGCTGCCACATACGTTGGCACCCTCATGTGGGGAAAGGCACAGTGAGCACTCAGTATTTCTCAGGAGTAGGACTGCAAAGCGTGCTCAGCAACCACTCTCCTCTGTAGCACTAGAAACCCTGGGAGATTCAGCAGGTCTTCAGAAATTAGAGAGTCTAACTCCTGGGCTGCCGGAAGAGACCTCTGAGATCCCAGAGAAAGGGGCTTGTTTCGAATCACAGGGACGAAGAACAAGATTTGGAATACAAATTTCTTAGTCATTAGTCACCACCATCACTCGGCTGGAGAGTTTAAAACCCATTAGTGTGAGAGTTTGCTATGCGTGCAGAGGGGCTTTTCAGAAGCGACTCCTGTGAAGGCTTTTCATGAGGCCCTCTGAGGAAGCACTTTCCTTCCCAAGAACACTTGGGCAGTTTGGTGCTTGCCTCTGATGGTCTCATAGGCATCAGTATAGTGCTGCATAAATCTGGTGTTGGTAGGACAGTGCTCCAGGGGCTTGCGAAGTGGAGGGAGTCTAGGCACTAGAACACTCAGCTAAGCACATAGAAGAAGTTTGGAGGCTGTCTTAGTCAGAGTTTCTGTTGCTGTGCAGAGAAACCATGAGTTTGGCAACTCTTATAAAGGAAAACATTTAACTGGGGCTGGTTTTTCAGACGTTTAGTCCATTACTGTCATGGCAGGAAACATGGCAGAGTGCAGGCGGACATGGTGCTGGAGAAGGAGCCCAGAGTTCTACATCTTGATCGTAGGCAGCAGGACACTGCCATACTAGGCCTAACTTTAGGATATGAGACCTCAAAGCCCGCCTCCATAGTGACACACTTCCTCTAACAAGGCCACACCCACTCCAACAAGGCCACACCTCCTAATAGTGCCATTTCTTACGGGCCAAGCATTCAAACATATGAGCCTTTAGGGGCCACTCCTAGATAAACCACCACAGATGCTTAGACACAATAGCAGGTGTTCACTCCCCTGAGTTGGTGGCAGTGTGGATAATCCCTACCCTCTTCCTTTCATTTCTTAAGGAATCTTCATGTGTCTCCTTCTGTCAGATGCACTCTATGCTGTTAGGTGGTTCTGTCCATGTAGAAATGTCATTGAATGAACTTGCAGGAAAGCAGATGGCAGAGATCAATCATGGTGAATGGCAGCAGGATGCTATCAAGCAAACACATGGTGCACAAGGCTGCTAACCATGCTGTATACTGCTGGTACTTTGTTGCAAGTAGGGATATGAGCTAAAATTTTTAGAAGAGTGCCTACCAGAGAGCAACACCTTGGTTATAATCATTTTCAAAACGTAGGCATTGCATACCATTGTACTGCTATACTTCACATGAGCAACTTTGCAGCAATTGGCACACATAGTGCGTTTATCTACACCGATTCACCACAAACATCTGAGTCATGGTATCACATTGATCTCACTGGGTCATATGAATCTTTCAGGTACACATACGCTTATATGGCTATATATGCATGTATATACGTATATATGAACATCTGTATATATGCACACACATATAGACCAGTAAATACAATCCAATAGGCATTTATTAAATGTTTATTGTGATTTGTTTCTTTGGTTGGTTGCTTGCTTGGTTTTGGATTTTCTTTATTCATTGAGATAGTCTCACTATGTAGCCCAGGCTGGCCAGGAGCTTGTAATGTGAACTATGCTAGTCTCAAACTTGTAGCATTCCACCAGTTTCTGCTGCACAAGGGCCGGGATTACACATGTGTGCCACCATTCCATGAAATGCCATACATTTCTACTGTGCTTATATATGCACTGCTGTCATAAGGATAGGGACAGAATAAAATTACTGGGTGAAAAATCATGACACTGTAATGGCTTCAGGCACATATCACTCATCTGACTTCCAGAAAGGGATATGTTGTTTAAAACTACATTTATGCACCACTCGCTATGAGCCTGACTGTGGTGGTTGGGATGAAAGTACCCCCCTCCCCATAGGCTCATACATCTGCATGCTTAGTCCCCAGCTGATGAATTGCTTAGGAGGGGGGCAGTTAGGAGGTGTGGCCCTATTGGAATAGGTGTGTACTTGTCAGAGGAAGTATGTCACTGTGGTGGACTTTGAGAAATTAAAATCCCATACCAGGCCCAGTCTTCTCTCTCTCTCTCTCTCTCTCTCTCTCTCTCTCTCTCTCTCTCTCTCTCTCTCTCTCTCTCTCTCTCTCTCTCTCTCTCTCTCTCTCTGCCTTCTACTAGAGGATCAGGATATAAAGCTCTCAGCTACTGCCCCAGTGCCATGCCTGCCTTTGTGCCACAGACAAGCCCCCAGTTAAATAAACATTTAACTTTATAAGAGTTGCCTTTGTGTCTTAGTCAGGATTTCTAATCCTGCACAAACATCATGACCAAGAAGCAAGTTGGGGAGGAAAGGGTTTTATTCAGCGTACACTTCCACATTGCTGTTCATGACCAAGGAAGTCAGGACTGGAACTCAAGCAGGTCAGGAAGCAGGAGCTGATGCAGAGGCCATGGAGGGATGTTCCTTACTGGCTGCTTCCCCTGGCTTGCTCAGCTTGCTTGCTTATAGAACCCAAGACTCCCAGCCCAGGGATGGCACCACCCACAATGGGCCCTCCCACCCTTGATCACCAATTGAGAAAATGCCTTACAGCTGGATCTCATGGAGGCATTTCCTTAACTAAGGCTCCTTCCTCTGTGATAACTCCAGCTGTGTCAAGTTGACACACAAAACCAGCCAGTACACTTGGTCATGGTGTCTCTTCCTTGCAATAGACCAGACCTGCAGCATCCTAAGTGCTTCCTATATGTCATTCCAACCAATGCTAGGGCTTCGGGAGGCAGTCCCTGTTTTCATCCCACTGTGCAGGTAAGGACAAGTACGGAGAGATGAAACCTGCTCAAGCAGATTCCTGCCAAGTGGCAGAGGTTGGGTGCAGACCCAAGCAGTCTCTTTACAGTCTGCCCAGGCATGCCGCTTCAGCGTGCCAACTACAGAGCAGAGACTTCCGGTGTACTCACCAGCAGCCCAAGACCCATTCCCTCTACCTGCACAGAAAGCACAGGCAGTAAAAAGGGGGCTCTTCAAGCACTAGTCTTTGTATGGCTCTAATTTGACAGCAAAGAAAGGCAGCAGTAGGTGATGCGCCCCATAGACTATAGAATACTAGGTCCTTTGCTTTAGAGGCGGTCCATGGTCCTAGAAAGTCAGGATGTCTTAATCCTTCTCTCAGGCTCTGCCTTCTCTCCACCATCTCCACGCCCTGGCTGCTCATGTACAATTCATCAGCTTCTCTGCCAGCCTAATGTTGCAACAGTGCAGGGAGAGGCAGCAGAGGCAGCCCTGAGCGGCTCACAGAGCTGAGCAGCCAGCTTACATAGCACCAATCACAGTCAATTACACATGGTGCATTGTGTTTGCACCAATCACAGCCCTGCCTCTTTCCATGGCACCAATCACAGTCAGTAACACATGGTGCTTTGTGTTTGCACCAATCACAGCCCTGCCTCTTTCGCACCAGCCACAGCAGTCCCTCTGTCAGGCCACTAAAGGAAGTTCTGCCCCTCTGGCCTTTGTGAAAAGGGTTGCAGGGTCATCCAGAGTTCACTGGGGCTGGTGACAGCGACGATCCAACAGCTGCAGATTGAGAAATCAAATAGCCCCATCCCGCAGGTGTCTACTTATGTACTACAGAATGAACACCAAGAGTGCTTCCACGGCTTGGAATTGGTGTTAACAATGATTTTGACAGGCTTACTAGTAAGTACATAATGCCTACCGAAGGGCAGGGTGAGTTCCCTTTATCTGTCTAGCTGGTGTCCTATTTAGGGTTGGTTACTGTTGCTTAAATGAAATATCGTGACCAAAAGCAATTTGTGGAGGAAGTCGTTTATTTCATTCACATTTCCATATAACAGTTCATCACCAAAGGCCGTGAGGGCAGGAATTCAAGCAGGACAGGAACCTGGAGGACAGAGGCTGATGCAGAGGCCATGGAGGGATGCTGCTTACTGGCTTGCTCAGCCCTCTTTCTTACAGAACCAAGGACCACCAGCCCACCTATAATAGGCTGTGCCCTCCCCCATCAATCACTAATTAAGAAAATGCCCTACAGCCAGATCTTATGAAGACATTTTTTTAGTTAAGATTCCCTATTTACAGATAAGTCGATACAGTCTGTATCAATAACAGATTGATCTAACAAAATTATTTAAAAGAAAAATGTAGACAAAATAGTGTGAGGATGGTACTAGATGTCAAGAGAGAAATTCCTGCATAAATTCATATGGACTCCATCATATACCAAAAGTCTAGAAAAATTAACAAGAACTAACATGAGGAGTTACATGTTGGGAAGAAGGGGGCAGATGTGAGAAGTGGGCTTCTTGTGAAGTATAAGGCTATCCTGTGTTTATTTCTGCTGGATTTAGTTTTTTTGAGATAGAGTCTCATGTAGCCTAGGCTAGCCTCAGACTCACTAGGTAGGCAAGAATGGTCCCATGTAGCCTAGGCTAGCCTCAGACTCACTAGGTAGGCAAGAATGGTCTCATGTAGCCTAGGCTAGCCTCAGACTCACTAGGTAGGCAAGAATGATCTCATGTAGCCTAGGCTAGCCTCAGACTCACTAGGTAGGCAAGAATGGTTTTGAACTCTTCCTGATGCCCCCAACTCCACTCCCTGAGTGCTCGGGTTATACATGTGTGCCGATCACACCTGGCCTCATCACGTGCATACAAAATTACAGTAAAATGACACTTTCCCCTGCCAAAACCACAGCACACAATTACGAGAGAAGGCCGGCAGAGTATCGCAAAAGTACGCGTGAGGCTTAAGCAATAATGGCATTGTATTACGAAGCTGCCGTTCTGTGGTAAGGTTAATTATAAAGACGAGTGTGTCATACTCCTTCCTTCCTCTGTGCCCTTTATTATCCATACGAAGGAAGTGACAGCCAGGTCCACACATAACCTCACACCTGCTTCTAACACAGAGGTCCCCACCCTCGAACTTAGACACCTGCCGTCAGGTCCACATGTTTCACTCATTAGTCTAGCATGCACATGGGGACTGTGATGCTCATTCTCGAAGCGTGGCAAGCTCTCAGGCGCCTCAAGGCTGTAACTCTATGGAGCAAGCCAGCAGCATGGTCCACGCAGACAGCAGAGGCCGAACCCTGAGAACCTGGCAATGCCCGTCAGCCTGAGTCCATCTGAGGCTGACTTTGCTTCCCATTCCACATCCCCTTTATCGACACCTCTAAGAGATGGGGATTTAGAGGACGAAATTTCAAAGTTTGATTTTGGAGTCTGTCCAGGAAGCAGGCCTGAGTACCACCCACAGCCAGATGCTTCCGAGGTTAAGAATTTTGCAGGGAGCCCCTACTAGTTCAAGCCATAGCTGAAAAGATTTGAAGGAACTTCTTAAACAATGTTCAGAACCATAGGCTTATCCGTTCAACAAGTATTTAATAAATGCCTCCTAAGTGCCAGGCACTGTTCTAGATTAAAAAAAAAAAAGTTGGATCCTATTCTCCAAAAATAACATTTTAATTCTGATTTAAAGCATTTGCCAAGGGCCAAGAAGTAAATTCCCCCATTACAATCAGTGGCCAACTACCTGCCTATGGCAAATGTACAACTTGGAAGAGATGTGAACTAATGCTGCTGTTAACCTATGTGAACAAATGCTGCTGTGAGCCAGTGTGAACAAATGATACCATTAACCAGTGTGAACAAATGCTGCCGTGAGCCAGTATGAACTGCACAATGAGAAACTACATTCATGAACTCTTAATAGTTTTTATCAAGGGCTAACTAAATGCCAGGTAATACTCTAGAACTTTCTAGTTATAATTTGTGGGGATGAGGTAATCAACCTTGTGAAGGAAGAAGTGGGGTAGAGAGGAGGCACCACAGGCTCCTGCGACTCCTCAGCGTCCTGATCTGCTGTACACAGCATTAGATCTAAGATGGCTCCCGGAACACCAGTGAGACTGCAAAAAGGAACAGAGGCTAAGATGGTGGCTTCTTCCACTGTCTCCATGGAAGTCCTATCAGGTGACAATGTTGCTTCTGACTTATGTCATCCGGCAGGGTTTTCATTGGAGCACAGTGGTGGTGTGGCGAGATACAATTGGCCAAGGATTTAGGGCTCAGGTTGGTTCAGACACTGTATATAGGCTTATGAACTGCACAATACACTCAGATCTACACCCTGTTGCTGGTCTCTGGAGTCTGTTTCCCAGGTTTGCCATGTGACTCCATCGCCTCTCACCCCTGTCCTCGCTCCTGTTCCCACAATATTGGCTAACTTCTCATCATTGTGACAAGATTTCTACTGTAAACAACTTAAAGGAAGATCTATTGGGGCCATAGTCTCAGAAGGTTTAGGTCCTGGTTGCTTGGTCAAAACCATAGGGTAAGGGCAGGGGTGGGGGTGTGTGTGGGGGGGGGGATGTACAGAGAAGACTCCTTATACTCTGTCAGGCAGGAACCTATGAGAGTAAGGAAGAGATAAAAATCAGACACACCTCCAGAGACCTACTTCCTACAGCTAGGCCTCACTGCCTAAAGTTTCCAGAACTTTCAGAAAGACTAGGAGGAGAAGAAGAAATGGGGAAAGATGATAAATTTGGAATAATCTCAAGTATTCCTGAGACATAGAATTTAAAGATGCATAAACAAAGACGAGAAAATGGTTTCATATGAAACCAGGAACACACAAGGAAAGAGTCACACCAACCGTGCTGTTGGTGTTAAAGACACTGACAGGCTACACTGTGTCTCTGTGAGCAGGAGTTTGGGACTTATCCATAAGCATCAGAGAGACCCTATACCCTCATGCCTACCATCTGCTAGTGTGATTACAGAGAGTTCCCAAAAATTCACCTAGCGGAGTCATCAGGACTTTGGAATTTGTTACATCAGATGCATCACCCTAACGAACAGAGAGGCTGTCTGCCACAGTAAGAGTAGAATCTGCCTCTGTACGGCTTAGTGGAGGAGACAAATTAGGATAAGGAAAAATAGATTCTTTCCGAAAGAAGAAGAACTTCAGAAAGCCAGGAGGAATGACAGGACAGGGGGAAGTGCAGACACAGAAGACGGGTGCACTGAGAAGTGTGGAGCCAGCACAGTCCCAGCAGTGTGACCCCTAACAAGGGCATGGGAAACAAAAGCTCACCAGACAGGTAAACCATGTGGTCCTGGTCAAAGGGGTTGCAGACCTGTGCACAGGACAAGTGGCCTCAAATGCAGCCATAGAGCTCACTGAGACAATGACTTCTCCAACAGGTTTGTTTAGTCATTGGTTAAGAGCTCTCCCAGCTCAGCCAGGTACTGCACAACCATGGGCCTGACACTACAGTCACAGGCAGGGAGCGTGAACTCAGTATGCCACAGCTCCAGGATGAGGGACAGCCTGGAAAGCAGTGGAGGGGGAGCAGTGGGGTGGGAGTCAGGGAGTGTATGCTGACAAACTAAAAAGTAAAGCAAACCCAGACAGTGAAATGGACAGAAAAGGTAGCCTCACTCCTGTGCCTCATTAGTTGAGAACAACTTTGAAGGTTGGCATCCATGAGCCTGAAGTCAGAGAGCAAACTGTCCTCTGACTTATCTACTTGCTGCGAGCTTCCCTGCTTGAGTCTGAGAACTCTAAAGCCCTGGAAATCTACTTGGTATCAATAGCTGCTTGCCTTCAGCAGAATCCTAACCACGTAGTAAGTTTAGAAAGCAGATGGGAGTTCTGACTGTCTAACTTCAGAGACACTCTCTAGCTAGAACAGTAACCACCCCAGGGATGCAAACTGGGTAGTGTTGGGAGAATAGACCCAGTCTACGTGCTGAAAAGCTAGGTGTGGCCGACAGAGCTTTCTAGTCTGCAAAGAAGAGAGGTACTAAAGTGAAGGCAGCTCTGATGGACAAACTAGGCTCCACCAAAGCATCAGTCATTGGCGAGACAAGAGCTAATTCACACACGCACACGCACACGCACACACGTGCACACACACACGCACACGCACACGCACACACGTGCACACACACATGCACACGCACGCACACATGCACACATGTGCACACACACATGCACACATGTGCACACACATGCACACACACACACACGCACACACACACGCGCACACACACATGCACAGAGCATACATCTGGCAAACAGCATCAAAGACCTAAAAGAATACAAGAAAAAAACTCTATTGCGTTAGTCCCATGCCGCCCTTCTTTCCTTCCAGTCTCTTTTCTCTCTCCTTTCTCTTTATTTTTGTGGTTCTTGAGATTGAACCCAGGGCCTTGCACATGCTAAGTAACCACTCTCTCCCTGCTCTGAGGAATATCCCCAGCTCTCTTATACACTAAGTAGTATTCATACTTTTCAAGATTTACATATTTATTTATTCTTTTAAATGTCTAACATATACTTATGTTATTTTTCATATTAGGCAAACTCTTTTCTTTCACTTCTGTCCCCCACGTTGCTCCCCTTTTCCTTCTCCCTATGATTTTAGTAGGGTTTTTTTTTAATTTTGTCTTATTGGCATTTAAAAAAAATAATTTGTGGAAGCTGGAAAGATGGCTCAGTCAGTAAGAGTGACTTCTCTGTAAGGTCGAAGACCTGAGCTCAGATGGCCGACGTTCATGTAAAAAGCAGGGCATAGATGCTTGCTTAGCCATGTCTATCGCTTCTCCGCACCATAGCTAGGAAAGGGAAACAACCTGAATGCCCTTCAACTGAGAAGTGGATGATGGGACGTGATACATACTCACAATGGGATACTATTCCACTGTAAAGAAAAGTGACCTGTTCAGTAACTGGATGACCTCAAAGTTCACATTGAGTGAGGGGTCCCACACCCAGCAAGACAGCCATATTGTGTCTGCCACCTTCAGTTCCTAACTCCAGATTTTTGGATGGAACCATATAGCCTGTAGTAACCGCAGAAAGCTGGGTAGTAAAAGGGGACCATGCCAGGAGAGAGCAATAGAAAGAGTATCAGAGTACGAGTGATTTAATGGGGGAAAGTGGGGGAAGGCTTTAGTAGAGAGAAAGAGGGAGATTAACACAGAATAAGAGGAGTTAACTAACAGTAAAGATATCAGGGAAAGTCATAAGGAATCATATTATTACATAGAAGCCCATGTATACATACATACATACATGCATGCATTTGTTGTTTAAATGAAACTTTTCCTATCTGATAACACTCCCTGCCAAAGCCATAAACTACTTAACAAAACCAGGCACGAGAAGCCTCCGTGTAGGGCAGGGTTGTCCAAGACACTCCCAAAACATTATGGACTATTTCTGTTGCCTTGGTGGCCACCCAGAGGTGGGAGGTAAGTCCCTGTTGCTGAAGACCATGCACTTTGGACACAGGACCCAGAGGACAGGAGCTGGATCTGACGTCTTCCCGAGGACTAGCTTTTACAGCACAAGTGGGGGCCATGCAAGCTTCCAATAGAAGGAAGCAAACAAGAATCCCACCAAGCTACGGTGCCTATGAACTAACGCAACAGCAAGCATGGCAGGATAACCCTAAGGTGCAAATGGCACATATACCTTGTTGGTAATAATCACTTTCCTTAATGGGACTTAAGAGACACTCAATAAGAGGTAAACTGTGACTGGTACTTGAAACCTAGCCAACTATCTGGGGATAGAGAAGCAATCAATCTTGGAGGAGAACCTACAACCACCACTTTACTAAACCAGCACAATCCTTACTATATTCTAAATACTTATATCCACAGATAAGTGTAGTATCTATTAAAGAAACTTCTCTCTTCAGCAGACTGAGACTATTTAAAAAAAAAAACTACAACCAATCAAAATTCAGGGAGACCATGTGCATCCCAGTCCCAAATGATATGTCTATAATAAAACTCCTGTATGTAAGGCTCAGGGATCATTGTAGAAGAGGGAACAGAAAGGTTGTAAAAGTCAGAGAGCTGCCAGACAGCGGTGGCAAATGCCTTTAATCCCAGCACTTAGGAGGCAGAGGCAGGCAGGCAGATTTCTGATTTCCAGGCCAGCCTGGTCTACAGAGTGAGTTCCAGGACAGCCAAGGCTACACAAAGAAACCCTATCTTGAATCTGCCTGCCCCCCACCCCCGAAAAAAAAGGTCAGAGAGCCAGTAAGTCTGCTGTGAGCTTGTTTCCTAGAAATGTCAGAGAAGTTACAACCATGAAGCCTTACCAATATGGCTGCCTGAGCATGTTATAAGCAAGGACCACATCAACATGCTAAAGCTAACCCTAACCCTGACCCTGACCCTGACCCTGACCCTAACCCTAAACAAAGTACCACAGGGAACTAAAGAAATGAGAGAAATAACCTTCCCTAGAGAAGAGAACACCAACTGGTTATCAAATACCAAATGGTTGTCCCTGAAAACATATACATACAAGAAACATTATAAGGACTAATTTGTATTTATTATATATTTAGGAATACATATGCATAGATGTGTGCATTCACAATTAAATAAAAAGAGGCCGTGAATTTGAGTGAGAAAAAAGGAAGGGCACATAGGAGGAGGAAAGGGAGGGGAATGATATATTATAATTTCAAAAAATAAAACATTATGTTTTATTTTTTTAAAGCAGAACTGGGCGGTGGGGCACTCACCTTTAATCCCAGCACTCAGGAGGCAGAGGCAGGTGGATCTCTGAGTTCAAGGCCAGCTTGGTCTACAGAGTGAGTTCCAGGACAGCCAGGGTTGCACAGAAAAACCTTATTTTATAATAAAAAAAAATAAATAGCCAGACATGACTACACATACCTGTAACCCCAACATTAGAAAGTGAAGACAGGCAACCCAGCCCAAATGGCACAGAAAAACCTTGTTTTATAATAAATAAGTAGCCAACCAGACATGGCTGCACATACCTGCAACCGGAGCATCAGAAGAAGGAGACAAGCAACCCAGTGCAAAAGACAAGCTGCCAGGCCAGTTAAAGACCTGGTCTCAAGGCAATGAAAAAGAGAAATACAGGAAGAATCCCAAAACCCTGCTCTGGCCTCTGTATGCATGCTCATGCACCTGCATAAGCACAGGTATGCAACACATGCATATGTGTGCATGCACACAAGCACACACACAGGCACACTCACACGCACAGGCCCACACAGGCAATTGCATGTGTGTGCGCACATGCATACAACAAACACTACATTCTTACACACAAACACACACACACAAGGCCTTTGGTATATTTTAATTTTCTTTCTAACATTTATCTACTTTGATTATGGGTTTCCTTCTTATTTGGAAGTCATATTATTTATTTTTATTTTTGTAATTATAAGCAAAACCACAGATGGCTCTGGAAGAGCCTCCTTTCCGAGTCCCATGCTTGAGGGAGATCCCTACTTCCTGCTCCCCCAACGTAATAATGCAAATGAGAAGTCTCTGCAAATGCTGGAGCATTTCATAGGGTGGGGCCTTTTGCTGAATAAGGAGCACAGACACACATAATGTGACCATCCAGCTCTTGTTCCTGATGTCCCAGCATCCCTGACATGATTGACTATATCCCCTAGAACTGTAACCCAAATAAGCTCCTTATCCCTCCCTCCTTCCTTCCTTTCTTCTTTCCTTCCCCACTTCCTTCCTTAAATTGCTCTTATTGGGTATTTTGTCAGGTAAATAAGACAAATAGCTATATAATAAGAAACTTCAGTAATCCACTCTCCTCTACAGATAGGTCACATAAACTAAACATCAACAAGTTAAACTACACCATAGAGAAAACAGATTAATAGATGTCTGTTAAACATTCCATCCAACAGATACAGAATACATATGATTCTCAAAACTTGATGAAATCCCCTCTAAAATAGACCACAGTAAAGGTCACAAGAATTCCCAACACATATAAAAGAATCAAAGTGATTTATTATATATTACAAGATCTTAGTAGAATAAAATTATGAAAGCAATAAGGAGGAAAAACCACAGAAACTATGTAAGTATTGAGAGCGAACAATACATTCTTGAATGACCAGCAAGTCACTGAAGAAACCAGAATGAAAATTAAAACATTTCTTTTTGCTTCACTTTTGTTTTATTTTGTTTGTTTTTCAAGACAACTCACATTTGTAGCCCAGGCTGGCCTAGAACTCACAGAAATCTGCCTGCCTCTGCCTCCCAAGTACTTGCAGGTTATAATCGTGTCTGCTTCCAGCCCAGGGCTCAGGCCACTGGGCATGGCAGGATGCAGGAAGTTTGACTGCAGGCACCTCATATCACAGATAGGTGGGTGTCGGGCTGTGAGAAGCCACAGGATCCCGCTCCAGGGATGGGGAAGTGCAGTCTGAGGTCTCCAGGGAACTGCCAGAGTTTGGCTCGTGGGTCCAAGGGCCGCATGGAGGCCAGGGATGGCAGGTTCTCAGGCTCTTGGACACTGGAGATGGAGACGCTGCTCAATGTCACAGAAGAGCTGAGAACAGAGTGAGACCAGTGGGGATGGCTCTGGCCTGCAGCTGAAGGGAAAGGGACAGGCGGCTTGGCTTGGTGGAGACCAAGGCTGAGAGAAAGGAGGGGGCAAGCAGTCCCTTTTATAGTAGGCCAGGCCTACCTGGCTGTTGCCAGGTAACTGTGGGGGTGGAGTCCAGACAGAATACCAGGGGCCCTATGTGACTGATGGCCACAGAATTGTGGATAGCTGAGGCCTTGTGTCAGGAGTCTGGTGTCTGGGAGCATGGCAAAAGCTTTCCATTCCTTGCAGGAACACCTGCTGGGTCTCCAAGGTTTAAACCTAGCTCAACCAGAAAATGGGCTGCCTTTCACGGTCCCACAAGTACTGGGATAAGAGTTTTGTCAAAAATAAAATATTTTTAAAAGTAACTATGAATTAATCCCCAAATCCTCTAACTGGATTGATTCTAGCCAGAGTTAAAATAGTTACAGGGGTGGGATGCATGGTACCACAAGCCTTCAATCCCAGCCCTTGGGATGCAGAGGCAAGTGAATCTCTGTGAGTTCAAGGCCAGCCTGGTTTACATAGCAAGTTATGGGACAGTCAAGGCTATATAAAGAGGCCCTAACTTAGAGCAAAACAAAACAAAACAAAACAAACCACAAAGTTACTGGACGTTTTCAGCACCTCGGACAGTACTCTTAAGACTTGTTTGTTGCCCTCAAGAGAATGGAGATGGAGCCCCGGGGAGTTTAGAGGTCAGGTGGGGTTGGGGGTTAGGGCCATCCACGAGAGACAGAGGGTGGGCGAGAGGAAGTGTGGAATGTGGAGCAGTCAGAGGGTGGATGGGAGGGCGGGGAATGGAATATGGAGTGTAAAAAAATAAATTAATTTTTTAAATAAATAAATAGAAAAAAAAGAGAAGTGTTTGGTAAAATAAAGAAAACCAAAGATCTTCTAACTGAGCACTTCTCAATATTTTCTGATTTTTAGAATTCAGTCAAGGTAATGTATTGCTTCTGGGGCTGGAGAGATGGTTCAGCAGTTAATAACATTGGCTGCTCTTCCAGAGGACCAGGGTTTAATTCCTACCACTTACATGGTGGCTCCAGATTGTAGGCCTGTTTCTGACCTCTGTAAACACCAGGCATTCACATGATGTACATACAGACATGCAAACAAGGCGCTCAGGAATATAAAGTAATAAAAGTAACTTTTAGAAATAATGTATTACCTCTTGAACGCTGGGATATTTAAAGATCTCTTCTGTGTGGGGAGTTACTTTAACTTCTTTCATAGCTGAGTTTGTTGCATCTCTTAGCAGCACTATAATGAGTCATATTACCACCTATGTTTTATAGAGAAGTAATTTGAAATTAGCAGCTCATCTGAGAGGCTGGTAAGATGGCATATACCAGATCATCTCAGTTGGGTCTATCTCTGAAACCTATGCAAAGGTGGGAAGAGAGCCATGAACTCCACAAGTTTCCTCTGCTCTGACCCCTGTATGCGCACTGCTGCATGCACACACACACACACACACACACACACACACACACACAATGGAAGTCCAGTAACTGACTCCTGAGCCCACATTTTTAACCATAACATTGTGTCACCATAAAAAGAAAAATATTAAATTAAAACAATATCCTTTTAAAGATTAAGCCACAGACTGAAAAGATGGCTCTGTAGATAAGAGCATATACTGCTCTTGCAGAGAACCCCAGTTCAGGCACACACATGGCAGCTCACTACCATCTGTAACTTCAGTCTCAGGGGATCTGATGCCCTCTGTTGGTCTCTCTAGATACCAAGCACACATGTGGTAAAAGAATATATATGCAAGCAAAACATCCATGCACATAAAAATAATTAATTAAATTAGCTGCTGCTTCTTCTCCTTCCTCTTCCTCTTCCTCTTTTTCTTCTTCCTTACTACTCACTCACACAAAGACCACAGAGATCGCCATCGTTGCAAACACATGAGGATTTTACTTATCCAACATGTTGGGGAGCCCCTCTCAGCATGCAGGCCAGAGGAGAGACCCAGAACAAAGAAAGAACACACTTTTTATAACTTTGTAAGGGCCAGATATAGGCACCAGGGTAGTTTGGCTTATTTTAATTGGTGTAGCCAATAACCTTTTTAGACATTGGTTGGTTTGTATAGGGTGACTCTTATTTTGTCTGTCCTTGTGTTTTTAGTGTGAGGCGGGGCAGGAGAATTGCTAATCTTGTTTTGGAAGCTTAGTAATTTTGACCGTTAAAACTATGTTTCTATATTTGTTTAGTCAGCCAGCTTTTTAACTGACTCTGTACTTGTCCTGCTAGTACAGTTTCAAAAGTCCTTTTGAAGGGGGAAGGTACTGGGTAGTCTTGAATTTATTTTGGATATTACAAAACCACCACATGTGTTAACAAGGCAGAGCTTAAGGCTGAAGAGATAGCTTTGTATTTAGGAGCAGATACTACAAACTGCTCTTGTAGAGGACCCGAACTCAGTTCCCAGCACTCACAACACATGGCTCTCATGCCTGTAACTCAGCTCTAGGGAGATCTGATCTCTATGGCCTCTCCTGGAAATTCCATTCATGTGCACATATCCACATGTAGGCATATGTGCATATTTGAAAGTAATAAAAATTAATATATTTAAAAGGGAAGTAATTGTCAGATGACAGTGGGAGCAAATGCATACTTCTTGAAACTTACATTAAATATAAAGAAACAATTTTTTTTAAGTGAAAGGTTAGGAAACGATTTGTCATGCCAACTCTCTATAGAGTACTATAGAAAGTACTATAGAAAGCAAGAGTGGCTATGCCAGTGCCAGATAAAATGTATTTCATAGCCAAGAATGTCATCTGGGCTGATGAGGAGCACATCAAAATGATATGGGGCCAATTTGTCAAAAGGACAAATAATTCTTTTGTTTTGTTGTTCATTTGGGAGTTTTTATTTATTTATTTGTTTGTTTGTTTGTTTTACTTATTCACTACATCCTGCTCACTGCTCCCTTCCCAGTCATCCCCTCCCACATCCTTACCCCCACCCCCTCTCCTCTGAGCAGGTGGGGGTCCCCCCTTTGTAACTGGCTGGTTTTGTGTGTCAACTTGGCACAGGCTGGAGTTATCACAGAGAAAGGAGCTTCAATTGAGGGAATGCCTCCATGAGATCCAGCTGTAAGGCATTTTCTCAATTAGTGATCAAGGGTAGGAGGGCCCATTGTGGGTGGTGGCATCCCTGGGCTGGTAGTCTTGGGTTCTATAAACAAGCAAGCTGAGCAAGCCAGGGGAAGCAAGCCAGTAAGTAACATCTCTCCATGGCCTCTGCATCAGCTCCTGCTTCCTGACCTGCTTGAGTTCCAGTCCTGACTTCCTTGGTGATGAACAGCAGTATGGAAGTGTAAGCTGAATAAACCCTTTCCTCTCCAACTTGCTTCTTGGTCATGATGTTTGTGCAGGAATAAAATCCCTGACTAAGACACCCTTGGTGTTCCACCCTTGAGCATCAAGTCTCGGGACAAGTAGTTCTAACCATTGGACATTTAGTGGCAAAAGTTACATGAAGAGAAGTGGGTAGAACTGAAAGCAGACAAATCCATAATTGCACTTAAAAGATTCAAGCCTTCCCCCTTTTCCATCTCTTCCTGATGGAGCAGCAGAGAGCAAAGCAGTAAATGCAACCTAAAAACGAAACAAGGACAAGAACTGAGCAGTGCTGTCAACTAAACTGTCCTAGCTGACATTGAGAGATGGCTTTACCCAAAAGCAGAATGTATGGGACATTTACAAAAACAGACTATTCAGTAATATAAAGTAAGACTTTTTAAAAGGAGTCAAACCAGTCAACGAGTATTCTCTAACCACAGTGTATTTAACTAAGCAGTTAACAACAATGATCTCCAGGATAAAAAAAAAACCTCCAAATATTTGGAAAATAAGTAACTTGCTTTTAAATAATTCATGGTTTTTAACTGAATGAAAATGGGAACAGAAACATATCAAAGCCTGTGCAATCAAAGTAAAACTAACATTAAAGAGACCTTCATAATGTTAAAATGCTGTTTTATAGATATTTTTAAAAATCTGTATCTGTGCATGTGCTCATGTATGTATATGTATGTATGTGTGTGTGTGTGTGTGTGTGTGTGTGTGTGTGTGTGTGTGCGTGCGCGCGTGTTCGCACACACGAATGCAGGTGCCCATGAAAGCCAGAAGAGGGCCTTGTATCCCCCAGAGCTGCAGTCATAATTGGTTGTGAGGCACCTGATATGGGTGCTAGGAACCAAATTTGTGTCTCCTGGAAGAACAACATTTGCTCTTCATTGCTGTGCCAACTCCATACTCCATGAAAACGCTACTTAAGAGAGAAGACTGACCTTAGGTTCAACCTTACAAAACGAGGGGGGGAAAGCTAATTATATTGAAAGAAGAAAACAAAAGTCAGCATAGAAATTAACGAAACAGAAAAACAATACAGAAAAAAAATCAGTGAGAGAAGAGCTGATTATTTAAGAACATCAATAAAATGTATAAAACTATAGTTGGATAACATAAAAAGCAACAAATACTAAGGATGAAAGAGGAAATATGGTATTCATATATTAAAACATAATAAAGGAACAGCATAAACAAGAGAAGATGTAACAGACAAATTCTTGCAAAGACTGAACTGATCAGAAATGCACAAAAGGGGCTGCGAGAATGTTCAGTAGTTAAGACACCGTTGCTCTTGCAGAGGACCTAGCTGGGGTTTCCAGCGCCCACATAGTGGCTCACAACATCTGTAACTCCAGTCCCAGGGGATCTGCTTTCTTCAGGTTTCTATGGGCACCAGGCACACACATGCTGCACATACACACATGCATACAAAATACTCATACACATAAAATAATAAATCAATAACATTTTTCTTTGTTTGTTTTTCAAAACAGGGGTTTCCTATGTAGTCCTGCCTGTTCTGGAACTTGTTCCATGGACCAGACTGTCTTTGAACTCAGAAATCCACCTGCCTCTGCCCACCAAATGCTGGCATTAAAGGGATACACCAACACTACTTGGCAATAACAATTTTTTTAAACCTTTTTATTGGTTCTTTGTGAATTCCACATCAGACACCCCAATCCCACTCATCTCCCTCTCCCCTTGTATCTGCCCTCCACCCTTGCACCTTGGAAGCTGTACTGTGTCACGGTGTATCCAACAGCATACCGTTTGCCCACACATCTTTGCTTGAGAATGTTTACTGCAATGACTCATTGGTCTGGTACGAGACCTCTGACTTCTGCTACTCTTGAAAGAAAGATGAAATTTCAAGACCTGTAAGTCATATAAAGTACTCAGAAATTGCTGGTTGTTTGTGAGCCTAGAGGCTTCCTGGGGATGAGAAAAAAGAAAAACAAACCCGGGCATGCCCCGTAGTTAAAACATTCCTGGGAACAGCTTGACCATAAAGATAAAGAGGAATGTGAGGACATAACAGGGCTATCTGAACTGAGTCAACAACTCACAGAACTCTGACACCCTGCACGTACATGTAATTTTTCTGCTGATGTTTGCATAAGCCAATAGTGTGTTGCTATATTGAATTCCCCACCCCTAAGCCCTTTACCCCATAAAACCCCCTAGCTTTCGAGCCTTGGGGTCGAATCCACTGTCTCCTGCGTGAGATATGTTTCAACCCAGAGCTCCATCATTAAACTACCTCATGTGCTTACAGCAAGAAGGATTCTCGTGTTTCTTTGGGTGCGCTCTCTCCCGAGCCTAGAGTGGGGGTCCACGAAATGGGGTCTTACACTCTATCAATACTGGAACCTCACTAGGACTCCTCTGGAATATCCTGTCGTTGTCCTATGTTATGGAGATGCTGTAGCATTGGATCTGTAGGATCAGCTCCTCCATATACCCCACCAGTTAATCAATGGGATAGATGTTGGGGGGTGGGGAGATAATTCAAAGCCATGGATCTGGGCCTGAGAGATATCTGAACTGGTCAGCCCACTGGCTCTCTCATTCTTATACCGTTAGAGCAAGCTCACTGGCAACTCTCACACCCAGGCCCAGCTCTACCCTGCTGCCCAGGTAAGGTGCAGGGCCTGCTCTCCCAAATGTTGCAGCCAATGAGAGACATGGCCAGTTCTCCTGCTCTTATGACCCCAGGCTAGCTCTCCTGTTTGCCATATATGGGGAGAAACAATGGCAGCACCATACAGAAACAAGAGACAAGGCCAGCTCTCCTGTGCTCACACCCTTGGGGCCTGCTGACCTGCAACCCCCACATCCAGGGCCAGCTCTACTGTGCTGCCCTGGAGAGGTGCAGGGCCTACTCTCCCAGATGCCTTAGCCAGTGAGGGGCAGGGCCTGCTCTCCTGCTCTCCTGCTCTCCTGCTCTCATGACCCCAGGACCAGCTCTTCAACCTGCCACAGGTGGTGAGGGGGATAAGGGTGAAGAGGGGATCTCTCCCTTGTCCACGCCTCCACATGGGAGACAGTAGCAGGGCCAGTTCTCCCACACTCATATTCTCTGGGTTGGCTCACCTACAAGTCCTGCAATGTGTGGGGGCCCACTCTCCTGAGTACTGCAGCTGGCTAGGGGCGGGGTCAACTCTCCTACTCTCACATCCCCAGGGCCATCTTTCCTGTGATGCCCAGGTGAGGGGTGAGGCGAGTTCTGCACAGCCCTCAGACATCAGCATGTCCCTGGGAGCTCCCTATCCCAGACCAGGGGCATTAGCCCAGTCATTGGTGGTAGCAGACCCCTGATGTTGCAGGGTCAAGGACCCAGACTTGGCCCCCAGTGGCAGCACAGGCCACGAGCCCATCTTGGTTCCAGGTGCCATCACTGGCTACTCACATCAGACTGTCCCTCACTACCCTTGAGTCCAATTCTGCCTCTCTTCATTGAGCCCACGTCCTTTTGTTTCTCTTTCTCTTCTGCTTCTCCACCACTCACTTGCTCCTCTTGGTGGTGCTAGGGTCTCTGAGTGTCTGGGGTTTTCTCAGGAGAGGTGTCAGGAATGCTATACCTTGCTCGTGCATTATGGCACCAGGCCAAGGTCATCTTGGGCATGGTCTGCTCCCCAAGACCTGCAAGGTGTCAGGCTGGTGGTCATCTCAGGATAACTTCCTATCCAGGTCCATGGCACCAGTCTCCTGGTCATCTCATCTCGCTCCTTGCTGGGACCTGCCTGAGCGGCAGCATGAGCAACATGGGGTCTTCTGTCTCATGCTCATTTCTGTACAGGCCCAGAGGTCCTGGGCAAGGTTCTTCTAGTCTCTGGCTCAATCCCAACCCTGGGATCCTGTCTGGACCTGCGCAGCACCTGACTGGTAGACTAGTGATCATCTCAGGCTAGCTCCCTGACCAGGTCATCTCAAGCTTACTTTTTTTCAGGAAATGTTAGGCTATACTAATCATTCAGATGTTTACACTGAGCAAAGATATGGCCTCTCCTCTGCCACCTACTGACACACATGTGACACAGCAGCCATGCCTGCAGTGCTTCTAGGGACAGCAACAATATTTTTTAAATCTAAAAGACTTATGCAAATAACAGATAAGCTGAGTGGTGGTGGTGCATACCTTTAGTCCCAGCACACAGAAGGTAGAGGCAAGCTGATCTCTGTGAGTTCGAGGCCAGCCTGGTCTACAGTGGGAGTTCCAAGACAGCCAAGGCTACACAAAGAAACCCTGTCTCAAACAAACAAACAAAACCTAAATAAATAAATAAATAAATAACCCAGATAACTCAAATAGAATTATATATACTAAAAAATTAAATTTGGGGCTGGAGAGATGGCTCAGCAGTTAAGAGCACCAACTGCTCTTCCAGAGGTCCTGAGTTCAATTCCCAGAAACCACATAGTGGCTCACAACCATCTGTAATGGGATCTGATGCCCTCTTTTGGTGTGTGTCTGAAGACAGCTACAGTAAACTCATATAAATAAAATAAATAAATTTTTTTAAATTAAAATTGTAGTTAAAATTTTCTCACAAAAATAACTCCAGGTTGGAATGACTGCAGTGGGGCACTTTTTAAAAGCCCTTATTTTCCTGTTTTATCATAACATTTATTTATTTTTAAGATTACTTTTTATTAGTTTTAATTAGTGTATGTGTTTGTGTTAGGATTTCCATTACTGTGAAGAGACACCATGATGGCAACTCTATATTATAAAGGAAGGCATTTAGCTGGGGCTCATTTATAGGTTCTGAAATTTAGCTCATTGTCATCATGGCAGAAAGCATGGTGGCACACAGGAAGACATGGTGTTGGAGAAGTCGCTGAGAGTCCTACATCCAGATCTGCAGGCAGCAGGGAGAGAGAGCCACTGGGCCTGGCTTGAGTTACTGAAACCTCTAGGTCCACGCCCTGTGACACACTTCCTCCAACAAGGCCACATGCCCCAATCCTTCAAAGAATGCCATTCATTATGAGTATGTGAGTATATGCACACAAGTGTGGGAACCCATGGCAGCCAGAGGCAACAGATCCCCCAGATCTGCAGGAGTTATGGACTGTTGAGAACTGTCTGCTATGATGCTGGGAGCCAAACCAGGATCTCTGGAGGAGCAGCAAGTTCTCCTACCTCAGAGCCTTCTCTCCAGCCCCTACTTATTCATTTTGTGATGTGTGCATCTGGGTACATACATGCATGTCAGAGAGAACAACAGGCAGGACTCCCTTCTCTCCTTCCACCATGTGGGTTCCAGGGATCAAAGCCAGGTCATCGTGGTCTTTATTCTCAGACAGCATCATCTTTTACATAGACCATCCAACTACAGAATCCTAGAACCAAGAAGGAAGTTTATGAAACTGAAAGATTAAAGATGAATATACACTATGGAACTTTATATTTGTAAATGCCAGTAACTATAAAGTAAATGTCCTGTTATATACACAGAGATAGATGACATAGGTGAATCTAAAAATAATTATGTTGGGTAAAAGAAGCCATACACACACACACACACACACACACACACACACACACACACTATCTGATCTTGTTTAGGCATTATCCTAGACAATGTAATCTATAGAAGCAAGCTTCAGGTCAGTTGTTGACTGGGGACTCAGAATGGAAAGGAGAGAGTCAAGGGGAAGGGTTGTGGGTGAAGGATTAGGGGAATGAAAGTCAGCTTTTCCTTTCTTTTTCTTATTCTCTCATATATAACATACCAATAGCAGTTTCCTCTCCCTCCCTTCCCAAAGTCTCTCCCCTTCCTCGCCCTCCCCCAAACCCACCCCCCATAAAGTCAGCTTTCCAAGATAATAATTCACCTTCACTGTGCTAACAGCTTCCTAAACGTGTGTTTCAAAACATCAAATTCTACATTTTACATTGGTGTAACTAATTCTGTAATTGTGGGATTGATTCAACAATTCTTTTCATCATTCTTATTTTCACTACATTCTTAATTCACTACATGTGTGTGGTGTGCATGTGCATGTGTGTGAGGAAAACCAGGTGTTGACCCTCTCAGTCCACGGGGCTCTAGGGCTGGAATTCAGGCTTGTACACTAAGCGCCTTTTACTCTCTGAGCCATCCTGCCAGCCCACCTTTCAGTTTTTAAAACCAGTTTCAGGCAGTTAAATTATTTCCCTTTTGGCATCTCACCTATTTTGTTTCTCACATCTGATCCTGGAAACTTTTCCAGGCAAGGATAGAAAAACACACACACATACTCACTCGTGCACCCAGCTTCCCAAAATACGGGCCTTTAATCAGAAGCTAGTTTTCTTTCACACATTTTTCCTTTACTATCTATCTTAGAGCCTTCTCTGCTATTCAGTCTATCTCAGTGTCTACTGGTGTAATGACAGAAAGGTGGTTTCTAAGGTAACAACAGACAGGAAAGGACCAGGCTCGGGGAAATGAAGGGCAGAGATTCTGCCTGCGGTCCTCATGCCTTGCAGACAACACAGCTGTCTCTCCAGCACGAGTTACAGTGAGCAGTCTTTTCCAGCTGAATGCTCTGAGATCCCTGGCAAGGATAAGAGAACAAACCTCTGAGGGAAATAATTCAGGAGGCACCATGAAGAGATGCACAAACTATTGGCAATTAAGAGAAATCATGCTGGTCACTGTGCCATGGGAAAAAGAAACCACACCCAGGCATACAAGATCAGCACAGCCTGAAGATGGCAGGAAGCAATGATGGGAAGGAACGGTGGACCTCAAACTCAGTCCCATGAGGTCTAGTCTAGTTCTCCTTCTGACCACTGGCTGCCTCCTGATTCCAACGCCTCTGTTTGCACTGGGAAAAAAATTCTTTTGTTTTCTAAACTGTGATTTTATGTTCACTTAGACAAACAATTTCAAGGAAGGGCTTCCTAAGAAAGCCATCCCCACAGTCTTCAAAGGGGGCATGTGAGGAGACACCATGGTGAACCTGGACAACATATTTAAGAATGTATTCAAAGTAGCACTCAACTATAGAGAGGTAATTATTTAAGCTCTCCAATACTAATGGTCTAGCATACCCACTATGTCAGAAGCAGTATGTGAGGAATCCCCAGAAATCACATGTAACATTACAGTTAACATTTGTTTTCTTCATAGAGTATGGAAAAAAACAAGACTAGTTACAAAATTCACAGTTTTTTGTAATGCCAAAAGGGAATGAGCAGGCATCTTTCTTTTGTAGACAATCTCCCAGGAAAGGCCTAATACTAGCTAGTGAAGACAGCTGTTCCCATCTTCTGTGAGAAATGACTATAATGAACATATGATCTTGGGGTTGGAGAGATGGCTCAGTGGTTTACAGCACACACTGTTGTTATTGAGGACTCAAGTTCAGTTCCCAGGACCCAGTTCCACCAGTTCACAGCTGCCTGTAACTCCAGGGGGATCTAACACCTTTGGCCTCGGGGGCACCTACACACACACATACACACACACACAATTTAAAAAGAATATGTGACCCAATACTTATTTTCAAAAACCAAATTAATCAAAGATATACAGATAGATAGATGCATAGATAGATAGATAGATAGATAGATAGATAGATAGATAGATAGATACATAGATACATAGATACATAGATAGATACATAGATAGATACATAGTTAGATACATAGATACAAAGATACATACATAGATACATAAGTAGATACATAGATAGATACATGGACATAGATATAGATATATATTTATCAGTTTAATCTGCCCCTTCAAAGTGACTTGACAGTGTGTGGTTGACTGAGAAAGCCACTGCTTTTCTAGAGATTGGGTTGTTGGAAGCTTGTGAGAGGGCTCAGCAGTAAAGGCACTTGTCACAAGTCTGAGGACCTGAGTTTGATTCCTAGGACCCACAAAAAGGTGAATGGAAAGAACCAACTCCACAGGTTGTCATCTGATATCTCCATGCACACCCTGATATGTGCACCCACCTACCATGGTAATAACTGTAAAGAAAAGCTTTAAAAAATTGTTTAAATGGGAAGAAAAAGAGAAGTGGAACAGTTTGAGCACTATGAAGAGAGGCAGAACTGGAGAGGTGAGAGTAAAGAATAGCCTTGTATGAGGAGCCTGTCACCTGAGATCATGGTGAAGTCCCAGCCCATGCTGCCATGCACACATGTACACATGGCCATGAAGCAGGGGGTCTATGTCAATATCCATGGCTCATAGCAAAGGCCATGTGGACTTCCTTGGTCTGGGCTGCTGGCTGGGACCATGTTGATGTCCAAGAGCTGGTTGGAGCTGGCCTGGCTCCTCCCAGCTAGGGCACTTGGGAGAGCAGGCCCTTCACCTTGCCTAGGCAATACAGTAGAGCTGGCACTGGTGGCAAAAGTGTGTGTGAGCCAGTCCCAAGAACATGATGGCATTAGAGTAGGAGGGCTGGTTTTGCCCCTGGCCAGCTGTGGCACTGGGTAAGCTAGCTGGGACAGTGCTGAAGAGCTCACGATGGTAGTGTGGGTATAGAAGATCTGGCAGACTGACCAACCCAACTACAACCCAGGCCCAGATCCAGGGCATTG
Organism: Mus musculus; assembly: GCF_000001635.26. NCBI lineage: Eukaryota > Metazoa > Chordata > Mammalia > Rodentia > Muridae > Mus > Mus musculus. Next base: position 87,587,269 of record NC_000069.6, read on the forward strand.
AATTGGCTCACCCTAACATCTTCCCCATCTATGAACTGCTGGAGCATGTAAAGGGACCAGACCTTCAGACCCAAAGCTGCAAGATCTCCATGACACAGGGCACCAACAGAATATCCAAGAAGAGTCCTGGTGAGGATGCAGTACTGATGATGTAGCAGAAGCCAGAGGCTTGGGACCAGACCAATGACTCATTACAATGACCATTCGCAAGTAAAGATGTGCAGACAAAAGGGTATACTATGGGACACACTGTGACACACTCCAGCATCCATGACAAGATTTTGTTTGTTTGATTGATTGACTGATTGATTTTTTTAATTTTCTTTTGGTGGCAAGGCTGCAAGGACAGAGGGTAGATATGAAGGGATGGAGAGATGAGATGGAAGGATTGGGTGCATGATGTGAAATTCGCAAAGAATCAATAAAAAGTTTTTTTTAAATAAAAAAAAAGAAAGAAAGAAAAAATAGGTTACTGAAAGTATTTCACGTACTGTGAATTTTTTTTCCCTCTGCACAACTGCATAACTAGGAACCAGTTAGGTGTGGGTGCAGGTCTGCAATCCCAGCACCAGGGAGCAGAAGCAGAAGGGCCACAAGTCTGATGCAGGCCTGTGCTATTCAGCAGTACTACCTCGAAAACAAAGAAAACATTGAAAATAAAGCACATAAGCCTCCTTGAAAGTTTTAAGCTTTTTAATGTATATCTTTTAAATTTTTCTCATTTATTGTGTGTATATGTGTGTGTGTGTGTGTGTGTGTGTGTGTGTGTGTGTGTGTGTGTGTGATGTGGGGGTAAGGGATTGTGTACACGTCATAGTGTGCATGTAGAAGCTAGAGGCCAACTTTGAATGGACCCTGGGGATTGAACTCAGGTCATCAATCTTATAGGGTGAGCTCCTTTGCCTGCTGAGAAATCTTGCCAGCCCCTGAGTATGTTTTAAATACTCTGCTAAAAATATAAAAATGTAATACCCTTTTCTATTCATTTAAAATGGACTAATTGCCCTGAGTTCCGCAGAGAGGGATTTGATGGAGCATCCCATTTTGGATTCAGATCACGTGCTCTTGCACACTGTCCAGTTGTAGGTCTCTGTTTTGTTCCCATCTACCGCAGGGGGGAGATTCTCTGATGATACCTGAGCAAGACACTGATCTATGAGTGTAGCAGGCTATCGTGAGGAGTCATTTGATTGCTATGTTCCTTTAGCAGAACAGTAGTGTTTGGTTTTCCCAGGCCCATGGCCCATCCAGGCTCTGGTTCTTGACCACCTGGGCAGTGCTGGGGCTGGGTCCATTGCATGGAGTGGTTCATAAATCCAATCAGATATTTGTTGGTTACTCCCATAAGCTTTGTGCCAATATTGTACTAGTGCAGTTTTGATTCCTCAGAATAGTCCTCTTGTCTTCCGCCTAAGAGACAGAAGTACCTATCTGCTAGTCAAATACAAAACAATCCTACTAAAGCCCGGAGGAACAGTTACCCCTAGGTGACTAGGAACCAAGGAAATGGACATTTGGTGCAGTTGGAGCACTAAGAAGGGCAACTGGGGAAACAGGACTCCACAGGTACCTTTCAGCCTTTCTCCATGACTTCAAAGTGCAAACACTCATAATTGGAAGGGTGCTTACCCACAGACATGATTTAGCTACCACTTGATTTAAAAATCAAGTTACTCAACAAAAGCATAGTTCAGCCTATTTTTAAATGCTTTAAGTATTAGAAAAAGAACTCACAGTCCAGAATGTCCTAATTTCTATCAAATGGAACAATTCTGTAGAACTGTTAGAATAAAAAATGTAAAATTAAAAAATAAACCAGACAGAATGGCTCCAAATGTAAATTAACTAGTTAATTCTGATTTTTTTTTTTTTAAAAATCAACCAAACAAACAAACAAAAAACCCAAAACCTTTGTGTCATTAGTGAATGGGATTGGAGGATGAGTGCCACGACTTAATGAATGCAATCAAGAACGACTTCTTCCCCTAGAATCTATGCATCTTTGACAGATGCTGTACTAGTCACGATGATCATTAACTTTCCTTGAGAAGCATGGTTCTGCCAGGTGAGCCGGCACATGCCTTTAATCTCAGCACTTGAAAAGCAGAATTGGGCAGATTTCTGTGAGTTTGAAGCCAACCTGTTCTACATTGTTCCAGAAGAGCCAGAGCCGCATAAGACCCAATCCTTGGAGGAGGAAGAGGAGAAGGATGACGATGAGGAAGATGAGAAAGATCAGGAGGAGGAAAAGAAAGAGGGGAGGGGGAAGGAGAAAGGGAAGGAAGGGGAAGGATGAGGAGAAGGAAGAAGAGGAGGAAAACGAAGAGGAGGAGGAAAGAGGGTTTGAATCAAGCTAGAAGAGAACTGGATGCTTCCCTTTCTGGCTAGCTCTCATAGCACTAGAAGGCATTGTGAAGGCTATTGGGAGAGAAAATTTATCAACAGTCTTATGTAGCGGTGGCCCCTGTGTGCTACACTACTGACCTGCCACTGTTGTGCCCACTTGTGTAATAGAGGCACGACATTTATAAGGGTAACCAGCTACCTTGTGATTGAATTTGAGGCCTTCTCCACAGGAAGGAATCCATGTGTGATACTGTAAAGCATTCTGGGGAGGCCATAAGCTCTACTGAAGAAATCACTAGTATTGGACATACTGTACCCATCTAACTATCTTCTAAATATTTGTGCTTGTGCTCACAAATCAGTGCTACACTCAGCTTTGATCAGAGAAGCTTCTCTCTGCACTGTTTTTCAGTGGTTGCTGTAGACATGTAAGTGGTCACAGTTTGGAAAATAAGTGATTGAAGAACAAACAGCTCTAATGAGCCATGCAGATCACCCTCTCCAGGGCTCAGGGGATGTCATGGAAGGTGGAAAGACTGTAAGTACCAGAAGAAGGAGAGGAGCATTGTGGAATGCTGGGGCATGAGATGGCCATTGTACTCAGGAGCTGTGATTACCTGCATAATAATAATGTGATTACCTGCATCCTGGATGGGGTAGGGGCTCACAACACCCATCACCTTTTCCTGGGGATTTTTAGGCAGTAAATGGTTCCTGGAGAAGAAGGACTATTTTATTTTATCTTTTCTTTTTCTTTCCTTTCTTCCTTCCTTTCTTCCTATCTTTCTTCCTCCTTTCCTGAGGATTTTTAGGCAGGTTCCTGGAAAAGAAGGAACATTTTTTTTTTCTTTCTTTCTTTCTTTCTGTCTGTCTGTCTGTCTGTCTGTCTGTCTGTCTTTCTTTCTTTCTTTCCTTTCTTTCTTCCTTCCTTTCTTCCTTCTTTCCTTTTTTTTCTTTTCTTTCTTTCTCTCTCTCTTTCTTTCTTTCTTTCTTTCTTTCTTTCTTTTTCCTTTTTCTTTTTGGAGACAGGGTTTCTCTGTGTAGCCCTGGCTATCCTGGAACTTGATCTGGAGATCAAGCTGGCCTCAAACTCACAGAAATCTGCCTGCTTCTGCCTCCCAAATGCTGGGATTGAAGCTGTGCATCACCACTGCCTGGCTGAGGAACATTTTCTTCAGTGGTGTAGCCACGGGTAAGGCGCCCAATCTCCAGTAAATAACCCCTCACCTACGCTCCTGTAAGCAGGCCTTATTAAACGCACCAGAACAAAATGCTGGGTGTCCTTCTCTGTCTCTCTCTGTCCATCTCTTTTGAGGCAGGTTCTCTCTGTGAATCTGCCTCCTTTGCTAGGCTAGAAGCTAGCAAGCCCAGAGAGTCTTGTGTTTCTGTCTTCCTCAGAGCGGAGTTGCAGGCATTTAGCAGGGAAGCCCAGTTTGTTTCACTGGTACTGAGATCCAAGCACCCATCCTCATGATGGCAGAGAAAACTCTCTTACTACTGAGCCATCTCTGCACTGCAAAATGACAAGTTTAAAAATGTGCTCCATCAGGGCTAGAGAGATGGTTCAGTAGTTAAAAGCACTGACTGCTTTTCCAAAGGTCCTGAGTTCAAATCCCAGCAACCACATGGTGGCTCACAACCATCCGCAATGAGATCTGACACCCTCTTCTGGAGTGTCTGAAGACAGCTACAGTGTACTTGCATATAATAAACAAACAAACAAACAAACATTGAAAAAAGGAATACATAAACAAACAAAAGTAAAATATACACTCCAAAAAAAATTTTTTTTTAATGTGGTCCATCACACTAGGTGACTGAAACAGGGAATGGTGAGTTCAAGGCTACCTTGGGTACCCAGTGAGAGTCTGTCTCAAAAAAGAAAAAAAAAGTCTAAGTCTTTCATAACAAGGACATGCTTTATAAAGTATTTAAAGAAACATTTAAATAAGCATTTTAAAGTTATATGTAGGTGTGTGTGACTTCATGAGAGTATATGCACATGAGTGCAGGTGCCCGCAGAGGCCAGAGGCATCAGATCCCCTGGAGCTGGGGTTACAGGCGTCTGGCTATAAGCCACTTGATGTGGGTCCTCCCAAAGGGCAGTAAGTACATGTTCTTAACCTCTCCACCAACTCTCCAGCTCCATATAAATAAACATTAAAAAATAAATCATCATATACCAAGAAACACATTTTTAAAAGGTTTATTTATTTATTTATGGTTATACTGTTGCTGTCTTCAGACACACCAGACCTAAAATCACATCTCATGAAGATGATAGAGGCCTTTAAGGAGAACATAGATAATTCCCTTAAAGAAATACAGGAAAACACAGGCAAACAGGTAGATGCCTTTAAAGAAGAAACAAATAAATCCCTTTAAAAAAAACACAAGAACATACAATCAAGCAGGTGAAGGAATTGAACAAAACAGTTCAGGACCTAAAAATGGAAATAGGGACAGTAAAGAAAACACAAAAGGAGGATACCCTGGAGATGGAAAACCTAGGAGACCAGGAACTACAGATGCAAACATCACCAACAGAATACAAGAGATAGAAGAGAGAATCTCAGGTGTAAAAGATACCATAGAAAATATTGACACATCAGTCAAAGAAAATACAAAGTGTAAAAATCTCCTAACCCAAAATATCTAGAAAATTCAGGACAAAATGAAAAGTTCAAACCTAAAAATAATTGGAATAGAAGAGGATGAAGATGCCAAGCTCAAAGGGCCAGAAAACATCTTCAACAAAATTATAGAAGAAAATTTCCCTAACCTAAAGAAAGAGATGGCCATAATGTACAAGAAGCCTAAAGAACACCAAATAGATTGAACCAGAAAAGAAAATCCTCTCATCACATAATAATCAAAACACTAAGTGTACAAAAAAAAGAATATTAAAAGCTATAAGGGAAAAAGGCCAAGCAACATATAAAGGCAGACCTATCAGAATTACACCAGACTTCTCAATAGATACTCTAAAAGCCAGAAGATCCTAGGCAGATGTCATCCATACCCTAAGGGAACACAGATGTCCGCCCAGGGTACTATACCCCATAAAACTCTCAATCACCATAGATGGAGAAGCCAAAATATTCCATGGCAAAACCAAATTTAAACAGTATATTTCTACTAATTCAGCCCTATAGAGGACACTGAAACAAAATCTCCAATACAAGGAGGGTAACTACACCCAAGAAAACACAAGAAATTAAACATTTCACAACAAACCCAAAAGAAAAGACTCACACATACATAATTCCACCTCCAGCAACAAAAATAACAGGAACTAACAATCATCTTTCTTTAATATCTCTCAACACCAATGGACTCAATTTCTCAATAAAAAAGACACAGGCTAACAGACTGGATATGTAAATAGGATCCAGAATTATGCTTCATATGAAAAACACACCTCAGTGACAGAAACAGATACTACCTCAGAGTAAAAGGCTGGAAAAAGAAACAAGTGGAAGTTGCTATTCTAATATCCAACAAAATAGACTTTCAACCAAAAGTTCTTAAATGAGATGAGGAAGGATATTTCGTATCCATTAAAGGAAAGATCCACCAAGAGGAAGTCTCAGTTCTGAACATCTATGCCCCAAATGCAAGGGCACCCACATTTATTTGAACTAAAGTTCAAAATACACATTGAACCTCGCACATTAATAGTGGGAGACTTCAACACGCCACTCTCACCAATGGACATGTCATTGAAACAGAAACTAACAGACTCACAGTGAACTAATAGAAGTTATGAACCAAATGGATTTAACAGATATCTACAGAACATTTCACCCCAAAACAAGAGAATATATCTTCTTCTCAACACCTCATGGAACCTTATCCAAAGTTGACCATATAATCAGACACAAAACAAGACTCAACAGATACAAGAAGATTGAAACAATCCCATACCTTCTATCAAATCACCACAGACAAAGGCTGGACTTCAATAACAACAAAACAACAGAAAGCCCATATACTCATGGAAACTGAACAACTCTCTGCTCAATGATAACTTGGTCAGGGAAGAAATAAAGAAATCAAAGACTTTCTGGAATTCAATGAAAATGAAGACGTATCATATCTAAACTTATGGGACATAATGAAAGCAGTGTTAAGAGGAAAATTCATAGCACTAAGTGCCTTTATGAAGATATTGGAGAGATTCCATATGTTGTGTTAGAAGGCAGCTCATATCCAGACAGATCATACCAGGCCAACACAGCTCCATGAGAAGAGGTTTATTGGGGAAGCAGGGAAAAGAAGGAGGAAAGAAGGGGGTGACGAAGAAGAAGGGGTGAAGGACTGGGGTCTCTGCCTTTTATTTGGGCCGTGACATAATCAGTAACCACGTGCACCACCAAGCACAGGCAAGACACGCAGGTAAAGCACAGGGGCAAGGTGCACACTGGGAAAGTGTGGCAGTTGCCATAGCAACAGATTCAGGAGGGCCTTGTTGCCTAGAAGTGATGTCATTGCTGGATTCAGAGGCGACCATAAAGCCAGTCTCTGATGCCAACCAATACCAAACAATCAACTTAACAACACACCTGAAAGCTCTAGAACAGCAAGAAGCAAACATATTCAAGAGGAGTAGATGGCAGGACATAGTCAAACTCAGGGTTGAGATCAACCAGTTAGAAACAAAGAGAAAGATATAAAGAATCAATAAAACCAAGAATTGGTTCTTTGAGAAAAATCAACAAGATAGCTAAACCCTTAGCCAAACTAAGTAAAGGGAACAGAGACAGTATCCAGATTAACAAAATCAGAAATGAAAAAGGAGACATAATAACAGAAATTGAGAAAATTCAAAAAAATCATCAGAACCTACTAAAAAAGGCTATACTCCACAAAACTGGAAACTCTAGATGAAATGGATTTTTTTTTTCTAGACAGATACCACAGATCAAATGTGATGGTTTGTATATGTGTGGCCCAGGGAGTGGCACTATTAGGTGTGGTCCTGTTGAAGTAGGTGTGCCACTGTTTGTGTGGGCTTAAGTGCCTCGTCCTAGCTACCTGGAAGCCAGTATTCTATTAGCAGCCTTCAGATGAAGATGTAGAACTCTCAGCTCTGCCAATTCCATGCCTGCCTGGATGCTTCCATGTTCCTGTCTTGATGATAATAGACTGAACCTCTGATCTTGTAAGCCAGCCCCAATTAAGTGTTGTACTTATAAAAGTTGACTTGGTCATGATGTCTGTTCACAGCAGTAAAATCATAACTATGAAAGAAGTTGGTACCAGGAAGCGGTGGTGGTAGGGAGTGTCTTTCTGTGATAGGCCTGACCATGCTTTTGTTTGGAAGAATGTAGATTTGGGGACTTTGGATTTGCAGAGCAGTAGAATGCTTTAAATGGGGGCTTACTGGGCTATCCTAGTAGGAATATGGAAGACATTGTTACTGAGAGTGATTTGAATTGTGCAGACCTGGCCCAAAAGGTTTCAGTGGAGAATTTCAATAAATGGCCTAGAGACTGTTTTGTGGCATTTTGGTGAAGAATGTGACTACTTTTTGCCTTTGAAGTGTCTGCCTGAGGCTAGGTTGAAGAGATTCAAATCAATTGCATTGACAATGGAAGTCTCAGAAACACCCATCATAGAATTTGTTCTCTGGTTAAGTCTTATGAAGAGCATTTTAAACAAGCATAGCAAGCTAAGAAAGGAAAAGACTATAGAATAGATGGTATTAAAGGGGCACCAGGAAGTGAAATGGACGTGAATCCTGTGTTCTAGCAGATAGCAGATTATCTCCAGGAGATAAACCAAGAAGATCTCTGAGTTCAAGGTCAGCCTGGGAAAGCAAGGCAGTGATAGAGGACACCCAGTGCATTCTGGCCTCAGTACAAGCACAGAGACGCACGTGGACTGACATGGTGGGTGATGACAACAAGACTAGATGAGTCCTTAGAAATGTCAGGAGATTAGCAGCCACACCCATGCATGCAGGGAATGTAGATAGCTACAGTGTGCTGAGTCTAGGTCATATGAGAAATGGAAGCTAGACTCCCAAATCACTACGAATTACATGTGTGGATTTTCTATTCATTCTCCTTTCCATTGGCAGGGTAATCTTGGGGCCAGAGGATGAATTGATGTATAAAGTGCCTGCCGAAAAAAGGAGTCTCTGAGTTCAGAGTTGCAGCACATAAAAGGGAGGTATGATGTCAGCCATCTGTAAATCCAACACTTTGACAGTGCAGAGATGGGTTCCCAAGGCTCCCTGGCTACCCAGTCTAATCAAGGTAGAGAATGAGAACACCAGGCACTGACTTTTGGTCTCCACACAGGTGAGCACATAAACACACTCTGAGTGCAGACCTCTTAAATGGTAAGAAGTCCAAAGAACAGAGTTTTTCTGTGTAAACTACAGGGCTACTTTGCTGGGGCAGATCTGTTCTCCTAAACAGTGGGACCAGATATTTATCTTACCTCCCTGCCACCTCCATCACACTCATCTCAGTTTTAGAGAAAGATCTTAGGGCTCAGACTCCTGATTAGCTGCTTAGATCTCAAAATTAGGCTCCCAGCCCTGAACTTAAATTTACTGGATCATATTGAGAGCTGGTTAGCTTGTAGTTAAGAGCTAGTTATAGGTGAAGAAAAGCTTAAATCCAGGCTTAGTGGACCACACCTTTAATCCCAGTGTTTAGGAGATAGGCATGCAGAGCTCTGAGTTCAAAGTCAGTCTAAAGAGCAAGTTCCAAGACAGCCAAGCTTAAGTAGTGAAGAGTTAAAAACCAGAAAGCTAGTGGTAATGTAAAGAACAAGGGCGCCCTGTTCCAGCTCCTGCAAGCAGCAGAACTCGGCAGCTTTAGCCATGTGGTTCTGGCTTTAGAGTCAAGAATACAAGGGCCTACTGGGGTAATTGATGCTAGTTAGCTGGGGCTAAGAAATTAGTGGTGATTAAGAAAAGATCAGCATCACTGAGGAGACTCTTCTGGGAAGTGTTATCTGAGAGCACAAAGAAGCTGTGTTCCAGAGATAGCCAAGGTTGTATCTCCTGCTGCATCTGTACTTGGTAATAAGTAAGAGTCACCCAGATGGTACTGGTTTTGAAGGCATGAAGGGGTCATGAAGAACAGCTGAGACTTGGCACTGTGAGAGGCCAGGGAAGGCCATTGGTAAAGGTGCAGCCTCAGTTGTAGTTGATGGCCCAAGACTGAAAGGGGTCATGCAAAGAAGTTGAGGCTTGGCACCAAGAAGAAAGCCTATTAGAGACTATTAGTGAATCCTAGTTGCAGCTGAAGACCCCAGATTATTGGAGATGCCAGTACCATGGAATGATCACCAAGGACAGCAGTAGCAGTCAAGTAGATCAACCTGAGCTTAGAGTGCTACAGAGGGCAGAACTGGAGAAGTGAAGCCAGTCTCTTGGAGGAGCCCAGAAGATCATGTGTGGATCCCAGACATTGAAACAAGAAACTGTAACACTGAAGTTGCATTGGAGACCCCAAGATGTTTGAGATGCCAGAGCCATGTGCTATCTGCTGAGGAAAGCTGCTAACAGGGAGTGGAACCAGGCAAGAAGAAAGAAGTTTGTTGCAGTCAACAAAAATGAAAAAAGAGTTGGAGATCTGAAGACTGCTTTGACATCAGACATGGTGATGCAGAGTTTGGAGTTTACCTAACTGGTTTCCTGTCTTTCTTTGGGGATTACAGTTAAGTGATTGGATGAATCTCAGAAGAGACTTTCAGCTTTGGACTTTGAACATTGTTGAGACTGCTATAGACTCTGGGAACTTTGGAAGTTGGATTAAAATGTACTTTTTAATTATGCTATGGCTAGGTATGGTCCCATAGACTCATGTGTTGGAAGAAGACTGTGAGGGCCAGGGAGTGGAATGTGATGGTTTGTATATGTGTGGCCTAGGGTGTGGTACTGTTTGGAAGTGTGGCCTTGTTGGACTATATGTGGCCTTGTTGGAGTAGGTGTGTCACTGTGGGCACTGGCTTTAATACCCTAGTCCTAGCTGCCTGGAAGCCAGTATTCTGTTAGCAGCCTTCAGATGAAGATGTAGAACTCTCAGCTCCAGCTGTACCATGCCTGCCTGGATGCTCCCTTGATGATAATGAACTCTGAACCATATAAGCCAGCCCCAATTAAATGTTGTCCTTTTTAAGACTTGCATTGGTCATGGTGGCTGTTCACAGCAGTAAAACCCTATCTAAGATACCAAACTTAAATCATGATTAGGTAAACTATCTAAACAGTCCCAAAACCCCTAAGAAAATAGAGATAGTCATTTTTAAAAACTCCCAACTAAAAAAAGGCCAGGGCCAGAGAGTTCTAGTGCACAATTCTACCAGACTTTCAAAGAAGATCTAATACTAAGACTCTTTAAACTATTCCACAAAATAGAAACAGAAGGAACACCACCTAATTCATTCTATGAAGCCACAGTCACTCTGATACCTAAACCATGAAAAGATCCAACAAAGAAAGAAAACTTCAGGCCAGTTTCACTTTTGAATATCAATGCAAAAATACTCAATAAAGTTCTTTAAAACCAAATCTAAGAACACATCAAAACCATTATTCACCATGATCAAGTAGGCTTCATCCCAGGAACGGTTCAATGTATGAAAATCCACCAACATAATACACTATATAAACAAACTCAAGGAGAAAAGTTACATGATCATCTCATTAGATGTAGAAAAGCAATCTACTGATTCAATGCAATTCCCATCAAAATTCCAACACAATATTTTACAGACCTTGACAGAGCAATTCTCAAAACTTCATGTGGAAAAACAAAAAACCTAGGATAGCCAAAACATTTCTCAACAATATAAGCACCTCTGGAGGAATCACCAACCCTGACCTCAAGCTGAACTACAAAGCAATAGTGATAGAAACTGCATGGTATTGGTACAGAGACAGCCAGATTGATCAATGGAATAGAGTTGAAGAAACCCACACACCTATGGACACTTGATCTTTGACGAAAAAAAGCCAAAAACATAAGGTAGAAAAAAGAAAGCCTCTTCAATAAGTAGTGCTGGTTTAACTGGCAGTCTATGTAGAAGAATAAAAATAGATCCATATTTATCACCTTGCACAAGTCCAAGTGGATCAAAAACCTCAATGTAAAACCAGATACACCAAATCTAATAGAAGACAAAGTGGGGAAGAACCCCAAACTCATTGACACAGGGGGAAATTTCCTGAACAGACCACCAATGGCTCAGGCTCTAATATCAACAATTGATAAATGGGACCTCATGAAACTGAAAAGCTTCTGTAAGGCAAAAGGCACTGCATTAATAGGACAAATCGGCAACCTACAGATTGAGGAAAAAAATCTTCACTAATCCCACATCTGATAGAGGGCTATATCCAAAATATTATAAAGAACTCAAGAAGTTAACCTCAAAAAAACTAATTAACCCAATTAAATATGGGGTACCAACCTAAATAGAGAATTCACAACAGAAGAATCTCAAATGTCACAGAAGCACTTAAAGAAATGCTCAAAGTCCTTAGTCATCAGAGAAATGAAAATCAAAATGACCCTCACACCAATCAGAATGGCTAAGATCAAAAACTCAGGTGACAGTACATGCTGGTGAGGATGTGGAGAAAGAGGAACACTCCTCCATTGCTGGTGGGAGTACAAACTGGTACAACCACTCTGGAAATCAATCTGGAGTTCCTCAGAAAATTGGAAATAGTTCTATCTGAAGACCCACCTATACCACTCTTGGACATATACCCAAAATATGCCCCACCATACCACAGGGGCATGTGCTCCACTATGTTCATAGCAGCCTTAGTTGTAATAGTCAGAAGCTGGAAACAATCCAAATGTCTCTCAACCAAAGAATGATTACAGAAAATGTGGTCCATTTACACAATGGAATACTATTCAGCTATTAAAAAACAAGGACATCGTGAATGTTGCAGGCAAATGGATAGAAGTAGAAAATATCATCCTGAGTAAGGTAACCCAGACCCAAAAGGACATGCATGATATGTCCCAAAAGGACATGCATGATACTGGTAAGTGGATATTAGCCAAAAAGTACAAAATACCTAGGATAAAACCCACAGACTGACCGTAAGAAGTGTAACAAACAGAAAGGCCCAAGTGAGGATGCTTCAATCCCACTTTGAGGGGGAAGAAAATAATCATGAGAGACAGAAAGAGGGAGGGACCTGCATGGGAGAGGGGAGGGGAAAGGAAAAGGATCAGGCATAGGTGGGGTGGTGACAGAAGAGAAGCCCAGAGGGCCAGGAGAATGAATGGAAATAAGCAGCTGTGGAGAGCCTTGAGCAATCGCCATTACAAGATGGCACCAGCTTCTGCTGTGCCTAACTGGTAAACAAGTAATGTGTGCAGGTGCAAGAGTGAATTCGTGGCAAGTCACTGCCCATCCCGGGGCGTAGCAATGAGGCGATGGGCAAGAAACAAATCAGGTGCTGACACGCCACTCCAAGGTATATAAGCAGCACCATTTTCGGGGGTTCGGGGCCTTCCTCCTAATGAAGCAATAAAGCTTGCTGCAGAAGAATTCGGTTGTCCGAGTGTATTCTTGCTGGCGAGGCACAAGCTCGGGACAATTGGCGCCGAGAACCCAGGAAAGCCATACCATCGCCAGGCGCAGAGGGGACCCTCCGTTCATGGAGCGGATTCAGAACTGCAGGACGAGATAAGCTCTGTAAGGTATGTTCGGTCTTGAACTTTCTCCAGCGTTAGAGGCCTTTTTGTTTGTTTTCACGGGGCTCATTCTTTTTCTTTTGGTTGTGTTCTGCTTTTTACCGGTGGAACTGCTGACTGATTCTCAGTCGAGGTCAGGCACAGTTAGATAAAAGGGCAGTATGGGAACCTCCCACTCCATGGTGACCGCCTTACGGTCGGTCCTGAGGCAGTGTGGCCTGAAGATCACCACTAAGACTATAGAGGGCTTTGTTAAAGAGATAGATCGCGTAGCGCTGTGGTATGCGTGCTCAGGGTCATTAACTATCACCTCCTGGGAGAAACTGAAAGGAGATCTAGTTAGGGAACAGCAGAATGGCAAACTTAAAGCAGGGATCATGCCATTGTGGAAGCTGGTAAGATCGTGCTTAAAAGACGAGGATTGTCAGCAAATGGTTGAGGCGGGCAGAGGGTCCTGGAGGAGGTCCAAGACAGTCTATCAGAGACAGAGCATGGAGAGAGATTAGGAGTTCAGAGGAAACAAGGAGCACCTAAGAAAAAAAGCCTTTCCACGGACCTTGAGCCCGAGGAAAAGAGAAACAAGGGAAAGTATGCCCTGGGAGAGTTTAGAGAAGGGGATGGGAAGGGAGAGATGAGGAGAGATCGAGCTGGGGAGGCCCCTAGGGGAGGGAGCCTCTATCTGCCATTAGATGAGTTTAAGGCTCTAGGTTTTGATAGCTCAGAATCGGATGAGGAGCTTGGCCCCTCTGAGGAAATAGACTTAGAGGAAGAGGCGGCTCAGTATGAGGAAGAAAGATACCATCCAGATGAAAGAGGAGCTAATCAGTCACAGAATAAGACAAAAGCAGCTAGAGATGAAAATCAGCTCGCTGCGCGGTCTCCGGGCCCTCGACCTCTGGGTACTTGTACACCTCCGCCCTATGTGGAGAGGTTCCATTCAGACTCATTCATTTCAAAAGAGGAACAGAGGAAAGTGCAGCAAGCATTTCCGGTCTTTGAAAGCACCGATGGCAGACGTGTTCACGCTCCAGTGGAGTATATACAGATTAAAGAGCTTGCTGAGTCAGTCCGTAACTATGGAGTCAACGCCAATTTTACTATAGCGCAAGTCGAAAGGCTTGCTACTCTGGCTATGACTCCCGGGGATTGGATGACTGTTGTGAAAGCTGCAGCTCCTAATATGGGAATGTATCTAGAATGGAAAGCTTTGTGGCAAGATTCCTGCCAAGCACAGGCAAGGGCCAATGCCGCCGTTAAAGGGGACCAAAGAACATAGACTTTTGAGTTGCTTACAGGTCAGGGACAACACGCTGCTAACCAGACAAATTACCATTGGGGAGCGTACACCCAAATCTCAGCTGCCGCCGTTAAGGCATGGAAGGCACTCTCTAGGGAGGGGGAGGCAAGCGGACATTTGACAAAGATTATTCAGGGTGCCCAGGAGTCTTTCTCAGACTTTGTGGCTAGAATGACAGAAGCGGCAGGGAGAATCTTTGGAGACCCAAAGGCAGCTATGCCTTTAATTGAACAGTTGGTCTATGAACAGGCTACGCAGGAATGCAGGGCAGCTATTACACCCAGAAAGAGCAAAGGGTTGCAGGACTGGTTAAAGGTTTGCCGTGAGCTTGGAGGGCCGCTCACTAATGCCAGTTTGGCAGCCGCCATTCTACAAGGGCAGAAGCGCCCTGACATGGCTGAGCTCAAACTCTGCTATAATTGTGGCAAACCAGGACACTTAAAAAAGGACTGCCGAGCCCTTGTCAAAAGGAGAGTGCCAGGACTGTGAACTAAGTGTGGGAAAGGATATCATTGGGCCAGAGATTGTCACTCAGTCAAGGACATTCGAGGCAGGCCCCTGCAGCCAGGACTCTCTCAAGCAGAAGAGAATGAAGGCATTCCAAAAAACGGGTATCAGGCCCCCAGGTTTCAGGGCCTCAAAACATATGGGACCACAGCAGGCAACAGGTGGACCCCACAGTCCGCAGGGCAACAGAAGGCTCAGCTGGATTGGACCTCCATGCCGCCACCCGATTCATGCTGATGCCCCAAATGGGGGTGCAGCCCGTTCCTACTGACTACAAAGGGCCTCTGCCATCTGGAAGTGTCAGCCCAATACTGGGCCGAGCCTCCCTTACCTTACAAGGCCTTATTGTTCACCCTGGAGTCATAAATCAAGATTATGAAGGGGAACTTCAAGTTCTCTGTTCCTGCCCTCAGGGTGTCTTTTCTATTTCACAAGGGGATAGAATAGCTCAGTTAATAATTTTGCCAAGCCTACATGGCTGTTTTCCCTCCTCTTGTGTCCATCGTGATGCCACAGGGATTGGCTCTACTGGAAATGATTCTGCTTACTTAATAATGCCTCTTGAGACTCCAGGCCATCCTTAGAATTAGTTATAGAAGGGAAACAATTTAAAGGGATTTTAGACACAGGAGCAGATAAAAGTATCATCTCTTCCCACTGGTGGCCAAAAGCCTGGCCCGTTACTCAGTCATCACATTCTTTACAAGGGTTAGGCTATCAGTCCTGCCCTACTATTAGCTCCCGTTCTTTGAGCTGGCAAGCGCCTGAAGGTCAAATGGGACAATTCACTCCCTATGTTTTACCACTCCCAGTAAATCTCTGGGGGAGAGACATTTTACAGGCAATGGGAATGACCTTGACTAATGAATACTTGCCACAAGCTGTTCAAATGATGAAGAAAATGGGCTATAAAGAAGGAAGGGGATTAGGGAAAGGAGAGCAGGGTAGACTTGAACCTATCCCTCAAGAAGGTAATAATGGGAGACAAGGTTTGGGTTTTTCCTAGGGGCCGTTGAGGGCTCCATGTCCATACCATGGCTTACAGAGGAAGTTGTATGGGTTCCTCAATGGCCTCTCTCCTCTGAAAAATTAGAAGCAGCCACAAAACTGATCTCTGAACAGCTATGCTTGGGTCATTTAGAGCCCTCTACCTCAACCTGGAATACATCTATTTTTGTAATTAAGAAAAAATCTGGCTAATGGCGCTTATTACATGATCTTAGAGCAATTAATGCACAAATGCGCCTGTTTGGGTCAGTTCAGCAAGGGCTACCATTGCTTTCTGCCCTACCTAAAAATTGGGAAATTATAATTATAGATATTAAAGATTGTTTTTTCTCTATACTTTTATGCCCTCAAGATAGGCAAAGATTTGCATTTACCATCCCAGCCATTAATCATTTAGAGCCTGATCAAAGATACCAATGGAATCTTTGGGAAACTCAGGGAATGGCGAAAAGCTCCACCATGTGTCAACTATATGTGCAATTGGCACTTAAGTCAGTTAGAAATCATTTTCCATCATTACTTTTGATACTTTATATGGATGATATCTTGATTTGCCGTAAAAATTCACAGTTATTGCAAGATGCATACCCTATATTAATAAAAACGTTAGGGCAATGGGGATTGCAGGTGGCCACAGAAAAGGTGCAAGTTGCTTGAATGGGAACCTTCCTAGGGTCACTCATTTATCCTGACAAAATTGTTCCTCAAAAATTAGAGATTCGCAAAGATCAACTACATACCTTGAATGATTTCCAAAAATTGCTGGGAGATATTAATTGGCTGAGACCATTTTTGAAAATTCCATCAGCGGAATTAAAGCCCTTATTTGATATATTAGAGGGAGATACCCACATCTCCTCCCACAGAGCACTTACCCCAGCTGCATGTCAAGCTTTACAAAATGTAGGAAAGGCCTTACAAGATGCTCAATTACAACACATTGACAAGTCGAAGTCATTTGAATTGTGCGTATTAAAAACTGCACAGTTACCAACAGCAGTCTTGTGGCAAAATGGACCCTTATTGTGGGTCCACCCTAATGCTTCCCCTGCAAAAATCATTGAATGGTATCCTAATGAAGTTGCTCAACTTGCACTTCGGGGGATAAAAGCAGCTATTACTCATTTTGGGAAAGAACCTCATATTCTAATTGTGCCTTATACCTCTGCTCAAGTTCAAACCCTGGCAGCAACAACTAATGATTGGGCAGTCTTGGTTACCTCCTATTCAGGACAAATTGATAATCATTATACAAAACATCCAATCTTACAGTTTGCCTTAAGTCAAACCATAGTGTTTCCAGTAATGACAGCCAAACATCCGCTTGCGGATGGGGTGGTGGTATATACAGATGGATCCAAATCTGGCATAGGTGCATATGTAGTAAATGGCCAAGTAACATCCAAACAATATAATGAGACATCACCCCAGGTTGTAGAGTGTTTGGTGGTACTGGAGGTCCTTAAAACTTTCCAGGGACCGCTCAATATTGTATCTGATTCCTTATATGTGGTTAATGCAGTTAATATGCTTGAAGTTGCTGGTTTAATTAGACCCTCTAGCAAGCTTGTTAACATTTTTCAGCAAATTCAGTCTGCCCTGTTACATAGAAGACATCTTGTTTATATTACTCATGTCAGGGCTCATTCTGGCCTTCCTGGCCCCATGTCTCATGGAAATGACTTGGCAGACAAAGCCACTAGAATCGTGGCTGCTGCTCTGTCCTCGCAGGCAGAGGCTGCAAGGGAGTTTCATAAACGCTTCCACGTAACAGCTGAAACTTTACACCGCCATTTCACTTTAACCAGGAAAGAAGCTCGTGACATTGTCACCCAATGTCAAAATTGTTGTCAGTTTTTGCCTACTTCTCATGTAGGGGTAAACCCCCGAGGCATCAGGCCATTACAGGTCTGGCAAATGGATGTCACTCATATTTCCTCCTTTGGAAGAAATCAATATTTACATGTTTCCATTGACACCTGCTCTGGTGTTGTTTGCTACACCTTTAACAGGTGAGAAAGCCTCTCATGTTATACAGCACTGTTTAGAAGCTTGGAGTGCTTGGGGCAAGCCCACAATCCTTAAAACTGATAATGGGCCAGCATATACCTCTACTAAATTTCAGCAATTTTGTCATCAAATGGATGTCACTCACCTGACTGGCCTTCCTTATAATCCTCAAGGACAAGGCATTGTGGAACGTGCCCATCGTACACTCAAGTCTTATTTAATAAAACAAAAAGGGGGAGTTGATGAGACTCTGCCCTCAGTGCCAAGAGTAGCTGTCTCCATGGCATTCTTCACACTTAACGAGCAAGGTCGCTCTGCAGCTGATCGACATAGCTCAGACCCTGATAGACCAAAAGAAATGGTGAAATGGAAAGATGTCTTATCTGGTCTGTGGAAAGGCCCAGATCCTATTTTATTAAGATCCAGGGGAACTGTCTGTGTTTTTCCACAAAGTGAAGACAACCCATTTTGGCTGCCGGAATGACTCACCCACAAGATATTAATCAAGGATGGTGTGGAAGATGCTGACCTCCCGAGGACTGCTTCTGATTCTGACAATGCTGAACTTGTCTCAGGTTCCTAGTATAATGGGCGAACAGAGATGGGCCATTCTTTCGGCTTTCCCTAAACCAATGCCAGTTCGCCTTGATGCTATAGTTTTCCCAAAATTCTTTACTACTAATAAAAAACTGGATTTACCATATTTGCCATTTGACCCTTTACGGGTCCTGTTAGGAGAAAATCGCTCCCTCCAAGAACAGGATTCTTTATGTTTTCAATTATCGCAAAAGAGGGATTGTATTCAGCTCAGTATCTGTATGTTAGGATCATTTAAGGATAGTGAGACTGTAAATCTCACCCAAACCCGAGGAAAAGGAAATAATAGTATTATTCATGTTACATGGTTTTGGTGGCAATCGACAGTCTGGCTAAACGGGACTTTCCCATCTCCCAATTGGAATGAGACGGAGCATCCTCGTCAACCCAGGATTGCTCCCCGTTGTGGTGGAGAGGATGAAGGGGAGTTACCGCCATGGTCAGACTGTCAGTTGTCTGTAGCCAGATGGATTGATGAGCACAAATATTTTACCTTCTCCCCCAATATGTTGTTCGGGCCTGAAGAAGAGTTTGTAATGAGAACGGGCCTCTTCTTGCAGGACCGCAGAATGAGCCCTTACCACAAATGGCTACTTTGTGGGATTAATGGAAGCTGTACAGATATTAATCCCCTTGTTTTCTTAAAAGGAGGTGCCGTAGGAAAGGCCATTTACACTGGTCTCTCCAATTATACCCTGATTGGGGCATATGGACCAACAAAAAATATATATATAATTCATACTGAAGAGATCTCTGGTTTAAATAAGACACAAATTAATCAAACCAGCTATATATCAACTTCAGTATGTGTCTATCCTCCTTTCTTGTTTATTTTATCTAATGGTTCATTTGAAAACTGTGTAAATGATTCCTGTTGGATTTCTCAATGTTAGGATGCATCAAAGGACACCCGCACCATGGTGGCCCGGATCCCACGTTGGATCCCTGTTCCTGTGGAAACACCCTCCACCTTATCCCTGTTTTGACAAAAAGGAGACTTTGGCATTACTGCTGCCGTGATCTTAGCAATTTCAGCCAGTGCAGCTGCTGCTACAGCTGCAGGGTTCGCTATGGCTGGTACGGTCCAAACAGGCACAAAATTAAATCAGCTTTCAGTCGAATTGACTGATGCCATCAATGTCCAAACTCCTAGTGCCCAGTTGAAGGGAGGGCTGATGATTTTGAATCAGCGGCTTGATCTGGTTGAGGAACAGATAGGTGTCCTATACCAGTTGGCCCAGTTGGGTTGTGAAAGAAAAATGGGCGCTCTGTGTATTACCAGTGTTCAATATGAAAATTTTACTCATGCAGCTAATCTGTCTAGACAGTTTTCCTTGTATCTTGCAGGAAATTGGTCCGAAGGATTCAATGAGACTCTTGAGGCCCTGAGGGCGGCAGTTTTAAGGATTAACTCGACGCGAGTGGACCTGTCATTGACAGAAGGCCTCTCCTGGACTTCATCTGCATTTTCTTATTTTAAGGAATGGGTGGGGGTAGTTTTATTTGGTGCTGCCATCTGCTGTGGGCTTGTGTTCATGCTCTGGTTGGTTTGCAAGCTCAGAGCCCAACAAACACATGACAAGGTTGTCATTGCTCAAGCACTTGCGGCCATTGAACAAGGGGCCTCCCCCGAAATCTGGTTATCTATGCTCAAGAATTAGTTGGCATTTGAGTTCTCTGCTTTTGCACCCCACGGATTTATGGATCCATTGCACTGGGATGAGAGAGACTCAACAATCATTGATCAGCCCTTGCACATCGCTGAGGTTTCCTCATTGCACGTGGTAGGGTGATCATGATTTCCCTGCTAATTCATTTCTTTAAAACTTGGCTGGCCTCTTTTGTAGAGTTCGCCCTAGGTCATTTAGTAGTTACTGTCACATGGCACTGTGGTATCCAGGGACGGGCAACTTTCCTCATGCACAGATCAACCTAAGACATGGGGTCCGGTGGTGATAGGGTTACCCTATGATGGGAAAGGCTGTGACATTAGAGGAACGACCTAAAACAGGAGCCGTGGTGGATGGACATAATTGCACAGACCTAGTCCAGCCTCATTTTAATAAAACAAAAAAGGGGAGATGTGGAGAGCCGTGAGCAATCGCCATTACAAGATGGTGCCGGCTTCCGCTGTGCCTAACTGGTAAACAAGTAATGTGTGCAGGTGCAAGAGTGAATTCGTGCCAAGTCACTGCCCATCCCGGGGCGTAGCAATGAGGCGATGGGCAAGCAACAAATCAGGTGCTGACACACCACTCCAAGGTGTATATAAGCAGCACCATTTTCCGGGGTTCAGGGTCTTCCTCCTAATGAAGCAATAAGGCTTGCTACAGAAGAATCCAGTTGTCCGAGTGTGTTCTTGCTGGCAAGGCACAAGCTCGAGACAAGCAGCTTTTGGGATGGGAGGTGGGGGACCCTCTAGAAAGTACCAGAGACCCAGGAGGTAAGAGATTCTCAGAACTCAATGAGAGTGACCTTAGCCAAAATGCCCAACATGGGAGAGAAGGAAGATGCCACCTCCAGTAGATAGAATTTCCCCCCCAGGAGCCTCATGCTAGGAGAAAGAAGGCTAAATCCTGGTACCAACCAGAGGAGGCAGTCGTCTCCCAGAAGTTAACTTACACTTTCTGAGTAGTTGTCAGTACACCACCATACAGGAGAATCTGGAGCTAGGATGCTGATAGGTCAGTGAAGGGCAGGACCACACCTCAACTAAGACCACTTGATTTACCTCTTGTCTTCTCTTTGAACCCACGTCAGGACTCCAAAGATGAACTGGGGAAAAGATTGGACCTCTTTGTTCTTCCCAACATGGACACACAAAATTATCTTTTTCTCTGCTTTTCACTATTGCTTGTCTGGTGAAGTGGCCTTTTCAGGACGTGTGTTAGCTACTTGTCTCATTGCTGTGACTTTTGACCTGACCTCAAGTAACCTAATGAAGGAAGCACTGATTTGGGCTCACAGCTTGAGCATGAAGTCCACATGGTAGGGAAGGCTAGAGGGCAGGAGCATGAGGCATCTGCTCCAGCTGTGTAACCAGTTAGGAAGAAGAGCGCCATGGGTGCTGGGAAAGTGCCTGACTCTTCTCTTTCTTATGCAGTTCAGGATCCCAACCCATGGAATGCTTACAGATCACAGTTAACCTAATCCTTTGCAGGCAAGCCCAGAGGCTAACCTAATAGATAATCCTTCACAGGTATGCCTAAAAGGCTTGTTTCCTGGGTTACTGTTTATCTTGTCAAATCAACAACAGAAACCATCACAGGATGGGGGATTGAGCCTAGCTTGCTATGAAAACCAGGGCTCAGTGTTTGGCTCTCTAAAAACCCCAGTAAAAACCCCTCAATTCTCTCTCTCTTTTTTTTCCCCTCACATTTCCAATGACCTAAAGATCTCCCACTAAGCCCTACCTCCCAAAACAGCAGACCAAGCCTTTGATACACCTGGGCTTTGAAGGACACTTAGGATTCCATGGGCATGGGCTGCTACACCCATAGTCCCAGTGTCTTGGGATTTCTATTGCTGGGCTAAACCACAATGACCTATTTAAAGCAATTTGTTGAGAAAGAGCTTTATTTCATTTTATAGCTTTTTGTTCATCATCCAGGGAAGTCAGAGCAGAAACTTGGGGCAAGAACTTATGTAGAGGATATAGAAGAGTGTTGCTTACTGACTTACTCTTCAGAGCTTGCTCAGACTGCTTTCTTAGAGTTACCAAAACTACCAGTCTAGGGTTGGCACCACCCGTAGTAGGCTGGGTACTCCCATGTAAATCACTAATTAAGATGTCTGGGGGCTGGAGAGATGGCTCAGCGGTTAAGAGCACTGACTATTCTTCCAGAAGTCCTGGGTTCAATTCCCATCATCCACATGGTGGCTCACAACCATCTGTAATGGGGTCTGATGCCCTCTTCTGGTGTGTCTGAAAACAGCTACAGTGTATTCATATATATAAAATAAGTAAATAAAAAAAAAGAAAGAAAATGTCCAACAGACTTGCTCTCAGGCCAGTCTTATAGAAGCATTTCTTAATTCAGATCTGGCATTAACTAAAACCCAAGCAGTTGGGTACATCTGTGAGAGTTTTTATTTTTATTATTATTATTATTATTATTATTATTATTATTATTATTATTATTTAAATCATGTGAAGTGGGAAGATCCACCTTTAATCTTGGTCTCACCTTCTGGTGGCAGCCTATACAAAGACCATGGAAGAAGGAAGCTTTCTCTCTTTGCCTGCTTATTCTTGTTCTTTCTGGTAAATCCATTCCTTCACTGGCAGTAGAGCCTATTCTTCAGGATTTTGGACTACCCTGAAGATGATCTGAGACACCCAGCCTCATGGACTGAGCACATATAAATAAGATTCTTGTCTTGACCTTCCATTGGTAAGCAGCTATTGTTGGACTAGCTGCATCACCACCTATAAGAAATAATTCTATAAATCTCATATACATGTATATTTATTTATTATGACTGACATGATTTATATAAGGACAGAACCTACATAATGTATGATGTATATATATATACATATATTCATATACACATGTATGTGTGTATATGTATAGACACATGTGTGTCTATACATTATATTTAATATATATGTGAGAATGCACACATACACACATATATAATACATATACTTTATATAAGCTCTATTTCTCTAGAGAACCCTGACTAATAAAGATTTTGGTACCAGAAGTAGTTCTAGAGCAACCGAATAAGGATTAGTTTTTAAAGTATCTGGAATAGGCTTCTCAATTTGTCAATATCTACAGTTCCTGAAGCCTCTCCTGGAAGCTTGAGAATACTGAAAGTCCACAGCATGACTATTTCACAAATTTAAGGAGACAAATGCATTTGATTATCCTGATTCACAGATTGTGAAAGGCAAGGGTCTTGGTGAGTCTATTTATAAAACTTTTGACAAATTGTGAAAAAACAAAGAAAATGATTATGCTGGTACATTGCTCTTGGCATCTTGGGATTAATTGACAAAGGAAAAGAATGAGTTCCATGATTAAATTAATCAGCTTCTAGCATCTCAGAACACAGTGAAGACAACACTGAGCTACTGATAAAACTGACTGGCTCCAGATGCAGATAAGTGGCCTAAAGCTAGCTAGTTTGCTTGCTTTCTTCCTTTCTTCCTTCCTTCCTTCCTTCCTTCCTTCCTTCCTTCCTTCCTTCCTTCCTTTCTTTCTTTCTTTCTTTCTTTCTTTCTTTCTTTCTTTCTTTCTTCTTTTTCTTTCTAACGTAACATTTTTATTGATTCTCTGGGACTTTTACATCACACACCCCAATCACACTCACTTCCCAGTCTTTCCATGTCCAGCCCCTCCCTACCTTTGAGACCACTCCCCAAAAATAAAGGTTAAAAAAAAACAGATTAAAAAATAGTCCTATGCCTTTATACTCACTGGAGCACGATCAAACTTTCAATGGCCTGCCCCTAAATAGAACTGGGTCCTTCTCTTCCTGCACCCTTGCCAGAAGCCATCAATTGTAGAGACCTATACTTCAGCATCCCCATCATACTTATAAAAGGAGTTCTCTTCATCAGCTTCCTGTCTAGGCTGTTAATTTGGGGGTGGGGGTGGGGTTGTCACAAAAGCCATGCATGTTTCTCCCTCTCAACTGTGCATCTGCAGTCACTGATATCACATCAAAAAATAGCTTTCTTGTTCTTCACAGCAGGGGCACAGATCATGGGCCTCTACATAGTTTCTGGTGAGAGCACACACCACACAAAGGACTTTCAGCTGCAGAAGGACAAGGGACTCAGACAAGGCCCTCAGCAGAACGGGCCTAGACATCACTATGACCTCAGTTAACAGTGCAGGCCATCAGCATCAATATGTCCTCTCAGTAGTAGCAAGGCCCAGGAATATCAACATGGACACTGGCATGGTCTTCAGTGGTAGCATGAGCCATGTAAATCAACACAGACCCCGGCTGCACCAAGACCACAGACACAGGCATGGCCCTCGGCAGATGCAGCACAGACCATGGACATCTGCGTGACCTTCACTAGTAACATGGGCTGGGCCCTGGACATCAACATAGGCCTTGTCAGCAGCTTGGACTTAGACCTGGCCCTTGGAGGTAGCACTGACCTGGACATCTTCCTGGCCTCGGGTGGTAGTGCAGGATACCAGCATCAGGACAGTTCCAGATCCAGGTGCAGCACAGTCCACGGACATCAATGTGGCCTCAGGCTGCAGCTGAGACCACAGACTTCCGCACAGCATTCAGCGGTGACCATGGACAGTAACAGATGCAGATGTGGCCCTTTGCAGCAGCGGAGACCCAGGCACTACCTTGGCCTCAGGGGTCAGCGCAGGTCACTCACATCAATATAGCGCCTGTGGCAACAGGGCCCATAGACATCAATGCAGCCCATCTGGCAGCTTCCTCCTCCAGCTAAAGGTTTCTAAATGTGCACTGGAAGAGTCACCTCGCCAGCACCCACACAGCTCAGTTTTCAGAAAAATCAAACTGTAACCCTTATTAGGTTGGCTGGATTACAGGAAAAAATAATAATTCTTAGCTTTAGAAGGTGTCAGGGGTTAAAGGAAGGGCGTTAACTGGTAAAGAATGGGATCTTGTAACTTGAAATGGAGATGTATGGGAGGACCTGATTGAAGCTGAGAGCTTTGAACTCTCAGATTCTCAAAGGTTTATCTTACCTGCAGAAGTAGTCTCTCTACCCTCAACAGAAGGTTTACTCCCACCCCCAACCCCTTGAATACTGCTTTTCCTGCCTTTGACTGAAGAAATTAATCCTTTATCTGCTAAACCAGCAGTGACCTTCTCTGAAGGAGATGTAAGGCAAGACATACTGATGTCCCTCAGGGCCCACCAATAGTTGCCTCCAGACCTACAACTGCACTTAAGGCTAAGCAGGCTCCTAAAAGGGAGAGAAAAAGTCCATGAGGAAGTGCATCACCACAGTACTAAAGAGCTTAATGCGTTCTCTGATACATGCTAGCAGAAGTCTGGGGAATATGGGTGGGAACGGACTTTAGTAAGAGTCTGGGATAATGATGGAAGGAACATAACACTGGATCAGAATGAGGTTATTGATATGGGTGGAGATTCTAGGTTTAAAATGGAGGCTTACACTGTTTAAAAAAAAAAAAGAGGGGGAGGTGTCAAAAGTTTGAATAGTTGGCTGAAGCATTTGTCAAAAGATGGCTGAAAAGGACCAGGAGGTGCTTGATGTCCCTTGGCTGAGTGTTGATGAAGGGATCTTAAGGCTCAAGGGAATTGCAGTGCTAGAGTAGATGCACAGTGTAAAACATAGTCCTCCACTATGGCAGGCTGAGAAGACATGCCCTTCATTAATCATATGAGACAAAGTGGTGGGAAGGGCCCCAGAACATTTGAAGAGCTCCATTGTCACCCTTTCTTTGTGCCAGACTTTAGGGTTGGAGATACTGCTGCTCTGTTGGATGAATTAAACGCAAAGGGTTCATTGGGCCTGGAAGTAGCACTGGCCAAGGTAACAGCACTGACTGGCCAAAGGCAAGGTGAGCATACTTGCCATAATGGGAAGCACAGGCAAAGAGATCTCCATCATAGCCTAACTCATAATGGGCAGCACAGGCAAAGTGATGTTTATGGTGGCTTGACTTAAATGAACCTTTGGTACTGGCTAATCAGCCATGGTATTTTCAGATATGAAACAGATAAAGAGCATACTGCATTTTTGTTTGAACTATACAAGCAGGAAAAAAAAAACAGCATACAAAACCAAAAGCAAATGAAAGAAAGACTACATTGGATTGTGGCAGAAAGAAATCAACCTGTGGATCAGTTTCCAGACTTGAGTCAGTTTGCAGATTTGAATGAAGGGCCAGCCAGGTTCTCCTTAGGAAGGACCTTGATAAAGTACCTAAAAGTTGTACTGTTAGGCTTTCTCCTTCCATAGAAAAATACAGCCTTTTACAAGGATAGCTGTAAACTGGGGGGAAAAGAAACAATCAGACTTTCCAGGGTCTATTGGATACTGGTTCTGAATT
This sequence comes from Mus musculus, assembly GCF_000001635.26. Lineage (NCBI taxonomy): Eukaryota > Metazoa > Chordata > Mammalia > Rodentia > Muridae > Mus > Mus musculus. The sequence goes on from NC_000069.6 coordinate 87,613,749, forward strand.
GATTCTGATTCCAGGACATCCCAAGAAACAATGTGGTCCATCAGTTAAAGTTAGGGCTTATAGAGGCCAGGTGATTTATGGAGTTTTGGTTGAAATCTGACTCAAAGTAGGTTCCCTGGGTCCCTGAACTCATCCCATGGTTATTTCCTCAATCCTAGAATACATATTTGGACATACTTAGAAATTGGCAGAATTCTCACATTCTGACTTGTAGAGTGAGTTTTGGAAAGGCTATCTATGGTTGAAAAAGCTAAATGGAAGCCTTTAGAATTGTCTGTACCAGGGAAAATAGTGAATCCAAAGCAGTATTGCATTCCTTGAGAAACTGCAGAAAATGGTGCAACCATCAAGGACTTGAAAGATGCAGGGGTTGTGGCTTCCATCACATCTCCCACTAACTCTCCTATCTGATTAGTGCAGAAGACAGATGGATCATGGAGAATGACAGCTGACTATCAAAAACTCAAGTAGTGGCTCCTATGCTGTTCCAATGTAGTGTCCTTAATTGAGAAGATTAACGCATCTCCTGGACCATGGTCTAGTATGTTGTATGCAGATATTGATATAACAAATAGCTTTCTCTTTATAACCCTGGCTGTCCTGGAACTCACTCTGTAGACTAGACTGGCCTCGAACTCAGAAATCCACCTGCCTCTGCCTCCCAAGTGCCGGGATTAAAGGCGTGCACCACCACGCCTGGCTAAGCATGTGTTTGTACATACATTTGTGGTTTTTGTTCCTCGATTTCTTTATCATATGATGTAACATCAATGAAGAGAGTATCAGTGTTTATAATATTTAAGTTTGAGATACTAAAAGAGATAATGCCATCTATTCTAAAATTTGCAATGCGTTTGTGTATGGAGTATAGTTATATCATGTTAGGTATAATTATGGTTTAAATATATAATGCATTTGTAATTAATTGTATGTAGGATAGTTTTTATCATGTTAGATGTAATTATGACCTAGTTATTGTTTTCATTTAGAAATTAAGCCTGACTTAAGGAGATAAGATTGTGTGTCAAGTTGACAAGGAGTGAACTTGTGATGGCTATTCTTGGTTGTCGACTTGACTACACCTGGAATTAACTAAAACCCAGGTGGCCTGGTACATCTATGAAGGACCTTCCTCCTCTTCCTTTTTCTTTCTTTCTTTCTTTCTTTCTTTCTTTCTTTCTTTCTTTCTTTCTTTCTTTCTCTCTTTCTTTCTTCCTTCCTTCCTTCCTTCCTTCTTTCCTTCCTTCCTTCCTTTCCTCCTCCTCCTCCTCCTTCTTCTTTCTTCTTTCTTCTTTCTTCTCCTCCTCCTTCTCCTTTTTCTCCTTCTTCTTCTCTTCCTCCTCCTCTTCTTCTTCCTCCTCCTTTTCTTTCTTTGTTTTTGTTGTTTTGTGTTTTTGAGACAGGGTTTCTCTGTGTAGCTCTGATTGTCCTGGTACCTGTTTCACAGAGATCCACCTGCCTCTGCCTCCTGAGCACTAAGATTAAAGAAGCATCCTACCACGCCTGGCCTGAGATATATATATATTTTTTCTTAATAAAGTCATTTGAAGTAGGAAGACCCACTTTTAATCTGGATCTTTTGAAGTTGAAAGATCCACCTTTAATCTGGGTCATATCTTCTAGTAGCAGCCTATATAAAGGACATGGAAGAAGGAAGCTTTCTCTCTCTGCCTGCTTGATCTTACTCTTGCTGGTAAATCCATTTCTCCACTGGCATTAGAGCTTACTTCTTCAGGATTCTGGTATATAGTGAAGACCATCTGAGACATCCCGCCTTGTGGACTGAATGGCTACTGGATTCTTATTTTGGCCCTCCATTGGTAAGACAGCTACTGTTGGACCACAACCAGTAAACCAGTCTAATAAATCCCATATGTGACTGCTCAGAGATTGTGGGCAGCCTGAGATACTTAGTGAAAACACTATCTCAAAACAAAGATACAAGCATCTGGAGATAAGGCTTAGTAAAAACATGCATGGCAAGTACAAGTTCAACCCTACTGTGTGACAGACATTTCCTGAGAAGATGTAACCAAGTATCTACCCACTCCAGAAAGGGACTAAGAGCAGAACACAGTATAGAGACCACCACAGTCCAATTTGGGGAACCAATGAGTCTTATTAGGGCTGCTTACAGAAACGTGGGTAGGGTCTTTCTTATAGGAACAGAAATGACTTAAAGACAGTAGCATCCCCAAAGAGCATCCCACCAAAGCTGGAAACCTGGAGCACACTGCACACTCTACAGCAGCTCACCATACTGTAGTGTTCTCTCTAGGTAGGTAGCTCAGTTGTTCTGAGCCTCTTCCAGGCTGCTTAGCTGGTCTTAAAGTTGGATTGTCTGAGGATGATTCTAAATCGTTCTTATTGATTACATATGCTTGGGGAGGGAGGGGTCTAGTGAATCTAGTCAGTTTCAGGAACCTTCTGAAGCTGTTTTGAGTTTGTACTTCCTGTCTGAAGGAGCTTCTCCACGGGATAGCATGTTTTACCTCTCCTTCGAACATTTTGCCTAAAAAATATGTTTCGCTTCCCTTTTCATATCCTATGTCTTATAGGATTTCTCTCCAAGAGAGAAGGTTCTGAGTGGAAACTGCTACCCAGCAACCCCCTAGAACACACATAAAGAGGCTGAGTTTGGGTGGCTGTGAACTTGCTCTCACAATGCTGAGAAGGGTAAGAGGGTGGCACTTACTCACCAGCCATTCTTGGCCTACTCAGCAAGCTGGGGCTGTGGAGAGAGACCAGGCTCCAGAGAAGGGGTGAGGTTGTTTGGCATTTGAGGAAGAATGCCACCCACACTTGTCCTCTGGGCTCCACAAGCACACCTGTGGAAGAGCGCAGCAATTGTTAAGGTTCAGATGGCAAGCACTCAGAAATTTCAAGAAGTTGTTTCAAGAGTCACAGTGCTGCTCCCCACGGTTATAGAAACAATATCAACTCCAATAGCTCTAGTGGTAGAGGTCAGTAGTCCACCGTCCTCATCCATGCGGAGATGGGTTTTTGCTGGTGCCTCTGCCTTTAGGGGTTTGTACTCCTAGAAGTAACCCCAATAAATCCACTGGCTGTTGAGAACAGGCTTCAGTAAAACTGTTGGTGCACTATCTAATGTTAACAGATGTCTGGTCTCACCAGGAAGTCACATATTACACACACACACACACAAAATAACAAAGTGTATTCATCAACCTGTACTGGAAAAGTCTCCTTTTTACTTCAATCTTTACTTCTGACTTCCGACAGTTACTTGAAGAGATTTAGAAACCGTGATTTCACGAAGGGGGTGTGTGTCATCGAAATAACATTGCCCTGCAAAGGCTTTTGCATTGAAATTAAAAGGCAGAGCCATACAAGATACCCAAGCTAAATCGAGTACAGCCGCGAGGGGAGAGACGGTGGGTGCTCAGAGGGGCGAGGGCACAGCTAAGAGGGTTCCTGGTAACTTGGAAAGGAGCGCGACAAATGAGTGAAAACGGGCAGAGGAGGACGGGACCGCAGCGAGAGCGCAGACAGAGGCGCGGCCAGCGGACACTGCGGAAACAAAGGTCGAGTCTCTGGGACAGCAGCACCGGGAGCAGCTAGGCCGCAGCGCGCGGACCGGGGGCGCGCGGGGCTGTGAAAGGGCGGGCGGCGCCAAGGAGGAGCCAGCGGCCGGCCCGGGCGAGCGGAGTCCGCCGTGGCGGGGCTGTGGCGAGGCGGGGCGAGGCGGGGCGGTGGCGGGGCGGGGCGGAGCGGGGGTGGGGCGGAGCCGGCCGGCGGCAGCGGGCTTGGCCTTAGCGAGCGAGCGCGCGCGGGGGCGGGGCCGGAAGCGCAGCGGCCGCGACGCGGACGCCGGGAGCGGCCGAGCGGGGAGGCTGTGGCTGGCGGGCGGGTGGGCACGGAGGCCGAGGCCGCGGCCCGGGCTCTCCGCGCCGCTGTGGAGGGCGCCCTGGCCCTAACCGAGCCGCAACAATACTAGGAGCGGGTCGCCGGACACGATCGGCGGGCGAGGGGGAAGCGGGACTACCGCTCCAGAGCGCTGCGGCGAGAGAGACTTTCGGAGCCTGGACGTGCTGGAGCACACAGAGCTGACTGAGGAAATTGTCTGAGAAAAAGGCCGATCTGAGGCTGGGTTAGGTGGAGGAACCTGCAAGTCGAAAGGGAAAAGAAGGTTTAAGATTTCCTGGGGGTTTGGCCAATGCTACCGTTTTGAAGGTAGAAAGCATTGCGCTTCAGGTGTTTTGTGATTGTTGTGTGTGTGTCTGCACAATTGGTTCATTTCAGAATTCAAAAACCTTTACTGTAGAAGAAGATGGTTGTTTTGTTTTGATTTTTAAAAGAAATCCGCAAATTTTGCTTCCCAGGGCTGCACTGGACCGTGTTGTGTACATACTGCTGTGTGGTTTTATTTATTTTAACTGTGCAAATCGTCTGGAAGATTTTTCTCCCAAGTGCCATTTCGGATTTGTTCAGCCTTTTTGTTTTGTTTTGTTTTGTTTTTGTTTTTCCTTCCCTGGAATAATTCTGCTGTTGGCATTTTAAGCATTTGGAAACCAGAGATTTTTTTTTTCAACCTTTGGAGCTTAAGGCTTCCCTGTCAACAGAAGGACAGCTGGGGAAACTGGATTGAAAGGATGGCTTTTATCTGTCTGCAACTAAGACTGATATTTTGAAGTCAGATTCTTTCTGTGGTTCAGTTTTTAGCCCGTAGGGCTAACCTTGAAGAGATTTGTGGTTAACAGTTTGGTTTCTAAGAAGGTCATAGTTTTTCCTCTCTTTTTTTCTTTTCATTTTCTTTTTTAAGACGAGGGAGGGGAAGGTTAAGGGTGAAGGAAGGAGGAGACCATGTTAACCGATAGAAGCAGAATAGCACTGCAGTTACCAGGGTCCTGACAGCTGGAAGAAACAAGGATTCAGTCTTCAACTTGGGAGGCCTTCCTCTCACCTTCCTTCAAAATTGCAAGGGACTCAGGCCTGATCAAGACGCCCAAAGAAACTACAGGATTCCAGAACTGTGGAGACACGGAGAAACCATGAGCATACGGTTGCCCCATAGTATAGACAGGTATGTTTAAATAATTGAGGATTTTTTTTTTCCAACACTTATTAAAATGACTGGGGGGGAAGTGTTGTGTTTGCCTGGCTGGGCTGTGGGATAGATAGGCTGTGGTCTATGAGGACTGTCAGTGTGTCAGTATATATGTTTCTGTACCCTCGGTGTGTGTTCATGTTCAAAATGTACCCCATAGTTGTGTGTCCTTTCTAACCAGTAAGCAGTGAGGCTGAGAGGAGGGGGTGATGCTTGCTGTGGCTTTTACCTTACACCAGGTATAAGGCTCACTCTGAGTCCCCCAGCTTGCTAGCCTAGGGATCAGGTTGGACCAAACCTGCTCATGTGAACCCACAGGGCTGAGTGGGGACTAGCTTTAGCTATCTGGGGAGGGTCGGGGGACGGCTGACAGGGCTGGGAGCCTCCATGAGGCTGATAGTTATGGAATGGTGGGGCACAGTGGTAGGTAGGGTGGTTCCCATTTAAAATGAGGAAGATGCTGTTGCCTGAAATGTTGGGACAGTGTCACCAGTGTCACCAGTGGTTGATAGAGCTCGGAAATGTTTAGGCCACATTAGGATTTCTTCTTCCAGTTGAGAGTTTAAATTGAGACCTACCAACAGGCTGATTGATGCTCCAGGTTTAATCTTCCAAGCTGTTCTCAATAAGCTTGACTCTGCAAAACAGGCCTTCCCTTTGCTTGAAGCCGGAAGGAGTTGTTTTGGCTCCTAGGCCCTTGAAATCAGCTGGAAGCACATGATGCCCCTTCCCCCATGAGCTGGGTCTGGCTTTGCAGTACAACTTTGGTAGGTGTCTGCCTGGCCATCCCTTCCCCTTTCCCTCTTCAACCCTTCCTCCTTAAAAGTCCTCTATGGAGGTGTGTTTTGTGGATATTCTATACGTCCTAACTGGATAGATAGGTAGGTGGTTGGAAACTAACAGTCCAATGGAAACTAGTATTTGTGAGGTAGGAAGGAATATCTGGAAGTCTACCTATCTATCTATCTATCTATCTATCTATCTATCTATCTATCTATCTATCTATCTATCTATCTATCTGTAAGTCAGCAGTTGCTCTCTCTGGGTCAGTTAACCTTTGGCTATACATGCTAATAGTAATTTCCTTTTGACTGTGGAGTGCGGCCTAAAACATAATGTCTCCCAAATACCACCTCTGTGTTGTCTCAGGGTCCCAGTTAGATCTGTTTAGTAGTGGGGGTTGGGGGCGGGGAAGGAACTGCCTTGCAGTCGGGAAGAGCGGGCAACCACGGAGGCAATGTGGCTAGCTGGCATCTCCCTTCCCTTTTCCATTGTGGTCTTCTGAAATTTGGCCCTGGGAAAGGATAACTGAAGCTGTCAGAGTAAGAAGGTGAAGGGTTTGCATGTCTGCCCTTCTCTCCCTCTTCTTAGACCTGGGGGATTAGTATACTCAAATTAAGATTTGAGGTGATGAATAATTTCTGTTAGTTCAGGGGTGTGAGCAGATGGGAACCAGGAATTGAGGGGTGTGAGAAGGAGGCAGTGAGGGCTTCTGGGTTAATGTGAGATGTTCCTCTAGAAGCTTGCATGACTTCACAGATACAGACCTCAGGCTCCCAAGTGCTCTCCTTAGCACGCTGCTTCCTTGAACCTTATGATGTATCTGTGAGGTAGACAAGCCGGAAGTCACTGCTCACATTTTGCAGATGAGGCGACTGAGTGGATTCCCGGTTTGTTCAGTGCCATTTAGCGTTATCTGAGGAGTGTCAGGATCTAGTGTAAAATCTTAAGTTCCAGTTCTGAATCCCTGTTCTTCCTGTTGCCCATCCTGTCTGCAGAGGTTTATAGACTCACCATTTAGAATGGGTAAGGCACCATTTTGCTCTCTCTGGCAGTTGTCAAGTGTCCCCCTGTACTTTGTACCTATAATCTCTGGAGTTAAAGCAGTGTGTTATTCCATGGGAAGGCCTTGCTTGCTTTTACCGTGCCTGACTCTCTGCCACAGTCAGTCCTGAAACTGAAGTCCCCTTCTGGCTTTGTCTTGCTGGCCTCCCTGATCTTGCAGTAATAGAGTCAAAGTACACTGTTGAACTTGATGTCGCAGGCTCTGTACCTTGTGAATGTAAATAATTCACAATCTTTTTTTTTTTTTTTTTTTTTTTGTCACCCCAGCTGGCTTCCCAACTTGCTGTGTATCTGGGACTTTCAATCTTGCTTCCGCCTCCTGCATGATAATTTAGTCTGATGCCACACTGGAGTAACAGATTAGAAGGAAGTGTTTCGAATTATGGTGTCAGGAATTCTATTCTCTTTTAGCTTGCCAATATATTGTGTGAGATGGTGTCAGGGTTTTAGAAAATTATTCGTTTCTTCCTGAGAGCAGGCGATCTAATTGGAAAGTAGACACCGTGCGTGGCACATGCTTATGACTCCAGCACTTGGGAAGCTGAAGCAGGAAGGATTACAAGGCTGAAGCCTGTGCTACTTAGAGAGTTTGAGGCCAGCCTGAGTTTCACCCTGGCTCAACAATACAACACCCCAAAGGCCACAGAAGTACTAGTCCGCTCTGAATGCAGGGGCTGTGTTGTTTGGCTTGCTTTTGTCCTATCTGCTAAGTTCAGTGCTTGGTATGCAGTCAGTGATCCGTAAACACTCCAGACTTGTGTTGAGGTTAAGTGAACTTACCAAAAAGTGTGAATTCATCCACCGAAAGTTGTTTTAATGACTTGGTTATGTGGTTAATCTAGGGTAAACTTCAGCAAAAACTTCCTTGGCGTTACGTATTTTCTAGGAGATAAGAGGACAGGCTGGAGGATCATATAGCTAGAGACTGAGTGTGCCTTAAATAAAGCCTGGGCTACCTGTTTGGCAGCCTTTTACATCAGTTTTCTCCTGTTGAGTCATGGAAGTCATGTTGAGTCATACGGGAGTCATGGAGCGTTTTTTTTTGGATGATTTCTCTCTTTGTGATCATCGGTTGTAAGAGATGAGATGAGATGTGGCTACCCCTGTCCTCGAAGGGGTAAAAAATAATATCTTTTTTGCCCTTCATCTTAATTTCAATATTTTCTGAAAATGTGTTTGGTATTGTAAATAGAGATTATGCCCAATACCTCGGGGTAAATGTTCTTGGGGCTGGGCAGGGTAGGAGTTTGTATCTATAGAACAGCTTTTCTCTGCACAAAGGTAGTTCATGTGAAGACCAAACTAGAAAAAAACACAGTTATGCCAAGAATTCTTGGTCTTCTCCATTTATTTCCTCCTGTGTAGGACAGCAATTCCACACAAGTGTTAGCTCCAGTTCACACGATTCTGGGTTTGCTATTTGAAATTTGCTTACTATATCTCCTTCCAGGGCTGTTGAAAGGCGCAAACCAGATGAGAGAAGACATTCCAAATTGCTTTTTAAATTATGAAACTATCTAAATTCTATGTGGTAAATTCATGGCTTTGTCTTAGCTTTGTGTACTACTTCATGACTTAAATAATCTAAAACAACCTAAAGCTGGTATGGTGGAGCACACCTTTAATCTCAGCGCTTGGGAAGGAGAGGCAGATGGATCTCTAGAAGTTCAAAGCTAGGATGGTCTACAAATCAAGCCTGGGGCCAGCCAGGGCTACGTATTGAGACCTGTCTCAAAACAACAACAATAATAATGATTTTAAAAGTTAAGAAGTATCATAAAATTCTATTATTTTGAGAAATTAAGAATGAACAGGATTGTTGTTGTTGCAGAAATATACAAGGTGAGAAGAACAGAAGATAATACTGGGTTGGGTGTATAGCTTAGTTGGTAGTTAGTTAGTAGTTGTTGCTGGGCTGTGGGAAGAACTAGGTTCAGTCACCAGTCATTCCTATAATGTCAGCACTCCAGAAGTAGAGGCAGAGGATTGGAAATCTAAGGGCCTTGGCTTCATAGGGAGTCTAGGCCAGCCTGAGCTACAGACTCTGTCTCAAAAAGAAAAAAAAAACAATACTGATAGGTAGGTGTGGTGGCCCATCCTGTAATCCCAGCACTTGGGAAACTGAGGAAGATCGCTGTGTGTGTATGCACACGTGCATATGCTTGGTTCTGTGCACACATGTATGTGGAGTCCAGAGGTTGGTATGAGGTATCTCTTTCAATCACATTCCATCTTATTTTGTAAGACAAGGTCTCTCACTGAACCTGGAGCTTGCTGGCTGGCCAGTGAACTCTACAAATCCAAATTCAGGTCCTCAAGCTTTCAGGGCCAGCTCTTTACCTACTGACTGCTCCCCAGCCTCCTTCCCTGGAGTTCTGATGAGTGGAAGGAAGAGAGTTCTACTTTGGCTAATTAGATGTCATTCTCCGGGGTGCAGTTAGAATTTGTTGTGGGTTTGCCTCCCCCCCCCCACACACACACACCTGCCCCCCCTTTTTTTTTCAGGGCTGGAGGTAGAACCTAGGGCCTCTGACAATCTAGGCAAGTACACTAGACTCCCCAGGAAAGATTTGATCCATTCCTTGTAGAAGAAATGCGGACCCCCAAATGTCAGGGATCTCCTCCACTGAGAGTCCTGTCTCTAGTGAGCTCTGGGATCAGCAAGCTCCAGATATTTAACTTAGTTTCTATTTACATTAGAAGAGTGGCTCCAGCACAGCCATAAAGACCTAGAGCAGCAAAGAGTAAGGACCTAGAATGCTAAGTCTCCCCCACAGCACAGCCTTGTCTTTACCTAGAGTGTGCGATGGAGACAGCGGTAGGCTTGCAGATGAAACATTTGGCCATGAGTTAGTATTATGAGCCAGGAGCAGGCTAAGCTTAATTTTCATACTCAGAAATGTTCTGATAGAGCAATCTAATACTTTTTCCCCTCTTCAAAGTACTATCAGGCGGAGAAACTGCCCTCCAGTTTAGGAGCATAAACAAAAAATAAAATAATTGCACTAATCAGAAACCAAAAGCAAATAGTAGGAACTGTATAGGTAATCCCTAAATGAACACACAGATAAGGGCGCTCTGGAAGTCAGCAGCTTCTTCGGAGCAGGGCTTGGAAACTGCGGTCTGGATAATGTCCCTGGCTGCTTTAAAGATCTAAGACGTGTGTGTGTGTGTGTGTGTGAGCACTTGTGTGTGTGTGTGCACTTGTGTGGGTGTGTGTGTGTTTAAAGGGGTTGTTAACCCCCAAAATCTGTAAGAAAACATGAGTTATTTTCATTTATACTAGCTGACTACTTCACATTATCTTGATGGCATTACTATAAAAATATTTTTACTGGGTTATTATTTTAAAAAATTTATCATGTAGCTTAGAAATTTACCCCTGGGTGCTATGTTGGTTGGTTGGTTTTTGTTTTTCTTTATTCAGTGGATATTTGTTTATTTCAATTTTTAATTTTAAAAAATTTCAAGCAATATATTTTGCTCACTTCTCCTAAATTTTTAAAGTTTATTTATTTTTATATTATGTACATAGGTGTTGTATCTGTATGTATGTGTGTATCATCTGTGTGCAGTGCTGTTGGAGGCCAGAAGAGGGTGTTGGATCCTCTGGAACTGGAGTGACAGATGGTTGTGAGCCACCATGTGGATGCAGGGAATGGAACCCTGCTCCTCTGCAAACCAAGTGCTTCTAACCATTGAGCCATCTCTCCAACCCCCTACCCCCTTCTTTTTTTTTTTTTTTTTATTACTGCATTGGGGAAAGACCCCAGCTTGGACCTGTAAATGTCTTCCTGGACACTCCCTTGCCCCACTGGTCAAACAGGATGAAAGAAGTTGGTGATTCTAGTCTTAAAAAAAAAATAAAACAAAAGATTGTCAGTCACATTGGTGTTTGTAGGAAAAATTTAAGATTCTTGAGTTAACAAATATGGGTGCTGGGGCCAGCTTTACTTCCAGCTACATGGAAAAATGCTTGCCTGCTCTGGCTCTTCATTTTCTTAACTAGAAAAAATGAGTCTATTGAGCTAGCTAGTCTCAAAGATTTGAGCCTTAAAAGATATTATGTCCCTAGAGTATCTGGAAACAATGTCATGTTTCCAGTGAACCAGGACTTTTTCTTCAGGAATAATTCTTATGTCTCCCTGACACTCTTCTGACTTGTGTGGGCACTGGACATGCATATGGTACACAGACATACTTGCAAGTAAAAAAAAAAAATATATATATATGTGTATGTATATATATATGTATATATAAACAAATAAATCTAAAGACAAAATTGTAAGCAGGCAGGAGCAAGCAGTGTTTTAGGTGGAAGGGAGAGGAAGCCATTTGGGGCAAAGGGAAGATGAGCAGAGCTTCTGGAATGGGCGTGGACTGGAAATGGTGCTTGCAGGCCTCTAGAGCAGAGAAAGGTAAGTTGATAGTGTGTACGAGGTGGAGATTCGTTCAGACTTTATGGGGGAGTCCACTGAGATTTATTATAGAGCGACTTTTAAAACAATATGTGAAGTCAGTGTGATGTTTCAGTGGGCTAAGGCTGGTTTGCCACCAAGCCTGACAACCTGAGTTCAGCCTCTGCAACCCACATGGGGAAAGGAGCCAAGTCCTGGTCTCTGGTCCCCACATGTGTGCTGTGTCAGTCATGTGTGTGCATATACACAATTAAATGTAATACAAGACCTAAAATAAACGGTGGGTAAAGAGCAAATCCTTGTGTTGATGTGTAAATTAGAAGAGAGTTTACATGTGGGAAGGCTGGCTAGCTGGAAGTTTTTGTAGCAATCTTTGCCAGAGATGTGTCAGAATGGTTGGTGACAGTGACAATGGAGAAGATGCTGGGTGCAGGCGGCATTATGGAAGGACAGTCAATGCTAGAGCTGAATTTAATGTGATTCCTGACTGTGAGACTAGTTGACTGGGAAAGGGACAGTGCTATTGATAGAATAGAAGCTTCATTAACAGTCACTTGTCTCACACTGGTACCCAGCAGTTCACTGAGTACAGACTTTGAACAAATGATAAATTTGTTTTTAGATAATTGCTAAGACTCTTGGGTTGGGCTACTTCTAACAAATAGTCTTTGAGTCCTTCAGTGCAGTCTTTTTAGAGAGATGAGGAAAGGATAGTTTGTTTTGGAGGTAATCTCTTAGAAAATTGGGTCATGCTTTGAGAAGATTAGTGTGTATTTGATGGATCCTGATTAATCATTCATACTCTATTCCTAAATATCATTTATATTTGAGGGATGTAGAAATCATGCTGATAGATGGATATAGAAGATAGAGGACTTTAAGGTAAAGGTTGTTGTGTGAGCCCTACTTGGCCACTAACTAGCTATATTCAGGATGAGTTTTGTAAAAGCATTTTGTGAATTTTATAGCATAGTAGTTAAGTGTTGTCAAAGAAATTGATTTGACAAGGACTCAGATTGGCCTAAATTTAACCTCACTTGCCACTGTAAGACCCATGCTTGGGTTATCCATTAGTCCTCTGTCGACTCTATTGAGAACTGACTATAATGGCTCTGAGATCATAGTGTACAAAGCCAGGAGTGGTTGAAACTCTGGTAGCTAGCTAGCATGGTGGTGTACACCCCTAAACCCAGAACTTGGTAGGCAGAAGTAAGTGGGTCTTTGAGAGTTTGATGCCAGGCTTGTCAATAGAGTGAGTCCCATGTCCCAAGACAAGGAAGGAAAGAAAGAAGGAAGATAGATTACTTAGGTGTCTTTAGATCTCAGTCCAATGCACATTCTGTTTTTCTTGAAACCTACTGCATTTTTCTAGGCCTAGCTGACTAGCTTGGAATTTTTGGCTTCCTTCTTCCTCTCAGCCTATAGCTTACTAATTATGGTATTATTGCCATTTCCTACCATAATAAGGTAGACTACCTGTTTTCTCAGCCCATAACATTCATTTTTACCCCTTTGTATAAAATGTTCTATCTCCTCTAACCTCATTAGTCTTTTATTTCCTTACTGATTAATGCCATCAAATTCTACCATACATCTGTATTATTCCTTCTTCACATAGCAGTTTAATTCTATTATTCTTTGTTTGTGCAAAAGAATTTATATAAAAGCTTATTTTAAAATAAACTTTAAAAAACTTGCAAATAAATAAAAATATTACACACCAAAGTTAACCAGACTCAGAATTTACAGCTTAACCTATATATAGTTAGAATTAGCATTCAAAACAGAAATTGTGAAGCGCCTTACTGAATTTATTAAATTCTTGCTAAATGTATGCACTTATCCACTATCAAAACCAAGAAAAAAATCCTCAACAGAGTTAGAACTAGAAGAGCAATTAGCTGTATGTCTTCTTTCACAAGTATGTCCTTACCCTTTCTGTTTAGCTTTTCAAGTTCTCTTTTCTTCATGTCACACTGCACCCACAAGCACATTTGCTCACATATATGTTATTGTCTAGATCCCACATATAAGAGAGAACATGTGATTTCTTTCTTTTTGAGATTATGTGACCTCATTTAATATTATACATCCCAAGTTCACCCATTGTCCTGTAATTTTTTAACTTCATTTCCTGACAGCTGAGTAGTCAGGAATATATATATATATATATATATGTATATTTGTGTGCGCGCACACAAACACACACACACCAGATTTTCATTATTCATTTATCTGCCAATGAACATCTAGATTGATTCTAAATCTTTGCTATAATGAATAAAGCAGCAGTAAAATATAATCAGAATTTATATAAAAGTTTACACATAGCCTGTAGCACATAGAAGACTGTGACTTAAAAAGCCAATAAGAGGTGCTGTCCTACTCTTGTTTTATATTGGTTATCACATCTGGCCCTGGCAGTCAAGGCTCAAAACAGTGTGTCTTTTCTGCCTTTCTGGGTGGTCTTCTAGTTCCCAGTTCTTGTTATATTAGATATTTTTTTTAATATAACAAATACTGTTTCTAGACTTGAACTGTAGCTCACTTTTGACATTGCTGATTTCCTACAAGGATTTCAAGAAAATGCTGCCAGACAGGCTGAAGAGATGGCTCAGCAGTCAAGAGCATTGAGTGCTCTCTTCCAGAGGACCTAGGTTCAATTCCCAGCAACTAACAACTGCCTGCAGCTCCAATTCCAAAGGATCTAATGCCTTCTCCTGGCCTCTGTTGGTGCCAGTCATGTGTATGGTACACAGATACACATGCAGGCAAAACACTGGGTACTTAGTAGTTCTTGTAGGGACAGGCGAGCCTTGTTGGAGGTGTTGCCTTATTCAAGTTTTAGGGGTCTCCCGCTTGGCAGCTTAGTTTCTAGGCTGCCTTTCCCCACAAGGGTCTGCAGGCAGGATCTACCCTGCTATTGTCCTGCCTACCCAAGGCTGGCTCCATTCATTCCATAGAGCAGGACCTTAGAAGCTTCTCTCCAAGAGACTGCGGCTGCAGAAAAAGGTCGCTGTTGTTCTGGGAGTGGTAACTGAAGAGAGTGTAGTGAATAGCTCTGTGAATGGGACCTTGTATGAAGCAAGAACTTCAGACCCTCTTTTCAGAGCCCCCTAGACAAAGGAAAACACCACTTAGGTTTCAGTGTCCTCTCTAGAACAGGGTTTCAGTATTGGGAGAATTCATTCATGTTGCCCCTCAGATAGGGTGATGTAACAAATCTTCACATGGCATGCAAATGCACGGATTCCATATGAATAAGATGCCTACTGTGGTGTCAAAGAACTGATGATTTTGTTGAGAGGAGACAGTTGTGAGATAGTACTGAAACTTACTCCTCTGATCGCCATTTGGAATATGTGGCAAGGACACCTTTAGGGTTACAGACGTCCTGGAGGAAGAGACCTTCAGATTGAGACACAAAATGATAGCCAGGAAGGAGAAAGGAAAAGAAAACCCAGGCAAAAAACATCTTCCCCTGGAAGAGCTCTTCATTAATTTAGTAGGATTAAATCAAAGAGTAAACTTGTCCCCAAACTGATCTAAAGTTCTGGATCTTGAATAAGAAGGATCCGTGGAATGTCGTTGATTTCTCTTAAAATGTTGGTACGAGTTCTCAGAATGTTAAGATCCCACATGAACATGCTGCCTGGAGTAGCCCACAACACAACCAGTCCTCTCCACTCAAGGCTTGAGTTTCTGTTCTACGTCCTTGGTCACTTCTCTTGAAGTGGGGCCCACAGACCACACAAGGTTGCCAGAGGGCCCGACCTTTAGTCTCAAATCTTGTCATGGGAAAACTCCATTACAGTGGGTTCTAGCCGTGGCTGAGTCTGAGGTGTGGATCTAGATATGGGTATGGCAGATATGCAAGGCCTGGCAATTCCTGGGTCAGAGGTTTTTCTAACACTTCATTTAGACCTTACAGCAATTTAATTAAGAAATCAGAAGCCAGAAATCCTAGCCTTTTTTGTTTTTGTCTTAGTAGCCATCTATTTTTTTTGTAGCCATCTCATTTAATAAGCTAATAATTATCCTACTAGCTAGCAGTGGCCCTTCCTATAAATTATGAGAGCCAATTTTTCTTGTATCTAGTTTATGGACAATCTGTAGCTGTCTTTGATATCAGGAATATCTCCGATTTTATGGCTCGTCCTTGAAGTTGGAGGTGTATTAATCTTTCTGTTGCTGCAGCAGATCTCTTCCCTATAAATTTATGGCTATGTCAGCCATATATGACTTTAATTTTTCTATTTGATCTTCAGATCCTATATATTTAAGCTATCTTACATTTTGTTTTATCTGGGGTAAAGTTCTAACCCCGTGAACTTGAAGAGGTCAGCCTGGAGGCCACGGTTTTGGTGAGACTGTGGTAGCATCTGCTCCTATGTCTACCTTTTTTTTTTAAGTTTAATATTATCCATAAACACCTTAATTATGGCTTCTGATTATCTATAAAAGTTCACCAGAATGTCTATATTTTGACAATCTTTAGGATTTTTGTTGTATTTATTGGAGCGGCTCTATCTCTGTTAAATGTTTAGTTAAGTTTTGAACAATGTTGCTTGTCCTATCAGACTTTAATTTTCTCCTTGCTCTCTAGAACAGTTTTTTTCCTCAGCTGACAGGAAATAAACAGCTCCTGATGTTTCTGTTGGACCTTGAGTAAGGGCCCTTGGGCAGCATTCTGACAGTAATTGCCTCAAATATCTCTGGGTGATCTACATTCACAGAGCCCTGTGTCTGCTCTCTTGATATATTTTACATATCCCAGGAAACTTTTCCCCTAGATTATTATTATAGAAAATATTACCCTTAGAAACTGTTTGCTTACAGTTTTTTTTTAAAGATTTTATATGTAAGTACATTGTAGTTGTCTTTAGACACATCAGAAGAGGGTGTTAGATCTCACTATGGATGGTTGTGGGCCACCATGTGGTTGCTGGGATTTGAACTCAGGACCTTCAGAAGAGCAGTCAGTGCTCCTACCCACTGAGCCATCTCACCAGCCCCCTTGCTTATAGTTTTTTAGGAAACTTCTTGGTCTTTCACAGCCAAAGCATTGGACATTCTGAGCTCTCGACCCTTTTGCAATTGCCTTTCCAGTTGTAACTGAAAATCATAAGCATTTGATTCAATATCTGTGGTAGTTTTAATCCATTCATGAGTAAGTATGGATCTGGCCTTTAAAGATCTAATAGCCTTTTTATATTTAGTGTTAGCATTTTCAAAGTCTAAAGATTCAGTTAAATTTTCTCTAGCATCTGAATCTGATATTGTTCTATTTTCCCCTGAATTAATTTGAGAAAATTCTCTCTTTATTTTGATTTTTAAAATCCTCTAATCTCTGTTCTATTGCCTGTAGCTCTGTGTTCCGTCTTTCAGTCCACTGCTTATCTTAGTCTGCTTTATTGTCATCTTTCTAAAAGAGGACATATAAAATGGCAATCATTACTAAATATATAATTATTTCTATGCTGGTAATTGTAATAAAACCAAGTGGGGTCCAAATGCTTTCTTCTACAGTGTTTTCCAGTTTTTAATATGGAAAATATTTTCTTTTTAAATCTCTAACTCTCTCCTTTCTATGGAGACTTGTGGTTTTTTCTCCTTTCTTTGGAGACTTTATTTAATATTTCTCCCTATGACTTTCTATATTCAGTTTCCTTTCTTCTGAGTTTAAGCATAATTTTAAATAGATTTTACCTGATCAGAAGTTTGGCCGCACTTGATCTCTTCTGTGTGTTGTATGCTTCCCTCTGCAGTTCAGCTCAGACCTTTCTCACTGTGATTGGCCCAGGCCCTGTTTTTTCCTTCACAGGAAAAGACATTTCTGCCTTCCACCTGACTTTGGCCTTACACTGGCATGCATTCTGATGGTTTGCCTGGGCCCATATGCCAACCTGGGCTGGGCGGCTGCTTGCTTGAGGTCATTAGCGGCTTCTGCCATCCCCGTCTGCCCGGCCCCTGGGTCCGCATTTCCACTTACTGTATTTCATCCACACGCACCGGTTGGCAGCTCTGAGAAGTTTCTGGGCCTGCAGCAGCAAGCTGGCGTACATTCCACACACTACCCTCTGCTCACAGCCCTCAGCTTAAGTGCCAGGCAGCCAGCCATGCTGCACCGAGGAGGGGTCTGTTAAAGGAGCTGCAAGCACTGGGCCTGCCTGAGAAACTACAGTTGCTAAGAAAACATTTTTCCTCAACCTTCTACCTGGAACTTTTCAGGCTCTAAGACTAGTTCTTTTTAAGTTTGGATTTCTGTGTAAGTTCTACACCCTCTTTGCTCCCAAATAATTGCTAGGCATAGCCCATTTTAGCTCCCACATAATTGACACAGAGACCTTATTCTTATTAAAAGGCTACAGGCACCAAGCTGGGCAGGTTCTGAGCTAGTCTAACCCAACTAGGCTTGGTCTTGTCCTGGATCGCTCTGATCCACGTGTCCTCATGGCTGCTCTCTCTTCTCTCTCCTCTCTCTCCTCTCTCCCTCTCTATCCCCATGGGACCCTCACTGGGCTCCAGTGTCCCACCCCCTCTGTCCTCTCCTGCCCAGCCATAAGCTGAGGAGCTCTTTATTAAGCAATTAGAGACGACAGAAAACAGTTTTTACACAGTATGGAAACCTGAGAAACTTGACCATGCCAGCCTCCAGACTGCAAACAGACATCTGGGCGTAGACATCAGCATCTGAATACACAGTGCACAAGACCAACCCCCAACAGTTAGGGCATGTTCTGGGTGCTGGGGGTACGTTACACTGGACATTCTGTTGGAAGCGGGTGTCATCAAGCAAGTAAAAAATTACCAGCTAAAATGCAAAGACCTGGGTTCATAACTGTTTCCGGAAAGGCAGGAAAGATGTGATGGAATAAAAGAAACATAAGAGACAAGTAGGGAAGGACAGTAACCACCAAGGAGAAAATACTTCAAAGATGGAGACTCTAAGGCCAAATGCTGGTGTAGTGCTCTCAGTGTTCCTCGTGCTGCTGGCTAATCTTGGGCACTGCAGATTCCCAGCTCCTGTTTATTTTATGTTTCACATTTATTTATTTTTCTTGTGTATAAGGAAGAAAGGTGCATGTGCCATGGAACAAGACTGGAGGTCAGAGAACCACTAGTGGTAGTCCATTTTCTCTACTACCATATCAGTTCTGGGGTTTAAGCTCATATCATCAGGCTTGTCAGAAAGTACGTTTGTGTGCTGAGCCATTTCACTGCCCCGTCAGCCCTGCTTTATAGATAGACAAGGAGGCTTAGAACGCTTTAACAACTTGCCTAATGTCGTTGAGCTAAAAAGTGATGGAATTGGGGATTATTTTTTCTTTTTAATTCAGTGCTTAGCAAGCCCTGTGAGAACTAGTATTGCTTTCCTACACTCTTAGCAAGGCTTAGGTAGCAAGCAATTGTAAATCTTGTGAGGGAACAAGGCTTCTGCTTTGTTGGACAGTGGTAAAGATGGCCTCTTGGAATCAAGTCTCCTGAGTTGCTCCATATCTTCCAGCTAAAATCTATAAGCTGAGGTTTGTAGTTGCCACCCCGGAAGAGGGGGATCCTGCAGTTGTCTTCAAGTAGGTGTATGATGGGGAATGAGTAGTACTCTGGGGCCTAGGAAATGTCAGAGAGGTTGAAAACAATCTCAGAAATGGCCTGGCTCTCTACCACCGAACAGTGTCTTTATCTGCTCAAGGCTTATCTCCATAAGTAGTACACTTTAGTAGCTAAGACTGTGTAGTAAGTAAATGATTAGTAAAATATTACTGAAAAATATCTTTTTCTTGTTCTTTGGCAATTTCAGAAGTATATAGAATGCATCTTGATTGTACCCACCCCCTACGGTCCCCTTCCCATTCCCTCTGGACACCTCTTCCAAAGTGCCCCCTCCCAGCTTATTTTTTATAACCACTGTGTCCGGTTAATACTGCAGGTGACATGTTGACTCATCTTATGCAATGCAGGTAACCATAGCTGCAGGAGGTTTATGAGTGCAGCAGCCATGCTATATCCAGAAGACAACATTACATTCTTTGTGGCACATCTTTTGCAGTATTTCCTGAGCTTTCGGGTGGCGAGGGATGATACCCATGTTCAGTCATTTATTCTCAGCAGTTCGGCCAGTCTTGAGTCTCTGCATTAACTGTTGCCAGCTGCTAAAAGAAACTTCTGACCAAGGTTGGAAGCAGCACTGTCTAAAACATAAGTATTTAGAAGGCAGTTTGTAACATGTCCATTTATAAAAACAGCTCTCTTGGATTCCACCCTAGGGTCTATGACTTCCCAAGCCATGGACTTTTGACCAGGTTTATGTACCAGACATGAATTTCCTCCTGTGGAGTAAGCCTCAGACCCATTCAGAACACAGTTGGTTATCCTCAGAACCTTCCTGTCAGTATTGCACTAGTGAGTACGACTTGCTTGGCAAGTTGGTGTTGTAGAATTCAAGATCCACTTCTTGGTAATATCACTGATGGCATTTCTCCTTGAAACAGCCTGACTAGACCCTTCCAGCACTGTGAAAGCTAGTAAGCAGGGGGAAGGTTTTCAGATCAATTCTAGGTTGATTTCTCCATGTCTTCAACTGTAATATCTTACCACACAGCTATAGTGGTCAACCAAGAACAGTGATGGTAGGCTGCAAGGTGGGAAGGGGTGTTGTAGGGATGTATCCCATAACTGGCACTGAGATTTTCATTCTATAACCCATGTCTTTTTAGGAGAAATCTTATCCACATGTACAGCTTTTTATCCTTTAGTTATACTTTTTAATTAGCTTATAAAGTAGTGGATTTCTGTGAGGTTTTTAGACATACCTAGTTTTGATTAACCCACCATCTGTTCTCTCCCTCCTATCTCCTCCTTAAGCCTTTCCCCTCCAATATTTCCCCTCCTTCTAATTCCATATCACAGGTTCTTCTGTCCCCTCACTCCTTGAGGCTTCCCCTATACCTTCTTCCCTCCTGACCTCTACTGATACTCCAAATTGAACATACAAATCTAAAAATTTGAAACTAGGATCCACATATGAAAAAACACATGGCAGTTGCCTTGCTGGACCTGAGTCATCTGACTTAATATAATGTTTCCAGTTCCATCCACTTTCCTGTAAAAAATTCATAATTTCATTTTTTCTTTGCATCTGAATAAAATTCTATTTTATATACGTACCATATTTCATTATCCATCACTAGTTGATGGACCTCTAGTCTGACTCCATTCTAGCTGTTGTGATTAGAGCAGTAATGCACATGATTGTGCATCTCTCTGTAAGAGGTTGTGGGGTCCTTTGGGTGTACCCTCAGGAATGATAGAGCTAGGTTGTTGGTAATTCTGTTTTTAGCTTTTTAGAGATATCTCCACACTGACTTCCATGGTGGCAGTCATGTCTGGTTTTGCATCAACTTGACGCAAGCTAGAGTCATAAGAGAGGAAGGAGCTGCAGTTGAAATGTCTCTGAGATCCAGCTAGAAGGCATTTTCTCAGTTCGTGATCAGTGGGGAAAGGGCCAGCCCATTGTGGGTGATGCCATCCCTGGCTGGTGGTCCAGAACCTACTGTGGATATTTCATATGGGTAGAATCATATTTCCTTTATTGGTATGTTTATTCAGATCCTTTGTTTATTGTCTATTTGGATTATTTATCTTTTTTATTATTAAGGAGTTGAAACAGTTTTAAGGCTGGAGATATAGTGCTGTCTGTGGTAGAGTGTTTGCTTAGCATATATGCGGCCCTATGGTCAGTTGTCAGTACCTCTTGTATTCGTGTGTGTGTGTGTGTGTGTGTGTGTGTGTGTGTGTGTAGAAACCTCAACCAATGATACAGTTTTAGGCTGAGTCCTCTAACTTTTATTGGCCTTTGTTTCATTGCCTTTCTAGAACGATATTTATTTATTTGTGTGTCTGTGGATGGGAGAGCAGGTGTAGTCAGAAGACAGTCTGTTCTCTCTACCATGTGGGTCCCAAGAGTCAGACTCAGGCCATCAGCTTAGGGCCTTATCTCCTGAACCGTTTGCCCTTACTGAGCTTAAAAGTGTAAAAGCTGGGTTTGATCACAGAATAGGTTTTACTGTTGCTGTTGTTTCTTTTGCTTTGAGACTTGGTTTCATCTCCCCCGATATCTGAAGGTGGCCTTGAACCCCTGATTCTCCTCTTTCCACCCTCCTAGTATTTCTATTATGGCATGCACCACCATACCCAGCTTCAGCTCTAGTAGTATTCAGTCTGGTACATTGTTCGGGGTTTGTACTCAGCATCTTGTTACAGTACTATTAGGAGTATGAATTTTGTGTCAAATAGACCTATATTTCTCCTTATTTAATCCTTTAAAGCCTGTTTTTTTTCTGTTTAGAAAATGAGAAGATTAAGTGATACACCACTTAGTAAAATACCTGACATTAAGAGTCCAGTAGTATCTGTTTTTATTATACAGTCCGTTTTTATTATACAGTCCTTACCTCATCTGAAAGTCTGCAGCTGGAATCTGCTCCCGGGAGGGGGAGCTTTGGATGCTCACCTTATCCTTTGCTGCATATCCAGCTGCCCCAACAGGAACTTTGTGTGGTATTACTCATTTGCTTTGCTTGCTTTTCTCAGGGTTGATTAGACTGAGCTGAGCAGTTGCTCTCAGTTGGAGTCTGCTACAGCTGACCATGCAGGGATAGAGCAGGGCTTCAAATACGACTCTGGCACCTGTGCTGACAGGACTCCAACAGCCAGGCCTCGAAACAGCTAGAGCTCCTTAGGCATCTCTTTTCTCCGTCTGCACACACTCTGTAGAATCTCTCCATTTCCCTTCTTGGTGCTAGGCTCCATTCATTGTGACTTGAGGTTTTTCTGAGCAAGCACTCCCAGAACATTTGCAGAGCCTCAGGCGTCTGCTAGTT
Organism: Mus musculus; assembly: GCF_000001635.26. NCBI lineage: Eukaryota > Metazoa > Chordata > Mammalia > Rodentia > Muridae > Mus > Mus musculus. The sequence continues at coordinate 87,635,963 of NC_000069.6, forward strand.
GGAGTTACAAAGGCCTGCTCAGAATTAGGGAGGAAATGGAATATAAGCTGCTGTTAGATAGGTAAGTATGGAAGTAGGTAAGGAAAGGAAAAGAAAAGAAAAGAAAAGAAAAGAAAAGAAAAGAAAAGAAAAGAAAAGAAAAGAAAAGAAAAGAAAAGTTCGTTGACAGTGGGACTATCTAAGTGACATATTTTAATCACTTCTCCCCTCTTACCGTATCTGACCCCCTTTCTACTTCCTCTAAACCCCTCCTACTTTCATGTCTTTGTTGTTGTTGTTTTGGTTTATTGTGACTCTGTGCATTTAATTAGGGTTATTTTGCACAGGCTTTGGAGGGGGAACATGGGCAACTACCACTGGCTACCCCACTGAAGAAAATGACTTGTCTCCCCCACCAGCAACTGTTACCGGCTCCAGGAGGGATTAGGCTTTCTGATCCCCTCCTTCATCCATAATGGAATTCTGATGGGCTTAATCTTGTGTGGGTCCAGTGCAGGCAGCTGGCTGCCACGTTCCGTGAGTTCACGAGTGCAAAGGCCACGCTGTGTCCAGAAGTGTTTTACAGAGCTGCTTTCTATCATCCTGCTCTGATGGCCTTCCCTCCCTCTCCTCCCAGGTTGCTGGGAGGGCTGATGTAGGTACCACTTTAAGGCTGAAACTCAGCTTCTTGATGAGGATAGTGAGGCTAAAGACAGTCATTTCGCTCTTTCATCATTAATTTGATTTTTTATTCCTCCTCTCCTTCAAATGCTAATTCAGAATTTTTTTTTAAATCACTAATGGGGACAGTTAAGAGCACTGACTGCTCTTGCAGAGGGTTGGGGTTCAGTTCCCATTACCCACATGGCAGCTCACAACTGTCTGTAACTCCAAGATCTGGCACCCTCACACAGACATGCAGGCAGGCAAAAGAACAATACACATAAAATAAATAAATATTTACTGGTGAAGTCTTACTGAATTAACTCACCGTGATTTGGGTTTCTTCTTAGATCTCTCCCACATAGATCCTTGTTGACTCTCACATGACATCTGATTGTTTATTCGTGTGCCTCCTTTTTGCAAACACTTTTAGAGTATCTGCAACTGGATCTTGTATTCTTTTTTCTCTTTTTAAGAGTTATTATTTTTATTTTATGTGTATTGTGTTTTACCTCCATGTCTGTCTGTGCACCATTTGAGTTCCTGAGGCCAGCAGAGGGGATCCCCTGGAGCTGGACTTATAAGCAGGTATTATCAGCCATGTGTGTGCTGTGAATGGAGCCCAGGCCCTCTGCAAGAACAGGTAGTGCTCTTATCTGCTGAGCCGTCTTCTGAGCCCCTGGCTCTGTGTTCAAGCACTAACAGACAGCTGCCTGAAGTAGATGCTGAAATTTCTAGCTGTTTTTCCCAGGAACTTCAGTGTTAACAACTTTGTCTTGGTTAAAACTTTTCATATATCTTCAGACTGATCCCTTACTCTAGTACAACCAGTCCTGCACACTGAGGAAGTCTATACATCACACTCCTTTGTTCTCCCAAATGGCATTCTCCCTTAAAGACATCTGCAGGTAGAGGGAAATATATTTGCCTGGTACTTGCTGATTTTGGAAAGTGCTTTAACAATCTTTCTGATATGTGTTTTATTTGTTGGTTGGCTTTTTGAAATAGGTCTCACTCACTGTGTAGCCCAAGCTGTCCTAAGTCACTGAGTAGTCAAGGCTGACTTCAGCCTTTAAACAGTCTGTCCTCAGACCGAGTACTGTGATTACAAGCATGAGCCCCCATAGCCAGCTTACAGTTCTTACTAAGTTCTTACTAAGCTAGGTGTGTGTATAAGCACTAAAGCTTGACACTACCTAGAGTGAACTTAGTGCTCAGACTCTAAGGCGTCAGAGGAAGGCATCTGGTTTCCCTTCCAGTTTGGTGGTGTTCTTATCCAGAACTCAGAAGAGTCCCCAAAGGACTGGTCTCAGGAATCTCTCTGCTACCTTCCAGTCTTGAGTGAAGAATCTCTTTCCTTCACAATTGTAGCACTCACTCCTCTATGATGATCTGAGACTCTGAGCTTTGTTTCCTCCTGTGGTCTTTTCTGTGCTGCTCTGATATTTACATCAAAGATTATGTGGCTTGGAGCATTATCATTGTCTTGGGTTGAGCAGAGTACTAAGTACAAAACTGATAATATCTCCATCAGTGATGGCTCTGCCTCCAGATTGGAGCTCCCACCTGTGGGGTTTCTTTGTGGAATGTCTGATGCATTTAGTTTCTGTCCCGGTGATTGGATGATTGGTTCGTTTTACTAGAGTGTGGACACTTGGTACCTTTTATTAGGGTGCTGTTGCCAGAACCAGGATGTAACCCAGGCAAAGAGTAAGACCCCACTTAATAATCATTGCAGTACCATTTACCATGTGGCACCTTTATTGTTCAAGGCAATCTCCATCTACTACTGCACTTTATTGTCACTGTCTACTTAGGAGGAAGAGCTTAGGGGTACAGACTGAAGGATTGCTTTCCAGGTGACCTTGGTTTCCATTTCCTCCTCTCCTTGGCTACCCAGAGCACTATTTTTGGCAACTCTTAGAGTAGCCTCCCTTTGGATACAAGCCTGTCCTCCCTTGAATGCCTTCCCTCCATCCTCATGATTAGTTGGGGAGCTACTTTCTGCGTGGTCACCTAGTCTGTCCTCCACCTCTTGGAGGGCCTTTCATATGCAAGTTATATGGTTAGAAAGTGAGTTAACTGGGGCAAGAAGATTACCAACTCTAAGGCTAGAAACTCTTGTTGGAAAGATGCAATGAAGGGGTGCTGAGGAGGAAGGAATGAGATAACGCCTGCTGCAGTCAGTGGTCCTTTCCCTGGACCAGCCTTCTGTACCATCTGCAACATCCGGCATCTCCCTGGCTCAGCTCTGGCCCTGTTGTGTATTTCTTGCTCTTCTGCCTGCTGTGGAGAAAGTAATGGAGTAAGTTATCCTGGCACTTGACTAACCTACAGACCAGTTGGGAAGGAAGCAGAAGGCCTTAGAGAATTCAGTGCTTTCTGAGTGGACAGGTTAAAGGCCTTAGCCCCTACCAGGAATGTTCACTGAGGGGTTTGGTGAAGATAAATAGCCTCCTCTCCTTTCCTATTTGACTTTGAAGTCATACTTGGCAGTTAATGGCTCCAAATAGAAATGTTTATTGGTCCCAAGTTGATGTGCTGAGACTGTACTTGAGGGAGGTTGTAGGGATTAAATACTGATAATTAGATGCTTAAGCCAAGGTATGTGGTCAAAATATGAAAAGAGTAGTCATACAGGATGCCTGAAGAGTGACATCTGACACATTTCTCAAAAGTTCTCTTACTAGGAATAGACAAGGGTCATGGGCCTAATTACTGAACTAATAATCTCTAACTATGCCACAGACACAGAAAGGAACCCATTTTTGTTTCCTTCTCCTGTGCATTCAACCTTCAATATTGTTGGTCAGAGATGAAGTACTCAAATTAAAATATAAAATACTTATTAGCAGGCTGAGCACCTTCTTTAATAACAATTCAGAAATTTTGGTTTCTTTCAAGCACACACACACACACACACACACACACACACACACACAAATATTATAAGAATATAGCTTTCTTTTAATCCCAGGTGTGGGACATGGGGCTGCTTCAGATTGTGCACAGCAGCTGACTATGATTTGCCTCATACTGTAGCAGGGGTGTGATTTTGGCAGCTGCAGATAGATTCTGCAACTGTTTGATGTTTGGAATTCTGGGTACTTTTCAGAGGGTTTATAAATGCTAGGGCCCCAAGAGATGGGGTGACTTGTTGTTGGTTGCTGTTGGTCGAGGTTTGTTAAGTAGTCATGTGCAAAGAAGACACAAGAAGAAGAAATTAGATAGTCTGGTGGTAAAGATCAAACTTGTCCCAAAGAACTCAGTGTCCCTGATCAGCAGGAAGTAGTCTAATGATGACGCTGCCCTCTTCCCTACCACGGACTTTATTCAGGGATCTCTTTCCTTTCTCTTCTATCCTTTTTCCTCTCCTATCTAGTATTAGGGGTTAGTTAAAAGGGTAGAAGAAAAGGAGTAGAGAAGAGTGGGGCAAAAAAAGAATCCACAAAGTAGCCAAAGGCAGCTACAACATCCCATATCTACTACACTTTTTTTTTTTTGAGGATCAGTAAATTGGCTGGTTTAATTGCTACTTCATTTAACCTTCATGATGTCAGAGTCCACAGCCATTTATTTTGAGTTATAATAATCCCTTATGTTTGTGCAACACTTTGCAGTTTTAGAGTTGAGTTTTTTGGTTTTGTTTTTATTTTTTAAACATAGGTTATTGTTGTTGTTGTTGTTTTTTATAAAAACAGCCTTAGTGAGATATCATTGCACGATGAAATTCACCCCTGGGATTGCGCAGTTATCATTGTTACCTAATTGCAGACATGTTCATCACCCCCAAGAGAAACCTGTTGGCTGTTAGCAGTCACCCACCATACACTTACACAGACCCAACCACTAGCCTACCTTTTGTTTCTGTGATTTACCTAGTTAAACATTTCCCATAGAAAGAATCACACAATATATTATTTAGCATGGTATTTTGAAGGCTCATTGTTTTATAGCATGCTTCATCCTTTGTATTGCCAATTAATATATTGTTGTGTACTTATACTACCTTTTGTTTTCATTCATTTGTTGGTTGATCGTATTTGGGAGCTATGTGTTGTAAGTAATATTGCTGTGAGTATTTAAGCACAACTTTTTGGAGTTGTGTTTTTATCTCTCTTGGATATACTATACCTTTGATGGAAATTGCTGTATCATATGGTAACTCTGTATTTAGCATTTTGATGCACTGTCCACTGTTTTTTAGGATTGGAGAGATAGTTCAGTAAGTAAAGTACTTAATGTGCAAATGTGGAGACTGGAACTCAGGTCCCGGAACCCAGGTAAAGCTGGGAGGGTACAGCGGCTGCCTCACTTGTGAAGCATGGGATTTAAAAGTCTGGAGCCAGTGGGATAGAGAGCTCTAGGTTCCATGAGAGACCCTGCCTCAACACAGAAGGTAGTGTGCATTCCAGGAAGACCTGAAGTTACCCTCAGGACTTCACCCAAATGTGCTCTCACGTACAAAACACATACACTCACATACACCCCCTCCAAAACATGTTTTCAAAAGTAGTACCAGCGGGGCAGTGGTGGCGCACGCCTTTAATCCCAGCACTCGGGAGGCAGAGGCAGGCGGATTTCTGAATTCGAGGCCAGCCTGGTCTACAGAGTGAGTTCCAGGACAGCCAGGGCTACACAGAGAAACCCTGTCTCAAACAAACAAACAAAAAGTAGTACCAGCTTATGACTGTTCTATCAGCAGTCTATGAGGCTCTGCTTCCCCAGCACCTGTCTGAGGGCTTTGTCTGCAGTCATTCCCTATATGTACTGGGATGTCTGTTAATGGTGTTGAGTATCTTTTCATGTGCTTATTGGCCCTCTGTACATTTTTTTTATTCAAATCATTTGCTTTTTGTTTTTATTTTGAGACCAAATCTTCCTGTGAGTACCTAGCTGGCTTTGACCAAGCTGGTCTCAAACTTAGAGTGATTCTTCAGCCTCTGCCTCCGGGATGCTGGGATTCCAGCATGTATCAATACTTAGCTCTCGCCCATGTTTTATTTGAATTGTTTATCCTTTTATTGTTGAGTTCTAAGAGTTAGTGATGTTGCTGTGCTTTTGATGTCAGATCCAAAGCCATTGCCCAACTTGCAGCATTTTTTCTACAAGTTTTGTAGTTCTAGCTCTCTTCTAGTTTTGTTTCCATTGTTGTAATAAAGTCCATGACTAAAAGAAATTTGGGGAGGAAGAGTTTATTTCACCTTACACTTCCAGAAAACAGTCCTTCACTGAGGAAAGTCAGTGGGAGCTGAAGCACAAACTGTCGAGGAACACTGCTCTCTGGCTTGTTCCTCGTGGCTTGTTGAGCCTGCTTTCTTCTGTACCACAGGGCCTCCTGCCCACAGTAATACCACCCACAGTGGGTTGGGCCCTCTCACATCAGTCATTGATCAAGAAAACGTCCCTCAAACTTACCTGTAGGCCAGTGTGATGGAGGCACACTTGATTAAGTTCCTTCTTCAAAGATTAAATTTAAAAAAAAAAAAGAAGAAGAAGAAGAAAGTAGCCAGGACAAGCATTTATAGTCTGTGGATTATGTGGAGTGAGTTTTGTACACAGGAGGAGGTAGAACTCATACCTTTATATATGCATATCTGGTTGTTCTCTCACTATTTGGCGAGGACACCGAATTGTCTTAGCAGCCTTGTTATTGGGCTAGACAGATGGCTCAGGAGTTAAGTAAGAGTGTATCTTGCTCTTCCAGAGGGCTTAAGTTCAGTTCCCAGCACCCACATTAACTCCAGCTCCAGGAATTCTGTGACCTCTTCTAGACCCCACACACTTTGACTCACACATGCACATACCCGAACACATGTACACATAAGTTAGAAAATAAAATGTCTCTTAAAAAATGAAAATTACTGGAACTGCCCATGATGTTTTCTAGGAGTTTTGATATATCATGATGGATGGTAGATTGAGAGATTGACAGTAACAGGTGTGGGGACATTGTCAGTGTTAACTGGAAGTTATATTGTGTCCTGCAACTCTGCCCAGCTCATTAGTTTATATGCTTTTCTTTCTCTTCTTCTTCCTTTTCCTCCCTCCCTTTCTCTTCCTCCTCCTCCTCCTTTTTCTTCTTTTAGAATCCTTGGGTTTTCTAAATGCAAGATTATGTCACCTGTGCAGAGTCAAATCTTTTCCTCCTTTCTAGTCTGGATGGCTTTCATTGTATCTTCTTGCCTAAAATGTTGAGTAAACAGGGTGGTAGTTACCATCCTTCATTTTTATTCCTAATCTTAGAGTTTCCCTCTTTTTACCATGATGTGTGATGTATAATACTACCTTGAGATTGGAATAGACCATCTTCACTAGGAGGAAGAAGAGGTTTTCTTCTGGTCCCACTATTGTGTTACTTTGGCACCAACTGATTTTCATATGTTAAACCAGCCTTGCCTTCTTGAGATAAATCCCACTTGGCCATGGCATCTAATTCATTTCCCATGTTGTTAGATTCAATTTGCTAGTAGTGTTTTAATGTGGATTTTGGTACTTATTTGGTCCTTACAACAATCCTATGATTATAGTCCTCCAGAAAAAATGAACCCTGTGACCACATAATGACAAAACTGAAGCAGGAATGAAGACTTTTCCCCTCTTAACATAAATAATTCACCATTGGTTTTCATTTCTTTGGGCTGTTTGAGACAGGGTCCCATGAGCCCAGGCTTGCCTTGAACTAACAGATTCATCTGCTTCTATCTCCCAAGTGCAGGGACCAAAGCCTCCATTACCTTCAAAAAACAAACAAACAAACAAACAAAACCCTACCAATAACATCCTGGACTGGAAACTCCCAGAGAGGGAGAGAATCTTTTTAACGCTCTCATCACAAGGCCATGCATTAGGATGGGTTGCATTTTGGTTGTTATTCATGTGCTTTTCAACGTCTCTGTTTTGAGTCATGATCATTAGTAGGCAAGGTATTTGTGTGATTCCACTTTCCTTTTGGTGCTCAGCATTGATGGTGCCTGTACATACATTCCTCCTGCTTCAAATATCATTGCCTTTCTCTTTAACAACTCTTTACCTGGCACTGTGTATTTATCCCCTCCCCCCTCCTCTGTCACCATAGCAACTGCTTTACCAAAGACTATAATTGCATAGAGTTTACTGAAAGAATCTCAAGATTAAAATCTTTTGCTTTCTCTACCTTTTCTGATGTGTATACAGTTAGACTGTTATACATTTCACATTGAGATTTAATCACTTGGATAACCAGAAAGTTCTCTATAGCAGCTTGCAAGAGAGAATAGAGAATGCAGGGCAAATGGGAGACACAGGAATCCCTTTGAATTTTCAGTGTATACATGTACCCCAGTTACTTCATCAATTTCAGCATTGTAATTTATCCCTACCATTTATTCCTGAGCTCCTATTGTAGCATATAGGTTTTTGACTCTTTTTATGTGTATAGGTGTTTTGCCTGATGTATATTTATGTGCTTAGGGCCTATGGAGGCCAGAAAGGGATGTCAGGTCCCCTGGAAATTGGGCTATAGACAGTTGTAAGCTGTCACATGGGTACTAAGATTCAAACTCTGGTCCTCTGGACGACCACACAGTGTTCATAATTGCTGAGCCATCTTTTTAGCCGCTGGTGTACAGTTTTTAAAACATATTTCATGGGCCAGTGAGATGGCAAAGCGGGTAAACCTGCTGCCTATCCTGATGGTGAAAGGAGAGCACCAGAGCCCCCCCCCCCACACACACACACTTAATTAGTAAATAGTGATGTTAGCTCCCTTCTCTAAGCCACATACTAATGTATAACAAAGACAATAAAAATGCATTTAAAAAATTATCAGTCCTGATTACTGTGTTGCCTCTCTATTGTTATGTATATTTGGAACTTGCCTATGCATTAATCAAGTAAATAGCCATATGCAGATTCAAACATAAAATGCAAGAGTATATGTACATACTAATTTTCTTCCATTTTAAATTCAAATGGAATTGCCTCATCTTATAATTTAGCAGCATTCTGAAATAGACTGACTTTTATTGTCAGCATAAAGAATGTTTTTCTGCTGGGCGGTAGTGGCACACGCTTTTAATCCCAGCACTTGGGAGGCAGAGGCAGGTGGATTTCTGAGTTCGAGGCCAGCCTTGTCTACAAAGTGAGTTCCAGGACAGCCAAGGCTATACAGAGAAACCCTGTCTTGAAAAACCAAAGGGGGGGGGAAGAATGTGTTTCTACATATCTTAGTTTGAAGAGTAAAATTTATAATGTCTAGTACAGATGGAGTGCTGTAGTGCTGTTTTTTTTTCTTTTAATAGCTTTGTTAAGATATATTTGTTTGCTGGGCATGGTGGCGCACACCTTTAATCCCAGTGCTTGGGAGGCAGAGGCAGGTAAATTTCTGAGTTTGAGGCCAGCCTGGTCTACAGAGTGAGTTCCAGGCCAGCCAGGGCTACACAGAGAAACCCTGTCTCGAAAAACCAAAAATATTATATATATATATATTTATCTATCTATCTATCTGTTTAAATACATGCATATCTTTATAGAATCTAAACATGATGCATTTTGATTCATGTGTATATATGATACCATCTCCCAAATCAGCATAAAGAACATAACCAGCATTCCTCTCAGAAGTTTCGTAGTGCCTCTTCTAGAAACCAGCATTATGTACCCTTTTACTGTTTGCCTTCCCTCACTTAACACAGTCATTTTGAAGTTAGTCTGTGTTGCCATGTGTATCAGTAGTGTATTCCTTTACGTCGTTTAGTATTCCATTTTTTTTAAGATTTATTTTATTTATTTTATGTAAGTACACTGTAGCTGTCTTCAGACACCAGAAGAGGGCATCAGGTCTTGTTACAGATGGTTGTGAGCCACCATGTGGTTGCTGGGAATTGAACTCAGGACCTCCAGAAGAGCAGTCAGTGCTCTTAACCTCTGAGCCATCTCTCCAGCCCTAGTATTCCACTTTGTAGATAATTTTTGTGTGTTTGTGCTGCTATAAGCCTTTATGAACACTCATGTGCAGGTCTTTGGTTAGGCATGTGTTTTGCTTCTTGAGTTTTTTTCCTTATGCAAATCTTAGAAGAGTGGCTGTCATGTCCTAGGTATGTGTATAACACAGTTGGTCTGGTCAGTAGCTGTGCACTTGTACTTTATTGTGGTGAGTGACGTAGATGAACATCTGTATGTGTCTATTTGCTATTGTCCCAGTTTTCTTTTTGTTGCTGTGATAAAACAGACCAAAACTAACTTGGGGAAGAAAGGGTTAATTTACAGATTATAGACCGTCATCAAGGGACACAAAGGTAGAGACTGAAGTGGAAACCACAGAGCAGTGCTACTCACTGGCTTATGTCCTGTGCTCAGCCAGCTTTCTTACACAGCCCAGGACACCTGCCTAGGGATGGTACAGCACTGCACAGAGTGGGCTAGACCCTCTTCCATCAATTAGTAATCAAGAAGATGCCCACAGATATGCCAATCTGATGGAGGCACTTCCTCAGTTGAAGCATCCTCTTCCCAGGTCTGTCAAGTTGACAAACACGGCAGCCATCGCAGCAGTGTTTGTTCTTTCATCTTTCTTCATATGTTCAAGTCTTTTGTCTATTTTAAAAGAATTTTATTTTATTTCTTATTTGAGAGAAAAGAACTCACTATGTAGTTAGCCTTGGCTGTCCTAGAACTCTGTGTCGATGACTTCAAATACACAGAAATCTACCAGACTCTGTCTCCCAGTGCTGGGATAAAAGGTGTGTACCACCACTCCTGGCCTAAAGAAAGTCCCTTTAACATTTACTTTGTATGATGGGTGTACATGTGTGCATGCCAGGGGACAATTATTAGAGTCTGCCCTTTTTCACCATGTTTGTTCTGAGGGCCCAACTCAAGTTTTCAAGTTTTAAGACAAGTGCCTTTACTTGCTTAGCCATCCTGTCAGTTTTTAAAATTGGATATATTGAGATTTGGCCCAGTATTGTAACTCTGTGTGTTCTGGGTAGTTTCTATTGGATGTCTTTGCTCTGTTCTCCTTGGATTGTGGCTTGGTAATCAGTTTGAAGAAAGTTGTGTTTTAGCAATATTCAGTCTTTGTACCTGTGGACACGGTCTATTTCTTCACACATTCAGGTCTGGTTTTGTGGTGCTGAGCTTGAATCCTGGAGTAAGGTCGTTCACCATTTCACACGCACAAAGTAGCTCCTTTGATCCTAACAACCCTAAAAGGAACTGTACATTTATGGTAATTAAACATGGCGCCTTCCCCAAGGCCATGAAGTTGGTAGGTAGTAGAACTTAATTTCAGATTTCAGTTTGGCTCTGTCTTAGGCTTCTATTGCTGGATAAAACTCCATGACCAAAAGCAACTTGGGAAGGAAAAGAGTTTATCTCATCCTACATTTTCATACCACTGTTGATCAGTGAAAGAAGTCAGGGCAAGAACTCAAGGCAGAAACCTGGAAGCAGGAACTGAAACAGAAGCCATGAAGGAGTGATGTTTACTGCTTTCTTATAATTCAGGACCATGTGCCCAGGGAAGGCACCACCCACATCAATCATTAATTGAGAAAATGCACTACAGACTTGCCTGTAGGTGAATCTGATGGAGTCATGTTTTCAATTGAGGTTCATCTTCCCAGATAATTCTAGTTTGTGTCAACTGAAGAAAAGGCCAGCCAGGAAAGACCCTTGGAATCTTGGCTCTTGATCACTATACCATGCAGTCTCTGGAATTCCCAGAATAAACACAGAAATAAGTAGAAATGCCTTTATTGTACTGGCAGAGTTATTACTTAACTGAGTGGGCATGAGAAAGATGAGAAGGGACACAGAGCTTGAGAATGAGAAATGGCTTTTTCAGTGCATTGGATTTAAGTATCTATAGGACGTTCCATAGAGTCTGAAACTTGAGAGAATCTTAGGTTGACTAAAGCACGAACATCCTGTCTTCCAAGACCGCATGAGAGCAAAAGCCCCAGGAAAAAGGCATCAGCATTGCCCAGTAAGGTGAGAGGCCCAGCTAAGTGAGACCTAGAAATAAAATCCTTCAAACCTTTCCGTCAGTGGGCTGGCTAGTAAGGATTTTATTGAGAATAAGCTCATCAGAAGCCAAATTGAAACCCCTTGGAGAAGTCAGGAGGAGGAGGAGGAGGAAAACCAGATGGCAAATGGGCACCACACTTTCCAGAAGTCTAGATGAGAAGCAGGCCAGGAGACTGGCTGATACTAGCTACAGGGACTAACTGCATTAAGGAAATAGTCTCCCCTCAGGTTAGAAAGGATTTGGTTGAATTTGTGGCCTGAGTAGGTAAAGCCCAGAGAGGTGATGAACTTGTACTGAAGGAGATGAGTTGAGTGTGAATGTAGTGTGAGAAGCTTGAGGTAGAGGTAGGAAGCTGAAAAAAATGTATAAAGGCTCCAGTGTTTTGATGAAATTAGAGTGCCTTATATTTATTAGAGCCATAAAAATGGCAGTTGAGAGCCATCAAGTTTTAGAGCAGGGGAAGAATTGGCCTAGGCTGATAGAGCTGGACCATAGACCCTGAAAGTCTGACCGTGGCTGCTGACCTTGAAGCTGCAATGTGCAGTGGTGTGATTTTCCCCTAGCTGAGTGTAGTGTCATCCAGAAGTGACAGCAAAGCCCACAGGTGGGCTCTTTGGTTGGACAGATTCAATGAGAAAAATTGGACATGCAAAAGAATCAGAATGCCCACAAACAAGAAATCAAGAATCAACTTGTAACCTGGGAGGAAGCAAGAAAGGGTATGGTGGGGTCACCAGCAAGCCAATGTGCTAAGATTAAATATGCGTGGAAGCGGGGTTGAATCTGTGTGCTTGTATGTTTGATTCAGGATATGTTTATTAGGGTGGTTTCCACTCATCTTGATTCAGATAATTGTAGTATTGCTTCCACCTGGAGGAACATCCTCCTGTCAGCCTTACTTTCTGTCTATAGGCTGCAGGACAGTGGAATGCCCACGTCTCAAGATGCCATTTAGTAAGGCCAAAGACCATGGAGATTAGAGGCATCCTGGGCATTTCATATCATGGCATAGGAATTGGGGCTTTGCATCAGCCATTGCTTCTCCTGTTCCCACTTCTGGAAAGCATGTTCTTACAGGAAAGTCACCTTAGGAAAGGCAAGTCTGTGTGTTTTAAAGCAGCGTCAAGATCCACGTATAGTTACACAGTAAGTACTCAAAGTTAAAGCCATAGGAGTTAAAGGAAAGTATAATTAAGGAATTCAAAATGGATTGCAAGATCCACAAATTTTTTTTCTAAACAAAATGAGGAGGGGCAAATGTAAACATTTGTATCATTAGTATTATAATAATTGTTTTTGAAATAGCTCCACTTGCTAGAAAAGGCTTTTTGAGTTCTGTCTCATCTGCCTTTCCCTTCACAATCTGTAGCACTTCTTCATCTGCATTCAACTGTTGATAAACTGTGTTAAGTGTATGACCTAATGATGACGATGGCTTTGTATCAAAATAAGCAACATTGTTCCAAATATTTTTAATACTTAACAATGTGAAATTAACTTAATAGTTTAACACTTAACAATGCTGTGGGCTAAGTTCTCTTTTTATCTAGAGTCCACATAGTTGACACATTAATACCTGGACAGAGCAGTAGGCATGCAGCTGGCCAGTGTGTGAAATGTGAGGAAGTTGTTGTAGGAGAGTCTTGTGTGAGTGCCAGGAAAGATCTTACAGGTAAAGTGCCTTACCGAGATACATTCCATACATCATAAGGCTCACTCAGTTAGAGTGGACAGTTAGGGGTGTATTAGAGTGGTCACGGTTTTGCCATTACCACTGCTGAGTTTCGGAATTCTTTCAGTGCCACAAATGGAAACCTCACTGTCTTCCCCTTGCTGCCCCTCTGGGTTCAGTCCTAGCTGCCTAGCCACTCTTTCTTCTGAGTACTTCACAGACATGGAACCAGGCAACATCAAGTCTTTGTGCTGCCTTCTCTTGCCTAGCATGGTGTTTTGAAACTGCATCTGTGTTGCAGCATGTGTCATTTCTTTGTGTGTATTTTAACTGCCTGCCAGTTAATATGGCATTACCTGTTCATCTCTTAACAGATGTTTGGGTTGTTTCTTCATTGATGCCTTTATAAAGCTCTGCTGTTGGAACCATTCATGTGTATTTCGGGCGAGTGTAGGATTGGAGCCTTGGGAGTAGACTGCTGAGCCCTACAGTGCCTCTCTTTATCTTTTTGGAAAGCTGCTAGTTCCCACCAGCACCTTCTGTGTTCAGGGTTTGTTTTTTACACCTGTTTACTCTTGTTCTAGCTATCCTAGTGGATGTAAGGTAGTAAGTAGCTCATTATTATCTTGATTTCCCTGGAAAGTCATAGGGAACTGATAGGAAATTTTATCTTTTAAAGTATTTATAAGCACACATGCACTGTGTATGTGCTTTTTAAAATTTTTTATTGTTGCTATCTAAGAGTTTTTACATATTTTGGTTATAAATTCTTTATTGCATATGTTATTTGAAGGTATTTTATGCCATTGTGTGTATTATCTTCAGTTTCTTGATAGTATGATTTGCAACACAAAAATTAATTAATTTTGATGAAGTTTAATTTTCCTTTTGTGACTTATATTTTTGATCTCATATCTAAAAAAACTTTTGAATAACTCAGGAACACAAAGGTATATTAGATTTTGAAATCAGAAAGTGTGAGTACTCCAATTTTGCCGTTTTTGTGTTAGCTATTCATTTTCATGAGAATTTTATCAGTAATATTCTGTGCCAAAAACAAGTAATGAAAATCTGGGGTTCTGATAAAGGTTTTGTTGAATTTGTAGCTCAGTTAGTACATCACTTTCATACCCCAAAATCTCCTTCCCTTTGAACATGTCTTTCTGCTTTTTTTTATTATTTTGTGAATTTTAAGGTACAGATTTTGTACATATTTTCTCAATTTATTCCTGTATGCTTTAGTCTTCTTACTATTAGCATGGAATTGGTTTGTTTGTTTGTTTGTTTGTTTGTTTGTTTGTTTGTTTGAGCCGGGGTTTTACTATGTAGCCCTAGCAGGACTGGAACTCTGTAGACCAGGCTGCCTTCAGGAGATCTGCCTCTCCCTGCTTCCTAGAGTCTAGGATTAAAGACACGTGCCAAGATTACTTTCTGCATTTCACTTTTTTATATTGTTTATTTTTATATATAAAAAAATGCACTTTTGTTTGGTGATCGTGTATCTTTACAATTCCTTAAGATGTCTGTGCACATGACCAAGCCATCTGTGAAGGAGGGGTTTACTTCCTTTCAAGCTGAATGTTTTTGTTTCTTTATATTGTTTAGTGGTCAACTAGAACTGGCAAGAAGCAGGCTTTCTTACCTTGGTTACAAGATTTCCCTGTTAAGCCTATTAGCTGCAGGTGTCAGTGCTAGTTAGTTTTTTTCAACTTGACACAATCTAGAGTTCTCTGACAAGAAAGACCCTCAGCTGAAAACATTTCTCTTTTTGATTGGCCTGTAGGTAAGTCCATGGGCATTTCCTTGCTCAGTGACTGATGTGAGAGGGCCCAACCCACTGTGGGTGGTACCACCCCTAGACAGGTAGTTCTGGGTGCTATAAGAAAGCCAGTCAACAGCTCTGTTCCTCTATGCCAGTGCTTCTCAACCTGTGGGTCACCATCCCTTTGGGAGGCCTACCAACCCTTTCACAGGAGTCACATATCAGACCTCCTGCATATCAGATATTTATATTTCAATTCATAACAGTAGAAAATTACAATTATGAAGTAGCAACAAAACTAATTTTATAGTTAAGGGTCACCACAACATGAAGCACAGCAGTAGGAAGGTGGAAACCCACTGTTCTTTGCCCCTTCTTTAGTGCCTGCCTTCAGGTTCCTGCCTTGGTCAAGGGTTTTGTCACAGCAATAGAAGGAAAAACATGACTTTTGGTCATGGGTTTTGTCACAGCAATAGAAGGAAAACTAGGACAGTCTTCCTTTGCTGTGACAGAGAGTGAGATTGAATTTGACTGGTGTTCTGGGCAACAGGTTTACTGGGCAACAGGTTTACATGGCCATCCAGCCAGTGCGTAGTGAGTGTGAGGTGGGGCTAATAGAATGGCATGGCTCAGAACCAGGTACATGTCCTGGAAACTTGATGTCTATCAGACTTTCCAGCCGGCTAAACTAACTTTATATTGTGCAGAGGGTTTCTACCAGCTTTCTTAGACAAGACAATGAATCTATATTGGGTTTTTGGGTTTTTTTTAAATTACTTTTAATTGTGTTCTGTGTATGGTCTGCCCGTATGTACAAATGAGTGCAGTGGGTACCCTAGGAGGCCAGAGAAGTCAAAGCCCTGAAACTGGAGTTGTAAGCTGCCGTTGGTGGTGGGTGCTAGGAACCAGACTTGAGTCTTCTGGAAAAGCACGCAGTGCTCCTAACCTCTGAGCCATCTCTCTAGCCCTTGATTGTTTAAAACAAATCATGATTCAGACTCAAGTTTTCAACAATTTGGGGCGGGGGTGTAATCTTTTGGTAATCTCATTCAGGAATACAATTGTCTTAATTTAATTTTAATTTTTAGAAGACAAATTTTTAAGAGTATACTTTTGTGTGGCATTTTGAATGAGAATGGCCCACATAGGCACATTTATTTGAATTTTTGCTCCCCTGTTGGTGGACTATTTAAGAATAATTAGGAAGTATGTCTTGTTGGAGGAGGTGTGTCACTAGGTTGCTAAGAGACCTTGGCTTGGGGATCTCAACTAGAGACCACAAGAGGAAAAGAAAAAAGGCAGGGGGAAGAACTAGGTCAACATTAGGCAGGATGGACCATAAGCACATGGCCAAGAGAGATTTGCCTGAGGATAGACTGCTACAACAGAAACAGCCCAAACAGGACAAATTGGCAAGTCACAGGTTTATATGGGTTTTAACAACATGGTCTGGTTAGAGTAGCTCAGAACCTGCAAGGCTAATATGCCAACAGCTTATTAATAAAATTGGTGTCTCTGTGTCATTTACTTCGGAGCTAAACAGGCTATAGTGAAGTAGTCACCCCAGTAGAAAAACAAAAGGGGCGTAGTAGTAAAGCCCCCTCAAACTAAGTCTGCAATTCTGGGGGTAGGCTTTAAGATTTAAAAAACTCAGGCCAGGCTAGTCTCTAACTCCTACTTGTAGATCAGATATAGCTCTATCACTGCCCTTGCACCATGTTGCATGCCTGTGTACCACCTTGCTCCCCACCATAATGACCATGGACTCATCCTCTGAAACTGTAAATAAGCCCCCAGTTAAATGCTTTCCTTTCTTTTCTTTTCTTTCCTTTTCTTTTTTCTTTTTCCTTTTCTTTTCTTCCTTCCTTCCTTTCTTTTTTTTTAAGATTTATTTATTTATTTAATGTAAGTACACTGTAGCTGTCTTCAGAGACAGAAGAGGGCGTTAGATCTCGTTACAGATGGTTGTGAGCCACCATGTAGTTGCTGGGATTTGAACTCAGGACCTTCAGAAGAGCAGTCAGTGCTCTTAACCACTGAACCATCTCTCCAGCCCCCCAAATGCTTTTCTTTTCTAAGTTGCTTTGGTCATGGTGTTTCTTCACAGCGGTAGGACACTGATAAGACAGAGGGTGTCCTAAAGAGCCTGGTTCAACACAGCTGAACTTAGGCTGTCTCTCTGTGATGTGCTTCACTTTTGGATAACTGGTGTTCACTATATCCTGTGTAAAATTGTGGATTTGGATGTAACTTTTTGCATTTTGTACATTGCACAGAGTTAAGTTTGTTTTTCTGTCTCCAAGCTTAAGATCTTAAGTCTCCCAAGGACATGCTTATACCTTAAGGTATGTCCTAGATGTCTAAAGCATTTCTTTGTACCAGTAGACACTTGCTAACCATTGGCAAAGGTTAATGTGATTGTAATATCGAGCCAAGCATTGTGACAGACACCTAGAATCCCGTCATTCAGCTGCTGAATTTAAGGTCAATCTGGGCTACAGAGAAAAACCCTGGCTCAAAAATGTGATCAAAAATACAAAAATCTCTAAGTTACTTAGGAAGCATATTAAGTATAAATTGTTTCATACTTGATACACAAATTTTTCATAAAGATGGAGGTCACTTGAAAGTTATGATTTTGGGGCTGGTGAGATGGCAGTTAAGAGCACTGACTGCTCTTCTGAAGGTCCTGAGTTCAAATCCCAGCAATCACATGGTAGCTCACAACCATCCATAATGAGATCTGAATCCCTCTTCTGGTGCGTCTGAAGACAGCTGCAGTGTACAATAAATAGATAGATAGATAGATAGATAGATAGATAGATAGATAGATAGATAGATAGATGACAGCTGCAGTGTACAATAAATAGATAGACAGATAGATGGATGAATGACAGACAAACAATAAATAAATCTTTGGGCCAGAGTGAGCAGAGGTCCTGAGTTCAATTCCCAGCCACCACATGATGGCTCACAACCACCTGTACAGCTACAGTGTACTCATGTTCATAAAATAAATAAATAAATCTTTAAAAAAAAGAAATTTGTGATTTTAAATGTCTAATGATACACAGGAGTCTTGACACTAAACTGCCCCCAGGTTTGCTTTAAGTCCAGTCTTATTATTTATAGATACTCTTTCACTAGAGAGTCTGACTTTCAACTTCTTATGGACTTAATACCACAATACTTAATATTTCTCTTAATCCTGACTACAGCCTTGAGGCTCAGCAGTAACTATGAAAGGGCTGGTGAGGAAGCTCCGTAGGTAAAGCTCTTGCCATGGCAACCTGAATTTGATTCCCTGGGACCCGTGTAGAGGTGGATGGTGAGAACAACTACGCACATGTACTCAAACACACACACATCACATACATACACTAAATGATAATAGTTTTAAAATAGCTAGTTTAAAAAGCCTTTGGAAGCAAAACCATGCCTTGGTTTTTGTTTTTGTTTACCTGTCCTATGAAAGAAGAAATGAAGCTGGACTCGGGAGAAGCCGGTGAGAGTTGTTAGGAATTGAACAAATCTGGGATGAGCTGCCAGTCTCCCCAGCTTCTCCTAATGTCATTATCTTCAGACTCAGGATGAGCCAACTGGCTACCCAGGGTTCTCACCGTCACTAAGGGACCCCTAGAATTTTATTTAAATTTTACTTATTATATTTATTTATTTTTATTATATTTATATATAATATTATATTTATTATTTTATTTAAAATTTTATTTAAAGGCTCCCCTGGCTAGCTGGGCTCTGTCTTGGTTCCTTTTCCTGTTGCTATGACAAAATACCCTGACAAAAGCAACTTTTGGGAGAAAGGGCTGACTTTTGGCTCACAATCTGAGGGTGTAGTCGATCGGGGTGGGGAAGTCATAGTGGCAGGTGATGCCTCCAGTCAGGAAGGTGCTAGGCTCCCACCTCAGGTGATGTCATCTGTAAAATGCTAAACAGAAGCTCCCAGAGGGCAACCTAAGCTCTACCCACAGGCAATCAGTACTACCACGGGCTCCTATGAGATACCAAAGACTGGGTACGTTAACTCATAGACATTGACTTTGCTCTGCTCTGGACGCTGGGGGCTGAGTTCCGAGAAGTCCCTGGGCTACAGCTGATTGTCTTCTCATCTTCTCACCGTGCTCATGTGTCCTTTCCCCACACTGCTTGTGAAAAGGAACAGCAGGCTCCCTGGCTTCTCTTCTTCAGTGAGCACTAATCCCACCGTGAATGCCTCACCTGAGCCTAATCATCTCCTAAAGGCTTGTTGTGTGACAAGACTTTTCCTGGGGAGATGCAGCACACACGATCAGGAACCCAGGACAGACAGAGGACAGGTACCACCAGAGTCCAGCTGTGTGGATGGAGTTTTTTTGAGGTTACTTACAGGAATATGGGTGAGGGGTTCCTTACAAGAGCAGAGGTCTTCACTTCAGCATGGGTGGTAGCTCACAAAGCTGGGACTCTGGACCACAGTGTGCAGCCCTGCAGGAAGCTCAGTGGGCTGCAGAGCATCCTCTGCTGGTGCCTCAGTTGGTCTGAACCCCTTCCAGACAGCTGTGCTGGTTTCTGCTTCTTGCAGGCCGCTGGTCTAGTCTAAAATCTTCATTTCTGCTTTTCTCCTCTCAGTCTTTTTTTAATAGCTCGTTTTGCTTGCGAGTCTTTGCAGCTTGGCTTCTATCCTTCTAAGGGGACTCTCAGCTTTTATTGCTTACTCTGGAAGGGAGGGGCCTAGCGCATCTTGTCAGTTTCTGGGACTGCCAGAAGCTATTTTGAATTGTTTACCTCCTTTCTTACAGAGCGTTCTATTGGATTGTTTTTATTTTCAAAGGAAACTGTTACACAGCACAGTCCCTCCCATCTCCAAATTCCATCCTACTGGAGCTTAGCTGTCCAGCGTTTGGAGGGGTCTGTCCCGAGTATGTAGCCACACAGTCACTCGTGCACAGCAAAGGTTCTGCTCCACAGTTCTTTCCTATGAGAAAGGATGATGTGAAATTCTCTTTAGCTCTTAACACTTATGTGCAAAGTGGTTTTATATTGTTTTGTAGTTTGAGATGTAGAAGACACTTTCTTCTTCCATTCTCTGAAGTCACAGAACTTAGTAAGATTGGATTCGAATTGAGATAGGCTTGCTCTTTCATTTATTAGACACTTTTTGAGCATCTGCTGTGTTTCAGGAACTATTGATAACACTGAGAGAGTGAACAAAATGGGCAAAAAATTTTTGCCCACTTTGAAGTTACCATTTTTTAAATTAAATTAGAAATGAATTTAAAATATATGAGGCAATAATAGCTAAGGAGAAAAATGGGAAATATTAGGACTGTGGAGCTTACAGTTTAGATAAGGTGACCAAAGACAACAGTTACTTGAGGTAGCATATTAGTTAAAGGACAAGAGCAAGTGTTGACTTCCATGTAGCCAGATTGGAGGCTGAGATGCTACTAGACACAGTGCCTTAAATCAGAAACCTACATAAGGCAAACCTGCTTCTTGTTTTTAGATTCCAACTCCCCACTTCTGTCTACACCCCTCCCTCCTCTGCACCTTATCCTGTTTTGTGACAGACACTGTGTTCTAATTAACAATTTTGCAGCCTTTTTGTAAAACACAGTCTGTAATAAGATGTTTTATGTTAACACCACTACTGCCAGAACTGAGCAAGTCTGGCTGGCTTGGACTGTACCAGCCCCTGAGGTGGTGTGGTCTTTAACTAGCTCTGTGTGCCCTTCTCCCCTCAGTGCTTTGTCACCCCTGCCTGTGTCTTCCCTCGCCTCACATCTTTCTGTGTAACTTTCCACCTGACTGTTTTCATCCACTTATTCTGCTTTCCATTCTTCCTCTTGCCTTGTTCTCATCACACCATATTCCATGTCTCCCTGTCCCTTCTTTCTGTATTTTTCTTCTCTTTCCATTTTATACCTTGTGATGTACGTGGAGAACAAGGGTTACACAGGTGAAGAGTTCTGTCCATTTCTTCAGAGTAAGTCATATTTGGTATCTCAGCAGCCTCCCCTGACTCAGCTGCCGGCACTTTCAGAACCTGCCGGGGAGACAGTCAAAACTTCTGCCCATCCTAGCAAAAAAGAAGTGGATGCTCACAGTCAGCTATTGATGGATCACAGGGCTCCCAATGGAGGAGCTAGAGAAAGTACCAAGGAGCTAAAGGGATCTGCAACCCTATAGGTGGAACAACATTATGAACTAACCAGTACCCCAGAGCTCTTGACTCTAGCTGCATATGTATCAAAAGATGGCCTAGTCGGCCATCACTGGAAAGAGAGGCCCATTGGACATGCAAACTGTATATGCCCCAGTACAGGGGAATGCCAGGGCCCAAAAAAAAAAAAAAAAAATGGGAATGAGTGGGTAGGGAAGTGCGGGGGAGGGTATGGGGGACTTTTGGGATAGCATTGGAAATGTAATTGAGGAAAATATGTAATAAAAAATATTAATTAAAAAAAAGAAATCTTAAAAGCCAGGAGATCATGAGATGATCTACTCCAAGTCCTGAAAATAAGTAACTGACAAACAAGACTGATATGGGGAAGGACATTACGCATATAGGAAGAGGAAAGGCACCCTCAAGCATGAAAGGACAGGCAGGAGTAAACGCATGAGACTAGATAAACAAAGAGCTAGGAAGGAATCTGTCAAGCCCAACACTGTGAAGAGGACAAATTAAAACCCAAACAACTAGCAAAACAGCCTACAAAATTACAAGAATTGGGGAAAAATCCCATCAATTATAAGCCTAACTGTAAGCTCACCTATAAAGACACACAGACAGGTTGACTGGATTAAACATCTAAATCCAAAAAAAAAAAAAAACTTCTGCCCATAGTCTCTTAGGATATAAATGGCTGCTAATCTTGGCCAGCCTGGCCTTGCAGGAGCCTGTGTCCTCCAGCCCATGCCATGGCACATTCACTTTAATAGATTATGGGGATGGCATTCCATACCAGTCAAATCATTAAAGGTTCAGTGTGATCCCAGGAAGGAAGTAAAGCAGGTAATGAAACGTACATGCCACTGATGCTGCTGTCTTAACACTACCTGCCTAACAGGAGCCTGCTGTGTCCAGGAACAGTCTAAGTCCCACTCTAGGGCAGTCTTCACTCATAGGGTCATTCTCAGTATCTTTTCCTTCCAAGACATAGGAGAGACACAAAATTTGACCAGTTCTGACCTGTTACTGCAGTGCTTTCAGTGGGATGCATCTTAGCTCCTTCCTTACCTTCTCAGTCTTCAGAGTAGAACCCATTTCAGGGTTGGAACAACTCTTGTGATCATTGAATTAACCAGCCCTTGGATGCCTAGTCCATAGATTGTGTGGTTCAATTTTGAATATCTCTCTTTTATTTAGGTGTCTGATCTCTTGGATTTGTAGCTGTCCCAGTCACCCATTGTCATTTGGCTTACCAAACAATGGGTTGAACAATGCAATTTGTATAGAGTCCTGCATCTCATGTTAAACTACCACTTAGCCATCCAGCTGGCCAGCAGAAAAGAGAGAATGCAGAGACACTTTACAAGTGAAAAGGTGGGCTGGAGAGATGGCTCAGCGGTTAAGAGCACTAACTGCTTTTCCAGAGGTCCTGAGTTCAGTTCCCAGCAACCACGTGGTGGCTCACAACCATTTGTGGGGTCTGATGCCCTCTTCTGGTGTGTCTGAAGACAGCTACCATCTTAAAAAGAAAAAAAAAAAACTTAAAAATACTAAAAATTTTGTTTAAGTAAAAAGGCATGTTCTTTCTCTTCAAAGAGCTGATCATGTCCTGGGGAAAGCCAGAGATGTAGAAGTATATTAAGACAGTTTAGAAAATGAATATCAAAGCAAGCAAGCTTCCTGTAATACAACAAAGAACTTTTTAGAACAATCCAGAGTAAAGTGTTTGTATTTTTGGTTATGCTAGATATGTAAGATGTAACTTAAAAATCAGTGGATGAAATGGCTGTATATTATGTTTTTTCTCTTGATCTTGTAAGAAAGTAAGCAATGGTGTGTTTATAACAACTAAGATAAGCTAGGTATGATGGTTTGTATATGCTTGGCCCAGAGAGTGGCGCTATTAGAAGGTGTGGCCTTGTTAGAATAGATGTATCACTGTGGGCATGGGCTTAAGACCCTCAGCCTAGCTGCCTGGAAGTCAGTCTTCCACTAGCAGCCTTCACCATGCCTGCCTGGATGCTGCCATGCTCCTGCCTTGATGGTAACGGATGAACCTCTGAACCTGTAAGCCAGCCCCAATTAAATGTTGTCCTTATAATGTTGCCATGGTCATTGTGTCTGTTCACAGCAGTAAAACCCTAACTAAGACACTGGCCTAGAGGAAAGATCAGTCACAAGGCACTAAATCAAAGAAAGCTTTCTGGAGTTGACTTGTTTTAGGTCAGGTTTTGGTGAAGTTGGGACTGAGCTATATTTCTGAAACTTTTCCCCATCAGCTGTGTCATCTACAGTTCTGAGGGCTCTAGACACTATCCTAACAACCTTCCTCTCCAAAACCCTTTAGGATTTTTAAGTCCGTTTCCCATTTGGAACTCTATTCCATCCATATTATTTGTACCATTAACTTTAAGATCACCTCCGAGAGTCCCTGGGGTGATCCAGTGTTCCGAGATGTACTGAAGGCCTTCAGCATTATCAGGCAGGCCTCGGTGGAAACTGTAGAGCCTTGAGAACACGACGAGCAGTAGAAGGAAGAATACTCTGTTGAAATGATTTGTTTGAGACAGTCATGAAACTAACTTTAGCAAATCTACCTCGCCAAGAAAGGGGTGGTAACGCTGAGCAGAAGGGTGGTGCTGCGGAGTGAGTCTGAGATAAGGGAGCACCAGCCCTACCTTTCTGCATAGAAGAGCAGCTTATTTAGAGAGGAAGGCCTGAGCCCAGTTAGGTGCAGTTTAGAAAAGAGAAGAGCTGACTCCTCCCTCTACTGTCTTAAGATAAAACTTAGAATCCTGATGCCTTTGACCTTCAAGATGTCACGTTTGCCATCTTCCGTTTCCAAGACTATTCCCATTCTGGAGAGTTGGAGGCTGCTGCTTTCTTCTTTTCTTTTTTTCTTTTTTTCAGATATATTTTTATTATTTTTTATTTGTGTGTGTGTAAGGATGCCCCTAGAGGCCAGAAAATGATATTGGATCCCCTGGAACTGGAGTTACAGGCAGTTGTGAGCCACCATGTAGGGCCTGGAAACCAAATATGGGTTTCCTGCAAGAGCAGCTGGTGCTCTTAACTACTGAGCAGTCCCCCAGCCTCCAGGTTTCTCTTTGTAATTTCACATGTCTAATTCACAAGATCCCTTCTCACATTTAGAAGAGGACTCCTTCAGCAGACTCCTTTCCAAAGCTAACTTTGGGGGACAGGCGAAGGGAGGGATCCTGAGAGTGTTTCACTGTCTGTGGCTGCTATCACCGCCAGCATTATCTCTGTATCTGTGAGCTGGGCTCTTTATTTTCTCACCCTGCCTTTTTTTTTTCCTTCAGTTTCCTGGAAGTGGGTAGGGGTTGGAAGAGAAGACAAATGGAAATTTCCGTGCATCTCTTCACTGTGCAGTGGTTGAGATGGGGTTTGGGCTACAGAAGATTGGGAGAGAGAAATGGAGTCAGCCCTGAGGGAGAACTGCTGAGCTGATGGTATGGTCTAATTACTCCTCTGCTTTGAGCTTGCCTGTAATTGTGGTTTCTGGGAGCCAGCACGTCCTGGAAATCTGCTAGGACAGCAGAGATTTGGGGTTTCCGCCTGGGATGGAGTTGAATTTTCCACTTGGAACAGCTTGCCCAGCACCCATTTTTGGTTGGGAGCAGGACGAATCCCTAAAGTTCAGAAGGGACAAAGATCAATATCGTCATGGGACATAGGCCTTCCCTTGGAACTGAGTAAGAGTTACATATTCTGAAATTGTAGATGTTTTTGAAAGATTCAAATCGGCAGCAGATAAGCCAGTTTGAATGAAAGGCAGATGCTGAAAAGTTAGACCAAACTCTGTCCCTTACCTCGAGAATGCATTTACATGCCAGTTCCTCCCTCACTATCATTTTTATAGGGATGTTCCTAAATAATAATAGGTGGGGAAATACTATACTAAGTCAGCAACTTAAGTTCTCATTTCTCATGGTAATGAGGTGTGGTAAGAGTTGGCATATTCTGAGCATATATTATGTGCCCTTTACCAAACACTTGAGTGAATTCTGCCATTTAACTTCCTAATGATGCTGTGTCATAGTTATTTCAACCTCAGATGAAGTTGACAGGTTTAATATGTTGTCCGAGATAAAAGGTGCACTTCTGGATCTGCACCTGAGACATGAATTCAAGTACCAACTGCAGGTCTCAGCAGCCTAGGAATCTCAGACAAGTACTTTATCTTCTGTTGATATCTCAGAGTTGCTGTGAGTATCAAGTACAATACTTACTCCTCAGCATACCTGTTACCCAGCACTTAGCAAATGAGAGCAGAATTCTTTAAAGTCTGTAGTGCTAGATATGGAACTTGAGACCTGTGCATCTAGGCAAGCTCTCTACTACAGAGCCCCATTCCCCCACCCCTCAGTTTGTTAAGATAGGATTTCACTATGAAGTCTTGGCTGGCTTCAAACTCAAGATCTTCTTGCCTCTACCTCCTGTATGCTGGGATCACAGGTGGATGCACCGTATGGTCATAATTTAAATGTGAATACAGAGAAAACAACCTTTCCTGAGTTTGCGAAATAAGTTTGTTGAAATAAGTTAAGAACAGATCTGTGATAAAGTAGATACTGAGGGCTCAAGCCAGAGAACAAAACATCGGTGAGACATTTCCCCCTGTGGTGCCAGGAAATGAACCCAGGGCCTCGTGCATGCTAGGCAAGTGCATTTTTTCTTAGTTACATCCCTAGCTTTTGAAAGCAGTGTTTATAGAGGTGTGTACTTGACACTAAACTGCTTGGGTTCAGCTACCAGCTCCGTGTTACTTACTGGGTGCTTGTAATCAAGACAGCCTTTCATAGTCCTGCTTCCTCAGCATAAAATAGTAGAATTGCATCCCCTCAGGGGACATTATGAGAATTGAATAGGATAAAAAAGAATGAGTTGAAAGTTATGGAGTGCCAGGCCCTGGCCTGAGCATTTTAAAGGTGTGTTTTAAAGTAACCCCGTCTTAGAGATCCTGTGAGATGGTGGTGCCATCGTCATCTCTACTTTATGGACAAGGAAGCTGCAGCAAGAAGTTAAATCAGCTCCTTGAGGTTGCATAGTCAATAAAGGTCTGGGGCGTTTAAAGCTGTGGAAGAAAGCCTGTGCTTATAGGTATGCTTTCTTTCAGTGAGTGCTTGAAAGCAGTCTAGCTCCTGCTTCAGCATTTCTGTGTGTTTGACAAGCATACGCTCGGCACTGTGGGTCGGTCAGTACAGGGTATGGCAGGCAGGATTTGGGCTCTTTAATTGTTGCTTATATAGTTAGGTGGAGATATGTTCAATATTGTTGAAATAAATGCAGTATAAACTCAAAACTCAGTAAAAATTAATTTTGTTTCTGAAAAGATCACTGGGGAGGTGGGGCTAGTTAGGATAGCTTATTGGAGATGGTTGTATTTGAATCCAGCCTTAGAAAACTGTGCTGAGAAGCAACAATAAACAATCTGGAGGCCTGGAATTGGAAAAAGTTTGAATTTCCAAGTTAGTCACTCATCATTCAACACATTTTCATTGAGTGTATATTTAGACACCACATATTGAGGCTTTAATCATCCACAAACCACATTTCTGATGGTAGTTCTGTAAGACATTATTACCCATTGATGTCGTAGCCATCTTTTGTCTAAGTGCACTATGATGTTCAATCAGCAATTCAATGAGCTGACACCCTTCTTAGGATGTGTCCCTTTAGACAGCCCTCAGTGGAGACTGAGGTCTGAGGGGATGGCTCAGCTGCCTCTGCCTCTCCCGTCCATCCAGGTCTGTCTTCTAGATGTTACTTTTGTGGACTAGTGTCTTCCAAGCTGAGGTACTGTTATTTTCATACTCTGGGTGAGCCCTTGCTGTCATTAAAAAAAAAAAAAATCATTATGTGATTTGTGCCTGGATAAAACCAGTGTATGTTCTGGTCCCTGGGAAAGGAGTCTCTGTCGCTCATTCATTTCTTCTTCTATCCTTTACTTCCTAGCACACCCCACCTTTGAACCACACGTTAGAACTAAGACTGTACTCCAAATCCTCAGACCCATAGTACACCATATTTAAACCTCTCTGCTACCCGATAATAAACGTACTCAAATTGCATGCTCTGAAGCAGATGCTTATTATTCATGCTAATCTATGGAAGGTCTTATAAGGCCACCTCCCTGAACCAGTAATTTTTGTCTTACTACTCTCTCCATTGTTCCTCACAAAATGAAATTTGATTCAATAGAAAAG
Source organism: Mus musculus (assembly GCF_000001635.26). Taxonomy (NCBI): domain Eukaryota; kingdom Metazoa; phylum Chordata; class Mammalia; order Rodentia; family Muridae; genus Mus; species Mus musculus. The sequence continues at coordinate 87,663,449 of NC_000069.6, forward strand.
AGCATTGTGCATATGTGTATATGTGTATGTGTCATACATATGGAAGGAACAGAAGCTGTTCTACAAACCCTTTGTCTTTCCACAAAATGGCATTGGATCCCTCCAACAGAAAACAGCAGGTGATTCCCTCTTTCTGTGGATTAACCAGCTCTGCAGACCTGAAAGGCCTGAGTGGCAAGGCTGCTGGAGAGTTCTCTTGATTTGCAGCCTGCCTGTTCCACCTACAGTCAGGAGGACACAAGCTGAGTTTGTTGCAGAGATTATTTTAGGCGTGGTAAGTTTATTCTACAAATAGTGCCATGTGTCAGTGTAGCCAGCCTGAAGGGATAGTGAAAATCAGAGAGAACCAGAGTGAACCTCTTGCTGATGGAACTGTAACGAGAGCTGCAGGAGTCTGGCTACTCAAGAAATGGATTCAATTTTTCCATGGTTGGCCTTCAGTCAGGATCCTAACCAGATATGTGTTTAAATAGGAAAATCCACGAGGGATGAAGAATCGTACAGTATTAGCACGGGAAAGGACCCATAGTAATCCATCCCAGCCTCTCGCTGAAGGGGTGACAAACTAAAGACCAGAGAAGAAAGGGTGGATTGACTTCATGCCCTGACTGTCAGCATCTCAGTCTCATTTTCTTCATCTATAGCTGAAAGCAGCAGGGTCCCCTCACCATGTCATTGTCAGAATTAAATGAGTAGCTACTTCATATTAATGCTTTTATTTATCATTTTCTTCTATCTTTTCATGGGCATACAAAAAAGACAGGCAGGTCTAGAACCCAGCTGTCTCACTGAGCCCCACCTGCTTGCTTTCAGGGTTTGCTCCCCTCTCCTGTGGCAGTCTCAGTGGTTTCCTCCCCTGGGGCTTTGTTTGCCTTGGCTGCCCCAGGCAGATCTTAGATCTTCTGAAACTTGGTTTGATTATGATGTCAAGTTGTACAGCCTATAAGTGGCAGATTTGGTACCAGCATCCCAGTCTCCTAATCTGCAGATACTATCTTTAGATACTATTCTTTTAATCAGACGCAGTTGTTTGTTTGAGGACACACAACAAAAAACAAATTAATGTGGATTAAATATGATGATGGACAGTAGTGAACCATCTACTTCAGACATCTGTAAGATGGGCATATCTGTGCTGGATAATTCAATTCATGTATTTTGTTTTGAAAGACAGGTTATAATTGCTTATAAGGCAGCAGTAAACTAATTATGTTTGTCTTCGGGCCCTTTAACAAGAATAGCAGCCTTGTATAAAGTATTGCTGAATGCCATACATTAGCTAGATACTTATTATGTGAGTCCTGTTTGGTTTTGAGACAGCCTCTCACTGTGTATATAGCCCTAGATGATCTGGAGCTCACCGTGCACACAAGTCAGGCATCAGACTCTCAAGATCCGCCTGCCTCTGCCTCCTAGATTCTGGGATTAAAGGTGTGCCCAAACACACCTGGCTGTGCCAGTTTTTAAAACAGCACTGCATGATGGTTAGTTAGAATTATAGTTTTGTAGATAAGAAAAGTATACAGAAAGTAAATTATTTGCCTTAAGTCACAGATATCAAATGTAAAACTAGGATGCAAACCTATTGTGTCTAACTCCACACACCACCACGTTGCTCCTTGATCATAATTTGAATTTCCAGATGTGGCTCAGACAATGAGCTGTATATGTGGACTATGTAACAAATGAAGTAGAGCTCATGGGAGGAGCTAGGGAGATAGTTCAATGGGTAAATCTAAAGGAGGAAGGCGGAGTTCTGATTCCCCAGCACCCACATGAATGTCAGCGAGTTGGGAAGCCCTCCTGAAATCATAGAGTGCAAGAGACAGAAACAGGGAATCCATGGAAGAAGATACCTAACTAGACTCACCAAATCAGCAAGCTCTGGGTTCTAGTGAGAGGCCCCGTCTCAATATACATTAGATGGAGAACAATTGAAGAAAACAAATTGACATCAACCTCTGACCTCTTCCACATGCACACACACACATGCACACACACACACACACATGCAACCCCATAGTGATATCTAATACCTGTGTGCTAATTTTACTTTTTAAAGATTTTTTTTTTCTTTTTTGGTTTTTTTCGAGACAGGGTTTCTCTGTGTAGCCCTGGCTGTCCTGGAACTCACTCTGTAGATCAGGCTGGCCTCAAACTGAGAAATCCGCCTGCCTCTGCCTCCCGAGTGCTAGGATTAAAGGCGTGCGCCACCAACGCCTGGCTTATTTATTTCTATTTCATCTGTATTAGTATTTTGTGTGTGTGGATGTTTGTGCACAGTTGTGGGGCGGGGGGGATAGCGTGGGGAAAGAGGGGAGTGGGAGAGAGAGCCCGTGTCCCGCTAGAGTTCTGGTGCTCTGGGCGGGTGGACAGGGGAGGACTGCCAGACGCTTTCCACGTGGCCCCAGGTGGGCATCTGGCTGTGTTAGGCCACTGAGCCCACACGGTCAGTGGTGGACAAGGGACAGCCCCAGGAACTAGGTTCTCAGCCTCCAGCATCCCACGCTGGATACAGCAGAGGAGCTGAGAACAGAATAGGGTCCCTGGGGCAGCACTCGGCCCCTGGATATAAGGGTAGAGGGCAGAGGGAGAGGGGGCGCTGGGTGGTTCCCAGGCAGGCGAGAGTCCTTAGTCTGGTCCATGGCTGAGGTGTAGGAAGGTCTTCTGTCGGGAGGTTAGATACGGCTGTTAGGAGAAAGCCTATCCCATTGTTCAATCACTGCGGGCCTTGATGAACAGAGACAGTCTATGGTTTTAGAGCTTTATTGTAGAAAAGCAGGGAGAAAGGAGAGAAGGTAGAAAGAGTGGGAGAGGCCGGCCATGGCCAAGAGGAGAGAAGGGGGAAGGGGGGGTAGAGAGTAAGAGAGGTAAAAGCTTAGAGAGAGAAAGAGATGGGAAGGGAAAAAGAGAAGAGCTAGAGAGTAAGAAAGCTTAAAGAGAGTGAGGAGGGACCAAGCAGCCCCTCTTATAGTGGGCTGCTATCTTGCTGTTGCTAGGTAACTGTGGGGAGGAGTCTAACCAGAATGCCAGAAGTTTAGAACATTGTCTAAGGGACTGCTAGCCACATGCCTCTCTTGTCGGGGCTGTGGAGGTGGTAACTTCGACAGGAGCCCAGGGTACAGGAGACGTGATCAAATGCCTTCTGTCCCATGTAGGTGGAAATTACCAGCCACCGGGTCCCACGGGGGTTCAAGACCTAAACTCAACTGGAGACCAGGCTGTCTATGCATAACCCATTGCCCCCACATGGTGTGTGTGTGTGTGTGTGTGTGTGTGTGTGTGTGTGTGTGTGTGTGTGTGTGTGTGTGTGTGTAGTGCCAACAGAAGCCAGAAGATGGTGTCAGAGCTCCTGGAACTGGAGTTACAAACAGTCATGAGCTGTCGTGTAGGAGATGGAAATCAAGCCTGGATCCTCTGGAAAAGCAGCTGTTCTCTTAACCATTGACTCTTGAGCTGTCTCTGCAGTCCCTTGTGTGCTAATTAAAAAGAAAAAATAAGAAAAGTGTGAGTCTCTGTTAATAAAAGCTGGAAGACCCATGTAGTGTTGGATCAAGAGTGAGGAGATGTATGCATACCCCAGAGTAATTCTGATTTGGGTTGGTTTTTTTTAAGATGATATTTTTCCTTTATTTATTCATCTGTTGATAAGCATCAAGGTGGCATCCATGAATTGAATATTCTGAGTAATTCTTTGATAAACATGGATGAGTAGATAGCTCTAAGCTTTGTGGACTTACATACTTTTAGAATATGCTAGAAGAGGTACAGATGACCCAGGGGATAGTTCAACTCTTATCAACTAAAGCAGCCATATTGACACCCCCACAGTGGCTGCTTTAATTTTGACTCAGGCTAGAAATGTGTATAGGATCTCTCCTCCCTCTGTATATACTCATTCATTTTTCTTTGTTTTCCAGTTATATTAGTTTTATTTTTCTTCTTTAATACAATGCATTTTAATCATATTCAGCCTTCCCCACCCCTCCCAGGTCCATCGTCATTCCATACCAATCCAACTACATATATGCCCACCCTCACCCCACTTTCTGTCTCTCTTTGGAAGAAAACAGGCTTCTAAGAGATAACAGCCAAACATAACAAAACAAATATGATGACATACAATAAAACCATCACATCAATGCTGGGCAAGACAACCGGACAGAAGGAGAAGAGCCCCCAGAGCAGGCACAAGAATCAGAGAGCCACTTTTTCACCTGTTCAGCAGTCCTATAAAAATACTAAGCTGAAAGCTATAATATATATGAAGAGGACATGGTGCAGACCATGTAGGCAGGCCCTATGCTTGCTGCTTTGGTCTTTGTTGGTTATTTGAACCTTGCTCAGTTGATTTAGAAGGCCATATTCCTTGTGTCCTCTGTCCCCTCTGGCTTTGCCTCCTTTTCCTCTGGGTTCCCTGAGCTCGGGGGGTGGGGGGAGCACTGATCTATGAGTTGAACAGAATATCATTAGGAATCTTTTCTTTTCTTTTCTTTTCTTTTTTCTTTTCTTTTCTTTTCTTTTCTTTTCTTTCTACCAGTAGTGTTTGGTTTTACTCTAGGTCTCTGGGCTATATATCTAGTCTTTGGTTCTTGGTCATCCAATGTGGTGGTTTGAATATGCTTGGCCCAGGGAGTGGCACTGTTTGGAGGTGTGGCCTTGTTGGAGGAAGTGTGTCACTGCGGGGGGTGGACTTTGAAGCTCCGCCCAGTGCAGAAAAGTCAGTCTTCTCCTATTTGCCTTCAAAACAAATATAGAATTCTACATCATGCCTGTCTGGATGCTGCCTTGCTCCTGCCTTGATGATAATAGACTGAACCTCTGAACCTGTAAGCTAGCCCCAATTAAATGTTGTCATAAGAGTTGCCTTGGTTATGGTATCTGTTTACTTAGTAAAACCCTAACTAAGACACCCAAGCAGTGTCAGTTATGGGTTTCATCTGATGGAATGGACCTTAAGTTAAAACAAACGTTGGTTACACCCGCAGGTTCTCTGCCACCATTGCCCTAGCACATCTTGAAGGCAGGGCAGATTGTAGGTCAAAAGTTTTTTAGCTAGGCTGCTGTTTATGTTTATTTTTTTGGTAGCCTGCAGAGTACCTTCCCATACCAAAGACACTAGAATGTAGGGGAGAAGGCTCATGTAGGCAGCAGCTCGACTTATCCACGTTTAATGAGTTGTGTAGGTGTTGTCTTCAGCAATGGGGCCCTGCTGTCCATTTGCAGAGAATAACCCAGCCTAGGTTGTTTGGGGATTTCCATGAGACCCCCTTGGCCAACAACTCAATTGAATGCAGCCTAATCCTGGTACTGGGAGCCTTGTTTAGTGACAAGAGATGGCCAAGTAGGACTCCAATTCCCCCATTATTAGGAGACCTCATAGGATATACTTAATACACTTTAGTTTTTACTCTACTAGGTTTCCATATCATCCCTCAGATGCCCCTCAATTCCAGCGCTTGCTCTCTCTCTCTCTCTCTCTCTCTCTCTCTCTCTCTCTCTCTCTCTCTCTCTCTCTCTCTCCATTTCCTTCCTCAACCTTATCTCCCCCACCTCCCCACCCAATCCTCCCATTCCCCTCCCCGGTTGCCCCAGTACACCGTAAAGTCTAGTCTAGTTCACCCTCCCAAAGAGATCCATGTGTCCTCCCCCTCCCACCCCCACCCAGTTCTTTCCTCTGGTGGGCCTACAGATTGTAGATTGATTGCCTATCCAATAGTTAATATCCACATATAACTGAATACATACCATCTTTCTCTGTCTGGCTTTCCTCACTCGGGATGATTTGTTTCCTAATTCCATCCATTTGCCTGCAAGTTTCATGTCATTGTTTTTAACAGTTGAGTAATACTCCATTGTATAAATGTACCACATTTTCTTTATCCATTCTTTTGTTGAGGGACATCTAAGTTGTTTTCAGTTTCTGACTACTATGAATAAAGCTACCATGAACATGGTAGAGCAAGTGTCCTTGTGGTAGGATGAAGTGTCTTTTGAGTGTATGCCCAAGAGAGATATAGCTGGGTCTAGAGGTAGATCAATTCCTAACTTTCTGAGAAACTGCCATATTGATTTCCATAATAGCTATACAAGTTTACACTCCTACCAACAATGACTGAATGTTCCCCTTATTCTACAACTTCATCAATATGAGCCATCAGTTTTATATTGATCAGCGCAATTCTGAGAGGTGTAAGGTGGAATCTCAAAGTATTTTTGATTTGCATATCCCCAGTAGATAAGGATGTTGAACATTTAAGTGTTCCTCAGCCATTTGAGTTTCCTCTATTAAGAAGTCTCTATTTAGGTCTGTACTCCATTTTTAGTTGGATTATTTGGTGTTTTTTTTTTTTATATCTAGTTACTTGACTTCTTTATTTATTTTTTATGTGGTGTTGGTAAAAACTTTTCCCCATTTTGCAGGCTGTCACTTTGCCCAAATGATGCTGTCCTTTGCCTTACAGAAGCTTTTCAGTTTCAAGAGGCCTGTCTTGTTAATCTTGATGCCTGTGCTGTCAGTGTTCTGTTCAAGGAGTTTTCTCTTGTGCCAGTGAGTTCAAGACTATTCCCAGTTTCTCTTCTATTGGGCTTAGTGTATTGGGTTTTGAACTTGAATTTTTTTACAGTGATAAGTATAGATTTATCTGCATTCTTCTACATGCAGACATCTGGTTGACCAGCACCACTTGTTGAAGATTCAGTTTGAAAGTATTTTATTGAGTATTTTTGTATCTATATTCATAAAAGAAATTGGTGTGAAATTTTTTTTCTTGTTGGGTCTTTGTGTGGTGTGGGTATCTGAGTGACTGTGTCCTCATAGAATTAGATAATGTTCTTTCTGTTTATATTTTGTGGACTAATTTGAGTAATTTTGGTGTTAACTCTTCTTTGAAAGTCTGATAAAACTCTGGGCTAAAACCATCTGACTGTGAGCTTTTCTTGCGGGAGATGTTTAATGATTACTTCTATTTCACTCGGTGATATAGGTCTATTTTGATTATCTGATCTTGATTTAAGTTTGGTAAGTGGTACTGTTTTAGTTAAGGTTTTATTGCTGTAAACAGACATCATGACCAAGACAACTCTTATAAGGACAACATTTAATTGGGGTTGACTTACAGGTTTAGAGGTTCAGTCTATTATCATCAAGGCAAGAACATGGCAGCATCCAGACAAGCATGATGTGGGAGGAGCTGAGAGTTCTACATCTTCATCTGAAGGCTGCTAGCAGAATACTGGCTTCCAGGCAGCTAGGATGAGGATCTTAAAGCCCACGCCCACAGTGACACACCTACTCCAACAGGACCACACCTTTTAATAGTGCCACTCCCTGGGACAAGCATATACAAACCATCACTGGCCATACCTAGCTATGGCATAATGCAAAATACATTTAGTCCAACTTCAAAAGTCTCCATAGTCTCAACAATGTTAAAAGTCCAAAGTTGAAAATCTCCTCTAAGGGATTGGAGAGATGGCTCAGAGGTTAAGAGCACTGACTGCTCTTCCACAGGTTCTGAGTTCAAATCCCAGCAACCACATGGTGGCTTGAAACCATCTGTAATGAGATCTTTTGTCCTCTTCCGGTGTGTCTGAAGACAGCTACAGTGTACTTATATATAATAAATAAATAAATATGAAAGAAAGAAAAGAGAAGAGAAAAGAAGAAAGTCTCCTCTGAGATTCATCCAATCACTTAACTGTAATCCCCAAAGAAAGACAGGAAACCAGCTGGGCAGACTCCAAACTCTGCATCACCATGTCTGATGTCAAAGCAGTCTTCAGATCTCCAACTCTTTTTTTCATCTTTGTTGACTGCAACAAACTTCTTTCTCCTGATCTGGTTCCATCCCTACTAGCAGCTTTCCTCAGCAGATAGCACATGGTTCTGGCATCTTGAACATCTTGGGGTCTCCAAGGCAACTTCAGTGTTACAGCTTCTTGTTTCAATGTCTGGGATCCACACATGTTCTTCTGGGCTCCTTTGGAAAGGGCTGGCATCACTTCTACATCCCTGTCCTCTATAGCACTCTAAGCTCAGGTTGATCCACTCCACTGCCACTGCTGTTCTTGGTGATCATCCCATGGTACTGGCTTCTCCAGTATGCTGTGTCTTCTGTTGCAACTAAGCTTCACCAATAACCTCTCATGGGCTCTCTTCATGGTGCCAAGCCTCAACTCCTTTGCATGACCCCTTCAGTCTTGGACCCTCTTTTGCAACTGGGACTGCACCTTCACCAATGGCCTTCCATAGCCTCTCACAGTGCCAAGCCTCAGCTGTTCTTGATGACCCCTTCATGCCTTCAAAACCAGAATCATCTGGGTGACTCTTACTTATTACCAAGTACAGCTGCAGAAGGAGATGCAACCTTGGCTGTCTCTGGAACACAGCTTCTTTGTGCTCTCAGATAACACTTTCCAGAAGATTCCCCTCAGTGATGCTGATCTCTTAATCACCACTAATTTCTTAGCTCCAGCTAACCAGCATCAATTGTCCCAGTAGGCCCTTCTATTCTTGACTCTAAAGCCAGAGCCACATGGCTGAAGCTGCCGAGTCCTGCTACTTGATAGAGCTAGAACATGGCCTCCCTTTTCTGTTACATTATCACCAGCTTTGTTTTCTAACTCCTTCACTGCCTAAGGTTGGCTGTCCTGGAACTTGTTCTGTAGATTGACCTTTAACTCAGAAACCTGCATGACTCTGTCTCCTGTAATTCTAGGATTAAAGGCATGTACTGCCATGCCTGGACTTAAGCTTTTCCTCACCTAGAACCTGCTCTGTTCAAGGCTGACCTTGAACTCAGAGATTTGCTTAGCTTTGCCTTCTGGTATTAAAGGTTTGTTCTGCCAAGCCCGGACCAAAACTCTGCTGGGTGGTATCTTACCCCAAGATCACTACTCCCTTAATTAAATTTAATATCCTTAAACCCAGGAATCAGCTCCTTTTTACTTCCTGGTGCCTCTTTAATACTCAGACCATATATTTTATATTTTTCCTTTTTCAGCATGCTATGCTTCTCATGAGACTTAACCAGAGAAAAACGTCTGTGATAGGTGTTTCTTTTTTCTTGTTCTTGTTATTGTTTTGGTTTTTGGTTTTGTTTTGGTTTGGTTTGGTTTTGGTTTTGGTTTTCAGGTTTATTGAAAATATGGCATAACAGATTAAACAGCTCCACATGGTGTTTTGAAATTCATCTCAACTGTAGGCTGAGTGACCTGAAGGTTAAAGATTTCTGAGACTTTTTCTTTGTCAGCAATTAATCTGAGTCTCTTCACATTAGCCTCAGACACACTCCTCAGACAAAGGCAGAAAGCAGCCACATTCTTCACCAAAATGCCACAAAAACAGTCTCTAGGCCATATATTGAAATTCTTCACTGAAACCTTTTGGGCCAAGTCCAAACAACTCAAATCACTCTCAGTAACAAAGTCTTCCATATTCCTACTATTAAGCCCCATTTAAAGCATTCCACTACTTTCCAAATCCAAAGTCCTAAAAGCCACATTCTTCCAAACAAAAGTATGGTCAGGCCTATCACAGAAAAACCCCCCTCCTGGTACCAACTTCTGTCTTAGGATTTTACTGTTGTGAACAGACACCCTGACCAAGGCAATTTTTATAGAGGACAACATTTAATTGGGGCTGGCTTACAGGCTCAGAGGTTCAATCCCAGTATCATAAAGGCAGGAACATGGCACCATCCAGGCAGGCATGGTGCAGGTGGAGCTGAGAGTTCTACATCCTCATCTGAAGGCTGCTGGCAGAATGCTGACTTCCAGGCAGCTAAAATGAGGGTCTTAAAGCTCACACCCACAATGACACACCTAGTCCAACAAAGTCACACCTACTCTAACAGAGCCACACCTTATAATAGTGCCACTCCCTGAGTCAAGCATATACAAACCGTCACAGGTACCTATTGAGAAAATTATCTATTTCTTTTAGACTTTCCAATTTTGTGGAGTACGTTTTTAAAAGTATGTTCTTATGGTTCTCTGGATTTCTTTTAAGTCTGTTGTTATGTCTCCCTTTTTATTTCTGATTTTGTTCATTTTGAGAGTCTCTGCCTTTTAATAACTAGTTTGGGTTTGTCTCTCTTGTTGTGGGAGACTTCGGTACCCCACTCTCATCAATGGGCAAGTCATCCACACAACTAAACAGAGAAATACAAATGGATCTAACATATCTACAGGATATTTCACCCAAACACAAAAGAAGATATTTTCTTCTCTGCACCTCATGAAACTTTCTCCAAAATTGACCACACATGTGGTCACAAAGCAAGTTTCAACAGATGCAAGAAAATTGAAATTATTCCCTATACCCTATCAGACCACTATGAATTAAAGCTGGATCAACAACAACAGAAAGCTTACAAACTCATGGAAACAGAAAGACTCTCTATTGAATGACTACTGAGTCAAAGCAGAAATAAGATCTGGAGAAGGACAAGAAGAGGTGTGGCCTACTTATATAGCACTGACAGGAGCAGCCCAGCAGGCATCCCTGCTAGGGTTAGATGCTGAGAGACAAAGCAACTAGTTGGAGGAAAGAGGTCAGAAAGTAAAGATCTGGGGGATCCACAGGAGACAGGACCTGGGGGAGGGAAGGCTGCTGCAGGTGTGCTACTGCAGCTGTTCTGCTGCAGAGCTGGGGGTGAGACTGGGAACTGGATTTGGGGGAGCAGAGGGAAAAGAGAGGAGCTACAAACACCCTACCTGGTTGTCTGGTAGGTGGGCACTGCAGGTTTTGAGTGCCAGGAGTGGAAGTTGACCTTCAGAATGTCTCATACCAACCAACCCAGGAATATAGTCTCCATGGGGTGCAGCTCCACGAGTGTAGCTCCATGGCAGATTCATGGCAACACCTGCTGGGGCCATAGCGAAGTCAGCTGAAGGTAACTCTCCCTCCCTTCCCTTAGTCTGAAGGGCTAGAGGCTCCAATTGCAGAAAAGGGCAGAACATGGTTCACAAAGTAGAAGCCACTGTGTGGTGTGGTTTAAATTTTTATAGTAGCCATATGAAAAGTGGTAAGAGAGAGATACAATTAATTTTGATGGTATGCATTTCATTTAGCCCATTACATTCAAAATGCTATCATTTCAATATGTTGGTGGTGGTGCTTCAATCCCAGCATTTGGGAGGCAGAGGCAAGTGGATCTTAGAATTCAAGACCAGTATAATCTACAGAATGAGTTCCAGGATGGCCAGGGCTGCACAGATAAACCTTGTCTTGGGGGGAAAAAGGATTATTGAGACCATTTTTTTTTTTACACTAAATTATTGAAATCTGGTGTGTATTTTATTTTTACAGCATATTTTAGTATGAACCAAGTACAGTTTAGCCAGTACTCTTTAACACATGCTATTATTCAATGCAAGACAAGGCCAGAAAGTGCACCCAACATCAGCTCCCAGCAGCCTGCCCTTGGGACACTCTCATTTGCCTTTCTGGCATGTCTGATTGCTAGTGCTCCCCTTCAGGTATATGTCCTCCACCCTATATAATCTCTGGGCCTCTGGTGTTTTCTCTTCAGTACACTCTAGTCACTGGTAGTCAGGTCTCCCTTTTTAAAGATCTATCTGGTCGTGCTAGATAGTGCTATTCCTATAAGTAAAATCCAGAACCCTCACATGTAAAGATTGTATGTGTGCGACCTGCCCCAGTCCTGATGGCATTCTGCTTCCTAAGGTCGCTGGGTTGCTTTCCAGTTTGCAGGGCCTTTGACATACTGGATCTCACTTAGTTCTCACAGCTGCCATGTGACATAGGAAGACCCGAACAAGTGAAACATTTATCCATATTATTTAGGTAGAAAAATAGACTTGAACTTAATAGGAGGTTTTCTAAGATACTCCTAATAACAGCAGAACAGGCTGAAAACTCATGTCTTTGGAGAATCTCTTTAGTCCTGTTTCTTGCTTAATTCTTTTGCTTTTTTCTCAATATTGCAATGGCATTGACAGCTCGACAAGGTTGCTGTGTCTTTTACTTTTTTCTGTGCCTATACACATTCTTTCCTTCCCTGCATGTCAACAGAGCCGCTGTCAGAATCCTACCCTTTCCGGGGTGCTCTGGGTAAATCCATTTAACACATGCCAATCATTCCTTGGATCTAATTTGTAGCTTCCAGTGCACTTGAACGTGTGTTTGCCTGTTTGGCAGATGCTTCACTGATTAGTGTATAGGACTGAATTCTTTGTTTTTTCAAGACAGGGTTTCTCTGTGTAGCCCTGGCTGTCCTGGAACTCACTTTGTAGACCAGGCTGGCCTCGAACTCAGAAATCCACCTGCCTCTGCCTCCCAAGTGCTGGGATTAAAGGCATGCTATTTAGGTTGGCACCATAGAAAGAAGGTCCAGGGAAATCCAGTGTGGCTTCCCTGGAATATATCTGAAGCTGAGCCCTGAAGAATGAGTGGATCTCAGAGAGTTAGCAACTGGTGGTCAAGGGGAGTGTGGCAAAAGATATGGACTTGTAAAAGACACACACACCATGTTCAAGACTTAGAGCTCAATCAGAAACAGGAATCATTGGACCAGGCTTTGTGGACACACCTTTTATCACAGCACTCGGAAGGCAGAAGCAGGCAGGTCTCTGTGACTTGGAGGCCATCCTGGTGAGTTCCAGGACAGCTAGAGTTACACAGTGAGACCCTATCTCAAGAAAACAAAAAACAGAGAATCCCTGAAAGGTGAAGGGTGTTGAATGTTGTGACTCACTTCTTTAAAGGATAGCTGTGAAGCAAAAGCACTAGTACGTGCAGGAGTTAAAGCTGAAGTGGGTATAGGAGGCCAGATCTTGTCAGGTGAAGTCAGAGGTGCCTCAGGCCATTGTAGAGGCCGTGCTGTCGAGGTGGATTCCTGAGATGCCGGGCAGTCAAGTCGGAGGGGCCCGATTGATTCATTTCGAGATCAAGAAACTTGAATTTCTGGCATGGGCCTGCACAGCACTGCTTGCAGAGGAGAAAGCATGTGCATGGCTGGCCTGGAGCTGAGGACACTGGCTTCAGTTTTTAACATTCTAGCTTCAAGGAGTTGTGGAGGAGGTGATTTTGTCTTTTTCCATAGCCTTTAAGAAAGCTGGTGGTACCACTTCTTGTTATTGCTTGTTGTTATAGTGCTACTTGCTGCTGCTGCTGCTGCAGCTGCTGGGAATCAGATTTGGAGGGGCCAGGTGACTTGCCTGAGAAGTACACAGCCAGGAAAGGACTGAACCTGGACTTGGGATTGTGTTTGAACCACTAACAATGTGTAGGGGGCCAGATGTTATTGGCTGTCTGGGGAGGAATATGTGTATGTGGAGGGGTGTGTGTGTCCACGCACGCATATGTGAAGCTAGGGATAAACTTCTGGTGTCACCATCTATTGTTTTCCACTTTATTTTTGAGATAGGCTCACTGAATGGCTAGACTGACTGGCCAGGGAGCCCCTGGGTTGTCCCAGCCCTGCCTCTGAACACTTGGATTATAGGTACATATTGATACTTGGCTTTTTACATGGGTGTTGAGACATCTCCCTCCAGCCTCTAACGCTCTGTTTTTAAAACCATATCCCATCTGTGTTCCAGTGTTGACAAGCTAAACAACCCTCAGCATACTAGTCTGCCTGCTTCCTCCACACACACGTCTGATAGCCAGTTCCTCCTCTGATACACTCATGAAATTAGAAAGGAGAGACTGGGGCTGGGACTTGATAGCTCTTCAGTGCATATATATATCTTTGATATCCTGGACAACAGTTACACAGGTGTTCTTAAAGTGATTGTGAAAATGTGAGTGAACCTCTTTTTCGTATGATTGGGGGTAGGGGGAGGTCTGGGTCGAGTGAATAAGTCACCCTAGACTGCTCACAGGAAGAAAAGGTGACATTTTAAACATTTTTTTATTTTAAGATTTATTTATTTATTTATTATATGTAAGTACACTGTAGTGGTATTCAGACACTCTAGAAGAGGGCATCAGATCTCATTATAGATGGCTGTGAGCCACCATGTGGTTGTTGGAGTTTGAACTGAGGACCTTTGGAAGAGCAGTCAGTGCTCTTAACCGCTAAGCCATCTCTCCAGCCCTTAAATATTTTTTAATGGTGGAAGGAGATTTTAGGTACAGCTCAATGCTAGAGCTATGGGCTAGTGTACACAAAACACCAAAGAGCAAAGGATGATGAACTATAGTGGATGACTTTAGGGGAGAAATAACAGATGTGGTTACTTGTTAACAGCTTAAAAGAGAGTGAGGGCGGTTTCCTCAGACAAGGACCAGTAGTAGATACATCAGACAGTAGTAGATGCACAGCCACCTCTTACTCAAGCTCTAGGGAGTCTGATGCCCTCTTCTGGCCTCCACAGTCACCTCCACACTTGGCAGAAGCACAGACGGCACACTGACACATAAGTAAAAAAAATTCTAAAAGTAAAAATAATAGTAACAAATATAAACACTTGGGTAAGTGGTTATTTGAGAACAGAATTCTCAAAACACATAGCAGATTTCAAGTAGAATAGATTTTTTTTTTTACCTTTGAGAAATCTCACATCACCACCACAGGGCAAGCTATACAATATCACTTATAATGTTTCAAAATAGCCAGGATGGGTGTAGTGGCATGTTCCTATAATCTCTTGCTGAGGCAAGAGGATACTTAATTTGAGCCTAGCCTGGGTTAAATAGTGAGTTCCAGGACAGTTTGGAATACAGAGTGAGATTCTGTCCCAAACAAACAAAAACATTGAACCTGATTTTCATCATGAGGAGACAGGAGGCATTTACCAATTGTGGGCCATTCATTCAACAAGACGGTCGGCTTGGACTCTTCAGACTATCCTGTGGGGGTGAGGGGAGGGAGATGGCTCAGTCAGTAAAGTACTTGCTGTACAAACGTGAGGACCAGAGTTCAGATCCACAGCACCCATGTGAAACACTGGAACTGATAGAATCTGTAATCCCAGCTCTAGCTCTGTGTCTAGGAACGCAGAGACATTCGAATCCCTGGAGTTCCCTGGCCAAACAGCCTAGCTGAATTATTGAACTCCAGGTTCAGTGAGAAACCCTATCTTTAAATAAGGTGCAGAGTACCTGAGGAAACACCTGATACTGACCTCTGACCTCCACATTTGTACAAACATATCCATACACATAGAACACACAACATGATAAAGCATCATTGTTCTAAGAGATAAAATGGGCAGAGGGCTCAGTAGGTGGAAAGAATCATAATGCAAATATCTGATATTCAGGATATCTGTTATTCAACCCCAGTGAAAAGGTCATTCGACCCACAGGTTGAGAACTGCTGATGAAGAGCATTACTCTCCCTCCTGCTCCTTCAACTTTAGTGCTGCTTGAAATTATTCAAAATCAAACATGGAGCAGGGTAACTTGATAGAGAGGGAAGGGGTAGAAGCAATTGGGCAATATCTTTAAAAACGTATATGGTTAAGTTGGAGGCAGACGTGAGCACAGTATTCCATAGGATCTGCTAGTGGAGAGAGGCAGTCAGGAGTGAACTTGAAATTTTTTTTTAGATTCACCTAATGAAAGGCACTCACACGCCAAATTGTATACGTAGTGAAAAGCTGAGGAGTCTATCATGGGTTCTCGAAGGGCTGAGGAATGATGTGACAGAGGGACAGTAAAATGACATGATCGTAGTTGGTGGCAGTCAGTACTTGGTAGTCAGTTTCTTTCAATAACCCAAGCTTGAGACAGTGTACCTACTAAGGTACCAAGTGCACGGATAACACTGAACTTTCTGGACAAGGAAAACTTCCTCTTGATCAAGAGTGCACTGAGGGAAGACAAACCATAAACAGGAAGTGTATTTGTTATACCGGAACAGGTTCTGAAGGACCTATTTTAGCTGGATAATTTGTATCAGAAAACTCTAGAGAGTATATGTTTGAAGGGAAATCTCTACTCTTTTTTTTTTTCTTTCCCCGAGTCAGGGTTTCTCTGTATAGCTCTGGCTGTCCTGGAACTCACTTTGTAGACCAGGCTGGCCTCGAACTCAGAAATCTGCCTGCCTCTGCCTCCCAAGTGCTGGGATTGAAGGCGTGTGCCACCACTGCCCTGATGAAATCTCTACTCTTAAGGTTGAAATTAAATGAAACCTGAACTTTGGTATTACATTTTATTTTATATTTTATTTTTATTTCTTCAAAAGGAGCTCTGGCAAAGTTTTATTAAAGGTAAACTTTCTTGTTTACTTCTCACCAGTCTGTTCTGGCATGCTTCTAATAATATCAGAATCACCTGGGTCAATGATAGCCAGTGTGCATACTCTGTAGTATTTTCCACACGCTGTGCCCAGTTCAATATTATTGCCACTGTAGTGATAGACCCCAGTTTTAGCCAACATGGCATAGAACTCTATTTCAGATTTCCTCAAAGCTGGACAGTTGTTGGCAAGGATAACCAACTTGGCTTTGCCTTGTCTGATCATCTTCAGAGTCTGTTTGTATCCCAGCACGTACTTCCCACTTTTCATAACAAGTTGGAGCCTAGAGTTGATCAACTCCAGAGACTTTTCCGTCTTCTCTGCAGCCACCATCTTCCTGCCTTAGGTGCTGGACAACCCCCAACCAACACCAGCCACCAAGATGGCCAGGGATGGAGAAAGGCTTGGTATTACTTTTTTTTTTTTTTTTTTTTTTTTTGAGACAGGGTTTCTCTATATAGCTCTGGCTGTCCTGGAACTCATTTTGTAGACCAGTCTGGCCTCAAACTCAGAAATCCACCTGCCTCTGCCTCCCGAGTGCTGGGATTAAAGGCATGTGCTACCACGCTCAGCTGGTATTACATTTTAATGGAGAAAATAACTGCAATTTTTTTTCTTCTGACCACCATGTCAAACTTCTTTATTCTCTTCTTTGCTTCCTCCCTGGGCTCTCATATTTTAACCTCCTAAGGTTTTCCTTCCAAATGTATGCTCAGACATGAAACTAATATGACCCAAAGTTTGGCTGTTCTTTCTACCTACCAGGCCTAACATAGACATGTCTTCTTCCTTCAATTCATTGGTCATTTTTCCTTTTTTAAGCTCTTAATTTAACAAAAGAAATGCAGCTATATTTGTGTGGTGTAAGCAAGGGCACAGTGAACCACTGAATTAGACCATTCCAATGGTAGAAAGAAAGGTTGGTTGGGGATCAGATTACCAAGGGACAGAGAGAAGAGAAAAGTGACAGACAAGCAGGCGGATTTTATCCAGCAGGGTGGGGGTCTTTGATCTGATACAGGCTGTTCAGATTGACAGGGACTAGATGCTCTGTCTGAAGTAGTTGACCTTTGGGGGAGGATCAAGGGAGGTTCCTGGTAATTTAAGGGAAGTTCTTGGTAGGCAGAAACCCACCTTTAGGTCTCTGTTTAGCAAATAACATTCTGTTTACCAGGCAAAGTTCTTCTATTTAAAGTAAAGTCTTCACTACCGGTGAGGGCAGGGCAGGGTAGAGAGGAACACCTTTAATATCTGACAATCTGTCCTGTCAGACCCACCCTGACCTGTGCTTGCTTGGGTGCTTGGTTGGTTGGTTGGTTGGTTGGTTGGTTTTGGTTTTAGTGAAACCTGTAGTGGCTGGTCATGGTCAGCTGATCTTTGCCCATGCCCCCAGCAGTCTTCTTTAGTATGTATACTCGCTTTCAGTTTTGAAGCCCTAATTCATGCCACAGCTCAAAGGCAGTCCAGGCCAGCTTGACTCAGTGATAGACTTCATGCTATGCAGGGTCATAGACTCAGTCCCCACCACTCAAAACATACAAGTGTTTCCCAGTTCAGATGAATCTTAAGAGTTTTAATTGGGATGTACAACGCCGGTTTCCTTCTAGAGTCAAGAACAAGGTAAAATGGACGTTCTCAGGAATTCAGACCCAGCTTGCGTTGGATGGAGGATGTTGTGGGTACACTAAAGAAAGCAGTGGAGCAGTTGGAACCAAAGAGCCCTTTTCCAGAGACTCATTTCTGACAGGGGGCTGGTAGTCCCTGGGTTGGGACCAAAACTACAAGTTTTCCTCATCCACTTGTTTGTATCCCTATTGCCTGGCAGTGTCTAATAATATTCCCTGTTGGAGAAAGGCGAGATACTGAGCCCTATGGAACAGTTCAGGGAAGCACCTAAGTGTATGGTTATACAGCAGGTCATACCTCCTGTTAAATATTATGGCACTTCTGAATGCAGGCCGAGCCTCAGGAATCCTACAGAGACTCTGGTGAATTTGCACTATTATAAGCTCACCACTGAATCCGCTCCCAGCCCTGGTCGGTCTGTCGGGTTTTTCTTTTAAACTAACCATCTCCAGTGTCTTGTCTGGTTTATGTTGTTTTGTTTTCTTTCTCTTCCTTCCTCCTATCCTGCATCACTCTCTCCTGGGTCCCACGTCCTCTTCTTTGATGTCTTCCTCTCTCTGACCCAAAGATCAGCCAGTAAAAAGCAATCTCACCTGTCCAGGTAAGAGGAATGCCTCTGGGGGAGAAAAGATCCCGTCTTTGTATTTTTAAATTTGTGTAGGGTGGTGGTGGTGGTGCTGGTGGTGCTGGTGGTGGTGATTGCTTGTGGAATAAGGAGTATTGTTTTGTTTTCAAGACTGGCCATATACCCCAGGCCGGTCTACAAAATGTTATATATAACCCTGGCTGCCTTGAGCTCAGCAGTCTTCCTGCCTCAGCCTCCAAAGGCCAGGATGACCGTTGTCTGCCATTTCATCTGGCTCTTGTGAATAGTTAATATCTTCACACAGTTCACAAGTAAACACAACAAAGAATCTGCTAAGAGGGCTCCAGTCCAGTGCCTGTTCCTTAGCCAACCCCTTCCCACCTCAGAGAAGCCACTGTTGTTTCTCTTATACGCTGCAAAGATGTGGCAGATGTTTCCATATATATAATAAATATGCAAACATATCATCCTTTCATTTTTATCTACTGCTTTAAATGTCCACACAATTCTCATCTTCTCCCTTAATAGTATCATAGAAATCATTCTTTAAACACAATTTTATAAGGACAAATTCTGCATTGTTCTATAGATATGAGATCATGGTTTCTGGTATTCTACCATTGTGCACAGTCACATAAGCTTCCACTTAGTCACTGACTACAGCTAAGATGGGGACCACCCCTTCCTGAGGGCAGCAGCTACTGAATCTGGAGCTGTGAACTTGTGCATGTTCTAAAAAGTCTGGCCACAGCAGTGTTCTGAGTTTGTTTCCTGTTCCTGTATCTTCCCTAATTAAAGAAGAGACCAAGAAAGGAATGTGATGGCTGGTGAAATGTGGTGTGTTGAAGGTTGAGGGTCTTAACCTCTGAGCAGTATGCCAGAGGCCAGCTGTGGGCGGGCTGACTGTGAGGCTGAAGGACATGGTCACCAACAGAGCAGATTCCTGTTCTTCACTAGTAGCTAGAAGATGAATAGACTTTTCAGAAGTTCAGGCTGTTGGCATGCTCCTGGTCTTTAAAGATCAAGGATTCAAGTTGCCCTTTCCCTAGTTCCTTAGTACTAAATGTCCAGGTGCCATCTTAGAGAGGGAAGACTTTCAGGGACAAAGAGATGAAGTCATTCAGTGCTCTGCTGTGTTCATGGAGGCCTCTGTATGTGTCTGGCCCACCATATCTCTCCAGTCTCCTCTTTTGCATATCATCACCTAACGCTAACTAGCTGTTTGTTTTTCTTGCATTCATTTTTCTCCGCTGCTCCGTTCTGTTCCATCAGCCCCATTGCATCCTGGTAAGACCCTGCAAGCACATGTATGTTTGCACAATCGTCCTGCCGTTGTCTCTTTGTTGTCTGACTCTACAAATGGTATTTCTCTTCACACCCTGCTGAGTATTAAAGAAACCATACTTGCCCTGCCCAGTCAGGATTCCAGATAGGTGATGTTGTCAGCAGTATAGGACACATGACTAGTCTGCTATTGGGATGACCAGGTTACAAGGTGGGTGGGTTATCTTTCATTGTTCAAGACTCTGGGCCCCGTTTAACAGAGCCTCCGACCCCTGGTCCCTCCCTGCTCGGCTCACTAGTGTGTTTCCTTTGCTCCTTCTCCAGGTTAAGTAGCCTGTCTTCTCTGGGAGATTCTACACCTGAACGCACATCCCCTTCTCACCACCGCCAGCCCTCTGACACCTCTGAGACAACAGGTAAGTGCCTGGTGGCATCAGCATAGACACCGGTGTGTGCCCCTATAGAGAAATCCTGTACAGGCATGTGTAAAACACCTAACTTTGCGTTGAGCATGTAATATGTATATTGGGTTTTATGTCAGGAGGTTTATAACATTTACCTCCTTATGCCAACCTAGGAAGTAGGTTTTATATACTTCTTTTGTAGCTAAGGAAACTGAAGTAGGGAGAAAAGTTAGGAAACTTGCCCGACCTCACACTTCTTGAAGACAGCATTGAGGCTTGGAACAGTTGTGTTGTAACTCTAGGCCCACACTCTGTCATCCCAGAGTGCTGTCACATATGTGCAGTGTCCAGTAAAGATCTACAGCAGAGACAGTGGCATACTATGCATGAATAATGATATGTATAAAAGGGTTTCTCCTGGCATTTGTCATTCCCTATATTTGGCAAGGAAACAACCCCAAATCACCTTCATGATTTATCCAGCTCTGTAGCACAACTCAACAAGCTTTGGGGTCCCGTTTGCTATGGTCACTGAGTATAACAATGTAAAATTCCAGTCAACCCAGGGCTCTACTTATCTTTCCTGTGGTCTTGAGGACCACAGCTAGACTTAGCTCTACCCCTTCTTCAATCAATCTCACCCACATAGGCCTAAAGGGACAACTATTTCAGCACTTCAGAGAAGTGTCATAAGGATTACTTCTTATGGATTACAGAGATGATTACCGTTTTTACCAGTCACTGAGAATGCCATATATTAGAGCAGTATATGTGGACACGGTGAATCTGGGAATTGGATTAGCCTTGGAAAAGACTAATCTTTAAAAAGCAGTTGGCTGGCTTGGATGCACTGGCCTTCTAGTGAGACTGCCTGCCCAAACTCCTGTCCCCTACCCCAACAGGTCTTGTTCAGCGCTGTGTCATCATCCAAAAGGACCAGCATGGCTTTGGCTTCACAGTTAGTGGAGATCGCATTGTGCTGGTGCAGTCTGTGCGCCCTGGTGAGTATCATGACCCTCCTGTTAAGAGTAGGCACTGTGTGTATGCTAGTGCTGCATGACTTAGAGTCTGTTTAAATGAGAGATCCTGAAGGAAGGGTGAATGAGTTATTCTAGAATTCTTGGTTGCATCACAGAGGCCAAGTGGTAAAGCACTTTGTGATGCACATTTACATACATATACAATTTCTTAAAAATGTGCAATGTGTGGAAATCTACTAGCAAATAACTTGAAATTAGAGAGGAAGTAGCTATCTTACTGAATATATAAACATCAGGTTACTTCTAATAACAAGTAATTTTAAAATGTTGAATTTGAGCTGGGCGTTGTAGCACACACGTTTAATCCCAGCACTTGAGAGGCAGAAGCGGTTGGATTCCTCTATGTATTTAGGGTCAACCTGGTCTATATGACAACAACACAACAATAATAATATAAAATCTGCCCACAGAGGCCAGAAGAGGGCATGGGATTCCCTGAAACTGGAGTTACAGGTAGTTACAGTTGGTGCCCAGAACCATTCACTGTTCTGGGCACCAACCCAGAGCCTCTGCAAAAGTAGCAAGTGCTGTTAACCACTGAGCCATCTCTCCGGCCTCCAACAGTACATGTTAGATGATGGCAATCTTAGTTCCCAAATTGAAAGCTAAAATGAAAAATAGACTTGATATACTAGGAGCATCTTGGGGAAAATTTACAAAATATAATGTTTATGCTTCTCATTAGCTTGTTTTTGTTGTAGTGTTCTTGTGCTTCTTGGATATAAATTAAGGTTAAAATAGAAGCTATTTACAACTTGTGAACCAAAACTCTGTACCCTCCAGTTAAAACGGTCAAGAGCAGGGTCATCTGGGCTCCACTTTGGTCAGCTGACATCAGAAGACCTTAATACGGTCTTCTTAATACCTCAAATGAAGAGACTATCAATGGATTGAAATCTGTTTAGTAGAATGTTATTATCTCTAATGGTAAGAACCTGGAGAAGTATCTTTATGAGCTTCTCAAGAATTATAAGCCACCGGTTTGAAAGCTAAGGTTTTAATCCACTTCTCTAATTCTTCTTATTACTTTACTAACTATATTTAATACAGTAAAATTATGTTTCCCATGGGATAATAAGAAATAACTCTTATCTGATCTTAAAGCATTCAAATAAATCAAAAGTATACTCTTCTCAGAGCCTGGTCGTACCTGTGCCCCACATTAGTTGGCTGTCTGCACGCCATTCTCTGAGCTAGGTGAAGAGCAAAGCAGCAGGTGTGACCCAGTGTGGTCCACTCCAGATTAATAGGCCTCACGTTGCTGGAGCAGAATTGGGTGTCCACCCAGGATTTGACATTCTGACATAAAGTTTCAGAGCATGGGTCTGTGGTGTGGTTGGTGTAGATGGGGCGGCTGTAGGACTCTGCTGACGACGAGGTCTTCTCCCTACAGGAGGCGCAGCCATGAGAGCTGGTGTGAAAGAGGGTGACCGGATCATCAAAGTGAGTAAACCTGACCTGCCCCCGTCTTACAGTAGTGGCAGGTTCAAGAGCTGCCCAGTGCAGTGCCTATCTCGTAGTTCATTTCATTTCTCCCTCTCAGCAGCCACTAGATCAGGTATTACCATACATAACAGGGAAGGGGATGAAGATGGCCAGCTTCTGTGATCCCAGTTCTTCAAGTTCACTGACCTTGAAGTGTTCTGGAACTGGTTTTATTTATCCTTATTTCACAAAAGACAAAAAATAGGGTTAAGAGGAAACAGCTGTGGCTAGTGAAGGACCCACGCCCTCGGGTTCTTAGCTTCGTGTGTCTTCCTCGGTGTTGGCGTGAGATAATCTTCTGGATATTGGCAGAGTAGAGCCCTGGCTACATTAAAGAAATCCTAGGGGCTGGTGAGATGGCTCAGTGGGTAAGAGCACCCGACTGCTCTTCCGAAGGTCCGAAGTTCAAATCCCAGCAACCACATGGTGGCTCACAACCATCCGTAACGAGATCTGACGCCCTCTCCTGGAGTGTCTGAAGACAGCTACAGTGTACTTACATATAATAAATAAATAAATAAATCTTAAAAAAAAAAAAAAAAGAAATCCTAGCAGCAGAGACTTCAGCCCCTCTAGTAAGGAAGAGAAACCCATAGGGCCAGCTGATATATACAGGTGTAGATGAAAAGTCAGTGAATGGAGAACGTGGGGCTTCTCCCTGAGAACTTAGAAGCCAGCTTGAATAAAGTGATGATGTAAATTTGAGTAAACAAGTAGCCAGAGGTAACTGAAAACCACTGGGAAATAGCCCGAAGGAAATGACATTTTCAACTTGGAAAAAGGTTCACACCATTAATACTCAATGCTCTTTGTCCCTCCAACAGGTAAACGGCACCATGGTGACCAATAGCTCACACCTGGAGGTAGTGAAGCTTATCAAATGTGAGTTGCTTAGGTGGACTCTGGGACAGATTGGCAGGTTTACTGACTCTAGAGGCATCATTTATAGATACTGAGACAGCTGAAACCACATCTTTAGTCTTAACATGAGTGATAAACTTAAACTGCTACAAACCCCTAGTGTGACGTCAAGTAGACGCTATTTGTTTTCATTTGTAGCACACCATCTTTGCCCCTCCTGACCATACCTACTAAAACCACTTCATTTAATTGTCATCTGTTCCATTCACGTTCTACCTATGGAGGCAGAAGAGAGGCAAAAAATTCTAGCCAGGAATATCGGCCAAGTGAGTCTATACAGATAGTCAGATAGACGAATACCGAGGAAGTAAATGACGAGAATGGGAAGCCTTGGGGGAGTGGAAGGCTAGACTTAGAGGGCCTGGTGTGTGCCAGGCAGGCAGTGTGCTACACTTAACATTGGTTCAGTTTAATGAGATAAAGAAGGAAGCTGGGCATGGTAGTGCACCCATACAATCCCAGCACCCAGACTGAGGCAGGAGAACCTTGAATTTAAGGCTATTCTCAGCTACATTGAAAGACACCTCAAAAAAAGCAAAGAAGAGAATTGGGTGAGATGGCTCACTGGGAATGTTTCCAGAGATATTTATGGTTGAGATTTTGGTTGGAGTCTCTATGTGAAGAAAGGATAACTTGGTTGGTGCAGGGCAGGAGGACAGAAATTAGCAAATGGCTAGAACTTTAAAAATGAGATTTTAGTCTACAGGATCATGAGGGTTAATGAAAGAAGAAAGATGATTTTCTTTGTGCCTAACTAAGAGTACACTGGTACTGAAGCAAGCATCCTCTTCCTTCCTTCTAGCTGGCGCCTATGTTGCGCTTACCCTCCTGGGCTCTTCTCCTTCCTCCATCGGTGTCTCTGGGCTCCAGCAGAACCCTTCTCTGTCAGGAGGGCCCAGAGTTAACCCCATGATTCCTCCACCACCTCCTCCTCCACCCTTGCCACCTCCACAACACATTACTGGACCTAAACCTCTACAGGTAATAGTTTTCTAAATGCCTGCTGATCACTCTAGGGGCTCTTTGACGATCTCCCTCAGTGAAACTTAAACAGGGTTATGGGAAGCAGAGATAGACCAAAAGAAACATGTGAATACCACCAAAGAGTTAAAAATGCAGTCTGCATAGATGGCCGTCCATGCCTTATGCCCTACTCCTCTGGTTTCATAAGTGGTTTATAGTAGCATCTTCAGTGTTTCCTCACTGTGTGCAGACTCACAGAGAATATCAGGTACTCTTCCTACCTGGGCCCCAGGCATGGACAGAAGCAGCTGTTAGACCAGTTGGTGTTGGGAGGGTGTGCTTGAAAGTCAGAGACTGCTTCCCAGAGTAAGGGGGCTGCCTGGAAGAGTGCAATACAGAGGACAGTCAGGAGAGGAAGAGTCAGAAAGAACAAAAATAGGTCAAAGAGAGCCCTCAAGAGTAGAACAACCTGTGTAAAGACTTCACAGTGGCAAGATGCAGATATGGATAAGGAACAGGCTTCCAAATTGAATAGAAGATTGACCAGGGCTTTGGAGAAGTTAGAAAACAGTTCAATATTAAAGCTGATTATAGCCAGGATATCTAAGCTCAGTCGTAAAGTTAAAAATAAATTAAGATTTTTATGTTAATTGCATTCCAGCAAGGTGTTACATTATCCATATTGTACTCATGACTAAGAGTCTACTCTCAACACCTTTCCTCACCCAGGAATGAGCAGATATCAGAGAATTAAGCTATTGAGCTAGTCTCCAGGCCTCACTAATGTTCTATTTCCATCCCTAGGATCCTGAAGTCCAAAAGCACGCCACTCAAATCCTCAGGAATATGCTAAGGCAGGAGGAGAAGGAGTTACAGGTGAGATCACTGTTAAAGATAGGCTGGACAGTGTCTTCATGAGATTGTCCCTTATCACAGCAATCTACCAGTGTGTGCAACCGAAGGTTTTTTTGTTTTTGTTTTTTGTTTTTTGCAACAAAATTAAGTTTTTATTAATTTTGTAGACCATGTCCAATTATAGTAAAACCTTAGAGCTGTTGGTATATAGCCCAGTGGTAGAGCACATGCTTAAGGTCCTTGGTTCAGTCCTCAGCAAACAAAAAAAGTACTATCTCAAGACCATTAAAGGGTTGCCTCTGGCCAATAGAATTTATTAAAGTGGGTGAGTAGGATGGCAGAAGCCTATGGTTAATCCATTAGGAGGATGACTAGCTAGACAAAATATAAATAAATAAATAAATAAATAAATAAATAAATAAATAAATAAGGAAAGAGACTAAAGTAAGAAACTAGTAGAACTGAGGAACATTGCAGTTCATTGGAATAGCTTAGAGGAATCCAAGGAAATGAAAGGTAACCTGGGAGGGTAGGGGTGGGTAGAAGGATGCTGGTCTAGACTGATGATGGAGAGGATGAAGAGAGACTACCAGCCAGAGAATGATGGGCACAGAGACCAAGAAGAAGATTAATTTGACTGGAATAGGTCATGCTATAAGTACTTATTATATATAAAGCATTGCTTTAGTTTCTGTGGTATACAAAAAGGAGATGAGGTAGTTCTTGCCTTCAGTGTACTTAAAATCTAATTGGAAAAATTTCCAATTTTATAATAGGAAAGTAGGAAGAACAAAGAGTTGATAATAAAAATTTTAAGGCAGAACAACTACAGTGATGTATGAAAGCTTTGCAGTAAAATTAGTGTTTTGGTCAGATTTGGAGGAATGGAACTGTGACAGACAGAGAAATGGAGGAGATGAGGAAGGTAGCACATAAGCTTTATGCTGATACTTGGAGAGTGAGACACGTGCATCCTGGTAACTTTAAGGCCTGCCTGGTCTGTGTGGTGAGTCTCAGCCCCACCAAGGCTATGTAACATAGAGTGACCCTGACTCAAAAATAAATAAAAAGAGTTTGGGGACTATTTGTGAGAAAACAGCTGAGGGAAAGGCATGGAGGTGTGAAAACACACTTAACAAGCACTGTGCTCTTGCTGTATGCTAAGTATTCTGTGAGAGCAGTGAGTGAGGGGAGCCTTAGAGGCAGGAGTTAGGATGGTTACAGAGACCCTTAAGGAGCTATAGCAATTCCATAGACCATAGAGTGATGGGGTAAATGAAGGCATACTATGTTGTAAATTGGTGCTTGTATATTCACACTGGATTACTAAGACACTGTGCTACAATATAATGCTAGACATATAGGTCAATGGACTAGAGTTTAGACTTGTGTATGAAGTTCATACATCTATAGCAACTCATTTCCAACAAAGGTACTAAGACAATTCAATAGTGTTTGTCTCTTCAACAGATAGTGCTGGGTCAGCTGGATATGTACAAACAAAGAATTAATCTGTATCCTTATGCAATTAACAAAACTTAATTAAGAATGGGTTAATAAAGTCTCAACAGACAAGAGTATCAAACTCCAGAGAGATGGAAAAGAGGGGACTTGCATCTGAGCTGAATATGTACAGATGGTCTTCGTGTCATTGTTTTCTCAGGATTGTAGCTACGCAGCATTTACATTACGTTAGATATAAGTAATGAGCAAAAAAACAAAACAAAACTTTTACAAGAAACATGAGTGTGAATCTTCATAACCTTGGATTAGCCACTGGTTTGCCTATGCTACTAAAAACACAAACAATCCCCCAAAAAGATAGATGGATATCATCAAAATTAAAATGTATGTATTTAAAGGAGTAAAATAAAATAATAAAATGGCAGCTCACAGAAGAAAAGAAATATCTCACAGTCAGATGTCTGCTAAGGGTCCAGTTACCAGACTGTTTAAAGAACTCTTCCACCTCAAGAGTAAAAAGGCAAATAATGGGACTGGAGAGATGGCTCAGCGGTTAAAAGCACTGGCTTCTCTTCCAGAGGACCCAGGTTCAAAACTCCCAGCACCCACATGGCAGCTCACAACTACTGTAACTCCAGTTCCAGGGGATCCAGTGCTCTTTTGAACTCAGTGGACCCTGCATGCACGTGGTACACAGACATGCAAGCAAGCACAATACCCATACACATAAAATAATAAAAACGACAACACAGTTAAAAATTTGGCAAGGGGACAGGAGAGATGGAGCAGTTAAGAACACCAGCTGCTCACAACCCTATGCCCTCTTCTGGTGTGTCTGGAGATGGCTACAGTATACTCATATTAAAAAAACAATTTGCAGGGCTATGACTTTTTATTCAGTGGTAGAACACTTGCCTAGATCCTGGATTCATTTCATACACAGTACTAGAAGCAAGCAAACAAGAGCCAAAATAAAAAAAAAAAAAACAAAACAACAACAAAACAGAGCAAAAAAAAAAAAACCCACATTAGGTAGGAAGCTGATTAATTCAAAATATTATTTGATTTTTTTTTAATTTATTAGCTTTGTTGTTTTGGTTGGTTGGTTTTGATTTTGGTTTTCCAAGATAGGGTACCCTAGCTGTTCTGGAACTCACTCTGTAGACCAGGCTAGCCTGGAACTTGGAGATCTACCTGCCTCTGTCTCCCAATTAAAAATATTTTAATATTTTTTAGGAATGCATATGTGCAGGTACTCTGAAAACTCAGAA
Source organism: Mus musculus (assembly GCF_000001635.26). NCBI lineage: Eukaryota > Metazoa > Chordata > Mammalia > Rodentia > Muridae > Mus > Mus musculus. The sequence continues at coordinate 87,691,565 of NC_000069.6, forward strand.
GAGGGCGTCAGATCCTCTGGAAGAGTAATAATGCTCTTAACCCCAGGACTGCTCTCCAGCCCCATTAGTTTGTTCTTTGTTGTTGGGTTTTTTTTTAAGATTTGTTTATTTATTTTATGTATATGAGTACACTGTAGCTGAACAGATGGTTGTGAGCCTTCATGTGGTTATTGGGAATTGAATTTTAGGATCTCTGCTTGCTCCAGTCAGCCCCGCTCACTCTGGTCAACCCTGCTTTCTCAGTCCCTGCTCACTCTGGCTCAAAGACTTATTTATTACTATATGTAAGTACACCGTAGCTGTCTTCAAATGCTCCAGAATAGGCCATCAGATCTCATTATAGATGGTTGTGAGCCACCATGTGGTTGCTGGGATTTGAACTCAGGACCTTCGGAAGAGCAGTCAGTGCTCTTAACCACTGAGCCATCTCACCAGCCCATTAGTTTGTTCTTATTCTAAACAAAATTAGCAAATAATTTGAACAGTTCTCTATAGAAGATACATGCTAGAATTGTGACATACACCTGTAATTTCAACACGTGGAGTCTGAGGCAGAATTGCAGTTTGGAAGCCAGCCTAGGTCATGTAGTGAAAAACATCCTAAAAACACAATGAAAGAACTCCATGTGGCAAATAAGCATGTGAGAAGACGGACTGCTTCTCCAGATGACAAGATGCTACTTCTGCTTCATAGCCACCGGGGTCTTTATACCCAAAATAATGGAGAGTAGCATGCTGGGAAGGGCCTTAGACAAACCTGAGGAATGTTTTTATATTTGTCTGCAAGTTTACTGTCCCAGTCTGTTTGCGTCACTGATGGTGGGAATATAAAAGAATACAGTCATGTGGAAATGTTAGGCAGTTATTCCAGGTGTTAAACACAGATACTGTGTAACCAGAAAAATCCACTTCTACATAAATGCCAAGCAGAATTGAAAATTCATATTCACACAAGAATGTATACAGGAACATTCATGACAACTGTCTTTGTGATAGCCAAAAGGAAATAACCTAGAGTCTATAACTGATAACAAAAATGCGGTATATCTTCAACACAGTAGGGTATTTAGCTGTAAAAAAAGAATGGATGCATGCTACAAGTGGAAGAACCCTGAAGACATTCTAAGTGAAAGAAGCCAGACAAAAGCCCATAAATGTTGTGGTCCTGCCTGTGTGGAATGTACAGAGTAGGCAAATGCTCAGAAACAAACAGTCTCACGGTCACCAGAAGCTGGGAGGTGGGAGCGGTAGACTGGCAGTGACTGCTTACAGGAACCGGCTTTCTCACTGAAGCAGTGAGAATGTGCTGGAATTTGATAGCGAGAATGATTACACAACTGTGTGATATACTAAAAACTGTGTTGTACACTTTCAATAAGTTTAAATTATGTGAATTATATCTCAATGCCAAATTTTAAAATAATTCTTAGGCACCATGGAAGCCTGAAAGAATGAGTAATTTATGCAATTATCATCAGTGCTTTCCTGAGGTGATCATTGAATTGGGTTCAGTCTGCTGTGACCAGAACATTGAAATGACAGAAGAAGACAGTGGTTGGCAAGTGATTTGGGTCACTTAAAGATCTTGGAATTTCTTCTAAAGGAAATGGGAATTGATCAAAGGTTTCAAATCAGTTTTCTTGAAGTGTGTTTTGGGAGCTGGAGAGATGATTCTATGGGTAAGAGCATTTGCTGTTCCTGCAGAGGACCCGGACTCAGTTCCCAGCGCCCACATGGGGTCACTTGCAACTTCCTGTAGCTCTATTTTCAAAGAATCATGGGCCCTTTGGCCTTTGCAGGCACCTGTTCATACATACCCTGAGGCACACACACACTTGACATAAAGAAACCTTGTGGTGGCTGCTCTTAGTATATGAGATGATGGCAGGCTTGACAAGAACACTAGAAGTTAGAATGAAAAAGAGAGCTGGTCAGAAGTGTCTCGGAGGTCACATCAGGGAAACTTAAACCATGTGCTAAGAAGAGAAAGAATAAAGGATGACTCTGAGTTTGGTGCCATGGGTGGAGTCAGGACACAGGAGCAAGGCTTACAGGATGCAATTAAAGGTCAGCTTGGGTCTGAATTGAGCATGTCTATGAGGTGTCTGGGTAGTCTCTATGCTCTGGGAAATGGCTCTGAGAAAGGAGCTTCGGTATCCTCAGCAACAAGATAATCACTGAAGCTGGGGTCCGGCTGAAGTCAACCAACACACCAATGCAGAGGAGAGAAACCTGGAAGTAGTTTGAAGATTTGTGTACATCTGTGTCACTGTGCCAGCATCCAGTGTCTATACCATTTGCTGCTATTTGATCTTTTAAAGGGTAGCTGCTGAGGTTAGGGAAAGGGAGAAAAATGGGGCTGTGGCTTAGAAAACAATCTAGATTGGCAAAAATAATTTATTGTGGGAATTTGCTCTTAATTTAGGGAACTTAGGAATGTTTTTAAAAGGCAGGATAAAGGAAAGGAACCATTTGAAAAAAATTTTAAATGTATCTGATGTCTAAGGAACTTTTCAAGTAATCAGAGTGCTTTGGAGTGATAAAAGATGCAATTTCTGAGTCACAAGAAGAGAGAGATGGATGCTGTCTCAGTCAGGGTTTGTATTTCTGCACAAAACATCATGACCAAGAAGCAAGGTGGAGAGGAAAGGCTTTATTCAGCTTACACTTCCACATTGCTGTTCATCACCAAAGGAAGTCAGGACAGGAACTCACACAGGGCAGGAACTTGGAGGCAGGAGGGGCGCTGCTTACTAGCTTGCTCAGCTTGCTTTCTTATAGAACCCGGAACCAACAGCCCAGGGATGGCACCGCCCACAACGGGCCCTCCCCGCCTTGGTCACCTTGATTTTCTTGTTGAGAAAAATCAATCTCATGAAGGCATTTCCTCAAGAGAGGCTCCTTTTTTCTGTGATAACTGTAGCTTATGTCAAGTTGACAGACGAAACCAGGCAGTACAGATGCAGATGTTTTGAAGTGGAACAATGTTGGAGTTCTCAGATGGTATTATCTGCTGAGACAGATGTTTGGACTCTGTTTGCGTGGAACAGATAAATGTAAAGTGTAAGGAATTTTAATGAGGTTGGCAGGTAGCAGGAGCTTCAGATGAAGTCAGTGAATATGTAAATCTAATGTCATCATTCAGCTAGGAAGTTTTGCTAGTGATTCCTTTTGTACAAAAACATTTCAGCAAAAAACTGCCACAGCCACTCTGGTGAGCAATGTGTTACCTAATCGTATTGAGATCTTAGGGTGGTCTCAGGATGCAGATACTGTCACCTGCATTCTTGACAGCTGTATTGGGGCAGGTAGTAAATGGAGGGGCCAGGGTCTAGTGACAGTCCTCTCAGCTCCTGCTCTGCTGCTGCATGCTGCAGACACGTTAGAAGAGGCACCTAGATGGTGCCTGCCCTTCAGTGCTTCTAAGCTTTTCCTCTCCTTCTTTGAGATTTCCATTCTGTTACAGTTGCCCTAACATCATCTGTGTAGTGATCTGCATAGTCACTTGAGTGTGAGTTACATGTGCAACCTCGTCCAGCCCTTAAATATAGGTGAGTGTAGGACAGGCCTTCTGGTTTCTGGTTTGTTGGTTGGTTGGTTTCCTTTCTCAGCTGCTCATACATTCTGTCTCTCATCAGTCACCCCTTTTTCTGATCCTAAATGACGGTGGAATAGCAGGCAGGCATCTATAACAGATGGAAATCTCTTCTCTCTTCTTGTTTTGTGGTAACTACTGTTCTTACTGCTGGTAAGTCAGCTATCCTCTACTAACCACCCCTCTACCTTTTCCCCTCCTCCTCCTCCCTTTTCTACTCCTTCTTACCCCTCCCTAGCGTATCTGTGAGGTGTATAGTCGGAACCCCGCCAGCCTGCTAGAAGAGCAAATCGAAGGTGCCCGGCGGCGAGTCACTCAATTACAGCTGAAGATCCAGCAGGAGACTGGTGGCTTAGTGGTGAGTGGTAGCAGGCACTGCTTCAGGAACAGCTCCATGCAGACAGATTAGTGTAGGAGAAGGAGAGTGGGGCAGAAAGCCTCTTGGGCCATGGCAGGACTAGCACCACAGAGGCTGAGTGATCCCTATTGCAATACCTACCCGGGAGACTGTGGAGATACCACAGGATATCAAAGCCTGCTTCATGCCCTCCTTGTGAAAAGCAAATATGAAAAAACTAAATTAGAGTGTCTGCTTCAGTTTGCTAATTACTCTTCCCTTCTGAATACTTTCCTCAAGATGTGTATTTCCACTCTGGTGTCACTCACCATTCATCTGGTAGCTTTTTCTCTGACAATCTCCTCAGAGGAACATACGTTCCTCCCTTCATTATCCTCAGAAAAGCATCTCAGTAAGTAGCTACAGATCTAGATGCACTTTCTAGAAAATGCCACACAGGAGGCGGTTGGTTGTTCTCCTCGTCAGGGACTTTACTCTGAGTGCCTTGCTTATAGCTATCCAGCCTCAGTTCTTTGGGTGAGTAAGAACTAACCTTAGGAAACTGTACTGCCTAAGAAGAGACTTTTCCCAAAGCCATACAGGTTGTTTGAGGTAGAGCTGGTCAGCAGTTGCGAGCACTGACTGCTCTTCTAGGGGACACAGGTTCATTTCCCAGCACCCACACGGTAGCTCACAACTGTCTGTAACTTCCGTTCCAGGGAATCCCATCCCTCCTCTGGCCTCCATGGATGCTGCGCATACATGGTGTAATACATGCATGAGTGCATGCAAAAACACCAATAAACACAAAAGCAAAAATAACTTTTTAAAACTTTAAGACATTTTATGTTCTTTTTTAAATGTCCTGCTTAGAAGTTGGTGAAAGCACAGGCAGATAAACTTTACAAACGTACTTTCTGAGGGAGTGTCCGCACATGTGGATGGCTTAGGTTATGGGCACAGGCCATCTAGCTTTGATTCCCAGCTCTAGTTCCCCTCAACTTTCAACTTTCCCCTCATGGCTAAGCAACCTAACCACTAAGAGCCCTCTCTTTGTTTTCTTACTTATAGAGGAAGACACAACAGACTCTACCTAGTAGGGTGTTGCATGCTTCCAGAACTGAAGCATGCCCCTGGCACCATGCTTTGTGCATGTGTGTGTGGCTGCTGCCGCTGCTGCTGTCTGTGTGATGTGAATTCTGAGACTCTGAGCTGAGATCAGGACACTGGGACTCCAGCCCTGCTTTTGGGTTTTTTGTTGTTGTTTGTTTTTGTTTTTCACTTAGAGTGTGGCAATTTCTGAACATCTGAGCTTCTTTCTGTCTTCTCATTTGTAACATGGGAATACCCTCTTTACTGGAGTTGCTGAAAGATCGAATGCTGTTAAGGAAATGCTTTGTGCACAGTAAAACACTGCCACTGTTACTTCTGCAATGGCTGGGGCACAGCTCCATGCCAGTACCAGTGCTCCTCATAGACAGCTGTTTAACATCTGTCCTCAGTGCAGCCTTAGGACTATTGTATTTCTTGATGGTTAGATACCTTTCCTGTATATAACTGAAGTAAAGCAATAAATGTTTTGAAGTCCAGGGTGGTAAGTGAAGGGAGATATTTGTTAAGTTTTACAATAATGGTCAAGCTCCTTTCCCACTATAAGAAGTTGGGTCACCACCTTCTCAGGCTACACACTCTCGGAGAGCATCTCTTTAAGCGGGACATTTCCCAGACAATAAAGCAGAGGTGGCCACTTGCTATAAAAGCAAACATGGCTCTGATGGGGTGGGGACTGGGGACGGGAGTGGGAGAGGCTCTAAAACAGTTCTCACCCTTTGGTCTTTTCTCTTTTAGGATGTACTTCCACTCTGTGGTGAGACCAGCCAGAGAACATGTGAAGGTAAATCCTGTCATCCCCTGGTATAAACGAGGCTACTTCATGGTAGTCTCTCCCAATGAGGCAGATTTTAGAATAACAAGCAAAAGAGATGCCAGGACACAGGGCAGTTGGGTGTGTAAAAATAAGCAGTAGTTAAGTAAAAAACAGCTACTGAGGTGACAAGTCCAGACAGCAGCTTGTTGACAGCATGTGGCAGTTAGGAGTTCAACAGACTCTTGTGAAAGAGGTGGTGACCAGATGAAGGTCAGGAATAAGCTGAAGAGTAAGGTAAGGGTAGCTTTAAGGCATTACACAGACTTATTTTAGGTGGTGACATGTTCTGTGCCCAGTTGCAGACATAAGCAAAAGCTGGGTATGGGGAAGAGCAAAAGACCAGTGTGTCAGGAGAACATGAGGGTCTTGCAAAAGCTGGGTATGGGGAAGAGCAAAAGACCAGTGTGTCAGGAGAACATGAGGGTCTTGGTGTGAAAGAGTTAAAGGACAGCCAGCAATAGGTGAGAAGATAGCAGCTTCCCTCCCTACCTAGTGCCCACAAGAAAGTCTGTTCCCCAGGACCTAAGATCTTTTCTAGAACTGTCTAACCTGGTGTCTTCTCAGGCCGCCTCTCTGTGGACTCCCAGGAGGCAGACAGTGGCTTGGACTCAGGGACAGAACGCTTTCCCTCCATCAGTGAGGTGAGTGCCAGCAGGCACAAGGCCATTTACAGCTATGCATTCACTGTCCCATCCCTGGCACTGGCCAGCTCTGCTGCTCCCTGGCCCATCATCGGGGTACCTTCTCCACAATTCTAGCTCCAGGGATTTAGTCACTGTGGTCTAGATTTGGGCAGCTTTGACATGCATCCTCATGCCAGATCATCACATCTGGATTGTAATTTATCACAATTACAATCAGCTCTGTTGTGTAAAGTGTGGAGTGAAAAGGTGGGCAGTGTTAGTGAACCCCACCAAGTCCTTTTCTGACTGTTCCTGACTAGTGGTGACAAGATGGTTAATGTCTATAAAAGGACAGATATGTGGGAAGGTCACCAAGAAAGTGGTGGGATGTAATATGAGCCTCTGTAACCTCTGGTTGGCATACACAAGACGTGATGCACTTGGCAAGGACGTGTGTGAGCTGTGACTGAGACTTCCTGGATTGAACATATACTACCAGCCTTTTACTACCAGTAAGTCTCGTGACCTTTCTGAGGCCTGGTTTGTGTGAAAAGCAGGTTGGAAGATGATGTCCCCTCAGAGAACTGTTAGATTAAGTGGGATAATGCATAATCAAGGGTGTGGTGAGTGGCAGCATGGTTGTCCTTATAAAGCCAGTTGACCCCAGAGAGTTGTTTGCATAAGGGAGGTTCCTTCTCACAGAATTCTCTTCCTTTAGTCATTGGTGAATCGGAACTCAGTATTGTCAGATCCTGGACTAGACAGCCCACAAACCTCCCCTGTAATCCTGGCCAGGGTGGGCCAGCACCACAGGCGACAGGGCTCAGATGCAGCGGTGCACCCCCTCAACCACCAGGTGAGAGACTGGAGCCACCCCAGTCTGCCTTTCTCCTTTTACAGCTAGGGTTTAGGCCAGGATAGCCCCAGTATGTCATCTTGACTTATCAGACTGACCTGCTGTGACAACACTGTTTGAGATGGTCACCTAGAGAACACATAGAGAAGGCCGAGCACAGAGCCAGGCGTGAAGCCGTGAGGGTCCAGTGGGTCAGCTTCTGGGTGAGGAGGCAGTAGATGCCTCCGACAGGTCACACAAGGTAAAAAAAAAAAAAAAAAAAAGAAAGCTAGTGATCTTTAACTGTTCGGGTATTTGGAATCTTATCTTCCCTTAGCAAAACTTTGCTTCAATCAAAACTGAGGACAAGGATGTGAATAAGAGCAAGATACAATGATGTAGCTATATGAAAATACCATGTTGTGTATTGAATAAACAGTAAGCCTTATTACTAGAATACTAATATAAAAAACAAACAGAAGGTCAACATGTTTAGGGTCTTCCCTTGTCCAACTACCTCAGGTTCTTTGATGCTGCCCATAGAGTACAAAATGTGACTTGAAAGCCCCCACTCTCAGGTAGAACTAGGTCCAAGGAAGATTTCAGGAAGACGGGTTTGGGCTCAAGACAAAGTCCCACAAAGAACTGGGCAGTGGATGGGCTTGCCTGGAGTAGTGCAGATAGAGACTAACAAGACACTGGCTCACTACATCAGTATTCTATGAATTTTACCACTACACTGATTTTTATTTTCAAGTCCACATTTTAGTTTCATAATGTTATTTAGTATTTTCTTCAAGGCTGCTGCTGCCTCCTCCTCCTTCTTCCTCTCTCTCTCTCTCTCCCTCCCTCCCTCCCTCCCTCCCTCCTTCCTCCCTCTCCCCCTCCTTCCTTCTCTCTCTCCCCTCCCTCCCTCCCTCCCCCTCCCTCTCTCTCTCTCCCCTCCCTCCCTCCCTCCCCCCTCCCTCTCTCTCTCTCTCTCACATACACACACATACACACACACAGAAGCTGGTGAGGATGTAGATCAAAGAGAATCCTTATATATTGCTGGCAGTAATATAAACTAGTCCTAACCACTATTAAAATCAATATGAAGATTTCTCGAAAACTAAAAATAGGTCTTTCATATGACTATTGTGTGATACTACTCCAGGGCAACCTGAACAAATATATACTTACCCCAGATAGGGACCTGATGAAGATACCACCAAAGTCCAACTTGGTGTACTTGAGTTTTTATTGGAGTTACTTACAGGAGTATGGGTAGGCGTTGGTTACAGGAGCAGAAATATTCAACAAGAGGAGGCATCACCAAAAGCCAACCCTAGCATGGGTGACAGGTCAAGACAGCTGGAAATCTAGAGTGCACTGTGGAACTTAGTCAACTATCAAGTTGACAGGTTGGAGGGAATCTCTTCCAGGTAGCTCAGTTAGTCTGAGAGTATTTCTCAGCAGTCCTTACTGCTTTTATATGATTGGGGAAGAAGTGGCTTAGTGTATACAGTCAGCCTCAGGGATTTCCCGAAAGTTTTGATGTTTACTTCCTCAGTCATAGGAGCTTCCAGTAGCATGGAATGTTTGATCTTAGAGAAAATTTCTGTACAGCAATGACCATCTATACCACTCCTGGATATTTAGCCAAAGAGCTCCAGGTCAGGATCACAGTCATGTGCACATCCATGTTTACACACCATAGTTCACAGTAACTGACTCATGGCACCAGTCTTAGTATTCAGCAACAGAGGATAAAGAGTATGTGGTGTGTATACACAATGGATTTTTTTTTAGCCATAATAAAGAACCAACTCATGTCATTTTCACAAAAATGGATGCAACTAGAACTAATCATAAGAATAAAGCCAATTTCAGAGAGACAAATAGCATGTGTTTTTGATCATTGCTCTTTCTTAGCTTTCTATAGATATATAAAATCATATATTGTGTACATGAAATGACTGTCCCCAGAAACAAAGAGGACCAACAGGAGGATAAGGCACTAGAAAGGGGAAAAGTATGGAGAGTATGCTCAGTATTCAGTAAATACATACCTATACAGAAACATTTAAAAATTAATGTATTTCTGAAAAACCTTCCCCAGACGAGCTAAAGCTGGGCTTTTTAGTGCTTTTGCCAGAGCTTCTAGGGGATCCAGATAGCATGGGCTTCAAAGCCTAGGTGATGCAAGGGCCTTGGAGTGTATCTGAGATTCACAGACACGGCTTGCCAACCCAACTGTGGCTTTGAATGTGTGAGCAGCTCAGAGCCTCTCTGTCATCCTGGGGTTAGAGATGAGGAATGGTCCTGAAAACCAGAAAATAAGCAGCAGCATTAGGATGCGCCTGCTGAGGAAGGGCGTGAGTACAGTGGGTGCTTCCAGAAGCAATGTGATCACTGGAAAGTCTTTGATAATCCCAGCATGCAGAGGCAGAGGCAGGTGGATCTCGTGAGTGTAAGGCCAGCCTGGTCTACATAGTGAGTTCCAGAACAGCCAGGGCTTCATTGTGAGACTGTCTCAGGAAAAAACAAAACCAAAAAAAAAACCTTTAGTATCTCAGGGAACCTTTTAGAAGAATCTGACCTATAAAGCATTTGAAAAGTTCATGTAGCCTCCTGGAAGTCATTACTGATATGTCAGTTAGGATTAATATTTTATTAAAATTCATGGAAAGAGAAAAGAAAAATAAAATCCAGAGTAGAAAGTCTGGGTTTTAACAGGGAATGGGGCTCAACCATAGATTGTTAAGCAGACAAGGAAAACAATGTGTGTGGGTATTTGAGGAAGAGCAGCCTCATCCTGTCGCCTTGGAGAGGCAGACCTGCTGCTCTGGTCCCTCTAGCAGTCACTCACTCACACACTTGCTGTCCACACTCCCAGCAGCACTGTGATAGTTGTGTGGTTGTTTAGGGAGAGCAGTGGTGATTTAGTCTGTTTAGGGAAACACAGGTCTCCAACCCAGTAGTCCGTTAGGTGTTGGTAGCTTTTACTTTGTTAAAGGACACTCACTCCTCATCTTTTGCAAACAGAAAGAGAATGTTTTTCCAACTTCCCATCTTCCTGTGTCATGTGACCTGACTGTTCTGTGTCTTCTGAGTCCCACCCAGAAGCAGTTGGCTTTCTGTGAGTGGAAATCATTACATCTGTGCTGAACCTTGGGGTGCTATTCAGACCCATGTGGCCTTTTTAAAGTTAGGCTGCTAAACAGATGTTATGGAGGAAGTTGAATGTATGCCTTCTGTAATCTCTCATCTCTATATTTCAACTCTTTCCTTCAGGGTATAGATCAAAGCCCAAAGCCTCTGATTATTGGCCCAGAGGAAGATTATGACCCAGGCTATTTCAACAATGAGGTAACAGTTTTCTAGTTCACTCCTTTAATTTTCCTCCCTTGCTTTACCCACACTGCCCCTGACTGGAAGCTGTTTGGTTGACACCAGCTATGAAAGGATCCTATGGGGAAGGAGGCTCAGCTAACGCAGCTGAGCCGGGAAGATAGAGAGCTTAGGTGTAACGTTTGCTGCTTGTCTCCTGTCTTGGTGCCTCCCGGCCACTCTCAGTTTTCTGCCTTCCAGAGTGACATCATCTTTCAAGATCTTGAAAAACTGAAGTCACATCCAGCTTACTTGGTAGTATTTCTACGTTACATCTTCTCTCAGGCAGACCCCGGCCCCCTGGTAAGTCAGAAGTTCAGTGTGTTTGAGTCCCATTTGTACTCAACAGAGGATCTCTGATCACTTTGTCTGATCTCTATGTATCTAGCTTTCAATGTCAGATCCATAGGCAAAGTCAGACATCTCAAGGACAGAGAAAGAACAGACCCGTACTTGTAGCCTACCAGACAGCAAGATCTAGGCCAGGAAGTCTTCAGAGTTTTTAAATGAAAGCAGATACAAATTGACCCAGGAGTTGAGAGAATCTCCCTTGCAGATTTACAGTGTTTCTATAAAAACTTTTGGTAGGGCAAAGCACTAAAGAATCTTCCTTATAAGGCGATACATGAAGGAATACCAGATTCTGGAAAGCAAAGGCAGGTGGTCTCTTGAGTTCAGGGCTACACAATGAGACCCTGTCTCAAAAAAAAAAAAAAAAAGACATAGGAGAAGAGCGATAAAGTCCAGAACCCCAAAGTGGCCCACAAAGCCGCCACCCTCTCATTCCTTCAAGTGCACAGAAACAAGGGATGGTGGAAGAGGAGGGCCAGAGTTGTGTTTGTCAGAGTGAGCCCAAGGAATGAGTTGTTGATTCTTTCTGGGAATATCACAGTTAGAGGGCAGACCAACATTGATTTGCTCAAAGGGAACTCATTGAATACCTGTTTGTTTAGCCCCGAGTGCTGATGTCTCAAGCACTCCTGAAAAGTCGGACATCACCAAGAGAAGCAAAATAAAAGTTCTTTAGGAATAACACATAAGCACATCAGGAAGCACCAAGAAGCATTGAGTGTGGAAGGAAACAGTAGAGGAGTAGCCACCCTGATACGTGCTCGTGGGAGGGACTGAGGTTGCTTATGGTTTTCAGACTCCGAATTGTTGGCATCTCAGAGGGAAAAGTCTTTGCTGTGGGAGGTTGTCCTTTTTTTGGATATTTTTTTTTTTACCCTTTCCCAGTCCCTTCCCCGCAAAACACCCTATCCCATCCTCCCTCCCCCTGCTTCTATGAGGGTGTTCCTCTACCCACCTACCACTCCCACCTCCTTGCCCTTGATTTCCCTACACTGGGGCATCTATCCAGCCTTCATAGGACCAAGGACCTGTCCTCCCACTGATGCATGAATGACAAGGCCATCCTCTGCTACATATGCAGCTGGAGCCATGTGCACTCCTTTGTTCATGGCTTAGTCCCTGGGAGTTCTGGGGGGTCTGGTTGGTTGATACTGTTGTTCTTCCTATGGGGTTGCAAACCCCTTCAATTCCTTCAGTCCTTTCTCTAACTCCTCTATTGGGGACCCTGTGCTCAGTCCAGTGGTTGGCTGTGAGCATCTGCCTCTGTATTTGTAAGGCTCTGTCAGGGTCTCTCAGGAGACAGCCATATCAGGCTCCTTTCAGCATGCACTTCTTAGCATCCACAATAGTGTCTGGATTTGGTAACTGTATATGGGATGAATCCCCAGGTGGGGCAGTCTCTGGGTGGCCTTTCCTTCAGTCTCTACTCAACACTTTATCTCCATATTTGCTCCTGTGAGTACTTTGTTCTCCTTCTAAGAAGGACCAAGCACCCACACTTTGGTCTTCCTTCTTATTGAGCTTCATGTGGTCTTTGAATTGTATCCTGGTTATTTGGAGCTTTTGGGCTAATATCCACTTATCAGTGAGTGCATACCATGTGTGTTCTTTTGTGCTTGGGTTACCTCATTCAGGATGATATTTTCTAGTTCTATACATTTGCCTAAGAATTTCATTAATTCATCATTTTTAATAGCTGAGTAGTACTCCATTGTGTAAATGTACCACATTTTCCTCAGTTGAAGGACATCTGGGTTCTTTCCAGCTCCTGGCTATTACAAATAAGGGTGCTATGAACATAGTGGAGCATGTGTCCTTATTACATGTTGGAGCATCTTCTGAGTATATGCCCAGGAGTGGTATAGCTGGGTCCTCAGGTAGTACTATGTCCAATTTTCTGAGGAACCACGGGACTGATTTCCAGAGTGGTTGTACCAGCTCACAATCCCACCAACAATGAAAGAGTGTTCCTCTTTCTCCACATCCTCCACAGCATTTGCTGTCATCTGAGTTTTTTATTTTAGCCATTCTGACTGGTATGAGGTGAAATCTCAGGCTTGTTTTGATTTGCATTTCCCTAAAGATACTGAACATTTCTTTAGGTGCTTCTCAGCCATTCGATATTCCTCAGTTGAAAATTCTTTGTTTAGCTCTGTTCCCCATTTTTAAATAGGGTTCTTTGTTTCTCTGGAGTCTAACTTCTTGAGTTCTTTGTATATATTGGATATTAGCCCTCTGTCAGATATAGGATTGGTAAAAATCTTGTCCCAATCTGTGGGTTGCCTTTTTGTCCTATTGACAGTGCCTTACAGAAACTGCAATTTTATGAGGTCCCATTTGATGATTCTTGATCTTACAGAATAAGCCATTGGTGTTCTCTTCAGGAATTATTCCCCTGTTCCCATATGTTCGAGGCTCTTCCCCACCTTCTCCTCTATAAGTTTCAGTGTATCTGGTTTTATGTGGAGGTCCTTGATCCACTTGGACTTGAGCTTTGTACAAGGAGATAAGAGTGGGTCAGTTTGCATTTTCTACATGCTGACCTCCAGTTGAACCAGCACCATTTGTTAAAAATGCTATCTTTTTTCCACTGGATTGTTTTAGCTCCCTTGTCAAAGATCAAGTGACCATAGGTGTGTGGGTTCATTTCTGGGTCTTCAGTTCTATTCCACTGATCTCCCTGTCTGTCGCTGTACCAGTACCATGCAGTTTTTATCACTGTTGCTCTGTATTACAGGCTGAGGTCAGGGATGTGATTCCCCCAGAAGTTCTTTTATTGTTGAGAATAGTTTTCATTATCCTGGGTTTTTTGTTATTCCAAATGAATTTACAAATTGCTCTTTCTAACTCTATGAAGAATTGATTTGGAAGTTTGATGGGGATTGCATTGAATCTGTAGATTGCTTTCAGCAAGGTGGCCATTTTTACTCTATTAATCCTAATGAGTATGGGAAATCTTTCCATCTTCTAAGATCTTCTTTGATTTCTTTCTTCAGAGACTTAAAGTTCTTATCATACAGATCTTTCACTTGCTTGGTTAGAGTCACACCAAGGTATGTAATATTATTTGTGACTATTGTGAAGGGTGTTGTTTCCCTAGTTTCTTTCTCAGCCTGTTTACCCTTTAAGTAGAAGAAGGCTACTGATTTGTTTGAGTTAATTTTATATCCAGCCACTTTGCTGATGTTATCAGGTTTAGGAGTTCTCTGGTGGAATTTTTGGGGTCACTTAACTATATGATCATATAATCTGCAAATAGTGATGTTTTTACTTCTTCCTTTCCAATTTGCATCCCTTTGATCTCCTTTTGTTGTCTAATTGCCCTAGCTAGAACTTTAAATACTATGTTGAATATATAGGGAGAGAGTGGGCAGCCTTGTCTAGTCCCTGATTTTAGTGGGATTGCTTCAAGTTTCTCTCCATTCAGTTTGATGTTGACTACTGGTTTGCTGTACATTGCTTGTACTATGTTTAGGTATGGGCCTTGAATTCCTGATCTTTCCAAGACTTTTTAACATGGAGGGATGCAGAATTTTGTCAAATGCTTTTTCAAGCATCTAATGAAGTGATCATGTGGGGTTTTTTTCTTTGAGTTTGTTTATGTAGCGATTATGTTGATGGATTTCCGTATATTGACCCATTCCTGCATCCCTGGGATGAAGCTTACTTGATTGTGGTGAATGATCCTTTTGATGTGTTCTTGGATTCGGTTGGCAAGAATTTTATTGAGTATTTTTGCATCAATGTTCATAAGGGAGATTGGTCTGAAGTTCTCTTTCTATGTTTGGGCTTTGTGTGGTTTAGGTATAAGCATAATTGTGGCTTCATAGAATGAATTGGGTAGTATACCTTCTGTTCCTATTTTGTGGAATAATTTGAAGAGTACTGGTATCAGGTCTTCTTTAAAGGTCTGATAGAAGTCTCCACTAAACCCATCTGGTCCTGAGTTTTTTTTTTTTTTTTTTTTTTTGGTTGGGAGACTATTAATTACTGCTTCTATTTCATTAGGGGTTATGGGACCGTTTAGAGGTTTATCTGATCCTGTTTTAACTTTGGCTCCTTGTGTGTGTCCATAGAAAATTGTCCATTTTATCCAGATTTTCCAATTTAGTTGAATATAAACTTTTGTAGTAGGAGCTGATGATTTTTTTGAATTTCCACGGTTTCTGTTGTTATGTCTCCCTTTTCATTTCTGATTTTATTAATTTGGATACTGTCTCTGTGTCCTCTTGTTAATCTGGCTATGCCCTCTGGTTAGTCTGGCTAAGGGTTTATCTGTCTTGTTGATTTTGTCAACCAACTCCTGGTTTTGTTGACTCTTTGTATAGTTCTTTTTGTTTCTATTTGGTTGATTACAGCCCTGAGTTTGAATATTTCCTGCTGTCTACTCCTCTTGGGTGTATTTGCTTCTTTTTGTTCTAGAGCTTTCAGGTGTGCTGTCAAGCTGCTAGTGTAAGCTCTTACCAGTTTCTTTTTGGAGGCATTTAGAGCTATGAGTTTTCCTCTTACCACTGCTTTCATTGTGTCCTATAAGTTTTGGTATGATGTGTCTTCATTTTCATTAAATTCTAAAAAGTCTTTAATTTCTTTATTTCTTCCTTGACCAAGATACCATTGAGTAGAGCATTGTTCAGCTTCCATGTATATGTGGGCTTTCTATTGTTTTTGTTGTTATTGAAGACCAACCGAAATCCATGGTGATCTGATAGGATGTATGGGATTATTTCAATCTTCTTGTATCTGTTGAGGCCTGTTTTGTGCCCAGTTATATGGTCAATTTTGGAGAAGTTACCATGAGGTACTGAGAAGAAAGTATATTCTTTTGCTTTAGGATGAAATGTTCTATAAATGTCTGTTAGATCCATTTGGTTCATAACTTCTGTTAGTTTCACTGTGTCTCTGTTTAGTTTCTGTTTCCATGATCTGTCCATTGATGTGTGGGGTGTGATGTGTGCTTTGAGCTTTAATAAAGTTTCTTTTATCAATGTGGGTGCCCTTGGATTTAGAGCATAGATGTTCAAAATTGAGAGTTCACCTTGGTAGATTTTTTCCTTTGACCAGTATGAAATGTCCTTCTTTATCCTTTTTGATAACTTTTGGTTGAACGCTGATTTTATTTGACATTAGAATGGCTACTCCAGCTTTTTTCTTGGGACCATTTGCTTGAAAAATTGTATTCCAACCTTTTACTCTGAGGTAGTGTCTGTCTTTGCCACTGAGGTGTATTTCCTGTATTTAGCAAAATGCTAGGTCTTGTTTACGTATCCAGTCTGTTAGTCTATATCTTTTTATTGGGGAATTGAGTCCATTGATGTTAAGAGATATTAAGGAAAAGTGATTGTTACTCCCTGTTATTTTTGTTGTTAGAGGTGGAATTGTTTGTGTGCCTATCTTCTTTTGGGTTTGTTGAAAGATTACTTTCTTGCTTTTTCTAGGGTGTAGTTCCCTCCTTGTGTTGGTGTTTTCCATTTATTATTCTTTGTAGGGCTGGATTTATGGAAAGATATTGTGTAAATTTGGTTTTGTTGTAGAATATCTTGATTTCTCCATGTATGGTAATTGAGAGTTTTGCTGAGTATAGTAGCCAAGGCTGGCACTTGTGATCTCTTAGAGTCTGTATGACATCTGCCCAGGATCTTCTAGCTTTCATAGTCTCTGATGAGAAGTCTGGTGTAATTCTGATAGGTCTGCCTTTATATATTACTTGACCTTTTTCCCTTACTGCTTTTAATATTCTTTATTTAATGCATTTGGTGTTTTGATTATTATGTGATGGGAGGAATTCCTTTTCTGGTCCAGTCTATTTGGAGTTCTTCTGGTATGTTCATGGACATCTCTTTCTTTAGGTTAGGGAAGTTTTCTTCTATAATTTTGTTGAAGATACTTACTGGTCCTTTAAGCTGGGAATCTTTGATCTCTTCTCTACCTATTATCATTAGGTTTGTCCTGGATTTCCTGGATGTTTTGGGTTAGGAGTTTTTTGCATTTTGCATTTTCTTTGACTGTTGTGTCAATGCTTTCTATGGTATCTTCTACCCCTGAGATTCTCTCTTCTATCTCTTGTATTTTGTTGGTGATGCTTGCATCTATGACTCCTGATCTCTTTCCTAGGTTTTCTTACTCCAGGGTTGTCTCCCTTTGTGATTTCTTTATTGTTTCTAGTTCCATTTTTAGATTCTGGATGGTTTTGTTCCTTTCCTTCACCTGTTTGATTGTGTTTTCCTTTAATTTTTTAAGGGAGTTTTGTGTTTCCCCTTTAAGTACTTACCTATGTTGTCCTGTATTTCTTTAAGGGAGTTATTTTGTCCTTCTTAAAGTCCTCTATCATCATCATAAGTGACTTTAGATCCGAGTCTTCCTTTTCCAGTGTGATGGTGTATCCAGGACTTGCTATGGAGAATCGGGTTCTTATGATGCCAAGTAACCTTGGTTCTGTTGCTTATATTTTTATGCTTGCCTCCCACCATCTGATTATCTCTAGTGCTACCTTCCCTCACTATATCTGACTGGAGCCTGTCCTTCCTGTAATCCTGGTTGTGTCAGAGCTCCTCAAAGTTCAGCTGTCTCTGGGATGCTGGAATTCTGGGATCCTGGGGTCCTGGGATACTGGGATTCTGGGTGTGTCAGAGTTCCTGGGAGTCAAGCTGCCTCTGAGACCCTGAGATCCTGGTGTGACCAAGCTCCTGGGATCCTGGGATCTTGTGATGCTGGGTGTTCCAGAGTACCTGGGAGTGGAGTCTCTTCTGGGGGCTGGGGGCCTGGCCACCGAGTTCGGCAAACCAGCACAGGGGGAGGTTGTCTTAATTTGAAGATATTTACCACTTACTGGACTCTACCCCGAGATGGCAGTAAATATAACAAGTCAGAATGTCTTTAAACATTACCAGATGTCCCCATGGTAAAGTCATCCCTGATGAAGGAATATCCACTGCTCTAACCCAGCTTCTCTCTCGTTGTAGCTTTTTTATTTGTGTTCAGAAGTTTATCAGCAGACAAATCCCAAAGATTCCCGAAATCTGGGGAAAGACATCTGGAATATTTTCCTAGAGAAAAATGCGGTAAGACCATCATGAGTTAGATTAAAATTCCATAGTCAGTACCACAAGCAGAGGAAAACCAAACAAAATATTAAAGCTAAATAGAGACGGGGTTTGTTTGTTTGTTTTTAATATTTAAAAAATGTGTTCACTAGGCTGGTGCCCACTCATCTTGAATTTAGTACTGCTTCCTCCTGGAGCAGCTTCCTCCTGTCAGCTTTGCTTTATCTTCTGTGGATGACAGGACACTGGAGCAGCCAGCATCATGGACATTTTATACCCATAAAGTAGGAATCAGGGCTCTGCACCAGATGCTGCATGTGGTGTTTCTTCTTCTGGAGAGGGGTGGGGGTAGCTTTTGTGAGAGGCATGTTCTCCTGGGTAGCTGTCAACACCAGAAAGCTATGGGCAAGTTTTTAGGATTCCTGGATTCGGTTCCTGCTTCTCAAAGATTTATCCCCCCTAGAGCTGTAGAGATGGGTCCAGGGCTAAGAGCACGTGTTATTCTTCCAAAGGACCCAGGTTTGATTCCCAGCGCCCACATGGTGGCTCACAACCATCTGAAACTCCAATTCCAGGGGATCCGACAGGCACTCATGTGTTGCACAGGTAGACAGATAGGCAAAACACATAAAATAACATTTTTCTTTCTAATTTAAAAGTTTTGTATCCTCTGTGACTCTTTAGTTCCACATATAAAATACACACTACCTCTCTTCAGAATATTTAGAAATAGAGCAGTGGTTCTCAACCTGTGAATCAAGACCTTTTTTGGGGTCTAGTGACCCTTTTATAGGGATTACTTAAGACACAGGTATTTACATTATGATTTCTAGCAGTAGTGAAATTACAATTACGAGGAAGCTACAAAATAACCTTATGGTTGGGGTCACCACAGTGTGAGGAACTGTATCGAAGGATCTCAGCGTTAGGAGGGCTGAGAGCTCTAAGATGGATGTTCTAATCACTCCCAAACCTGTCTCCTTTCTTCCCCTGGATGAAGAAACAGATCCAAGAATATCAGATAATCTGGATCGGTGAGGCAAGGAGAGTTCGAGTTTCCCAGACTTAGGCAGACTTGCTGTCCTCTAAAGACGGAGTCGAAAGGGAAGCCTATCGTGCCTGTCTAGGAGGAAGGCGCCTCTCTGCATCTGCACGGGGTTCTCAGGGATGTGTCAGCATCCTGCTGGCCAGAGCATCCGCCTGCAGATGACATTCCTCATCATGACTTTATAATCTGATCAGCTAAACTAATTCCAAATGACTTTATTCTTCTCACAGTCCACTACGAGGCCTAATGAAGTTGGGGAAATTTGGTTTTCCTCAATGATTTGCATTTACTGCCTTCAGTGGGTCTTGAATAAGGAGATTAGAGCTGCCACATACTCTCTGCCATCATTTACAAAGTCATACCAACATCCAGCCACATGGCAAGAGATTTAAGGACACATGCCCAAGTGACATGCAGGACTAGGTAACATATACCCAGTTTCCACTGGTAGCAAAGGGAGAAGCCGCAATCCATCAGAAAACAAAGGTTATCCTCTTGGGAACACTCAAAGGCAGAGTCTAGCAGCTAATTTAACACTGGTTCAGTTTTGGAGCATGCCATTCTATATCCCATGCATCAGAGTAAAAAAACTGCTCAGCCACCCTCAGAATGTAGTGTCCACTTGCCTTGTAAACTCATGTGCCATATCCAAAGTCCTAGCCTAGAATTCATATCCAAAGTTAGAAGAGATGAAAAGGTGAGGGTTGCTATAGACAGGAGAGGACACACATGACCAGGACCTGGCACCTCACACTCCCATCCTCTTGGCGCACGCAGCCTCACTTTTGCCCACTTTCTGTTTTACAGCCTCTCAGAGTGAAGATCCCTGAGATGTTGCAGGCTGAGATCGGTAAGTTGCTCGTGGGTCAGGTTGCCTTTTTAGTGCCCTCTTGTACTGAACTCTCAGGAAACATCAGAGACAGAGTCCCTGACCCTGGGTAGCTGTCCTGTACTGGGGGCAGAAGCCATAGATGATTAGTTCAAAACACTTGACACTTAACGGACAGGTCTGAATAGATACAACCTAATAGTCACTCTGCTCTGTCACAGAAAGACACTGGAACAGTTAGGAACCCTGCGTTCATTTCTGCCAACCCTCCATGGGACCCCTGGGCCTGACTTTGTAGGCTTACTTGAAGAAAAGGAAATTAGACTTAACCAAGGATTTCTAAACAAAGACAGATTGCTGTGGGTGACTTGTAAAATTACAGAGACCAAACCTTACTCCAACCCACTACCAAGTCAGAACCTCTGGACTCTTGACTTGAGAGGATTTTTCAGTTGGTTGGTTGTAGGGGGTTGGGTTTTTGTTCGCTAAAGAGTCAAGGGGAGGGAGGGGAGGGAGGGAAGGAGAGAGAGAGAGGGGTGGGGGGGAAGGAAAGGGAAGAAAGAAAAGAAAAGAAAGGAAGGAACTTAAGAAGCTGGGCACAGGTAGTGTTTTACAAGCTAGAACTGCATTTGGAAAGAAACAATAAATGGTAGACACAGGGAGGATAAATCACTTGTACACTCAAAGCAGCTTGCTCAAAAACACAGTGAGAAACCTGGCATGGTGGCACAGGCCTTTAGGAGGCAGAGGCAGGCAGAACTCTGAGTTCGAGGCTAGCCTAGTCTACATAGTGAATTTCAGGACAGCCAGGGCTACATGGTGATACCCTGTCTCAAAAAAAAAAAAAAAAAAAAAGCACCCTGTGTGTGTTGCCAGATGTCAGAACGTGAAGTACACGTCGCTTGGGTCCATGAAGTATGAAGGTCTCTGGTTTCTAGGCCTTTGAAATGGTGTCAAGGTAGTAGAGGGAATAAGTGTACAAGAAGGCTGCATGTTGACATCAGCAGACATTTAAGCATATATCCAATGAGAACGGGCTTCAGTATCTCCTCCCATGGAGCATTAGACATCCAGAGAGTAATTATATCCTTTGCTTTAATAGGAACAGAAGAATGATTCAGCCTTAAGCCTGACAGCCTGAGTTCAATTCGTGGAATCCACTTAAAGGTGGGGAGAGGAGAACCAACTCTACAGAGTTGACCTCTGACCTCCACATGTACACCACGGCCCATGTACACACACACACAATAAGTGAAACATGGCTTTCATTAAACAAGAAAAATACATTGCCTGGAAAGAATGCAGGCCTCTCCTGCTTTCAGGATAATGGGCCAAAAACTCAATTTTTCTACCAAACATCACAGGATGCAAAAACCACTTGAGGTGCTTAGCAGAATTTATCTCCTCCTCCTGCTACTCCTCTTCCTCTTCCTCTTCCTCTTCCTCCTCAACACCTTTTTATTCTGCCTTCCCTGGTCTCCCACTACAGACCTACGCCTGCGAAACAGTGAGGACCCTCGCAGCGCGCTTTATGAAGCTCAGGAGGCAGTCATGCCGGAGATCCAGGAGCAGATCAATGACTATAGGTTTGCGAGCCCCTCTGTGCTCTCTGCAACTCTGGCGGGTGTATCTGCTGTCCTTTCCTGGGTACACATCTGTTTGGTGTGTTACGTGTTTCCCCGTTTTATCTCTGTTGTAGATCAAAGCGCACTCTGGGGCTGGGCAGCCTCTATGGTGAAAATGACCTACTAGACCTGGATGGGGACCCTCTTCGAGAGCGCCAAATGGCTGAGAAGCAACTGGCTGCCCTTGGAGATATCTTGTGAGTGTTCAATTTAACTCCTACCTCTGGCCTTAACAGACAGGTTGTTAAGCAGATCTTGTGAGTCTGTCTTCACCAAAAGACAGGAGATCCTGCTGCATTTCTTGTGCTGAGGGCCCCACGTTCAAGCCTGGAGCTGCTGACCACTCTCTAGTGGTTATGACAGTCCAAGAACACAGTGAACTTTCTGCTTCCCCTTTCTAGCCCTTTCATGATCTTTCTCCTTCCCTGCCTTTGAGTTCATGCATGGCTGATACTCAGAGAGAGACTGCACCCTTGCCAGGGGACCGAGCATCTTCAGGAGGCAGTCAGAGCTGGCTTACAGAGACCAGAGCCTTCGTGGGGGCCTCAGCACAGTGCTCTTGCTGTGCTTCTCCAGTCTTTCTGTTCTTTGCTTTTGTTTCTTTGACTTTAGGTATTTGAGTGTTTTCTCTGCTCCTAAGTCAGGGCATCCTGCGCATGCATTGCCCACAATGGCCAAAAAAGGTGTGGAATCCCCACGCCCACCCCCACAGCTAGAATTACAGACGTGTGCTGGGAATCAAACTCAGGTCCTTTCAGAAGACCAGCCAGTGGTCTTAACCCCACTCCCTCCCCAGTCCCTGAGTCCCGTTTTCTAAAGCATATGTCGTCCGTGATTTGAATCCCAGGGCAGGGTTGATGACTGAACTTCTAAGCCTAGACAATTTGTCTTCCCAGCATTTCTTCTTACTGAGTAGTGACCTTAATCAATCTGTTCTGCCTCTCTGGACCTCACAAACGAAGTGACAAAAGTTACCCGGGTGACCTTGGTAGTGTCAGTAACGTGAGCCTTTCAGTTTGCCAAACATAAAATATGTCTCCACTATATGAGGCATCTAGTGATCAAGTGGTTATATCCTTTGTGGTGATTCTTCAGTGATGAGAAGAAACAGCAATATCTAGGAATTAAGTAGATTGGTAACATGTTAAAGATAACAAGCAGGAGGAGAAATAGACAAGATACAGAAGGTCAGTAGTGCCAGTCAGTGGTTTGCAGACTTAAATAGGCTAGTCCAGGTGAGCTACCTGGAAACAGTAGTACTTAATCAGTTGAAGACATTGGCTAAATTATCCTTGACATTTGGGAAAGATACTGCAGACAGAATAGCCAAGGCAGACAGAAGAAGCCAAGTAGAGTGTGCTCAGCATTTAATGAACAGTAATGAGCCTGGAGCAGTGCAAAAGGAGCAGAGTGCAGAGTAAGTGATGGAGCCAGGAGCAGTGCAGAAAGAGCAGAGTGCAGAGTGAGTGGTGAGCCTGGTCATGGGAGGGACAACACATAACATGGGGAAGAGTCTGGTCTTCACTTAGCAATTGAGGAGCTGTTGGAGCTACAAGAGATGGGACAGCCAAGAAGTTCACTTAGAAGGTTCCTCCATAGGACTCCCCACCAATGATGGTAAAGCAATAACCATGGAAGTCATGAACAGAAGTCAGCTCCCAGTGGAGTTGAGCAATAGAATCATGAAGAGAACTTCTTAAAACTTGAGTGTCAAAGTCAAAGAAGAGATCCCAAGAGTTCCTTGCATAAGCCACTAAAAAGACTGTCAGTCACTCTAGGCGAGGCTGGTAACATGGGGAACACTTTTGGACATGTTAAATTTGTGGTCTCTAAGATAACAAACTACAGATGCAAAGAGACAGCTGCATGTTTGAATCTGTCATTTGGTGACAGATCTAGGCTAGAGGGGACTTGTGTTACAGCTCAGTAGTGGAGCAGTTACCTAGCAAGCAGGAGGCCCTAGGTTCTCGGCTCACAAAAAAAGTTAAAAAATAACTGAGCCTGGTGGAATAGGCCTACAAACCCAGCTACCTTGAGAGGCTGAGGCAAAAGTCAAGACTTCCCTGGGCTACTGAGTTCAAAACCAAACAGTAGGACCAAGTTTAAAAAAAAAAATTAAGGGCAGAGGATCTAACTGCAGTAGAGTGATTGCCTAACATGTACAAGACGCTGGGTTTAATCCACGGTACTGATGAGTAATAAAGAGGAAAGACTGGGGCATCTGGACTAGAAAGGAGGCTGCCCAGAAAGCGTGGTCTTTGCAGACTCAGCCTCCCGGCCGTCAGTAGTAAGGTGCCAGTGACTGGTTCTGGCATGGAAGCAGTACCTGACTGAGCCTGTTCAGAGACTCAACTTACAATATCTCTATTTTAAAGTAATGATAGTTTGTTCTTTTGGAGCCTTCTTGAGGGTATTTTGAAAGTTAGATGGGCTTAGTGTGTAAACAGTTTATAAAAGTGCCAGGCCCATAGTAATACCCAAACATTAGTTGCTGCTACCATTTGCCTCTTTTCAATAAATTTCTTTGTGTCAGGCTCCAGGTTTCAATTTTTTTCCTCCTGATAACTTCATGCTTTAAAACAAAGAACAGAGACTGAATTTGCCACATCCCCTGTTGTACTAGAACAACATTATTGTCCTGATCATCATTGTGCTAGTTGGGTCTTTGAGGAAATGGAAACCTCTTAACTCCTGGGCTCCAAGGCTCCAGAGCTGTGACCAAGAGTCTTGACTCTGACCTTGTATCCCTTCCCACCCCTCCTTTTTCCTCCCAGGAAAGGACTTCCTGTCCAGAGAACAGCCTGTCTCAGGTCTAAGTCATCTTTCCTTTCATTACAGGTCCAAATATGAGGAAGATCGGAGGTGAGCAAATCCACGATGTGGTCCATTTGCAGCGGTCAAGGTGGCAAGAAGTAGGGCTGAGCTCGCCTGTGTTTTCCATGTCTACTACCCATAAGAAAGCTGGGATGTTACAGGACATGAGTCCATTCAGGTGTAGCCCCCAGACGACTGACTGTGACATGCAGGACTTAGGAAGACCAGATCCTTGATGCCTAGGAACGGCTCTACTCCTTTGTGTAGCAGGCTAGCCCTCACCTCCTGACTTGTCAGGCCTGCTGTGTATCTACCCACAGTACCCCTGAGTCTGCCTCCCAGCTTCTTTCCCTGAGGAAAGATTTTTACCTCCCAACAAAATTGTAGTGTTAAGAGTCAGTGTGTGACGGCAGCACCAGCAGAAAGCACACACCTCCTTTCCTGGCACTTTTTTCTGTGTAATTCCTACATATTGGCCTTATTATTTCTTATCAGCTTAAAATGAGTCTGCATTCCCTGCCTACACTGCTTTGTAAGGGAAGAGCCGGGCCATGAAGCCAAGGAAGCAGATAATGTGTCTACTGAATTACAGGCCAAATATACTTTAAGCACAGAGCTCTGGATAGTTTCATTTGTTTGTGGCAATTGGAAACACCTTGGTAGCCCTTTGCTCTCTTTTTTTCCTTGTTCTCAGAGATGGGGGAGGGTGAAGGCCCCAGGCCTACTTTAAACCCCTATGTGTGTGTATGTCTGAGGATATTGGCTACAGACTTAGCCCACCCTCCAGGCCTTATGTCTAAGGGACTTTGTGTTCCCATCCACTAACCATCATCCCTTCATGGGGATGGAATGCTACTTATATTTCTCTTGGGAGCAGTGCAGAGCTGGGCCAGCTCCTGACTGCAGTTGCATTTGATCATCCAGACTTCACTTTGAATATGTAAGCTCATAACTGCCCTTTCTTCTCCGTGGAATGGCTGTACGGAGATTGTCTGCAGACAGTGTCCCTCAGCCTTCTGTTAAGAAATATGACTTGACCTTTCTGGTGTGCAACACTCCTGTCTTACAGTGCTCCCATGGACTTCGCTGTTAATACCTACATGAGCCACACTGGGATCCGTCTTCGGGAGTCTCGACCTTCCAGCACAGCAGAAAAGACCCAGTCTGCCCCCGACAAGGACAAGTGGCTGCCCTTCTTCCCTAAGACCAAGAAGGTAACAACTGCCCACAGCCTAGCTGTCCGGAGCAGTGCTATGTGCGGAGGCAGACCAGGAAAGCCATTTCACAGCTTTCCAGCCACATCCCTTTTCTCCAAACCTGACCACAGGTGAAATAGGCTATAAGCCTGAGTCAGCTCTCTAGTGATTTGCTAGGGCCAGTCTAGGGAACGGGGGAAGAGTGATTAGCAGTCTTGTGTCTGAGTGTTGTAACCACCTCCTCACTAATGTCTCCTATCTCAGCAGAGCAGCAATTCCAAGAAAGAAAAGGACGCCTTGGAGGACAAGAAGCGAAACCCCATCCTCAGATACATTGGGAAGCCCAAGAGCTCTTCTCAGAGCAGTGAGTATTTTAGAAAGCAAAATTCTTGGCCATTCTTTGGTAGAAAACTCAGCCCCTTCACTGTCCCAGCAAGTAGAGGGGCTTCCTGTGTTTCTGGGAGCCAAGGCCCAAACTCTGGAGACTGTGGCTTGCTCTTAATACTGCTGCTCTCTCCCCCTGCCACATCTAGTGCAGTCTCATTGAGGTAAGGTGAATGTTTCAGAGCAAAGGGGCCATGCTTACCTGTGGGTCTAGTCTAGAACTTCAGAAGCAGTCATAGACACTGAATAGTTCTGTGAAAGAACTTCTGTCTTGGAGAGACTGCCCTTTGGTCTCGAGTTCCCGCTTCATCTTCAGCCCCAGGATTTATATATACTCCTGTGGTTTTTTGTTTTGGATCCTTGATGAGT
Source organism: Mus musculus (assembly GCF_000001635.26). NCBI lineage: Eukaryota > Metazoa > Chordata > Mammalia > Rodentia > Muridae > Mus > Mus musculus. The sequence goes on from NC_000069.6 coordinate 87,717,910, forward strand.
TTTAAATGACTGTTAAGTAGAATTGGGAGGGTCAGGGACAAGCTCCATGACACTATCGGTAACTAATGCGCTAATGAGCCTTCCTACCAGCTGTGTGTCATATGTCTAGAAACTGTCAGTATGTTCAGTCCTGAGTTTCAGTGGGAATTGCCTTCATAGACCTTGGTGACACTGGGGTAGGGGCAGGACTCCTGCATCTACTTTGGTTTTGTTACCACCTTTTCATTTTCCAGCTGGATAGAATTTTTCTTTTTTTGACTCTTGCAACATTAATTGACTTTTCATGGTTTACTTTTGTTTTTGTTTGTTTTTCTTTTAGCATTTCATATTCCCTTGTCCCCTGTGGAAGGTAAAAGGACCATTTTCTTCTGTTTTATCTTCGCATTAGAATCAATTTTCCACCTCCGGGATCTTGCTGTCTTTTTCCATCTGGTCCTATCTGGTCCCTCGTTGCTTCTTCCTTTTCTTCCCTCCATCTCTCTTATGTATTCCTCCTTTGTGCTACTGCTTCTCTGTAACAGACTGCTGGGGTCCCTCTTGTGCACTGTTAGCTGCCAGACCTTGTTACCTTACCTGGTTTCTGAGGGATGGAAACCCCCTTCCCTGAGGCAGGCCTTCCATGAGGTTCTGACAGAGACCAGCCTTCTTGGCTGCAGCTTTCCTGGTGCCCTAGCCTTTACTGTTTAGAGTATAGTAGCTTGTCACTGTAACAAAATACTGAGATAAGTAACTTAAAAGAGGAAGTGTTTATTGAGGCTAATAGTTTCAAAAGTCTCAGTCCCTAATCACTTGGCCCATTGCTCTGTGGCACGTGGAGAGGAAATCTGTAACTCATGAAACAAGAAGAGAAGCTGCTGAGAGAGAGGCCCAGCTGTCCTTTCCAAGGGCACACCTGCCCTTGTGACCTCCTCCTTGTAGGTAGACCTCACTCCTTCTAAAACACTCACCACCTCCTGGTCACCCCATTAGCTGCGACCTAGCCATCAGCATGCAAGCTTTTAGGGGGCTGTGTATATGAAGCAGACCCTCCTAGGCTGCAGTGTGTACTGCAGGGGGAGAAGCAAGAATGGTCAGCTTTCATTCCATGAAGTAACAATCAGCTTAAGGTCTTTTTAATTAAGTTACAAGTTGCTAATGTTTTCTCTTTTATTTATATTCTCTATTCCTGCTTAGGCTCTTCAGTGTAATACAGGAGGATATTCAGTTGGAAGCCAGGCTGGCCTACTTAGTTGAGTCAATAAAGTACTTGCCCCAAAACCTAAGAGCTTGAGTCTCTTCCTCATCAGAAAGCTCAGTATGTTGGACCTGGACAGAGGCTAAGTGGCTCAGAGTGCTGGCTGTTCTGTAACTCCAGTCCCAAGGCATCTGAGATCCTCTCTGGGCTTCACTGGCACCAGGCACAAAAGTGCTACACAGATATACATGCAGGCAGAGCACACATACACAGTGAATAAATAAACTGAAAGGAAAAAAAGACAGCTATAGTAGTATGCATGTAGAATCGCAGCAATGAGGAGCAGTTGGAGGCAGGTAGATCCCTGGCGCTCATTGATCAGCCGGCCTTCTTACTGAATCGACCAACTCCATGTCAGTGAGACCCTGTTGGGGGATGGGAAAAGGTGGTCATTTCCCCAGGAATAGCATTTGAAGGTTAGGTTATACACACACAATCAATCAATCTCTCTCTCTCTCTTTCTCCCTCTCTCTCTTTCTTTCTCCCACCCCACCCCCCTTTTCACATACACTTGAGGAACAATGATTGATACAGGGCTATGGAGATGGCTCAGCAGAGCACATGACTGGCATGTGTAAACTCCTGACTTTGATTGCCAGCACAACAAAAATAATAATAAAACAAAGTATACACATTAACCCATAAGAAACTTAGCCTACATCAAAACGTCATCACGTGTGTACAGTTCAACAATTCAGATTGTACATGGTGGCATACTCCTATAACCCTAGAACTTGGGAAGTTGAGACCGGAAGATTAGGGAATCAAGGTCAGCCTCAGCTACATAGCCTGGGCTACATGAGATACTGTCTCAAAAGGAAAGTACAAAAAAATGATTAATGCCTTCTAGGTTCTACAGTCATTTGTACAGGTAGAAAAAGAGCAATGAAATAGAGTCAGGAAATTCCATTGCTAGAATTCATTTTATGTAAAAATGGCAATTTAAAATAGTGCCTTGGGATTATTTTAAGTTACTGACATCCCATGCTATCCTAAGCCATAGAAATAATTCATGAAAAAAAAAAAAGGTAGTAAAAGAATAGCCTAGAAACCCAGGCCCTTCATTGGAACCAAACTGCTCTACCATGAGCTGCTACAGTCCCAGCCTCAGGCTCCTCAGCTGCCATGGCAAGGAAAGTGTGAGGCGAGAGCAGGTTGTAAGAGGCCAAGCGGCTTCACTGGAGCTTTCTGTCTGTCAGCTTGTGACAGAACAAGAGTAGACAAGGTGGAGTGAGGTTGCTAAGCCCAGCAGAGCGTCCTCATCATCTCTCTTTTCAAGATTTATTATTATTATTATTATTATTATTATTATTATTACTATTATTATTATTAAATTGTATGTGTGGGTATCTGCACATGAATGCAGGTGCTCACAGAGGCCAGAGGAGTCGGATCCCCTGGAGCTGAAGATACAGGCAACTGTGAGCTGTATGATGGGCTTGCCGGCAATTGAAGTCGGTTCCTCTGGAGGGGCATTACACACTCTTACCCTGATGTGCCTCCCCAGCCCTATTCCCCATCCACATGCTCCATCATTCACATTTTATTGCTCTGAGTGCTTGATTTGATTTGGACTTCTAAAATTTCTAGGACATCAGATTAGTGTCTATCTACATCTGAGGATCAAACATCCACTGTTAGGAAGGCTCAATTGGCTCTTGGACTCACCTGTGTGGGGGGGGGGGGCTGTAGAAGTCAAAGATTGACCTCGAGTGTCAGTCTTCATGAAACAGCCACCTTGTTTTTTATGATGGTCTCTCATTAGGAACTGGGGCTCCCCAGTCTGCTAGGCTAGCCGTCTCCATCTTCCTACCACTGGGGTTACCAGTGCTTGCTACCACGCTGGTTTTTTTATGTGAGTGTGAGGGATTCCACTCTGGTCCTCATGTTGATGCACCAAGCACTTCACTGAGTGAGCAATCATCCTGACCCCCACTTTCACGTATACTTAGTTCTATCATCACTCAGAGCAGAGGAGAGGGAGTAAAGTCTATGTTGAAGCTGCTGGGATTAAAAGTATGACCCCCTTGTTATCAGCACACCAGATCTCAGGGCTACGGCTACTTTTTGCCATAGCCACACCCTACACACAGCATTCCTAGATGTTTTTCTGACAGCCCAATAGTAGACTCTGCCTCATGCTGTCAGGTATAGAATATTTCTAGATTCTTGAATACCACGCAGACGAGTCCACTGTGGGTGCGCAGTAGATCATCGAGTCTGTAGTAGCCCCCGAGCCAGCTGCACATTCAGTCTAGGAAGGATCCTGAATTCCAAAAGCAGTGATAGTAACAGCCCCTAATAACCGATACCCAGCCGCTCACTTACCCTCACTGTCTGTCTCAAGGATAGAGTTGTAGACATGGGAAGATTAGACAAATGTTTTTGTTCTCTCAGGCTTGGAAGTTTTCCTGTGAAAGTCAGATTTTTGCAACCAGGAGGTCAGTCTTGTTATCAGGTCCTTGGGTACCTCTGCTGCCTCCTCTGCCCTCTGCCCAAGCCCTACTCTAACCTCAGTTCTGACTTGACAATGGACTCCTCATCTCCTCCCTGGCTCCCTGAAGCTGGGCTTGGGTCTGAGTTCCACTCTGTAGGGTTCCCAGGCATTGTGTCTGGGTTTCTCCTCCCTGTCTGCCTCTTCTGTCCTTGAAACAAGACTAGCTCCTAAAGGTGTTAGCTTGTGGGAAGAGCTAGAGTTTAAATACCAGAGAGTAATGTGTTGCCTCTGTTCTAAGAGATCACCTCTTGCTGATTCTTTAATAATGGAGCTCAAAGCCGGACAGAGGAATGGGATGGGGAGTTGTGGGGTGGAGAGGGGTAGGGGGGTGAGTTCTTAAAGTGATAGAAATTTTTAAAGGGCCTGAGATTTGCAACATGGGCAGATTCCGTATAGGTGTGGTTTGGTCTTCCTGGCTTTCTTTCTTTCTTTTTTTTTAACTTGCCATGTGACTTAAGAAAAGTTAATATGAAGAATTATGGTAGAAGATGAAGGTTTATACATGAGAAGAAAAGGATACCTAGAAAGGGAGAGTGTCCACCTAGGACCACACAGCGTACGTAACCAGAGAAGAGTGAGGACTAGGTCACGTGCCTGTCTTCTGGTCCCATGCTGTTCTCATCTGTGCTTGTTCATTGCTCTGTCTTGTGGGCTACAGGGGAGTCAGGGCCCTGGAACAGAAAGCATAGTACCCTTCATTTTCTCTTTGCCTGCAGTTAAGCCAGGCAATGTGAGGAACATCATTCAGCACTTTGAGAACAGCCATCAGTATGATGTCCCAGAGCCGGGGACACAGCGACTCTCAACAGGAAGCTTTCCTGAGGACCTGCTGGAGAGTGACAGGTAGCTGTAGCTGGATGGGGCCCACCAGCTGCCCAGCATGGGGCGTGGGCAGGCTTCATCACTAGGGTTTAATTCAGCTGCCTTGCTCCTCTCCACTAGACTGTGAGGTCCCACCATACATAGGGCCTGCCCACCCTGAGTAGTGTTGGGAATTAGGTCAGTGGAAGACCATGTAGATGAACAGCCTTCAGGTTGATCCTCCAACTAGTGAGCAGTTCCATCCTCAGATGGAGTTAGATTATATGACCCAGCAGCTAGTCAGAAAGCACTGGGTGATGTGGAGAAAACAGGGAAGTGCTGGAAAGGCTAAAGAAAGTCTTTGCCTCTTAAGAAAACTTAAGCTAGGTAAGTGTAATGGGCACACCTTTAATCCCAGCACTAGGGAGACAGAGACAGCCGATCTCTGTGGGTTCTAGGCCAGCCTGGTCTACATATAGAGATCTTGTCTCTGAAAATAATAATAATAAATTGTAAAAATGCTTAGAAAGGAGTTTCTGCAGACACTTTCAAAGACAACTACTGGGAATACGTCATCCATTTCAGCAGACCATAGAGTCAGTTGGTTCAAGACAAATTGTTCTTCCCTTTAGGGAGAAAAAAAGGGGAGGGGGCACATGTGGTGACACATGTCTGTAATCTTAGCACTCCAGAAACTGAGACAGGAGGATCACTGAGAGTTCAATGCCAGCCTAGCTACAGAGTCAGGCCCTGTCTCAGAAAGGGTTGAGAAGAAGTGGGGATTGTGCTATCTTAAGTTCTGCATCTCCATCAAGTATCAGGTGCGAAACAGGATGTCTGTCTGGTTGTAATACACACTCTAAGGTTTACTTGCTCCTGACTGGCGTGACAACAGTCAGGTTGTGGCTACAGCCAGCTTTAGATAAAGATTGCCTGTAGTCAGAAATACCTGCAGACTCCTCGGGTCACCCTTGAGGTACCATGCTACAGCCTTTGTATAGGAAAATAATCCTATTATTAAATCTAGTCTGAAAGCCACTGAGGAATAGCAGTAGGCAGAAGCAAGTCTACAGGTAGCAGTGTAGATACTCTAGCCATTTTGCCTTTGAAATAACTGTTAACTCTAAGTCAGATGTTCTTCTTTCTGCTCTATATTAGGCCTTCATAAATTTAGCACACATCAAAGGATTTGACAAAGATTATTATTTTATTTATTTTATGTATATGAGTGTTATATCTACATGAACACCTACATGCCGGAAGAGGGCATCAGATCCCAATATAGATGGTTGTGAGCCATCACGTGGTTGCTGGGAATTAAACTCAGGACCTCTGGAAGAGCAGTCAGTGCTCCTAATGGCTGAGCCATCTCTCCAGGATTTGACAAAGATTAAAAGTTGTACTATCAGCCTGGCGTGGTGGCAATACGCCTTTAATCCCAGCACCTGGGAGGCAGAGGCAGGCGGATTTCTGAGTTCAAGGCCAGCCCGGTCTACAAAGTGAGTTCCAGGACAGCCAGGGCTATACAGAGAAACCCTGTCTCGGGGGGGAAAAAAAAAAAAAAGTTGTACTGTCAAGATTTCAATTACCTAATATTTGTAGGTAAATAAATCATATAATTGCTGTGAGAGATATAATACTTTAAATATATGTCATATTTTTAAGTTTCAAAGACAGTGTCAATACCTTGAGAAAATATTTGAAACCGCTTATAGACTGTACTCTTGGCCTTGCTGGATAAATTTGTTCTATCTAAGGCAGTCACCAGAATCCTAAAGCTATTCTAAGCAGAAGCCTTTGGGTTTTATTGTAAACTCCTTGGCAGTCTTGGAGAAGAGCAGCACTTGGAGGTAGTTTAGCCTGCTGTAGATAGATGCTCAGCAGGTATTGAGTGCCGAGGCTTCCTCTAGGAAGACAAAGCTTTGCAGCCCTCTAGCCCTACTGAGGGATTTGCAGTGCTGACTGCAGACACAGGAAACGGTGTGGGTCGGCCTGGATTGGAATTGTCCTTGTAGGTTTCTGAGGAGTAAGTTCAGTAGGGCATCAGTTGTCAAGAAAACCTCAAGGACAAGTTCAAGCCCTCAGGAGATGAGCCCCACTTTGAATCTCTGGCTTTTTAGAGAATATGAATGAAGAGTCAAGGCACTTGGCTCTCCACTTCCACAGCCGGCTTTACCGTTGAGAGCTCTCCAGACATCTCAAGGCCCTCTGTAGTTCCAGACACAGAACAGGATGTACATTAGTAATAATGGTAATAATGTCAACAAAGGGCCAGCCCAGCAGGCCTGAGGCATCCAGGGGCATCTGAGGGTCAGAGGTGCCAGCTGTGCTGAGCCTGATATACTGCAGGACTCAACAGAAAACCGTTCTCAGCTGTCCGCCTCTCACCAAGCCCCACGGACAGCCAGGGTTGAATCTCTGCCTGTCTATAACCAGACCCTGGAAGCGTTCTCTCCAGCCATTCCTCCTTGGAATGGAAATTGCAGCTTAGGAAGGGTGCTGTAAGTAGGAAAAGAAGAAATCTACATCACAGCTAGAGGGTGAGAATAGTGCAGCAGGTAACATCTTCTGATAGATAGCCTGGAAACTATGGAGCCCCAAGGTATGAGAGCCGTTACTATATCTCCCTCAAAAAAAGGATCTTGTCAAGGAAAGATCCACCTTAGAGTCAGCGAAGAGACAGCTGGTCCGCAACAGGCAGGTGTACTGGCCATGGGATGGCCTCCCGGGCAGTGGGGTCGGATGAACCATGTGGTTCCTGATGAACCATTATCTAAGACATCATGGCACACCACAAAGCTGATTCTCTTAGCCTCTGACTTCACTTTTCTGAGAGCTCAAGGTAAAGAGAGGAAACTATTCAATAAGTTCACTGGGGAGAGCAAAGTGTCTGTAGAGCAGCCAGAATAGCTTGTCATTGTCTGGCTTCTGGACCCTCATGTTTGGGCCTCTGGTATTGAGGTGCCCTTGAAGTGGGGTAACAAGTAAAAGCTAGCCACACTGTCAAATCTCAAAGTTTTCTGTCCCTCTCTGACAGTTCACGCTCAGAGATTCGCCTTGGCCGCTCTGAAAGCCTCAAGGGCCGGGAGGAGATGAAGCGATCCCGGAAGGCAGAGAATGTGCCCCGGTCTCGAAGTGATGTTGACATGGATGCTGCTGCTGAGGCTACTCGCCTTCATCAGTCAGCCTCATCCTCTGCCTCCAGCCTCTCCACCAGGTGCGTAGCGTCCAGTGACTACACCCATTGCTATTTAGTATGACGACAATGTATTAAGAGTTGGCATTTTCTCCTCAGGTCTCTTGAGAACCCAACCCCTCCCTTCACCCCCAAAATGGGCCGCAGGTGAGTGGTGAGCACTGTAGTGCTTCTGTTTGATATCTCTGTGGCACACCTGTTTTTAGCCACCTTCCCACATCTAGAGCTGGCCAGATATGGTCATTCCCCGTGGGCCTGGGAGAGTAATGGACAGTCTTGAGTGTAAGTTAACCTACAAGTGAAGGCGATCTCTCCATTTTCCACAGGAGCATTGAGTCCCCCAATCTGGGGTTCTGTACAGATGTCATCCTTCCCCACCTCCTTGAGGATGATCTGGGCCAACTGTCTGACCTGGAGCCAGAGCCAGAAGTCCAAAACTGGCAGCATACAGTGGGCAAGGATGTGGTGGCAAACTTGACACAGAGGGAAATTGACCGGCAAGAGGTCATCAATGGTGAGAACCTGCCTTGTCCCCATCATCTCCACTCATGCTTATGTGAGGGAAAAGGAGGAGAGATTTCCCAAGGTCACCTCACTTCTGATCTTAGCCCAAGGATAGAAAAATCAGCACTCTAATTCCCCAAAAAGTAGCATGGTGTGGGAGCCGGGTAGTGACTCTAGACACTTGCTGATCTATTTTTTCCCTGCCTCTCCTTGTCATGACCCCTGCTCAGAGCTCTTTGTGACAGAAGCATCCCACCTGCGCACGCTACGAGTCCTGGACCTCATCTTCTACCAGCGCATGAAGAAGGAGAACCTAATGCCACGGGAAGAGCTGTCAAGGCTCTTCCCTAATCTGCCTGAACTCATAGAGATCCACAGTAAGGAGCCTGAGTCTCTCCAGACTCCTCGTGCCACCCACCCCACCCCACATGTAGATCCCCCTGAGTAAATAGGGTTTCTACTGCTGTGATGAAACACCATGATCTAAAAGCAAGTTTCAGAGGAAAGAATTTGTCTTGCTCTTCCATATAACTGTTTATCATAGGAACACAAACAGGGCAGGAGCCTGGAGGCAGGAGCTGATGCAGAGGCTATAGAAGGGTGCTGCTTACTGACTTGCTCCCCATGGCTTGCTCAGCCTGCTTTCTTATAGAACCCAGAACCACCGGTCCAGGGATGGAACCACCCACAGTGAGCTGGGCCTTTCCCCATCAGTCACTAATTAGGGAGATGTCCTATAGCCAGATCTTGTGGAGGTGTTTTCTCAATTAAGGTTCCCTCTTTCAGATGACTCTAGTTTGTATGTCAGGTTGACATGAGCATACCCTACTACTACTGCTGGGAGAAGCTGATGGATAGCTTGAAACTAATCCTCCAGAACCCCCAAAAATCAAGGTTTCCAGACTTTTCCATGGACTCCTGTCAAAATGCCTTTCCTCTTAGTAACAAGGTACCTAGCAGTATAGCTCAACCCTAGCATTCCTGTCTCCCCAGATTCCTGGTGTGAAGCCATGAAGAAGCTCCGGGAGGAGGGCCCCATTATCAGAGACATCAGTGACCTCATGCTGGCTCGGGTATGGCAGTGAGGAGACTGGAGGAAGAGATCTCTTTACCTACTAAGACTAAGGAATTTCCGGGGGGGGGGGGGGGCGGGGAGTAGTTAAAGGGAGGGAATGCTACTTCCTAGCAGGAGTGTGATGCCTGGACCATATCCATTCTGCCTCTTCAGTTTGATGGTCCTGCCCGAGAAGAGCTCCAGCAAGTAGCTGCACAATTCTGTTCCTATCAGTCAGTAGCCCTGGAGCTAATCAGGACTAAACAACGCAAGGAGAGTCGATTCCAGCTCTTCATGCAGGTATCCTGGGCAGTGTCTTGACCCTCCCTCATCTCTACCATGCTCACCAAAGATCTGACCTCCTCTTCTGGCCCCTAACCTCATCCCTTCTCTACTGAGGAGGGCACCTAGCTATACCCCACCTACCCACATCACCCAGCACCAAAACTAAATCATTATGTCTAGGGCAGAGGTGCCTTTGGTTGACAATTACTCTGCATTGCAGGCCAAAAGCCTGTTTTGCGTACTAGAAGTAGTGTGCACTTTTCTCTAGAATTGGAATGATACTGCCCTTCTGTTTTGACCATCTCTTCCTAGAATGTCAACTTCTCCCTAAATGTTGAAAGAGAAAACTGCCACCATTTCCAGGGGACCCATGTAGGATTAGGACTTACGTCACATTTTCATAGCCATCTTAACCCTGAGCCCTGAAGACAGCTCCCAACCACCAGTTGGCACCTCTTCCTCCTCTGCTTCTTGCTCTTTAGGAAGCCGAGAGCCACCCCCAGTGTCGGCGTCTGCAGCTTCGTGACCTGATCATCTCTGAGATGCAGCGGCTCACTAAGTACCCACTGCTGCTAGAGAACATCATCAAGCACACAGCGGGTAGGGAGGGAGGGCCTGGACTGGCGGCCGCTAAGGTCCTTGTTTTGTCACAGTCTTGTGGTCTTCAGTGTCTTCTTCCTCATCCTGGTACATTTTGAGTCTCAGAATGTTTGTAAATGTGGTTTAGAAACACAAAATGCTACAAGGCCATGGCTGGCTTGTGGGGCCTTTATACAAATCAGGAAGTGTGGACCCACAGGCTGGCCCATCAGGTCAAATATGAGTTCCTCCCAGGGCTTTGCTGAGTTTTAGCACCCATTCATACCTCTGCTGGATGCCTCTGTAGTGTACAAATGCCATAACCAGGGACTAGCAAGATGAGTAGAGGGGAAAGGGAAGACCAAGTTGTCCTCTGACCTCCACACACACTGATAGTAAATTAGATTTATGAACCATTGCAGAAGCACCAACCACTACACATCCTCCATTTGGTAGGTGGCACATCTGAGTATGAGAAGCTCTGCCGTGCCCGGGACCAGTGCCGAGAGATTCTCAAGTTTGTGAATGAAGCAGTGAAGCAGACAGAGAACCGTCACCGCTTAGAAGGGTACCAGAAACGCCTGGATGCCACTGCTCTAGAGCGGGCCAGCAACCCCTTGGCAGCAGAGTTCAAGGTAGGAGGTGGAGGCTGCAACACTAGAGCCCCTCACGTGCATCCTTCTTGGGCTCCCTTAGGAGCAGAATTCAAGTCAGGGTCCAGTGAATCTTAGAAGTAAGAGATAGGGACTGCCTGTCGTCATGCCCTGGGAGACACACCCTATTGACGTCACTCATCCCTAGATGGACAAGAACAGGCAGCCTCACTAAGTACACACTAGATGACGGAACTCTGCCTTGGAAGAACAGGACTGGGGAGGGCTTGAGGTAACGGTGGAGGTCATAGAGAAGGAGTGGAGCTGAAGAGGAGGTCAGGAAAGGCAGCACGTCTCCATTGGTATATCCCCCAGAGCATCACAGGACACACACAGGGCTTCATAGCACCCTTTACTTCTCTCCATCCCCAAGAGCTCAGAGGTAACAGCTGTTTCCTACCCACTCAATCCCAGCACCTGAGCATAATGTCCATGCACCATGGTTTCTTTTTTAACACTTGAGTGAATGGAGTGGTGGTGTCTCCCTAACAGAGCCTGGATCTTACGACAAGGAAGATGATCCACGAGGGGCCTCTGACCTGGAGGATCAGCAAAGATAAGACCCTGGGTATGTGCCAGGGACTGGAAGTGGGAGGGCACCTGTGGTAAGTGTGCCGCTCTGATAGGGCAGTGGGAAGCTGAGGAGGCATACACAGTACAACTAGAATGTCAGCGTAGGACTCCTTGAGACAAAGCTGGCGTTACTGTATTCCTCCTGGGCCCCGGATGCTGATGAGAGGTGAGCGAGCTCAGGGATTGTCTTAATTCTTAGACCTCCAGGTGCTGTTACTCGAGGACCTGGTAGTGCTGCTGCAGAGACAAGAGGAGAAGCTGCTGCTCAAGTGCCACAGCAAGACAGCTGTGGGCTCCTCAGACAGCAAGCAGACCTTCAGCCCTGTGCTGAAGCTCAATGCCGTGCTCATCCGCTCTGTGGCCACAGGTACCCATGAGTCGATGAGCCAGCAGGCCTGGGGCTCTGTGGTGTATTCACTGTTCACTATCCATTGTGTGCTGGGTGATGTAGGCCCATACTGGGGCTTTACAAGACTTATGTCCTCCTGTGTTTCCTCCTGTGTTCCTATCTTGACCCAGTCTAAGCAGGAAGATTTGGTCCAAGATGGGCAGGCTAAGGGGTGGATAATGGATCAAGATGAAGATGCACAAGCTGAAATGGGGTTGAAGGACACTGATGGATGGGATGGGTGCACTGTCGGGGGCTGAGGATATCAAAGCAAGGTTCAGAGGAATTGGAGTAGATGTAAGGAACAGGACAGGTCTTGTTGCCAGAGTGCCTGGAACAGAGCAGTTTCAGAAGCAAGCACACCTAGCACAGAGCCAAGTCCAGGGGTTTGAGATGACAGTGCAAAGTATGATGTGACAAGAAAGGGTAGGATCCCACACTCCCTACGATCACCCTCATCTATGACACCTGACCTCAAGCAGATCAAAGGGATGGGGTAGACGTGAAAAGACTTGCTAAGCCCGAAGCACTGTGTACACATCAGCCACCAGCAAAGCAGGGGAGAAGTAAGAATGACCCTGACAGATGTCACTGGGGACCCAAAATTGCCTGCATCTTTTGTTGGTGGATCACAATTGATTCTGATGACCCATGCCAGTCTCAGTGTTTTCTTCAGGTTAGGGACCATGTCTGTCGTGCCCAGGGCACACTTTCTGGCTTTCTTTCTTTACCCAGATAAACGAGCCTTCTTCATCATCTGCACCTCCGAGCTGGGCCCTCCCCAGATCTATGAGCTGGTTGCATTGACATCATCAGACAAGAATATGTGAGAATTGATCGTGGGGTCCCATGTAACGTCAGTCCCCTGGGAACCAGAGTAGTGTATAGAAGGATTTGAGCAGTGAGACCAGGGCTGAGCCCAGAGCAGCTCCTGGGTGGAAGGCTAGGAAGAGAAGTCGGAAGCAACATAGCACGGAGCAGCAGAGGCCACCACTCTAGAACATAACCAGACTCTGGGACGAGCATACTAAGTCCATGTATGATTCAGGCCCTGTCTCCCCCCAGGCTGTCTATCTACCCCATGTTCTCAACATTGCCTGCCAGAGGTGGCATGACACAGTGGGCAGAGACAGGTTAAGTCAGATAGTTTCTTCCCCTTGGGGTTTTCAGGTACATGGTGTCATCTGAGGGGGAACTATATACAGAGACTATAACTTAGTGCATAGTATATAAGGTCTATGTTCGCATATATTATACTAATATATTAGTATATAGAGTATAGCTTAGTAAAGTGTTAATATGTAATAATTGGTAGGTATGAGTCATACAAACCCAAGGGAACAGCCAGTGAGAAATGTTGATGGAGGTGGAGGCCTAGCATAGGTTCCTTGAGATGGGGTTTAGAAAGGGCTTTGAAGGTTTTTGGCAGTGGGGTCCACAGAGGACACAGGTATGCCTGGCCTTGTTTTCACCACTAGTCCTGTGTTTGTGCCGAGTAACAGATGGATGGAGCTCTTAGAAGAGGCTGTGCAGAATGCCACCAAGCACCCTGGAGATGCCCCAGTACTCAACCATCCCTCACCACCAGGATCCCAGGAGCCAGCCTACCAGGGCTCCACCTCCAGCAGGTGTGGTGCTGAGCCCTCCAGTTCCCGGCGCTGCTCCCCCCACCCCCAATCCAACCTGCCTGTTTCCTGATGCTCCTCAGCCTCTCACCCTAGGGTAGACAGCCTCCCCAGGCAAAGGCCACTGGGAAACAGTGTCTCTGAGAGCCAAATAGAGGAACATGCCTCTGCTGTCTACCTGCTGTCCTCCCTGCTCTCCCCCACCACCTCTCATGGATACAATGCAGACTGCCTCTAAAGTAGGGTTGAGGTATAGAGTACAGCTAGAAAAGCGAGGCCAGCATTCATCTTCTGCATTGCCATTCTGCACAGCCCAGTCAGGTGGTGAGGCCCAGCACCTTCCCCCCTCACACCCTGTTCCTTCATTGCCTGTGAAAGATATAAGGGGGCCGGCTGGGAGTCATGACACCCTGACCAGGCTGGCAAAGCTAGAATCGCCACCAAGTGGTCCCGCTCTAACCTTGAGTGGGTTTCTTCCCTCAGGGTAGAGGTGAATGACTCGGAAGTGTATCCCACTGAAAGAGAACCCAAGAAGCCATCTGAAGGTAAGGCCTCTCTCCATCTTGTGGGAGACCAGGATAGTCCATTTCTTGTAGATAGGGTCAGATTGGGGTGTCCAGGCCAGAGGTATGAGGTCTGTGCTAAATGAGTTGAAGAGAACAGCAAGAGGGGAGTCTAGGGGGAGCGACTGATAGACAGCCTGAGCTTCTCCACTGTGCCTGTAGTAACAGGGTTAACAGACAATGCTCTGCATGGTTCAGCTAGATTGCTGTCAGAGAGCAAGAAGTGCAGGGTGCTCCAGGAGTTAGGGCTAAGACGTAATTTCTGGGATGGGATGTTTGCAGGAAGTTCCCTGTGAGGTTTGTCTGGGGCTTTTTTTTGTTTTCATTATTATTGTTTTGGTAAATTAGGATCTTGAGTTTGGAGAAAAATGTTCCCTGCATACGTTACTCTTTCATTTCTTCCCACTTAGATTGTTTTCCTCTGAGTCTCACGAGTCCTTCATAGCTTCATTCAGTTGCTGTTGTTATTTTTGTTGTTTGTGTCAATTACAGTATAACCAGCCTCTAATGCTCAGACCCTGACCTAGTTTCTTTTTCCCATAATACTCAGCACCTCCTAACAAATGCCTGACTTCCTAGTTTACTTTTATGCCCTATGTCCCTCCACTAAGACCATAGGTTCCACCCCCAGGCACAAGTCTTTGTCTAGTGGTGTGTGTCGGGAGTCGGTTTCGTGAGGTGCTCCGTGAATTCCCATAGAGCTTGTCAGCCAGTGCTCCCAAGCCCTGGGTCTGCAGCCGGACATAGCTCACCTCTTACATCTCCTCCGCCATGCCCTAACACACTCATCCAAAACAGGCCCCGGGCCCGAGCAGAGAGGTCAAGACAAGCAGCTGCTAGCACAAGAGGGGCCTGAGCAGGAGGAGGATGCAGAGGAGCTGAGGGCCCTGCCTTGCCCTCCTCCCTCCCTGGATGGAGAAAACAGAGGCATCAGGACAAGGGACCCTGTCCTTCTGGCCCTCACAGGCCCTCTGCTCATGGAGGGACTTGCTGATGCTGCCCTGGAAGATGGTGAGTGCTTCAAAGACACTGTCATTGGCCCTATGACCCAGTAACATAGACAGTGTGAATCTCACCTTCACCTGCTCAGAGTTCCCTACTAGCTATGCTTGAGGGAAGCTGGATGCAGAAATACCAGCTAGTCGTCAGATCCCACCAGCTCCACCCTCCCTCAGGTTGCAGCAGACTGTGTTGGTGCAGGAGCAATGATACCCTCATCTCCCTGAGCTTTCCTTTAGTAGCCTCTGTGCAGTCCTTCCCTGAGGAGGCCTCTGTCTTTCCTGCAGTGGAGAACTTGCGGCACCTTATCCTGTGGAGCCTGCTGCCTGGTCACACTGTGAAGACTCAGGCTGCTGGCGAGCCTGAAGATGACCTTACACCCACCCCTTCTGTCGTCAGCATTACCTCTCACCCCTGGGACCCAGGATCCCCAGGGCAAGCTCCTGCTATAAGTGACAACACCCAATTTCCAAGGCCAGAGGGAAGCCAGCCAGAGGGCGAGGATGTTGCTCTCTGTTCTCTGGCACACTTGCCACCAAGGACCAGAAATTCTGGCATCTGGGACTCTCCTGAGCTGGATAGGAATCCAGCTGAAGAGGCTTCAAGCTCAGAACCAGCAGGAAGTTACAAAGTTGTAAGGAAAGGTAAACTATGTTTGTGTGTTCACTGTGCTCAGACTTTTGCTGGGGTAGAGGTGAGTGTTACAGGCAGACACTTGCTGCATCCTTCTCCTAGATACTGAGTGAACAAACTGGCATTGGGACCTGGGAGAAGATAGTGATATGAAGTCAGACAAGCAAGGTTCAAAGTCCTTCCGTCTGTGTGTCTTAGACAAATTTCAAATCATACCTCATTTTCCTTCTGTAACAGCTGACATTCCCTCCCTCAGCCAAGCACAGATCAACTTCCAAGTACAAGGTTTTTGCTATTCACTGATTGCCTAAAAAAAAAAGTGTCACTCTTCCCCAGAGACTCAGGCTTAGAATGATGAGTGCAAATCCTACAGTCTATTACTCCAGACAGTGGCTGAGCACAGAGGGGCTTAAGGCAAAGCTGGGGAGACTTTGGAAATGGGGATGGTCTGGGAGCAAGTGCACAGAGCAGTAAAGAGGATGCCCGAAGTTGGAGATACTATGGGCAGCTCTGTGACTAGGTTTGAATAGACCTGTAGGGCTGAGGGCAGGGTGTGGCAGACCCTGCAGCTTGAACTATGGGAGGCAGGAAGACTTGCCTGAGGAATGTGGCCAGAATAGTGAAGCCAGGCCTGGGCCACTGGAGGCCGAGAGGACTGTCTGGCAATGACTCCCTAGCAGTGCCTTGTGACGTTGCCCCGTTCTGTTGGCCAAAGGCTGCCTCTCCTGGGCTTCTGGGAACTGACCTGCTTCCGGTCTTCCAAGGTGACTTGGTGGAAAGTTCTCTGCAGCTCCTGGGACAGAGCCATGTATGATCTTGTACTCACTTTGTGCTTTCCTTCCTTTACTCTGTTCTCCCCTGCCACGTCCACTTGTTTCTCCCTCCCCTTCATGCTTTCTCTCCCTCTTTTTCCCTTGCCTTGTCTCTCAGTCTCTCTACTCCCTGGTGGTGGTGTCGGTGCAGCCAAGGTGGCGGGCAGCAATGTTACCCCTGCACTCCCAGAGAGTGGCCAGTCAGAATCTGAGCTATCTGAAGTGGAAGGCGGAGCACAGGCTACGGGTAATCAACTTCTCCTTGGAGGCAAGGCCAGGCCAGGCGGGAGCAGGGGTCCGATGGGCTGGTACTGGGCCCTTGCTGTCAGAGCTGTGTGTGTTTCCTGAGCTGCCTGAGATGGGTGGGAAGTAGTGTCACAGTAGCCCAGACAAGAGGACCTGGACCTCCTGCTTTAAGCAGCCACTCCCTGGGACATGTAGAGCCCATTTCAGAGCTTAAGCAGCCTATGCTTCGGTGAGGAAGAAGGCAAGAAAGTGGCCAGCGCCCTCACTCCAGTGCACTTACCCACCATCCCGAGCAGCTGCTTCCCCAGCCCTGTGGTGGGAAAGGTTTGCATGGCTTTGCAGGTTCCTTCATGTTTCTCCATGTGGGGCCTCCAGTGACCCGTTACATATTTCTGCTGGTGATCTCTGACCTCCCCTGATCAGGAGATGCTTCTAGGAGCTGGTGGCATGTAGGGCAGTGTCGACATGCATCAGTAGGGTGTGAACTGAGGTACTTGAAGTACTGTTGCCTACTGCTCTCCAGAGGGGCCTCAAACCCTGCCCCTTCCTCCCTCCCTTCCTTCCCTCCATCACTGAGCATCCTCCCCTGGCCGCCGGCCACTGAGGACAGTTGCCATCAGAAGAGAAAAGGGCCTCTAGGAGAATGGTAGGCAGCACACATGGCCCTGGACGCACTAGGCTGTCTGTAGATGTCTCCTTGGCCTTTTCTGTCACAGGGTCCACTGGGGGCATGGGAGACTTCATCAAGCAGCTCTGCTTGCCTCCTGATTTCTTTTTCTTGCCATTGGGACAGGGAACTGTTTCTATGTCAGCATGCCAGCAGAACCTCTGGACTCTAGCACTGAGCCTCCTGGGACACCCCCAAGTCTCTCGCAGTGTCACAGCCTCCCTGCATGGCCAACAGAGCCTCCGCAACACAGGGGAGTCACTGGGGGTCAGCGTTCCAGCCTGGTCCTCAGGGATATGGGTGTGATCTTCCACACCATCGAGCAACTGACCGTCAAGCTTCACAGACTCAAGGTGAGGGGTGCAGCCTTGGGGCAGGAAGCCGTCCATCCAGTACCCGGGACAGTTCCCCGAGAGGGAAACTGATAGAAATTTGAGACGAGGGCCTCACACAAGCTAGACAAACATTAAGCTCCATCCCCAACTCAGGAAGTATATCTCTTCAACTGGAGTCCTATGCTACCCTGCGTACCCTCCCGCACCCTCTGAGCCTTAGCACAGGGAAGACACCTCCTTCAACTCTTGTAGGACATGGAGCTGGCCCACAGAGAGCTGCTCAACTCCCTTGGAGGAGAGTCGTCTGGTGGAACCACTCCTGTGGGAAGTTTTCACACAGAGGCAGCCAGATGGACAGACTACTCCCTCTCTCCTCCAGCCAAGGAAGCCCTGACCTCTGACCCCCAAAACAATCAGGAGCAGGGGTCCTACCCTGAAGAAGGTGAGTGAAGCCAACCCCTGCATGTGCTGCCTGAGGGAATGCTGTGAACCAGGAGTAAGTGTGAGCAGGTAGTGGGCCGTGCTCCCATGACTCTTCCCTAAGAAAGAGCAAGCACATTCCCTCAGCTTCACAGAGAAAGTTTGCCAGGCACAGTGCTGTGCCTTTAATCCCAACACCCAGGAAACAGATGCAGCTGAATTTCTGTGAGTTGGAGGTATATAGTTCCAGGCCGGGAGGGGGGAGTCTGTCAGAGAACAACTTCAGTTGTCCGTTCTTGCCTTCCACCCTGAGGCAGCATCTATGTTCACCGCTAGATGAGCCAGGCTGGCCGGCCCACCCACCAGTTTGTTCTCCTGTGTCCTGTTTCTAGGTGTTCTGATTATCCATTGAACTCTCTCCAGCCCCAGAAAGTGATCTTTATAGGCAAGCTACACAGAGACTCCCCCCCAAATAGGGACTAGTAGTACAGAACCTCTTGCCTGCATGTAAGTCTGTATATCACATACATGCAGTACCAAAGGATGCCAGAAGAGGACTGAAACTGGAGTTATAGGTGGTTGTGAGCTGCCATGTGGGTGATGGGAATTGAACCTGGGCGCTCTGGGAGAGTAGAAAGTATTCTTAACCACTGAGCCATCTCTCAGCCCCCAGAACCTTCTATTTATGTTGGTTTGAGGAAGTAATGTACCAGGAAAGCCGCCTTACCTCTGCAGCAGGTTCTTAGTGGCTCAGACCTGGGTTATAAGGGCAAGGACCGAATTCAGAAAGCTAAAACGCCTAACCTGTCTTGGTTTTGGCGCCTGGAAAGAAATGCAGTCCCACAGGAAACAAGGCTTGGACTGACAAGATGGCTCACCAAGCCTGACCATCTGAGTTCGAGCCCCAGGATTCACATGGAAGGAGAGAACCGACTCCAACAAGTTGTCTAGCTTCCACACACTCTATTACATATAAGCTTTGTCACAGCTGGCACTCAAGAATCAGCCAGGGACATGAAAGAGAACCTCTCAAATGTAGCCAGCGTCTCACCCTCACCATCTTCCCACAGGCTCCGACACCCCCCTGGAAGACAGTGCCACAGACACAGCTTCGTCACCAGGACCATAGCCATCCAGACAACCAGAGTCTGGCCTGAGCCAGAGCGCCACATTAGGAGATCCGAGCCTCCCCGTGAAAGATACTGTGAGGCCTGGGAATCCCTCATGTTGCCTGGTCTGTTCCCACCAGACAGTCCAGTTTAGTGTCTCTTCCTCCTGTTAGCCCAAGTCTCCGTGGCTTTCGTCTCCTAAGCATGCTGACCACAATAGAAAGGCCTCCACCCCACATAGCCAGTGTGGGGTGTGCTATGTGCACAGTGCCCTTGAGGAGGCTTATGTATAAATGCACTTTCTTCCTCCTCTTCTTCCTAGGCCCCGAGACAGCTAGATGCCTGGCTCTCCTCTTTGCCCTTTAGTTTCCTATAAATATGTCTATTGTATGTGTATCTTTGCCATTGTAAATAACTTAGCCTTTTATTCTGTCCCTGGCATGTTCAACCAGTCACAGAGAGCCAGGCAGCAGCCCCGCACAGGGCCATGATTGTTTATGTCCCACTGGCAGGGAGGTCTCCCAGATTCCAGTGCTGTCAAGCTCCAGGGCCTGCCCACCTCTGAAGCCTAGGCCTTCTCAGTGTCAGGAAATGCTCCTGCAGGGAGTGTCTTACCCAGCCCTTCCCCACTTGCCCCATAGAAACAATACACCAGGTACGGATCTCAACACAGACTCTCAAGAGAGATGTGGAGTGGATTGCTGGAGTCCCTGAGTTAAGTCAGGGCCCTTCCTTCCCCAGGGGCCACAGCACCGTTGGCTCATCACCCTGTCCTCACGCCACTCCCTACAATGAACATACACACTGTGCTAGGTGTATATATACATATATATAAATATATATAATATATAAAATATAGATATGGAAATGACTGTTTTACTGTTAAAATAATGTATACTCTTATTTTCTTCCTTTCATGGTTAAGATTTTTTTAAAGAAAAGTTAAATATTCTTCCATTGTGGTTGTATGATTCTTAGCCTGATAGAGGGTGTGAGGCTGCCGGTGTGACCGGTCAAAAATGGGTAGAGGGAGACAAGAAAGCCCCTGCCACAGCCATCCTGCACCAGGTCTTTCCACCTGTCCCAAAGTGCCGGTGTGTAGACCTTCTCAGCAGAGGTTGGACAACTGGCTCTGGCCCAGAAAAGGACATTGTGGTTACGTCACACGAAGGAACAGGGCTGCTGTGACCTACTCTCAGATGCAAACCATGAAGAGGGTTACCACACTGCCCTCCTTCCCACAGACCAGGAAGAGCCATGGCAGCTGAGCCATGCCTTAGAGGACCTGGGACATAACTGGAAAAGCCATGGTGCACCTTAACACAGTGACTGAGACTCAGAGCAGCCGGAGAGATCCCCAGAGCCACTTGCCAGCCGGGGCTGGAGCTCTGGAAGGTAGAGGAGGGGCTAGAGATGAGGGAGAGTTACCTTGGTTGGAGATTCCCTGGAGGTTGGCATGGGCTCTCCAGAACCCTCAGCAGAGGCAGCCCTGCTCTGGATGTCCATGATTTCTAGTTGCTGACCTGCCTGCCGTGTGTACGTGTGTCTAAGGTTTGGCCTTTGTTATGCAAATTGGATACAGTACCCTCTCCAGAGTGCCCTCATCTTTTAAAGCAGAGCCCTGGCCTCTGGAAAACCAGACAAACACATGGAGATAGCATCAGAGAAGGCTGGGTTCCAAGCCCGCTCCCTCCGTCATTGTGCTAACCAACCCCCATCATCCTAGTGCTGTGCATGCTGACAGAGATGGCCCGGAGGATGCTGCTGGGACTCTCAGAGCAATGGCCCTAGCCAGGAGCTCAGCTCATCCCCCAATGGAACCATGGTGTGATTCAGGCCAACATTCGGCCCTGTCTAGCCAGGGAATATGAACAGACTTAAGAACCTAAACGTTCCAAACAGGTATGGAGTGATTTTCAAGGAACAGCACAGCAAGAGACTATGTTACTGGTCCAAGCTACCTCCCAGGGAGACAGGCTGCCTGTAGGAGACCTAGGTAGCTGCAGCCTCCTCCTCCCTGGCCTTGGCCTTCACAGGGTCCCTTGGCAACATCAGTTCTTGAATCATGACGTGTGTTGGACACTGTGGGTCAAAGCAGTTTTTCTGAAAGAAAAAAAAAAAGTTGCCAGGATAAAGATTTGTCTCCAGGAAAGAACAATGCCCGGGACAGTTTTAGGGCTGTTGAACGGGGGGGGGGGGGGGGGGGGGCAATCCCAGCACTGCTAATTGCAGGAAACAAACAAAGAACTGGGGCAAGGAGACCTACCGCCAAGGACAGCCACAGCAGACCCAGGGGGGCCTTGGGTGAAGTCTTGGGCTTGGAGACCTGAACCTGGTATTGCACAGCAGTGAGGAAGCCTTCCAGCCCCACCTCTGTGATTTGGTTTCCTAAGGGGAAGCACAGACAGTAGCATCTGACATCACTGGCAGCCTGCCTCCCCTCCACTTCCAAATTCAACAGGCAGAGCTGACTTTAACTAGCCCTCTTCTCACTACCCTTCACTTCCCTTTACCCTGCTGATGCCTCTCCCCCACCTAGCTATCTTATCCATGTCACTACTGCCCTGGATCACCTCCCTGACCCAGCACTTCTGCCCCAGCCCCAGCCCCAGCTCCATGGGTCTGACAAGATGGTGCTCAACTATTGGAGAATCAAGTCCATCCCATGGAGCTGGAGTGGCACCCCCTAGCAGGGTGGAGCCCAGGTCATCAGTCCCATGGTAAGGATAGGCAAGGCTAGCAAACATACGGAGGAGGTTGAGGTGCAAAAGGACCTTGTTCCCAGGCAAGAAGACCTTCCCATCTCGGTGTTCCACGGGCTCCAGGAGAGGGTTAACCATCTCTGTAGCTTCAACAACCAGCTGCTAAAGCAGAATACTAATTGCAGCAGAGGAGAGGGGAGCTGGTCAACGGGCCATTCATTCATTCATTCAACATACAGGCTTTGAGTGCTGGTTATAATTCAGGCTGTGTCCCAGGTGCTGGAGAAACAAAGATAAATAAGCCCATACCCTCAAAAAGTTCCCTGGTGTCGGGGAGCCAGAGAATTAAACAGGAATGTGATGTGGAGGGGGTCCTGAGAGCAGAGGATTGTGGGAGTGTAGACCTCAGAAGGCAGCCTGGGAGTGAAAAGTGAAGGCATACACTCAGGGAGGGTGGGTTCCCCAGGCAAGGAATGTGGCAGGTGCAAAGGCTCTGGGCCTTCAGTCCACACGGGACTGGGGTTTAATAAGGATCTGTAAGTCTCCCATAAAGAGAGTAGTCTGAAAACTGATGCCCCGATGAGAAGGGGCAGTCTGCTTAAGACAAAGGCAAAGACTGTGGCATGGGAATTAAAAAGCCATCCTCCTTCCATCTAACTTGCTTTTCTGCCAGAACTGGTCCTGGGTGCTAGGAAAGACCCCCAAAGGACAAGACTTTCAATTCCAGGAGCACATGACAAGGCCGTGGAGTCTCCTCATGGAGAGAACCACTCAGATGTAAGGAGAGAGTACTGGGAGCCAGAAGTAGGTGACCCAGGAAGACCTCCTAAGGAAGGGTGCTGAAAGGGGGGATCCAGCAGCAGGCAAGGGTCTGGAGGAGGAGGGGTCCTGTGTGGAGCAATGTGGTGACTGGAAGTGCCTTACAGAATGCCTAAGGGGCAAAAGCAGCCCGTCCCTGTGCAGATGCCAGGTGTTGGAGGGCTGGTGTTGAGCTGTGGGCCTTTGAGAGCACAGCCTCAGTTGGGCAGCAGGTCCCGAGTGGGGCTTCCCCTAGACAAGGAGGTAAAGGGACCTGCCGCATGGGAAGGGAAGGTGGCATTCTCAGTGTCACCTCCGCAGTAAGTGCAGGTTAGTAGCACTCTGGTGTAGCCTCAGCAGTGAGTGGGTGGCACATCCCAAGGTCCACTTACTTCTGACTCCAGGAGGATGCTGCGCTTCTCTTTGGCCCCCATCTTTGTCGCTTTTCCCTTGCTCATCTTCTGCTCAGGGATGGTTACCTCTGGGACCAGAAGAGGAGCCAGAATGCACAGAGCAGACCCCCTGACACCACCCAAAGTCCCCAGGGAAAGGGGCTTGGTAAGGCAGATTCCCCAAACTCTCAGATTTGGGGAAAACATGGGGACAGCTATAATGAGCTCCCGTCCAGCCGACAAGTCCCTTTTCTGAGGACAGCCATGGAGGTCTAGTCCTACAAGATAAGGTAGTGAGCCACAATGTGTAGGCCAAGGGGAGTGTCACTCATTGTAAACAAGGCCCAGGGAGAGTCTTGAAAGAACAGCTCCTGGCAGGCAGAACCAGGCTCCTACACCCTGCCCAAAGCTCTTCCTCCACGTGGGTGGGGAAGAGTCCCATAGGAGGTTCTCACACTTACTCCCCTTGCCTGCCTTTGCGGCATCTTCTTTCTTAGGGGTTCCTTGTGTGGGTGACTGCCCAGAGCCCAGCTTCTCTTCCTTCTTGACAACTTCCTATGATGGATGCAAGAAGGCATGATAATGGATATTCTGTCTCCCAGAGGGAAAATAGGTTTGGCCTGAGAGACACCTTCAAAGGCCATTCATTTGCCCTTCTTCCTACTGCCCTGTGTATATACACCTTAGAAACTCCTCCCCTGCCCATTCCAGACCCAAGGCTCCCTTTCCCCACACCTACCCCTGTCTTCTCCTTTTTCTTGCTTATGGTCTTAGGGGCTTTCAGTGACTGCATCTTTTCTTGCTTGTCCACCAAAGTGACATTGCTGATCCCCAACGTCTGAGACTTCTCACGTTCTGCTTTGGAGTCCCCGTATCGGGAGGAGGAAGGCTGTGCTTACAAATGGGAGGGTGTGGAGGAAGTAACTAGAGCCTTGCCCTTGCCTTTCCCCATTCCCCTTGCCTATCCATCAATTCAGGACAGAGTTGCTGTTGGCAAGAGAGAGCACAGAAATGGTAGAGAATGAGCTGGAGGCCCAGGCTCTCATAGAACAGGGAAATGGCTCACTTTGAATTTGGATTTAAATGTATTTATTTCTTCTTGTATTTATTGCAATACTGGGGATCAGACCCAGGGCCTTATGTGTGTTAGGTGAGTATTCTACTATTCTGTATCTCCAGCCCTTGGTTTTATTGGGCCAAGGTCTCACTCTGTAGCTCAGGCTGTCCTTGAACACGTGTTTCATCTGCCTCCTAGCTGACAAGGTTCGTATCATGCCCAGCCAGCAGATTTTGTTGAACTACGTGCTAGGCAGTATTCCAAATGTGTTATAGTAACTCATTTAATCATCTCAATTTTGTGATGAAAGTAACAGCTACCCTGCTTTAGTTGAGGAATGTGCAGCTCCAGGGTTAAGCAATGAGTTCATGATCAGAAGGAAACTGGTAATATGGCCTGGAGAATTTCCAGCCAGGTCTCAACAGCATCTTTTCTTTTAACTACACTCTAATTGTCAGAGTGGCTCTATAATTAGAGTTGGGTTTGGCAGACTCTAGGTCTGAAGAATCCAGAGGAGCAAGAGGATTTGGGAAATTTAAGAGTCCTGGGCAGCAAAGCAGTCAACCAGGAAAATGAACACAGCTGTCCTCACCGATCGAGACCGCTCCTGCGTTCCTTTCACCAGCAGCAGGCGCCGCCGCTCCACCACCTCCCTGTGGGTCAGCTCAAAGGGGCGCAGGACCTGAGGCAAGGCCAGCTTCCTGCATCAGACACCTGCATCAGATCCCCTGCCCCACCCAACGTGCCAACCCACCTCGGCCAGCTTCAGTGCTCCCTTGTCTTGAATGTGGTTGTGCGCTAGGGACAGCCAGAGGAGAGAGCGGTTCAGCCTCAAGCCCTAGAGAACAGAGTGACTTGTAAGCCAAGGACAAGCTGGCGACCCCACACAGGAAGCGCCCCACCGCACGCACATCCGCAATGTAGCCTGCGCCCACATCCCCGATGTGGTTGAATGCTAGGTTCAGTGAAACCAGGGTTCGGTTGCTGTTCTGCAGTGTGGACAGCGCCTGGCCCAGGAGCTGCGCCCCGTGGTCGTTGATGTTGTTGTTCCTCAGAGACAAGTGAACAATCCTGGAGCAGAGAGGGAGAACCTGTATTCCTAGGGCTCAGGGCCTCTTGGGGACGTGAGGGGTTCTAACTAGACTATGGATGGGGGGGGGGCAAGAATCAGAGATGCCTGGGATAAAGAAAGGTAAGGGCTAAAGGTAACTGGGAAGTGGGGGCAGGCCAAAAAGGGAAAGTGAAGTCAAGGAGACTCACGTGCTGTCCAGTCCCATCAGCTTACTAAAGGACTGCTCTGGTATTGGGTTCCCCTCCAGAGATACCTTCCTGAGAGGGAGAGGGATCTGAGATCCTGGAAACACCACTGAGGCCACACAAGTAGGAGGGAAATAGACTGAAGGATGGACATTCGGGGAGCATCTGAGCCTAAGGATAGCCCCCAATAGAAGAAATACATCTAGGACAATTCCCCAGGCTAAAGTTCCAGAAGCCGGACCTGCAGTATAGTGGTTTCTAAGACGGCCTTGACTGGGCCCTACTTCTAGGTACCCAGGCCATGCTGGGTAATCCTGTCTATTGTGATAGCTAGAACTAGTGACATTTGTCTGTGTAGGGGGCAGGGGGGAAGGGGTGGTGGTATTTTGGTTTGGTTTTTCTCTGTGTAGCCCTAGCTGTCCTAGACCAGGCTGACCTCAAACCCAGAAATCTGCTTGCCTCGGCCTCTCAGTCTGGGGATTTAAAGTCGTGCATGTGTATGCACTAGTGACACTCTCAGTGAACAGAATATGGCAAAATGATAGGCTGTCATTTCTGAGTTATGAGAACTGGTTTCCATCCTGGGTGCTCTCAGACATTCAGCTAGGTAATGGAAAGGCCCACTGGCACCACGTAAGCCAGCTGAGAAGCAGAGTCCCTGCCTCAGCTTCCCCTGAAAGGGCAACAGTCCCAAGCAGAGCTTTCCTGCAGCCTCAAGCCTGAGTCAGAGGCAACCAGCTACTCTGTTTCAGAGGATCTCAGGGGAACTCTCGAGGGGATGATGATGGTTGGTTGGTTGGTTGGTTGGTTGGTTGGTTGGTTGGTTGGTTGGTTTGGTTTCAAGACAGGATCTTACGCCAGCCTCAACACTTCCTGCCTCAGCCTTTTCTGCACTACATGTTTAGGCTCACGTGTGTGTTGTCATGCTCCACTCTCCTGGTTGTTTTAAGCTACTACATACTTTGTTACACAGCACCAAGGAAAAAAAAAAAGTCACCACAGGGCCCTCTATCAGGCAATAACGTCTCTCCAGTCCTAAGAAAATGGAACCAAGGGGCAGAAATTTCTCTATTCAAACATTTCCAGTGCTGTATAACTATTGCTCAGTCTTTTGGGCTGCCTTGTTTCGTATAAACAATTCAAGTCATCTTCTACTGCTGGGGCTCGTTCTTACATAATGAATTCACGCGGTTCCTTTTCTGCTAGCTTGTTCCCCACTCCTAAAGCTATGGCACTGCTGTCAAGGAATACGTATCCAATTCACAGGATGAAAGCCCACATGTATAGCCCAGAGAGGTACTTCTTGTGAAGCAAGAATTGGCTCTAGGATCCTGTGGGAGTCTGAAAAGGGGCAGACAGCGAAGCTGGCTTTGTCCTCTGTATAGCAAACTGTAACTGGCTACTTTTTGTTTGATTGATTGGTTTGTTGTTTGGGTTTTTTTTCTCGAGCGTGTGTGTGTGTGTGTGTGTGTGTGTGTGTGTGTGTGTGTGTGTGTGTTTATACACATGCATACGCACACGTTTTACAAGAGAGTTTCTCTTTGTAGCCCTAGCCGTCCGTGGCTGTCCTGGAACTCACTCTGTAGGCCAGGCTGGGCTCAAACTCAGGGATCCTTCTGTTCTACTCTCAAATGCTGGGATTAAAGGTGTGGGCCACCACTGCCCAGCTGTAGTGTTGTAGTCAGCTACCTTAACCTGTCTCTGCCTCCCACCCATCCCTGTGATTCCTACAGAGAAGAGAGGATGGGACCTCAAAGGCTCTATGGATACCGTGTGGACTAAAACATTGGTTTCTCAGGTGGGAATCCTGCACCTAACAGACATGGGCTGAGCCCCATTGCCACAACTGCAGGCAACTGCTTCCCCCTCACACACCCCAGCCAGGCCCCTTAGGCACTTAGGCACTTAGGCACTGGGGTCCGACCACAACTGACCTGAGTGTGGAGGAACAAAGAGGCAAAAGGGCGATGAAAGTGGTCAGGGTCTTATCCGTCAGCCCCACCTTCCACAAGCTGGTATTAGAAACAGAAACAGCTGGACGCCATGTCCCACAGGAAGCCCCTTCCCACAGTCCCCCAGACACACCCTCCGTCCGCAGCAGAGCCCACTGCTGTCTCTTTTCAAGGCAGCCAGAGGCTGACCTCCCACAATGCCTCTCACTTGATGGCCTGCAGCTGGCTGAGGGAGGGCAGACATTTGGAGAAAATACCCAGAATCCGATCTTCAACTTTCCAGCCTGAGGAGAAAAAGGCCAAAGTCATCTCAGGCCCGGAAGGAGCCTGGCATGAATTGTGAGCCCGTGAGGGGCGGTGATGCGCTGGCGTAATGAGTGGCGAGGGGGTGGGGGTGGGGGGCGGGGCGCGACGGATCAGATCATCACCTCGAATGTAGATCTCCTTCACGGCCTTGCTGTCCTCCTGCTCCAGCTCCACTTGAATAGTGGGCCGAAAAAACACATACTTGCTCTCCAGGCTGCTCTGGCTGCAGGATGCCGACGGTCTCTGGTCATCTAGAAAACAGAGAGAAACATGAGAGCACCTGCGGCTTCAGTGTGCCCCGCCCAGTGAGGAGGTTTGAGTGGGCTGTGGCTCACCTAGGACAGGTTTTTCTGACGTGGAGGCGGAAGGGACAGAGCTCTGTTGGACCCGTGGCCGGGTGACAACTTTGGGAAAGTCCACGTAGCCTGACCGTGTGCAGAGCTCAGCGAAGTCTGTCTCCAGGACCCCCGTGCACTGGTACTCCTCTGCAGGGTAGCAGGAAAGTGGGTCCCCGCCTGCAGCGCAGCGGTCACCTCCACCCTCACAGCAGCCCCAAGTGGAAGCTGCTTTGCTAAGACCAAAGCTGAAAATGCTGAAGGAGAGCAAGGGCTCACAGAAAGGGATCTATACCTACCTAGCCGGGTCGCTGACCTGTTTGACACTTCATTATACATATAGTACTTGCTAGTCAGTGTCCTGACAGTTGTAAAAGTTTCTCATTGTCTTGATAAGTTCTGTTAAGTCAGTCAAACCCACCACCTACCATCCTGAGACTGCAATAAGATTGCAAACCTGGTGTCTGACACCCTCAAGGGCCCCCTGCTCTTTCCAGTTTTCACCATGGTAGCCTAGGAAGGGTTCCTGGAAATGGGGAGTCCCTGTCAAAGCTCCACAACGGTCCCCAGGTGTCAGTTGTGCCTGGCCTTCTACCATAAGTTTGTGTAATAAGGGAGCCGGGCCCCAGGTCACCAAGAGCCGCATGACACAGAAAGCCTGAGAACTCTTTGGGGAAAAGGCAAGAGGCACTTGGCTCCTGTGGCCAGCTGTCAGTGGAAACTCAAGACACATGGGAAATGGTCAACCATTTAGTCAGATCTACTCACTTAACACTTAGAAGGAGACTCGTGGAGGGTGGGTGGCCTCTGCAGCGCCCTGTGTATGCTCAGGCTGGCTCTTCTCAACTGGATGCACCCTTCACCCTTCTCAGCATCACTCACCTCTCAGGAGCAGAGCCCCTCAAACTTTAACATCCATGGGAACCCCTGAAGAGTAGGCTCTCACAGTGGTTTTATTCCTACAAGACTGTCTCAAAGGAACTTATTTTTGTCCTCAGACCCATGCTAAATGGCCCCAACCCACAGTTTGAGAAACTAGTCACCAGGACATACAATGGCAACTGTACAAGTCTCTGTGACCTCCACATTGCCCATACCCAGGGTCCCTGTGCAGTGGTCACTTGAGTTCTGGTCCCTGCATCTGCCAAAGCTGCTCGGGCCGGCCATCCTTGCTAGAGCCTTCTGCTTTGTGTTTCTTCAGTCAGAGTTCTGACCCATCTTAGAGAGTCTCAGGTTTGAACATCCCAGCACCCTGGAAGTTCCCAAAGTAGTCACCCTGCCACTTCTCATTCCTGCTGAGCCTCGAACCTGAAGGCCCGCCACTGGACGGCCCTTCTCCCAGCTTTCTTCCCACATCTCCACCCAGCTAGCATCCCAGGCTAGAAACCTGGGACTCGGTCATGCAGTGCAGGGTGACTCTCCATCCCCCTCATCCTTCACCAACTCCATCTCCCAGGAGCCTAACACACCCTCTCAAACCTTCACTGTCCTGTGCCGATGATCACCGTCCCTGGACTGGGCTACTCAGAGTCACACTCACCTTTCTGCTGCCCCTATCTCTGTTTCCCATCTCCTCCATGCACAGCCAGCGTTTCTTTTTCTCTTTTACTCCCTTGGGTCACACTGTCTTGATGTATTGTTCTATAAGGAACTTAGTGCCTCCTGCCTCAGTACCCCGAGTGCTGGGATCACAAGTATGTGTGTGGGCTTTCTGTGCCCAGCAAACCCTGGCCTATCTGTCTTCCCTATGAAAGATGCTTTTTCTCCAGTTCCTTATACCCTGCCTATCCCTGGGCACTAGCGCTGACAGGAAAACAGCACCTGGCAAAAGGCAGACCGGCAGCATCTTTTCCCAGTGTTTTATTTCCATTGCAAGGAAAACGGGGTCCTGACCCTCTTTAATAACAAAAGCATCGAATTTGTATCAAGATGCCTTCTGATACATTCCCTTTTGTGCTTAATTGGTTCAAACTGAGTTCTGTCCCTTGCAACATGAGAAGCAATGGTCCTGTTAATCCAACTTTAATAGTTTTCTTTAAGCGTGCCAAAGCACAACTGTGACCATGGCCACAGAGAAGACACTCAAAAGTAACTGTTGTCTAAATGAATATCCATAGAGCTGTGTTCCTAAACCTTCCCACAGCCCCACGGGATCTTCTCACCACTGCCTCAGCCTTCTTTGACCTATCTTGTCACATCTTACAGTGCACGTCAGCTTCCCCAGGCAATGTGTACTCTTTAAGACCAACCCCTGAGGAGGTGGGATGTGCTGATCCACATTTGATCTCGGAGGAGATAGGTAGACCTCTGAGTTCGGGGTCAGCCTAGTCTGTAGAGCAAGTTGCTGACCAGTTTTAATTTTAAAAAAGAAAAAAAAAGAAAACGTCAAGTCCAATTAATCCAGCCCTGCCCCGCCAGCATACCCGGATTTTTTGGCTCGTCCTCTCCCACCGGGGGCAGGGTGCTTGCTGTCTTATCTTTAGCAGCCCGATCCCCCTTCTTGGTTACTGCTCCGGATGACTTCTGGGCCCCAGGACGCGGAGTCCTGGGTGAGGTCCCTGTAGTGCTTGGCTCACTTGACATAGGGGTGCTTTTGGACCCCTCGAGTGAGAGGCAAGATGAAACGGGACTCTGTGGGCCTCACCCCTAGGATCTCCACTCAGCCAAGCGACTCCGCGACTGCCCTCTCCAGGGCAACCCAGCCTGATTGGGTGGGGCTGTGGCCGGAGCAACGGGCAAAGAGTGCACGTGGAGGCCCCTGACTCTGCCAGAGCCAGAGCCAGTGGGCGTGGCTAGGCGTAGGGCATAGATGCGTGGAATCTAGGGCAGTGCAGCTAGGGCCCTAATGGTCTGTACTCTCTGTACTCGCAGAGGAGGTTGTGGGGGGAGAGGACAACGCACTGAGCTAGAAGGTTGTAGGGGAGAGAGAGTGCCTTGTGAAGGGCCCAAGTGGTAAGGGCTCGGGCTATGCTGAGTTCTTTGCCAGCTCTCCTCAGCTCCCTGGAGGTCTGGAGGCTTGTCTGCTGGTTTGATCTAGGAGGTCCCATCTTTACCATTTCGCCATCCCGGGCCCCTTTGAGTTGCTTGGCTCCTCATTCAGTACCACAGCAGCACGGATGCTGCTCTCTGCTGAGACTCTATCTCTGAGGAGAGCTCCAAACTAGGCTCTGGGGGACACTGGGGACACGGTATTGCTGGTACTTTGATTCAGCCACTCAGCTTTTAGAGGAACATTTATTGAGTGACTACCCTGTGCCAAGGAAACCAATAGTGAGTGAGCCTAAACACCAGAGTCCTGCATCAGAGAGCTGGCGATCAGCCTCTCCACTAGGGGGAGGCAGACGCTAATCTAGCAACAGGGGAAAGCACATCGGAGTGCAGCTTGAGCTGTGCATGTGACCCTGAGCCGTTAAACCCAGCACTCAAGAGGCAGAGGCAAGCAGAGCTCTTGAGTTCCAGGCCAGCCAGGACTACATAGTGAGACAGAGTCTCAAAAACAAAACAAA
This sequence comes from Mus musculus, assembly GCF_000001635.26. Taxonomy (NCBI): domain Eukaryota; kingdom Metazoa; phylum Chordata; class Mammalia; order Rodentia; family Muridae; genus Mus; species Mus musculus. The sequence continues at coordinate 87,749,388 of NC_000069.6, forward strand.
ATGCAACAATCCCATCTTCTTGCCTGGTACCACTTCTGCCTTCTGTGGGTACGTGGAGAAGAGAGTAGCTATGAAGCAGATGTGGGGTGGGTGTTCTGTGGAATATGTGAAGGGCAAGCAGGACTCAACGGGTAACTTAGGAAGGCTGAACTTAGATGTGCCAATTCCTGGGCTGGGAAGTAGGGTGGCAGACAGCCTTCATTCTGGGAAAGAATGAAGCGAGACGGGAAAGGGAGACTGCAGGACCGTCAAGGCGTACCAGGAGGACAAACACCAGAGTCGGGGAGCAATCCTCTGAGCAAAGACATGGAGGATTACTGGGTGAAGGGCAGGCAGGTAGTTAGGGCCTGCTGCTGGTGGAGCTCTAACTAGTTAAGCTTGGAAGCTGACTACTAGATAAGATGGAAAGTGCAGAAGGCAGAACCTATACCTGACTCCCTCTAAAGCCAACTAGAGACACACACAGCCTGCCTGAGCATACACACAGAAAAGGTACCCAACACATACTTTTAAAAAAAATCGATCTAAAATCACACTTGTACAACAACATTCTGCCCACCAGCTTATGTCCACAGGGACTTGAGCAGTGGGTGGGAAAAGAGGGTTAGACACTTTGTCAACTAGTGTCTCCCTCGGTGGAAGCACAGGGCCACAGTCCGTCTCTGTTCACTTCACCAAGTGTTTCTGTTCGTGGCCTGCTGGTCCAGTCCCTGCTCCTGGCAGGGTACATAGGCACGCTCCCATACCATGCCGGCTCTTCAGCGGTCCTGGCGCCGGGATGGAGGGGATGGAGGATGCCGTACTGGAGGCAAGTCATAGTGTCCAGGGATATGGCTGTTCTTGGGGGAGTCGTAGTGACCAGGAGGCAGGCCTGGAGGAAGCGGGGGCGTGGAGCCCAAAGACTCTTCATCTGAAGACAGAGAGGACAAGATGAGGTGACTCCTCAGCCTCCCCTGGCTGCTCCTACTGCAGCCTCTTCCTACCCACAGAGAAGTGAACGGCAATGGGCAATGAGTGTGGGTTGGCTGGGTCAAACACCAGGATGTATGACTAGGCAAGGCCCTCTGCTCAACTACCCAACCTGTCCACCTCAAACAATATGAAGACACTGTCTCCCAACTTGTGTGTGTGTGTGTGTCTGTCTGTCTGTCTCTCTCTCTCTCTTTCTCTCTCTCTCTGTCTCTGTGTGTGTATCTCTCTGTGTCTGTCTCTCTCTGTGTCTGTATGTCTGTCTCTGTCTTTCTCTCTGTCTCTCTGTGTGTGTCTGTCTGTGTGTGTGTGTCTGTCTCTCTCTGTGTCTGTATGTCTGTCTCTGTCTCTGTGTGTGTGTGTCTGTCTCTCTCTGTCTCTGTCTTTCTCTCTGTCTCTGTGTGTGTGTGTGTGTGTGTCTGTCTCTCTCTGTGTCTGTATGTCTGTCTCTGTCTCTGTGTGTGTGTCTGTCTGTCTCTCTCTGTATCTGTCTGTCTGTCTCTGTGTCTGTCTGTCTGTCTGTCTCTCTCTCTCTGGTACTATTCAAGCACCATCTCAAACACTCAACCTTCAGAGGAGGAACAGGCTCGGAGGACGAGGGCAGTTCTCCCAATATCACACCTGCTTTGAGACCACACCACCCAAAGGCCATGGCCCTGCCCTATCATGCCACTGTCTGCTTCTCTCCCCTCCCCTCCCGTGAGCCAGTACCCTGTCACCCCCCTCCCCCCAGGGGGGACATAGAAGACTCACTATGGCTCAAGGGGCTGGGCTGCTCATAGGTGCCACTGTCCCTCTGTGGCTGCAGTTGCCGCTGCTGCCTGTCCCGGAGATGAAGAGACTGCCTGGGAGGGGACACTGATGGAGGTCCTTTCATCTCCACATAGCCGCTTTCTCGGGGTTCCCCAGGCAGGCTGGGCAGGTCTCGGATGGTAGCATAGGGGTTCTCACTGCTCAGGGACATAACGCTTGCCCCTAGTCCCTCTTCAGAGATGGGACCTAAGAGATCAAGGAAGAAAATCAGGCTCCTTGGAGGCCCTGGAGGCCCTGGCTTCCTTCCCCTCCACGTCTCTGCACTCATACCTTTATGACAGAATGGTCCCGGGCCATTCCTGTGGCTATAGCTACAGCTATAGCTTCGGTCCAGGTGGCTGGCGCCTGGGGGAAGGTGAGTAGAAATCAGACCTGTGGCCTTCCCAAGCCTCCTCTGGAAGCAGGCTCTTCCCCCACCCTGACCCCACCAAGCCGATCCAGCAGGTGACACCGCTCTGCCTCGGCCCTCCAAGCACCTACCTCTTTCATGGGGCTCCCGGCGGTGCTTCCAGTCAGCGGGCAGTGTGACATGGTTCTCACGCCCGTGGGCTCTGCTTGGCCGCTCAGGGGCCTGGGAGCTGACAAAGAGCTGACTGCCTGGGACCTGTGGGGAGCACAAGCACGGGTGAGGCTTTCCTGAGAGAGCCATCTCATCCACAGAGCACACCCCCTCAGTGCACTGACCTTGTTAGGGGGTGGGGGGTTAGGAGAACACTGAGACAGTGTGTGGTAGCTGGGGTTGGAGTAGTAGTGACTATAGCTCGGAGAGACATCTGCAGGACAAACACGGGTGCCAGGTAGACAGGAGGAGGCCAGGGCAACAGCAGTTTGCCCCTCCTTGATGCCCTCCACTCTTCCACCCCACATCCCATGGTGGGGAGCATATTCAGCAGTCCCCTACTGCCCAGCCATCACTTAAAGTCCCACAGCAGCTCACCTGGCATGACGTAATCAGAGCCATCCAGCCGCCCAGTGCTGTAAGCCACTGCCAAGTGCTCATGTTCCTTGCCCTTTTGCCACTGGCGGTAGCCAATGAACAGTGCTATCAGGGCCACCACGAGGGTTCCCAGTACTGCAATGCCAATCACTGCACCCAGTGAGTTATGGGTCACGGGAGAGGTGGGCATTATGGTGAAGGACTCCTGGCTTCCTGTGAGATGGGGAGTGGGCACTGAGACAGGCACCTTTGTTCGTTCTGCCAGTGAACTTGAGTGCATTGTAAGGAAGACAGAGAAGGTAATGAGGGCACCCTGGGTTCCAGAGCCTAGAGGAAAACGAGGGTCAAAGGGGCGAAGGACTCACCCATTTTGCAGTCTGCACCACTGTGTCCTGGGGGACAGACACAAGCCCCAGTCTCTGGGTGGCACATCTCTCCGAGATCACACTGACATAGCTGGGAGCAGTTGACACCAAACATTCTTGGTGGGCAGCCTAAAGACAGCCAAGAAGGCAAGTAGGGGTCATGGAGCCAGCAAACTGTAGCATCCTCTCAGATAAGGGCTGTGGTGGATACCAGAGAGTCTGTGTTCCATTGGTACCTTCCAAGCAGTTGGGTCCAGTCCAGCCTGGCGTGCAGATACAGCTCCCATCCTGGGGGTGGCAGGTCCCACCATGATGACACTGGCAGAGTTGGGAGCATTTGAGTCCCCAGTGGCCTGGGGGACATGCTACAGGAGACAAGGGGCTGTCAGGCAAGACCTGGCCATTCCCTCAGTATCTCTGAAGTTTTCAGCCTGGCCACCTCTTAGGGAGACGAAGGCTCCGAGGGGCATTTCCATGGTCATGGCTCTAATGTCCATCTCCAGCTAGCTGACCCACTACCCACCTGACATCTGCACTTGACTCTGAGGAGATAATGTACCCAGTGCTAGGGAACTGGAGCTTCCCAACTGCCCCTGGAGGGCTTAGTGCTGGGCTTGTTTTTTTTGTTTGTTTGTTTGTTTGTTTGTTTGTTTTTTTCTGTTTTCAAACCTCTGCCTCTTGCCTGGGTGCTGGGATTACAGACGTGTTTAACACACCCGGCCTATTGTATTATCTCTGTGTGTGATCTTAGCAAATAACCCAACAGTAAATGCTACTGAGTTCTATGGAAAAAAAAAAAAAAAAAAAACCCTTCAGCAAGATCCCTTCCTTTATGCCTTGCCTCCTGGCAGTGCAGTTAGCTCTCTCTGGACAGCAGCATCCCACTCCCTTCAAAGCATGCTTCATCTGCTACCTAAGGCCAGTCACTTTGCTATCATAGAGTTATGTGGAAGAAGACACATAATAATACGAGAAAGCTAGAAAGCAGCCACGCTGGGAGGAAAAGGACCCATGTTCCAGGCCACAGCCCCACACCCATGCTGGCAAACAGACTGGCCTCAGCAGGTTATGGAGAGGAATGGACATGTGGGTAGGAGGAAGACATACTGGGGGCAGGAGGGGAAGTGGGATTGGATCAAGACACATAGTATATACCCAGCCTGCAGGTGATGGAAGGGTCCCCCCATGTTACAGATAACTGAGGGAGGGACGCTCTCTGCCCAGGGCCAGGAGAGGAGCCGGAGTGCAGCGACCCAAGCAGTGGGCACACTGCCCCACACAAGCTGCTACGCACCCTCGGAGCAGTCAGGGCCTGTCCAGCCCGCCAGGCAGGAGCAGGTCCCGTCCGATGGGTGGCAGGAAGAATGGTTGTTGTTACACTTGCATTGCACACAGCGTTTGCCATAGCGACCAGGCGGGCAGGCTGAGGAAAGGGACGCATGGTGATCAGGGGGCCATTGACCAGGGCTGACCTGCCCCTTCCCACTGGAATAACCACCCTGGAGATGGGAGTCGGGGGCCAAACCCATGGGGAGGGGGGGCTCCCAAATCTGAACCGCTAACAGGAGGGGCTGGGGTCTAGCGAGCCTCACGCCTCTGGCAGGAGGGGCCTCGGAACCCTGGTGCGCACACGCAGTTGCCATTCTCAGACACACAGGTACCACCATTCTTGCAGGTACAGGTGTTACTGCAGTTGGCTCCCCAAAAGCCCTCCGGGCAAGGCAGGTGGCAGCGTGTGCCTGTAGAGGACAACCAAGGGTCATCTCCTGTGGCGTGCAAGTCCACAGCAGACCTGGGGCCTAGACAGCCTGGAATACTCACCCATCCAACCAGCCTGACATCGGCACTGTCCATGAACAGGGTCACAGCCATCAGAGTGGTCACAGTCACAGACACTGGCACAGCCTTCACCAAACTGTCCCTTCTTGGAGAATGAAAGGAGGGGAGAGCAGGCTAGTCAGATTGTGGGTGTTGTGTTTGCCTTTCCCTCACCACCACCTCCCAGGCAGCCGGGCTGTGCACTTACCGGGCAGGGAAGCTGGCAGTGAGCACCATGCCACCCAGGGGTGCAAGTACAGGCTCCAGTTTGGGGGCTGCAGACTCCGTCGTGGGCACACTGGCAACTGGCATTGCAATTGAAGCCCCAGGTGCCAAGGGGACAGGGAACAGAGCAGTTACCACGCTGCCAACCTGAGGAGGGTAAGCAGGTACACTCTGTGAGCTGGGCATGAGCAAAGCTCACAAACTCTTGATGCTAAACACACTCAGCAGCTGAATTCAAAGATTCTCACTGATGCGATCGATGTTCAATCGCCTCAGCCTCCTATGGCTTCTACCCCACCTGGCCGCCTCTGCCAGCCCACCTGAGTATCCTGTGTCCTCCATCCTACCTGGGCCTTCTGTTTCTTCCACTTCACCTGTACCTCCAGTCTCTTCTTCCCTATCTGAGCTTCCATAATCTCTTTGACCCCACCTGACTCTCCAGTGTCTTCTAACCCATTTGACCCTCCTGTCTCTTCTACCCTACCTGAGCTGCCTCTGTTCCCTCCATCCCACCTGGGCCTCCTCTGTCTCTCCTACAAAATGGAGGAGTCTGGCAACAAAGTCAAGCCCATAGTGGTGGCCCCACCAGATCATCTGTGGGATAATGGGAAGAAACAGGGGCTGAAAACTTGAGGCTTGGTTGAGTCTGATATCACTGGATCGGAAGTCAGCTTAAGGGCTGCCAACATGTCACAGGGATAGACCTCCCTGGCACTGGCATGGTATGTTTCCACAGAACTGAGGGTGAGAGATGATCACCACAGAGACTTCTAGTCTGCACTATTTAGGGACAAGTATGACATTTGTAGTTAAAGGAAGATGTTCTGGGGGCTGGAGCAATGACTCAAGGGTTACGAGCACTGACTGCTCTTCCAGAGGTCCTGAGTACAATTCCCAGCAACCACATGGTGGCTCACAACCATCTGTAATGAGATCTGATGCCTTCTTTTGGTGTGTCTAAAGATGGCTGCAGTGTTCTTGTATACATAAAATAATTCTGGAGAGAGAGAGAGAGGGAGAGAGAGAGAGAGAGAGGTATTCTGTATGATCCCAGCACCCCAGAGGTTATGGAAGCTCAGAAACATAGTAGGTTCTCAGACTTTGAGTCTATCCTGAGCTATATAGCAGCATTCTGTCTCAATACAAACAAAACAAAACAAAACAAAACAAAACAAAACAAAACAAAACACCAGGGAGAAGTGGGGTTGGAGAAGCCAGGACAGGGACCAATGAAAGAGGACAAGAAAAGAGTACTCTAGCAGAAACTAGCCTGGATCCATTCCCACAGGGCCCTCTAATAAGCTCAGCCCTGGGGGTGCTCTCCTCGCACCCAACCCTCCCCCACCCCTGCCCTCGACTGCACCGGGTCTGCTCCTCCCTAATCCTTTACCTTCCTTGCAGATGCACGTGCCGTCGATGGGAGAGCAGGCAATGGCATTTTCACAGGAGCAGCGGGAGGAACAGTTGATCCCGTAAGTGTCCGGTGGACATAGGTTAGCGCAGTGAGGTCCCTGAACGCAGAAGGCACAGAGTGAGGGGAGGCTCGGAGCTTCCTACCCAACTCTTCTCCCGCTGTGGGGCTCAGCCTCACCGTGTATCCCGGCGCGCACCGGCAGAGGCCGCTGTCGGCAAGGCAGAGCCCTCCGTGCAGACAGAGGCAGTGCTCCTGGCAGCCCGGGCCATGCGTGTCCTGAGGGCAGCTCTCGTTGCAGTGGAGGCCCGCCCAACCTGGCTGGCAGGAGCACTCGCCGTGCATCGGGTGGCAGCTGTGGGCATAGAAGGGGACATGGGGGTCTAAGCCAGACTAAAAACCAAACAAAACCTCTCCGCAGAGCCCGAGTATAAACCAGGGGTTCGGGGTTCCTCCAGAGAGCCAGGTTGGGCAAAGGAGGGCTGCCCACGACACTCCTGCCCCTTCACCAGATCCCTCCTCAATCCTTCTGTGACATCGATGCCCCTCTTAGATATACCCTAATGTTTTTCTCGGGACTCCAGACCAAAAACCGGTCTCCTGTGACCGTGTTTCCCACAGCCCACCTGAGACTGTGTTCTGGGTCGCAGGTGCAGGGCTCCTGGCAGCTCAGACCATAGCGGCCATCCGGACAGAGGCGCTCAGTGCAGCGGTCGCCTGTGAAGCCATGTTCACACAGACACGCGCCATTAGCAGGAAAGCAACGGGCGCCAGGAGCACAGTCACAGGTCTCAGCACAGTCTTGACCGAAGCGGCCCACGGGGCACTCTTCTTGGCACCTGGGTCCCGGGTTATGTACAGCTGTATAAACTGGGCTCCACCACCTCCTGCCCCACTCCAATTTCCTAGGGCGTCACACTCACCGATCCCCGATATAGCCAGGAGCACAGTGGCACTGCCCAGTAAACCTGTCACAGAGGCCACCGTTGTGGCAGCGACATTCCTGAGTACAGTTGGGTCCATGGAAACCCTCTGGGCATGGCAGGGAACAAATGACACCCTGGGGGTAGGGGGTGAAAGTCACTTAATTCCCTTCTCATGACCACAGACGCTCAGACCTCTCCAGGTTCCTAAGTGTCCATCATTCCTGTGGAGAACCACCCTCAGAATTCTCCTGGGAATCCCAGCCCTATGCACGCAGCCTCCTGCCCTTCATACCATCCAGCCCGGTGGGCAGCTGCAGGAGCCTTGGGAGCCCTGAGGAACACCTCCATTTTGGCAAGGATAGGTTCTGGGGCAGAAGAAGCCATCAGTGCCCTGTGAACAGGGCACATTACAGCTGTGGAATAGGGGGTGAGGTCAGAGGGTCATGAGGAAGAAACTTCAGGGGCCCTCTTTGCTCCCCAAGGCTGCCCTCTGCACAGAAGGGGCTCTCTCTCACTCTCTCTCTCTCTCTCTCTCTCTCTCTCTCTCTCTCTCTCTCAGGCAAGTAGCTGGCAAGGACACCCCAGCATCAGCAGGTGGGGAGAGCAAGAGTGTGTTGCAGGTCTGTTCCTCCAGCATGCAGGGCCCTGTGCATCTCCTCCCCTGCTCAGGTGGTCCCCTCTTGATAACCTTCTCCTAGTCAGCTCTTGCATCCTGGAGAACTCAACACCCCAGGCCCCTCTGCACGTGGCCCTGGATTCTGCCTAGGTCTACATCTCAGTCTCACTTAATGACACTCCTTTCTCTCTCTCTCTCTCTCTCTCTCTCTCTCTCTCTCTCTCTCTCTCTCTCTCTCTCTCTCTCTCTTGCACACGTGCACACACACATGCGCGTGCACACATGTGCTTACTTTCTAATGCTATGACAGTGGCAGCTGGCCTAGGGAATCCTTCAAAAGGAATTGGTGGCTGCTCAAAGCTGCTTGGCTGGTACCCAGCAGAGCTGAACTAAGATCTCAGTCTCTCCACGCCATCATGTCCTCATTTATGGTCATATGTTTATGGCCTCATAACACACCTGGGTCCTGCTCTCCCTGGAGGGCAGAAACAGGCTCCATCCTGGGGGTCACAGGATGCCCCATAGCACTGGCAATCAAACTGGCAGGCAGGACCATAGTGGCCGGCAGGGCAGGGCTGAAGGCAGTTGGGGGGCTGCAGGCCAGAGGGGCAAAAGCACGTCCCACTCTTGGGATCACAGGAACTGTTGTTGCCACAGTGGCAGAACTTGTCACACTGTGGTCCCCACATTCCCGGGGCACACTCTGTGGAAGAGAAAATGGACTTAGCCCCTCCCAGGCTTCCAGGTAGGCCCTGTCTCAGCCCACACACCCACTTCTCCTCTACCACGTCTCCAGAAAAGGCAGCTAGCAGCAGTGGACTACCAGTAAAACCACCCTGGAGTGACTAGCAGCTTACCGCTGGAGCAGTCGCCACCCCGCCAGCCTGGTGCACACTGGCACTGATTCGGAGCCACACAGCGACCATGGACACACTCCTGGGCACAGAGTGCTGGCCAGAGACAAAATGAATGAGAAAATACCTCCACCTACCTTCCCAATTTAATCTGTGAAGCCAGAGCCATTCCCTCCCATACCGGGTCCTGTAGCTCCCCAACATCAGCTCTGTCTGAGATGAAGACTTGGGGAGCAACTCAGGGTTAGACTGGGTAGGACCCCAGGGCTCCAGACTGCCTGAACCCTCTCTGTGAACATTTCTAAACATCTTGTCGGGAAATGGAGGTGGGGGGTGGATTCTCAAATGATAGCAATATGGTCAGAAAGGGGAGGGGCTGAGTGGAGGGGAGTGGCTGAGGGGAGGGGAGGGGTCGAGGGGAGGGGAGGGACCAAGAGGAGGGGAGGGGCCGAGGGAAGGGTTGTGTCAGGCTGGGAAGCTGAGCCTGTGGGCACTGGTGACTAGTCAGAGCCGTGGAATGGAAGGCCAGAGGACAAGCAGGGATACATCTGAAGATAGGCTCACAGTATGCTAGGGAACAAGAGACTGATAGCGAGCCCAGCCTCCATTGCCAGCCCTGTCACCCCAACCCCAGCTACAGTTACTGGCCAAAGGGGAACTGAAGGAGCAGACAGTAGCACCCCACCACGGCACCCCTCACTAGGACAGGGGAAAATTCAGATGGCTGGGCCCCTCCCATTCCATTCCTCCCCCGGCCCAACTCAGGACTCACGGACACAGGCCCCTCTGCTCTCGTAGTAACCCCTACAGCACTGCAGGCGTGGGCGGGAGTCCATCTTCACCACCTGACGGTACACAGTCCGGTAGACAACCCTGCCGCAGCCCAGGGGGTGGCCATCAGTGCTCTCGGCTGAGGCCCTGGCTGCCCTGTACACCCCTCACACCTCAGTGAGGCACAAGAGGAGGTCAGAGGTTAAGTATCCCCCCACCCCCCACATCAGCCACACACGTGTCCAATGAACTAGACACACCTCCACAGGCCACGTGGGTACCCACTGTAGACAGGTGAATGCCTTGAGGTCAGAATGTCCTCTGAGCACCAAAGGTTCTAAGAGGCTGGGGCTTAACCAGCTCCCAGAAGATTGAAGCACTCACGTAGGCTGGGCACAGGTGTGGGGGTCCTCCCAGGGCCTGTGGCAGGACTCAGCTGGGAGCAGGCTGAAGGGGCGCAGGTGGGACTCCTTAGTGGTCGTGGTGAAGCTGTGGGTTGAGAAGAGGTCAGGGGCAAGGCCAGCCTGAAACTGGAGCTGGCACCGCGCAGCAGAACGCCAAGGCCAGGCTTCACCATGGAGAGAATCAGTACTCAATATTTGGGCTTCCTCCTCCTACCCTTCCCTATCTGTCCTGTGTAGAGGCTTCTAGAGCTGGAACGTTCTAGAACTCCTCCTACCAGAGCTATTTTCTCATCCTAGGGGCCAAAGCCTTACACACAGACACACACGGACACACACAGACACACGCACACAGACACAGGCACGCACATGCATGCACACACACACACACACACACACACGGATACGGGGACACACACATGCACACGTATGCACACATGCACACGGGAAGATTGAACTTGTCTGGACCCAGTTGGCATTGAAGACTTTTGGCTTCTCTACCCAGGGCCCTGTTTTCCTGTCCTGTCCCTACCTACCCACAGCCAGCCCCTCTGCTTCATCTACAATGAATGGCTCCCTCCCAGAGGAACCTGGGGACAAAGACAGGACAGAGATGAGACAAGGGCAGAGGTGGGGAAGGTCAAACACCACAGAGAGTGCAAAGAGACCAGAAACAGATTCCCGGGAGGAGCCACCCTGTGGGACGAACATCAAGCTTGGCCCCTCTCACCTTTCCCAAAAGGTACAGACATTGGGATCATTGGAGTTGAGTGTCCCAGTCAGACGCAGGCCTAGGGCCAGGAGGAGGAGGGGACAAAGTGGCATTGCAGAGGCCTGCGATAGGGCACACGGTAACAAAACAGCACTGCAGCCAGCAGCCGGAAGGACACATCTGCAAAGATTCAAGCAGGAAGCATGCTGAAGAAATCAGCCCACTGCCTCCCTAGTCCTTTGGTCCAGGGCTCTAGCTTCCCCAGAACCCAGAACAGTGTTCCAGTTTACCCAGAGCAGTGCTCCAGCTCCCCCAGAACAATGCTCCAACTTCCCCAGAGCAGTGCTCCAGCTTCCCCAGAGTAGTGCTCCAGCTCTCCCAGAACAGTGCTCCAGCTCCCCCAGAACAGTACTCCAGCTCTCTCAGAACAGTGCTCCAGCTCTCCCAGAACAATGCTCCAGCTCCCCCAGAACAGTGTTCCAGCTCCCCCAGAACAGTGCTACAGCTCTCCCAGAACAGTGCTCCAGCTCCCCCAGAACAGTGCTCCAGCTCTCCCAGAACAGTGCTCCAGCTCCCCCAGAACAGTGCTCCAGCTCCCCCAGAACAGTGCTCCAGCTCTCCCAGAACAGTGCTCCAGCTCCCCCAGAACAGTGCTCCAGCTCCCCCAGAACAGTGTTCCAGCTCCCCCAGAACAGTGCTCCAGCTCTCCCAGAACAGTGCTCCAGCTCCCCCAGAACAATGCTCCAGCTCCCCCAGAACAGTGTTCCAGCTCCCCCAGAACAGTGCTCCAGCTCTCCCAGAACAGTGCTCCAGCTCCCCCAGAACAGTGCTCCAGCTCCCCCAGAACAGTGCTCCTAGCGTTCTTCCATGGCTCCAGGTCTCAGCTCAGTTTGCTAACACACTGACCCCAGCTCTCATTATTCCTAGAGTTCTGTGCCTCAGGCCTGGCTTGAGTGCCACCTTCCTTTTCTGTCTGCTCCCTGACAACTCCATCTCCCACCAACACACACACACACACACACACACACACACACACACACACACACACACTGGCACCACATTCATCTCTCTTACAAGTCTCCTAACACTACATATCCACTTCTCTTGTCCCCTGAACACCCCCTAGCCTAACAAACAGCAGGACACCACAGTGCAAAAGCTGGGACCAATGAAGGAGGTTCTCAGGGAAGCCAGCGTGGGCTCGGTCCAGAACTTTCCGATGGACAGTTCAGTATCAGATGCCACTGAGAGCAAGCTTCCATTGCTGTATGTAGGCAGACAAGAGCCAAAGCTACTGCTGAAGCACAGGAGGTTACTGCCGTGGGGGACTGCATGCGTGAGGCCACAGCTAGGTGACCACACAGCCACTGGTGCGCGCCAAGGGGGCAATGTCCACGTTTTTCTCACAGTGCTAGGAAACTGGCCCCTCACCAGCTCCACACCTCGGCCTCACCCAGAGGGTGGGGAGAGAGTGAGTCAGGGCCCTGGATGGGATGAGTTTTCCTCTGAACGCCAAGGCTCAGGAAAGGTTGAGGGCTAGAGGCCACCCCTCTGCCGCTGGGTTCCTGTTTTCTGCTTGGAGTTTCTTAAACTTGCCCGGGCTCCGGGCTCGGCTCTCCAGAGATGCCCACATCTGCTTATAATTTCTCCGAGAGGTCGCAGTTGCTGGCCCCTTACACCCCTGAGTATCTCTGGAATGCTTGCTGCAGCCCCACCCCGGCCCCCCACCCACCCACTTATTCTGGCAGATTGTGACTCTCTCAGCTCAGATAGCGTGCCTCCTTCTCAGATTAACACAGACTCCCTAACTGAACCCCAACTCCCTGCTGTGGTCCAGCCCCACCTTTCACCCCAACACTTTTCCCTTGGTCCTCCTTATTCTATGTCACTGCCTCCCAGAGTGGACCTCTCCCCAACTCACTCACCGACCAGAGCCACTGCACCCCCCAGGACCTCCCCACCCCCCTGCTGACTCTAGGCTTCTCTCACTCAACCAAGTGACTCACCAGTGATGGCCAGCATGGGCCTAGGCAGCCAGGTGATGTTCTGTGGATCCCAGTGCTCAAGATCTAGATTCTAAAAGGGGGAAACTCAGCTGGGTGGTGGTGGCACACGCCTGGAGACCCAGCCCTCAGGAGACGGAGGCAGGCAGAGACTCTGAGTCTGAAGCCAGCCAGGTCTACATAGTGAATGGCTGTGTGGAGTTAACACACACACACACACACACACACACACGCACGCACGCACGCACGCACGCACGCACGCACGCACGCATGCACGCACGCACACACACACACACCACTCTGCTCCAGTGTGAACGAGTCTTATTTGGCTGTCTTGGCTACTGGGCTGGCACTGCGGCCTTTGGAAATGGGGGTTCAAGGGAGTGATGCTGAGCCCTGTGTCCAGGGAGCCACACCATAGTCAGAGGTACCCACAAGCTGACCCAGCAATATACAACCAGACACTACCTCTACTTCCTTCCTCAAGGTTCCCAAACTCTCTCCTCCAACTTTACCCTACCTCACTGGCCACCCACAGGGTTAGTTCTAACTGGTCCTAGTTACTCCCCAAGGGTGTTCCACACCCAGGGCCATGGAAAGAACCCAGATCTCTGCACATTTCTGCCCTACTCTGGGTCTTTTCCACAATCCATTCTTCAAAAAATCCTAGACCCCAGTCAGGACACAGCCTCATCTACAGAGTCACCCATGGGAGGCAGTGAGCTGCCCCTGACCTGTCTGTTTCTAGGGTCCATAGCATGGTGTGGTGGGTGGAGCCCATAGCAGGAGAAGACTGAGTTAAGGTGGAGGTGGTTCGAGCTGCGGCTGTGTAGTCCTTCAGTGTCACCTACCCTACCCCCCCTCCCCCCTCCCCCTCCCCCCTCCCCCAGCCAGAAGCATCAGCAAGCATTGCTGCTCCTTCTCCCCCTCAGCTGCCAGAGAAAACAGTTCAGCTGGAGGCTCAGGACGCCCCCCCCCCACAGAACAGGGGTGCAGGATTATGGGATATTACTAACTCTGCTAAGAGGGTAGCTGACTGGAGAAAGGCTACCTGCCCTCCTTCCGACGGCCTTCAGGGTGGGGCTGCACTGCGGAGGAGTCCTCAGCTGCCCTGCTCAGGGCTAGAAGCCAAGATGGGGTCAGCAGAGACCTGTGGGTGGACAACAGGAAGGGGAGATAGGACGGGAGTCCTAACAAAGAGCAGAGGGTTTTACCTGATCATCCCCAGCCTGGAAAATAAACACAGGCCTGATGAGGACCCCAAAGCCTCCCAAGCTGGCTTCCCTCTGCAGGGCTGGGGCCTCTGGCCCCTGACCCCTGACCCTCCAGCTCTACTCCAGTCCCAGTAGCACCCAGCCTCTATGATTACACACCTGTCCAGGGGCTTAGTCCTTAGTTCCCAGCTCCCCGCCCTAGGAGGCCCCTCTTGAGCCCCTTCTGCCCAACTCCATTTCCTACCAAGCTTCTGACTTGACATAAGCCCCAAATGCCTTTCCTCCACAACTAGCCAAAATGTGACCCTGTATTATCCTGAGACGGGTCAGGTACGAAGTGAGTGACTCGCTCAGCCCTCTCAGAAGGTGCTCAGCTATCCAGCCCACAGATTCAGTAAGCATAAGAGCCTGCTGCCCAAGGCCCATAGCCGTGGTATTGGAAGAGGAATCCAAAGCCAGCAACAGAGAGACCTCCCAGTAGTTCTGTTTGGGGGGGGGGGGGCGAGGCGGGGCCGGGCGGGGCCAGGCGGGGCCAGGCGGGGAATAGGAACCCAGGGGCTTGTATCTTTACAGCCTTAGTTATAGGAACAGACAAGAGAAAGGGAGACAGCCTCAGAACATGATCAGAGGCGTGGGAACGGCACGGAAGGCAGTCAAAACGGACAACTTTTCTCTCCCACCTCCACATGCAAATTGCTGGGCTCTTGGCCAGGCCCGGCTCCATTTCCTGCCTGCAAGGCTGCAAGCTACATTCCTGCCTCTCAGCCTCCAAGTCCCACAGGGCCCTGATCTGTTCCCTTTCCAGGAGCCCCCTCTGCCCTGACTGCACCCTGGCCTCTGGGAGGAGGATGTGAGTCTAGGGCCTCTGGGATCTGGTAGATGCTAGAAGGTCCTTATCCAGCAAACAGCAATGGGAGGGATGGAAGGAACTTCTGCCTCTTTTTTCAGCCCCACCCCCACCCCACCCAGGAGTAGTGTAGCGTGGGCTAACCCTTGCGAGTTGTGAAGAGCAGGATAACCCTTGCACTCTGGCCGTCTTATTCCAGAGAATGGTAGCATACCCCACCACAAGGCTACCGTGCGGATTAAACGTGGTGACACAGACAAGACGCTTGGAGCTAATCTGTAACACTATTGCTCCATCCACATTAGCTGTACCCAACCTCCACAGGACCTCCTGCGCTCTGCCGGCACTCATTCCAGGAAAAAACTGGAGTTGTTTTCTCTCTCCCCGCCCCCTGAAGAGCCCCCACGATGATGGTCCGGGAATAAACAGAGTTGAAAATGCTGACGGGGGAGAAAGGAAGTGGAGATGGGAGAAGCCAGAACCTGATCCCCAGAATAGTGGGCTGCATGCCAGAAGCATCTTCACACCAGAGCCAGCCACGGAGCAGGATCCGTGAATTCTCTCTCTGTCCTCCCTCACCTATGGTACCAACTCCCTGACACTCCCCCATCTCTCAGTCTAGAGAGTCTAGTCCTGTCCCTGTCACAAGCTATGTGGCTTTGGTCATGTCACTTGAGCCCTCTGAGCTCGGTTCTGAGGTGGGCTCTTTAGTTTCTGTCTCTCTTTGCTTTTTCTTGAGTTGCCTTTATCGCTGAGCCAGGCTCATGTAGTCCTTCCCAGCCAGGAGTGAGACCCCAACCCAGACCTCCACATTCTCCCCACAGCAGAGCTAGCACTGCCAGCCTTGACCACCCAGTGGCACCTCACACCACAAAGTCTTCATGAGCACATTCAAACACGGGGCCCCTCCTTCATTCACCCAGCTGAACCAGGCTCCGGCACGCCAGGCATGTCTGCCGGATGGAGGGGCCGGAAGCCTGAGAGAGGCTGACTAGAGGCTGGGGCAGAGCAGGGTGAGAGGCTGGCCCGCTGCTGGCTCAGGAAGCGGAGGCCAGAGGGTCTACCATAGGCCTTGTTTACTCATCAGGAAATAGAGAACCAGCAGGGTTCTGACTCAGATCTAAGCCAGTCTCCGCCCCAGCTCCAGCCCTGACTGCCACCTGGGGAGAGGTGGCCCCTTTCACTAATAAGGGGATAGGACGATCTTTGTAAAACGTGTTGCCCAAGGGCTGTGTCTGGCCACCAGATTGAGACAAGTCTGGAGAATAGCTACCCCACTAGCCTGCCTGCCTTACCACCACCCAGACATTACCTTCAGAAAGTACAATTCTGGCAGGGCAAGATGACTTTTACCTTTAATCCCAACACTCAGGAGGCTGAGATAGGAGGATAATTCATTCCAGGACAGCCTGGGCTACATACAGAGAATTTTTTTTTTCACAAAGTGCAGTTCTGCTCTGGCTCCTGCTTGCTTCCACCATCTTCTGTGGACCCCCATTACAGGAAAGGCCAGTAACACCCATCTGGCCCTGTGACATTCACTGAAGCCAAGGGTCCCACATGCCTCTCACTGTGCAGCTGCCTCTGCTCAAGCCTCCTCAGAATGTCTGGTCCCTCTCAGCCTTCGAGACCAGACTCAACCAAGAAACTCCCCAAACTCAAGCCTCACCTTCCCTCCCTGCCCTCTAGGCTTAAAAAGGCAAGCCCCCCCCCCCAATGGCTCTGTCTGTTACCTATAGCTCTACTCAGAAGCCGGCTCCAAGTGGGACGCTCCCCCCGACACAGGGAAATGACCCAGCCAGTCAGTAGCCTTGTGCCTCCTCTGGGAACAAGCAGAGCTAACTTCGGCCACTCCAGGGCTGAGAGCAGAACACTGCTGTCTAGGGAGGGGCTGAGGGACAGCCTTCTATGGCAGCTACACTCCCTAGCCTGTGCTCTCAGTCTCTGTGAGACCCACCCTGTGCATCACTCTCCAACACTGGCATAGTCCAAGGTTTCCTTGAAGACCATCCCTGGGACACAGGGCTCTTTCACTGGTCTAGGCTTGCTTGGTGGTGCTAGGAATGGAGCTCTGGACCTTGACCACCTAGCTGGCTTGTAACGCTTATCAACAACTGTCTGCCACCATGTCAGACTTGCCTTGGGCAAGGCTCTTCACCACACATCTGGTACCAGCCAGCACCCACAGCAGCTGTGTGGCAGGGACAGGTGGACACACTGAACTGAGTGTAATGGCTGTGGTCCTTTCTTCTGCTCCCCATCAGACCTCCCAAAGCCCCAGACACAGTGCAGAGTGACTGGTAAAAACAAAGGTGGAGGGCTGGAGAGATGGCTCCGTGGTTAAGAGCACTGACTGCTTGCTCTTCCAGAGGTTCTGAGTTCAATTCCCAGCAACCGCATGGTGGCTCACAACCATCTGTTATGGGATCTGATGCCCTTTTCTGGTGTGTCTGAAGACAGTGACAGTGTACTCACATAAAATAAATAAATCTTAAAAAAGAAAGAAAGAAAAAGAAAAAAGGCGGAATGCAGAAAGACTAAGCACAAACTGAAAGATGGCTCTCCACCTGTCATGCTGGCCTGGATCAGGACCTCCTCAGGATCGCCCTCCACCTTCCCAGCTGGTGACTGGGATAAGGGGCCAGTTCTTACAGCGGTCTGAACGGAGGACAGACATGCAAGGCTCCGAGTCACCTAGCAGGAAGCAGGTGTGGAGCAGATGTGAGTCCTCATCCTGCCCCCTCGGGCCTGGGACAGTGCCCATCATGGTCCACAAATCCTCCCAAACACAGGGACTGAGTCCCAGATGCAACCACAGGAAGGGAGAGGTGCCCACACTCACGGTCCTGCTTGCAGGTCACTCTCAGGCGACATGCAGGTGTGTAACATGAGGGAAACACAGGGAGGGCTAGCCTTTTCCTCCTCTTAGCGATTACACCACTAGGTGGGTATTTTGCCCTAGGTGGGTATTTTGCCATTCTTCATACAAGCTACAGCACAGCAGGGGTTCAGACCAGGCCTCAGGCAGACTCTGTGTGCCCTTCCTTCCACCCTCATGGCCTCTCCTCGACCTGGCATCTTTGTTCTCAAGCTCCATATGCACAGTTCTCTCCCCAGGCCTTGTTTTGCCAAGTCTGTGTGTCTGCATTGGCCTGCGTCTGTGTTTATGTCTGTCCATCCTCTCTCCTCCTGCCTTTCTGCTAGCTCCCCCCACCCCACCCCACACGCTGGCTGCCCCACAGGGCAGGTACCAGGAGCCATCATCCTGTTCCAAGCTGGAGTTTCCTCAGAGAAGCCACATACAGTGGCTGTGGCAACTATCTTTCTCTGGGTTTCTCGCTGGTGGAGCAGGCTGCCTGGGGAGGGTTTCCTCTTCTGGGTTGTCTGATAGGGCATGTTGGAATGGAGTGGAGAAGCAGAAGCCAACCCTCCCACTTCACCCTTCACTGAGAAGAAAAAGGCAAGCCAGGGAGGGGGCAGGTTTTGGAAGAGCAGCCAAGCAGGGTAGGCTGGCAGGTGGGAGGCCAGCCCACACCCATCTCACCCATGCACACACAGCCAGAGGTAGGGCACTGTACTGTGGGCTGGAGTTGGGTTTGGAGAACAGCCTCCAACCCCCTAGGCCTAGCATAGGCAGGGGTTGAGAACTGACCCCTTATCCGGCCCTGCCTAGAGCTAAGGCCTGGCTGAGCCTGGGAACTTCAACCAGCACACGCTGTTCCAGTCTCCGGGGACCAGGGGTCACCGTCCCCAGCTGGGGCAGCAGGCTCTACTAAAAGTCCAAAACAAGGAGTCACGAGTCCGTGGCTAGAGGCTGGAAACAGGGATGCGAAGTGAGGGAGGCCTTGCTGGATGGAGCTTGGGTTCCCGGGCCCCAGGGCTCACACTATCAGCCTGGCTATGGGCCCACATCATCCAGGAAAAAGAAAAACAAACAAAAAAACAACAATAAACAAGCCTCAGAGACTGTAGGTGCCTATGGCTGACCTCTCCCCTACAAGATGGGAAAGGACACGCAAATCCAATCTCTTCCCTGGGCAGGGGTAGGGGGCAACACTATGAACACTAAACAGGGTCTTTCTCCGCGAGACATAGGAGGAGACAGGCAGGCAACTGTGTTTTGTTGGTCCTCCCAGAAAGAAGAAATTGGGGGATAGAGGGAAGACAAGGTTTAGGGTTGCTTTTCAGGGCTTCGGTACCACCACCATGGTTCTACACTAGCAAACAGCACACTGGAATCCAGGAGACTTGCAGGCTGCCTTCCTCAGGGCGAGAAGAGAGCTCTCCCAGGCTGGTCCCCATCCTAGCTCCTTATCCTCAGAGCTACGCAGCTTTCTTTTTCTACTTAGTTAGGTCTCCCTCTCCCTCTCTGCTCGCTCTCTTCTTTCTCTCCTCTCTCTCTCTCTTTTCACTTAGGCGGCTTTCTCTACTTAGATCTCACTTTCTTCTCTTCCCCTAACTCTCTCCTTTCTCCTTTCTCTTCTCTTTCCACTTAGACGGAACACACACACACACACACACAGGAGTCCCCACTCCATCTCCTCCTTTCCTCTCTTCAGGTTTCAGCCCAGCGGTCTCGGGCTCCAGAGCCCAGGGCAGGTCACTCACCTGCCTCGGGGCTCGGAGCTCGGAGCTCAGAGCGGCGTGTTGTACCGACGGGTCCTGCTGGCCGACAGAGCTGGCTGCGCGGGCAGGAAGGGGGTGGGCCTCCGCCCGCGCCCAGGCAGGAAGTCCGCGCGGGGAGGCTGGAGCCCGGCCGGGTGGGGTCAGCCCTCCGCACGCCTGTCTGCGAAGTGGACGGGGAGAGCCGCCCAACCTGACAGCCCCGGCTCCCGGCGTCGCGGTCCACCCGACGCCCCTCTTTCCTGCCCGGCGGCGCCCCCTGGCGGCCTTCAGGGGAGGGGCACCCTGCCTGCGCGGTCAGATCTTTGGGACCTTTGCAAGAGTTGAAGCAGGATTCTGCTACATAAAGAAAGCAGATCTTGCTCATCAGCTTGCTCCGAAGAACTCAGCGACCTACCACAGTCAGGTCTCAGAACAAAGACAACTTGGGCCTGGGGGAGTGTGGCTTATGCTGCAGGCCCTAGGTTGAATTCTAAACAGCAGGGACACCTTTATTTAAGAGTGATTGACATATAATAAAAATAAGCCCACTTGGCTTGATGAATAATGTTCCAAAACTTTATCGTGGCAAAACATACACAATATAAAACACATCCTTTCAACAAATGTTAAGTATACAGTTCGGTGGCATAAAGTATTTCACATATACGAAACCTTTGCTACTGTCAATTTCCAGAGCTTTCTCCTCATCCCAAACTGAAACTCAGTCTGCATCCCCTGGCCCTGGTAGCCATCGTGAAGTTAGGCTATATGTACCTCAGCTCCGGCCTCCGACCTTCCACATCTAGCTTATTCTACTTAGCATGCTGTTTCATTGGCTTAGACAAATGTGTTCATCCCAATAAAAGTGTGGTTTAAAATGTCCCTCTCTGGGGATGGAGAGATGGCTCAGGGAGGGGTCGAGGGGGTGTAACGCGCTTGCCACCAAGCCTGATGACCTGAGGTTGAACCCAGGGACCCACATGGTAGAAGGTGAGAATCAAATCCCAAAACTTGTCATCTATGCCCACAACAGTGCCATAGCATGGTACATATTCCCTCCCCTGCAACAGAAGTCAATCTAATGTTTTAAAGTCCATCTCCCCCAGTGTACCTACTCTAGGCTACAGTAAGGACGCAGATTCCGTCCTCACCCCTAGCCCAAACCCCACGAAAGTTTTGATTTGCTTTCTGTAGTTTATATTTCTAGAATATCCGTGTAAATGTCATCATAGAGTATGTACTCACGTATGTCCATCTTCTTCCCCTCACCATAAAGTTTCTGGGCCGTTGGGTGTTCTCTACTACAGCAGGTGACAGCACTGGGCTATTCAAGAACAGGATTGCTGTGTCCTGACAATTCCTGATTCTTGGATATTGTGGTTCCAAGCTGTTTGTGTATAATACTTACTAATATTGTGTATAATACTGATATATAATAATTACTAATATTATTATTATTATAATCCAGGTGAGAGACAGGCAATGCTGTTTAACAGTTGTTCTGATGATAAACTGGGCAGAGCTCAGGTGCAGTGGATGGCAACAGTGTTTCAGAGAAGGAAATACGAAGTTGGACTGCGGTACCATAAAATGTCCAGCAGAGGGCAGTAAAAACCAACGCAAGGTCAGGCGGCATAAGACCCATCATTTTTGAAGCCTTGGAAATTACCTGATCTTTCTCATTTAAATGACCAATGAGGGCAACTGAGGTGCAGAAAGAAAGTGAGACATATGTGTGGCTCCACTTGTGCTCAGATGTTCTGCTCCATGTTCTTTTTTTTTTCTGGGATTGCATTCTGCCCTACGGCCCACATCCCATTCCTGCTAAGAAAGTTTAACACTTGAGTCCCAGAAATAGTTTCTTCTACTGTTTTGCTAAACAGTCACATCAGATTGCCTTCTAAATAGCCACATTATTACAATATTAGCGATTCCTCCAGCCTTCATCAGAAAAGCTGCTACCTCTTTCTCCTCTGCCTCCTCCTCCTCCTCTTCCTTTTCCTGTCCCTCAGCTAAAGCAACCTTTATTTAATATCATCCATGAGCCTTTTCCTGTCCCTCAGTTAAAGCAATCTTTATTTAATATCATCCGTGAGGATGAACACTGGCCAGGTCCACACCCAGAATTCCCAGAGAATAGCTCAGGGAAGCTTCATATAGCAGCAGGCATGGGTGAACGCAGAAACATGTAACCAAAGTGCAGAGAATTAGTAATGGTGACGTATCATCCCAACTGGGACAGCTATAGCATCCCCTCCAAGGCTGAGAGACCACTGCAGGGGGAAGGCAGAAAGAGTCCACAGCAAAAAGATGTCTCTGGACACGTGAACTCAGCATTTCCTGGGGTCCTGCTCCTCCTAAGGGGACAGTGGACTGTGGTGTAAACATTGCTAAGCTACCCTTGCTCCACTGAGTAACCTCTCACCCACACGCAGGCAAATAATTAACTAAATGCAGTGGGCCATGAACAGGAAGACATGTCAGTCGAGAGGGACTGCTTCCTTCAGGAAGAAGAGTGCTGATAGGAGAGGGAGGGAGGGAGGGAGATGAAGGAGGGAAATAGGGAGGGAAACGTGACTAAAATTCGTCATGTAAGTGAATATATGTGTAATGTATTCATAATAAAATAATTATATAAAATTCATTACATACTATATAATTCATTATATACAAGTCATTATATATGTGTATGTGTATATATGCATGTACATACATACATGGGCGGGTTGAACACCTGCACCTCTCCCCACCCCCATCTGTTACTCCAGACCTCTCGGTCCTCTATCTGGCAGGATGGATGCTAAGGACTGTGACACCTGGAGCTGTCCTCTGACCTCCCCATGTGCACTCACACTGACAGTAGCATGCGTTCATTCATGTACACACACACACACCAATGACAACCCCTTGCACAGAGTAGTTTACGGCATGTAATGCGTGTGGTGATGGTGGGTATTAAAGACAGGGGTATCAGAGCCAAATCTTGCAAGAACCTCTTAGGTCACAGTAAAGCTACTGGCTTTTGCTCTGTGTGGGATGAAAAGCCATTGGAATAGCTTGCCCAGAGGCAGGGCGGGATCCCATACAAGGACTATGGCTGTGTTGGCAGACTGTAGGGAGAAGAGGAACCTGGAGGCAGGGGACGAAGCTGCTGTTCTGACCCAAGGGGCTCAGGGAAGTGGCCGAGGAGCCAGTGAAAGCCTGGTTCCCACCCTCAGTGGGAATGGTCTTACAAGAAGCCCTAGAGGCGTCTCCCTAGCAGGAAGGTTGCTCAGAGCATCGCAGCTCCCAGAGGAGGCTCCCTGACCAAGCACAGAGAGGATGCTATGTGTGGAGACCAGACCTTCTCGCTCCTCTCACTCAGCTCAGCTCCCAGGGATGAGCATCAACCTTCCTAGCACACAGCTCTGTGTTTCCAGAGGCCCAGAGAGGTGACAGCAAACACAAGAACAGAGAGAGGACCTGGGATATCCAGCTTGCCCAGTAGGCACTGGCCAGCCTGGCCTTACACGGAGCAGGGAGTGGGACTCAGGAAAGATGTGGGAGGATGTATGCGGCTGGCTCACTCTCTTTTCCAGCCCATTCCTCATAAACATCTGGCTACAACTGAGGGTGGGCAGATTAAGCTTGGCCCTTGCAGATACATGCCACTAATTCCCCTCCTGCTCCTGAGGTTCATACACCAGGACCCCCAAATGTCCACTTTTCAGTCTACACCCCGCCCCTTCATGCACACTTTAGGCTTCCAGGTTCTTGTGCCCAAGATGGTCACTGTTCTGCGTGTGCTCACAGGGTCCAGCCCCTCCTGTCCCCGCTCTGCTTCTGCCTCCTGCCAGCTTGCCTGGCACTCAGACCCTCATCTCCAGCCCTCCACTCTTGCTGTAATCACAGCTCAGCCCAGCACACCCCCTGCATGAATAATTGGGGCTGATTTAGGGGCTATCAGGGGAAGGGGGGCTAATGGAGCTTGGGGGCACCCTCATGATGAGGGGAAGGCTGAAAGGCAATTAGCTGGACAGGCAGCCTGGGAGTCACCTAATGTGCCTGTCTGAAGGAGGGGCTGGCTGGTGAGGGGCCATGGAAGGAGGGATGGCCTGCTTCACCTCCACCTATTTCTAGAGATAGAGCTGGACTTGAGGCGAGGTCTGCCACTTCCTTAACAGGAGGCTCAAGGATACACAGGGAGAGAATTTCAGGAAAATTGTGACAAGGTGTCGGGGTAGGAGACCTAAGTGGAGGCACAGTGGGGAGAATAGGAAGCTGAGGAAAAAGTCAGGAGTTCCTGCTGCCCCACACCACACACACACCACACATGCATACATATGACCACACATGTGTGCATGCACATGTGTGTACACACCCACATGCACACATATGACCGCACATGCATGTGTGCGCGCTCATGTGTGCTTGCTTGCGTGCGTGCATGCGCGTGCGCACACAGACACACACACACACACACACACACACACACACACACACACACACACACTGGCCCAGCTGAACCTGATCTCTCGCTGGGGAACAGGGACCAGCTCCTGATTAATACCAACATTAGCCCTGAACATTCACTGTCC
Organism: Mus musculus; assembly: GCF_000001635.26. NCBI lineage: Eukaryota > Metazoa > Chordata > Mammalia > Rodentia > Muridae > Mus > Mus musculus. The sequence continues at coordinate 87,773,452 of NC_000069.6, forward strand.
AGCCTCCCCTCATTAATTACCTCCTCTCCCACCCCAGAAGAGGGGAAGCCAGCTCCTCTGGGGCTGAGACATGAGCTTCTGAGTCCCCGATCAGGGGGGCATCAGGCCATTCTCAGGGTAGGGGGGGAAAGTCTTCTTCTGTACCCACCATTCCACCCTGGCCCTCTGTACCTTCCTCTCTCAGCCTCCAGCAGACATTCACAGGGGAGCCTGCCTGGAAAAGGTAGACCTGACTCTTAAGCCCCTGTGGCCCAAATCCATCTCAAGATGAAGACAGGAATGTGCAAAACTCCAGGTGGAGAAACAAGACTGCACCAGCCAACTCATAGGATGTCCCATGCAAACAGGAAACTGGACACACAAGGTCAAAAATCCTGTCATGTGGGAGCAGCCTGTTCAATAGTGAGGGGGCAGGTGAGGGCCTCAGACAGGCAGGGATCCCCTCCTCCCCCCTTGTATCTGTCCGGCAGCTATGGGTGTGCTCACATTCTTTCTCAGGTGTGCACAAAATAGCCCAGTGCTGGGGCTCTAAGACCTGAGCCCCCCTCAGCTTTTCAATCCCTCATCTCCCCAGGACTCTCACTCACAAACCGTGTCTCTTGTGTCAGCCGATGACCAGACCTGTGTGGCTGCCATTCCAGAAGAAGGGGCTGGGGCTCTGTGGGATCTTTCTGTGCCCCTCCCAACACCTTCATGTACCCCATTATAAGACCAAATGGGCCTGGAGACCCGGCAATCAATATCCCTCAAAGATGAAGACGCTAATAACTTTATCCCTCTTGTCCTCCCCTTCTCACTTGCATTAGCCCTGACCACAGGCCCCAGGCAGCTGAGACCTGCAGTGGGCAGGCCTGGAGCTGAGTAACCCCTTCAAATCCAAGTGAGAGGCATGAGGGTAGACTGCAAGAAGAGTTTCCTGACACTTGGAACAGCAGGCTATAGAGAAAGAGATCAAAGTACAGTTTCCATGCCCGCATCACTATTAACTATCAAAGACCTGACCCGGTTGGTAAGGGTCCATAACCCAGCAACGCCTGCCACAGGGTGCCAAGGTTCCTATCCTATCTCCTAGGCTACCCAAACTCAGGAGAGGCAGTCCTGCTGGGAGAGTCTGGGAGTTTGAGGCCTGTGGCTCAGCCCTGCCCTCCCTGTACCAACACGGGGACTTTAGGTAAACCCCAGTCCCTCCACACCTCACACATTCCACTCTGAAGCAACCTCAGGAAGAGGGGAAAGTTGGATCTGGGGGTCAAAGAATCTCTTTTCAAACACTGCAGTCCCCAGGATGTCTGCTCACACTCAAGCTGGGAGAGATGACTATCCTGAAGACTAGCAGGGTTCCCACTGGGTACCCAAGGCCTGAGACAGGCTAGAGAGAGGAAGGAAGAGAGAAGAAAAATGGGGAAGAAAGAACACTAACATAAGAACAGTATGTCTCCGCTGCGCAAGGTGGCTCATGGTGTTAATCTCAGCACTCGGGAGGCAGAGGCAGGTGGATCTCTGAATTTGAGGCTAACCTGGTATACAAAGTAAATTCCAGGACAGAATAACTAGGGCTACACAGAGAAACCCTGTCTTGAAAAACCAAAACCAAGAGAGAGAGAGAGAGACAGAGAGACAGAGACAGAGACAGAGACAGAGAGAGAACAATATGTCTCTACAGGGCACTGACCGGAGGGCAGAGCCACCAGGAGAGTTTCACATGTGGTTCTCAGCCTCCAGCATCTCTGTAGGGTTCTGCTATTATCTATTCCCCTTTTGCAGAAGACACTAAGGTACAGAAATGCTGAGTGACAGCACTGGTAATTGGCTGAGTCTAGTTTACCTGCCAGGGCACAGAATTCAACAGAGATGAAGGAAACTCAGCCTAGTGGGAGGTGGCTGCCAGAGTTCTAGTTCCAGGGGCTGGATTCGGAGCAGCAAAAAGCAGATTGTCTCTGGGGCTCCACCCTGCTGAGTCCTGGGGCTCTCGGTTGCTGGCTCTTTTCCTCCTAGCCTCCACTGGTTCGTTCCTGCAGCTCTGGCCTTGATTTATCTGTCTCTCTCAGCTGGAGCCTTCTGCCCCAACTCCTGGCAAAACTCTCCATTTTTCACAGCTGGGAGGGAACAGAAAGGCTATCTGGGAAAGTTCATACCCTGCTGGAGGTGCAAGAGTAGCCTGGCACACCAGCAGGACAAGAGGCTAGAGCCGAGGATCCCAGTGACTGTCCTGCTTGTCAACACTGGGTCGCCAGTCCAAGGCCCATATAGGAATATAGCAAGCTCCCTCTAGCTGACACTTATACTCCCGGGGCCTGTGAAGTCTACAGTTAGGACCTGTCCTCAACCTGAGGGACACAGGCAAAGTGGGGTGTCCTCCCAGTGCAGCCCTAGAGACCTGTCTGCAGGTCTTCAGAGTCCTGGAATCTGGCAACTATTCCGGCCTCCTGAGAAGCCAGCTCTGAGGGAGCAGGAGAATGACAAGTTCCTTAGAGACTTGTCCCAGGGATGGAGCCCTGAGGAGCCCACCGCACTGACCACACCACTTCCTCCTCCTTTTCTAACTGGGGAGAGCACAGCTCCTCTGCTCAGTGCTCCACAGCACCCCAGCCTCTCGGAGCCTCTCTTCCAGTCAATGCAGCCTTTGTCTGAGAAGGGAGAGTACAGGGGGAGATAATACTACCCTATGGCCCCAGGTTGATGTCTGCCTCAAGCCCCCAAAAGTCCCCAGGGCCCCATCCCACCCATCTCCTTATAGCTATCCATCTCAACTGGTGTTTAGCCCCTGGGACTGAGGGCAGCTAATGGGCTTGGCACAGCCAGGAGGTAATTAACAGAGAGGGGGCAGGGGCCACAGTGGGACAAGGACATTGCTAATGGCAACGGGACCCAGCAACAATGGCAAAGAGTGTTGTTTGTGTGTGCTCCCATGTGCACGCCTCCATCGAGGCTGGTTACGTGCGGTAGGCCAGAGCGCTAGGCCAGGACGCTGTGGACGAGTGTCTGAATCTCCATCCATGAGGAGAGGCCACTCTCTGACAGAGGGTACAGTCCCTTCTTGCCTCTGTGCAGAGCTTTAAGTCATGTTGCCTGAAGGATTGGTTCTCTTCTCGGCCGTCCCCAGATCTCTGCCACTTTCCCGGAAGGGTCCCAAGCCACATTCCCAGAACTCTGATCCTCTTTGGCTCAGCTTCTGCAGTAACCTTGCAGCAGGGCTCAGGAGTCCTCCATGTCCCATAATCAATGCTGGGAATACCCCATAGGCTTTTCAGGTCTCCTCTGCTATCTGGCCTCCAAACCCTGCCCAATCCTGCTCAGTGCAGCAAACCTCAGAGCAGAGCCCTGTGCCCCCAGCAAGGCTTCCTAATCTGCTATAGCCAAGCCCTCACCCACAAGAGGATCAAAGGACAGAGGCACTGAAGGAAGGGGTTGGCAAAGCCTGCAGGAGTCCTGGGCTCTTAGGACTCTGCCAGCGACCGACCGACTGCCCTCCCCTGCCTGTGTGTTACTAACCCTGGCTCCCTTTCTGTCTCATCTCCCTGTCTTTTGCGCCTCCCTCTGAAGTCTCTTAGCTTCAGTATCGGTAGCTCTTGTCCATGGCCTCACCTGCCAGATCTGATGCCTCCTCTCTGTCCCCCTCCTTCAGTGAAGCAGCACCGCCCATCCCAAGGCAGGAAAGGAGAGCTTGCCAATGAGGCCCCTGGGGACCAGAACCCCCCCCCCCATCAATCAGCCTGCCGCCCTAGGCTAGCCCTCCCTCCATTAGCTGGAACCAGCCTGGACAAGAGGCAGACACACTGCAGGGCTCGGCCCAGGGTGATAAGAACAGATTGAATCACAGGGACAAGGCAGGGAACTGGGCACCCAGGGACAGGAGACAGCCATCATTTGCCCCAGGAACTGTGTGAGCGGCCATGTGATATTGCAGGAACCCAGCATGTGATGGGAAGCGAAGGCTGAAATGCTGCTCCAGCCCCAGGGGTGGAAGCAAGCCTCCGCAATGGACAGGAGGCCCGGCTCTACTCCCCTGATATGGTGGAGTTGAGGGATATTAATGTGACAGATGCTTCAGGCCCTTCAGTTAGGGTCACAAAGAAAGGTAGACCCCCACCTGCCTGTTGAGTAGCATGGGACAGCACCCGAGTACTAGCCTCAGGAAGCCACCTTGTCCAAGTCCCACCTCCAAGTGCTAACCTCAAAGCTTCAGGACTAAGAAGGGAACCTGAAGGGGTAGGAACAGGGTTGTGGTCCTTCATCTTCAGTCCCTTGTGCATCCCAGGCAAGGGCTCTACTGCTGGGCTATTTCCCAGCTGTCTTTGAACTTGTTTTGAGGCAGGGTTTCCCTAAGTTTCCCAGGCTGGCTTTGAACTGATTCCAAAGCCCAGGTAGACCCTTGAATGTGAGATTCTCCTGTTGCACTCAGACTCCGGTAGCAGGGGTTAAAGGTGTGTACCACTAGGGTCTGTTCCTTCAATCCTTGCTGTAGACACACACACACACACCACAGTTTCTGTCTTGATCATTTGTTCTAATGTGTGATTGTTCTGTCTGCTCCCACCCGCAGTGGCTGCTGTCCCCCGGGCCCTATTCCCTTTCCTCAGCATTAGCCTTTGTGAAGACCAAATACAGACAGTGAGGGTGTGGACAGGCTGTCACCACCAGGTGAGGGGTGAAGATGAAGTGGGAGACAGCTGCATGGAGTAGGGAGGCAACCCAGAGGGACCAAAATGGAAATTGATTCCAGAGACCCAGAGATCACAACCTCTGCTGAGTCCCCAAGCCCTTCTCCCCAAGAATGGCCAAGAGACACAGCCAGGGATAATAAATATAATTGCTATTATGATGGATGCTGGCCATGAAGCAAGGCCACCCTCCACTCCCCGCCTGCTGGGTCCCCTCCACATGCTGAGGGTGAGAGACTTGAATGTGGTAGCTCCTGGGCACCGAGGGAGCCCAGGGTGGCCTGGCACCAAAACTTGGCTCCTAGCCCAGAACGTCCAGGTAACTGGGTGGCGCCTGTGCCAGGGCCTGCAGACGCGCGTGCACATCCTTCATGCTGAGGCGTTGCTGCGGTTCTCGCTGCCAGCAGCCTCGCATGATGGCGTAGACATCAGGAGGGCAGGCGCGCGGCCGCTCCAGCTCCCGGCCCTGCGTGATACACTCGATCGCCTGCGCCACGGGAGAGATGAGAGGAGAGCAAACTGAGAGTTTCGGGACAGGAAGGTTACAGGCTCTCCCAGATGGTCCCTGACGGACTGAACTGTATGGTGCCCTTCAAACTCCCAGGCTCTTTCCTGCTCCGTCTCTGAAAAGTGGGAATAATTGCTGCCCGACTCTAGGATTGCCTCCAGAAGGCTAGTGTTACACCCAGTGAGGACTCGCCGGGTGGGGTGCTAAGAGTGAGGGCATGACATTATCAAACCCATCACCCTCAGCCTAAGTCTCGGCCTCCCGGCTTCAGAGAAGAGCAGTGTGGGACAGCTGTAGCCTTTGGGGGGAAAATGGCTGTTTGGGTTTAAAGCAGAGGCAACCCTTGCTTCTTCTCCCTGTTGTGGGCACCACTCCGGGGGAGATAGCTGAAAAGAAACTGTAGCAATAGTTAGACTCCAGGAGGTGCCACTGGGGCGGCTAGGGGAGTGCTCTGACAAAGAGCCCGTGACAGGGACTGCTTGGGGAAGGCGCCTGGTGCCTCTTCCCCTTCTCCCCATCCCCATTAGAGGACTTAGATTATGGGCAGCACTAATTCCATTCCTTCTCTCAGTGCTTGAGAAAATTAAAATCTATAACCCTCTCCCCCACCCCATCAGCCTCCGGGGAACAGACTGCATTAGAAGGAGAAATGGAAACTGACAGCTGTGAGCCAAGGAGGAGGCTTGGGGGAGCTGCAGAGGAGACAAAACACCTGGGGTCTGCTCTAACTGTGGCTAGCCAGGCCAGGGGAAGGCAGGGCTGTCCTCCTCCAGCTAACCACCAGCCTTCCTGCTGTCCCCTCTTTCCCATCCCCCTCCTCTGCCCTGTAAATGCCCACTGTGACCTAGGAGACACACAGGCATGGCCAGGACTCTCCACAATGACCTCTAAGGGCCCTCCAGGAGCCATCTGAGCTTGGGTTTGGAAGACTGCACAAGAGAAGGACCAGGTGAGGCGAAAGAACGGGGGTGGGGGTGGGGGTGGGGGCGGGGCTAAGGCCTAAGACAGAGCGGACCTCAGTGTTGGAGAGCTGGTACCAGGGCTGCTTTCCATAGGTGAAGATCTCCCAGAGCACCACCCCAAAGCTCCACACATCGCTCTCGGTGCTGAACTTGCGGTAGAGGATGCTCTCGGGTGGCATCCAGCGGATGGGCAGCATGGTCCGACCTCCCACCTGCAGAGATACACTGTATCACCTCCTCTGGAGGCAACCACAAAGCCATCCCCATCACCTTAAATAGACAGAAAGTACTGCAGGGCCACTGCTGAGGGACCAGTAGAGAAAATAGTTTCCCATCAGGGTCTGAGATGCTGGAAGGGATGGAAGACCAGAACCCAGAGCTCACACTGCTAAAGGAAGAGGAGGGGCAAACTCGACAGTGCAGGGTCTTACAAACCCCAAGCAAGGCTGTGGACAGTACAGATGCTGGGAAGGTTTAGGGACACTTACTCGGTAATAGTCTGTGCTATAGATGTCTCTGCTCATGCCAAAGTCTCCAATCTTCACCACTAGTCCCTGACCCACCAGACAGTTGCGTGTGGCCAGATCCCGGTGCACAAAGTGCAGGCTGGCTAGATATACCATACCAGCAGCCACCTGGCTAGCCACAGCCAGAAGCTGCCCAAGGCCCAGAGGACCAGGAGCCACATCCTCACCACCAGCCAGCAGCTTTGCATCAGGTCCGTGGGACCTGAGAAAGACGGAGACAGAGAGAAGCTGAGAGAGAGGAGCTGGGTGGGTGGAGCCCTGGGAGCTGTGGAGGGAATGTGTAGAGTTGGATTTGAGGAAGGAAGAGACTAGGGGCAAAAATGGAGGAAGGGAAGAAGGAGGCAGCTGTCTGGAGAGAAGGGTAAGGGAGAAAACAGGCTTGTGTTTCTCCACAGCCATCCCCACCCCCAAGGATACTAAGTCCTTAGTCCTCGGAGGAACTCAGCCCCAGCCTCCAACTTCCCTGGTCCTCACTGCTGTCACATCACTTAAGCACAGCCTTTGCTAAGATGAGCTGTTCCTGCTCCCTGTCCCACCCTGCCCCATGAAGGGGACCTCTCCAGCTCCAGCCAGCAACTGGAGTCCCTGTTTACTCTCCCGGCCCCTCCCCTCTCCAGGCCATCCTGATCACTTGGTGTCACTCCCCACATGCCACCCCTTCCCAGACTTTCTTTCTTCCCACTGGTTGCCTTGCAGGCAGTGTCTTCTCCAGTTCGCTAAGTGTTTGTTGAACACCTCTGAGACCAGGGCACTGGGGCAGAGAATACACTATTAATAAGCTCACACCAAGGGATGGAGATAGAGAAGGCTTCCTGGAAGAAGGGACATTGAAACCAAGACTCCAGTCCAGAGCAGAGAAGTAAATCAGGGGGCATGACTAGAAGGGAGGTCTCATGTGTCATCAGAGCAAGCTGGAAATATGACAGCCCAAGCCTCCTGCCCAACGTCTCTCCTTTCCTCCCAGTGCTCCACGGAGCACCACCAGCTGCTCCTCACACAGCCTGGAACCCATCTGATGATATCTCCCTGGCTGGGCCTGCAAGCTGTCCACAAACAAGGAAATAGCTCTCCATGGCCTTCCCTTTTGACTGGTTCCTCTACCAACCTATCTCTACGCACCTTGGGCCTGCTCTACCTTGAGCCACCCAGTGTCCCCTAAGTCCCAGTGTACATCCTATTCAGGTCCTCCTGTAGCTGAGTCCTATAGACAGTGCACATGAACCTTTGCTCCCTAGAGCCTCTGGAAAGTCACCTGGCGGACAAGCAAGGATACTCTTGCAGGGAAGAGAGCAGGGAAGGGAGCAGGGGTGGGTTCTTGTACCGGAGGAAACGGTTGAGGTCCCCGTGGCGCATGTACTCAAAGACCATGAGCAACGGGCCACCCTCGGTGCAGACTCCAAAGAAGCGCACGATGTGCTGGTGCTGTAGCATGGTGAGCAGCTCGGCCTCACGCTGAAAGTCCTGCCGAGCATTCTCGGATGCCTCCTTCAGTGCCTGGGGGTCAGGATGGGGACAGAACTGGAGGGGACCCCAACACCATCTCATTTTGTTCCATTCAACTATCCCCATCCTGACATGATGGTGGTCTGAGGGACAGAGGCCAGCAGTCCCTACCAGGACCATAGTCTCACCTTGACAGCCACGAGCATCTTGTCCTGATCATTCAGAAGGTTGTAGCACTCAGCGAGAAAGACCTTTCCAAAGGCTCCCTCCCCTAGCTCCCACTTGAGAATGATGTCCTGGCGCTTGATGTGATGGACACCTGGGAGGGAGGGGCTTGCAAAGTCAGAAGGCAGGCCTCGCTTGGGCAGGATGGGGCAGTGGTAAGGGCAGTGCAGACCCAAGATATGGGGTGGGGGTGGGAAGGAGCATCTGACCAGAGAGAGTCCAGCGTGGGAGGTACAGGATTGAAGATAGGAGACAGGCTAGACTTTGAGATAGGATGGGGAGAGGCCTGGGGCAGGGACTTCACACACACACACACACACACACACACACACACACCCCATGCTCACACTCGCCTACTATAACAGTTCCTCACAGGTATCACTGAAGTACTGTGGGTTCTCCATGATGTGGCCCTGGAGTCCGGAGCCTTTGCCCTCAGTAGGGGAAAGAGAACTGCCACCCAGTGTCATGAAGTGTAGGGACATGGCCAGCCCATCCTCTGGAGCTAATACAGCAGGGCCTGGGGAAGAGACACACCTACATGGAGTATCATAACCCGGGCAGCATCTCCATCCTTGTCCAGACTAGCTTCAATAGTGCCAGGCTCCTCACTGGCAAGAGGGGCAGAGTAGTGCTAGAGCAAGACGGTAGGCGAGGGGAGGAAAGTGCCAGGGCCTCTCTTGATCTGGCTCCTGGTACCAAAGCAACTCCCCTGCTCCTGACAGAGCCGAGCCCCCAGACGCTCTGTGTTTGACACCAGCTCAGCCACCAACAAGTAGCTGCTGCCTCTAGAACAGCCCTGCCCCAACCCAGTACACATACAGCCTGAGCCCCATAGACCCCCCCCCAACCATATGTCAAACACAGGGCATAGATGGCAAGAGCCAGCAGAAAATTGAGCCAGTGGGATGGGTGAACAGACAGGCAGACCACTGCTGCCAACTCACGGTTGATCCCAAATTTGCTCCTCTGTCCACATTTGTTGAGCACAAGAAGGAGGGCAGAAAGGAAGAGGGCGGCAGAGACGGCTAGGCCCACAGCCACAGAGACCTAGAAGGAGGGTCAGGCCTACAGGGCTTCTGTACTCTGAACTCCATTCTACAGGGGACTCCAGAGCCAGGTCCCCAGCCCTGTGCCCAGCTTCCTTAGCAATCTCAGCTAGCCGGGCATGCAGTTGACCAAGCTCAGGACACAACAGACAGACAGTCCTGCTCTAGCTCCAGACGACAGGCAAAGGAGCCATGCCTGGCCACCCCATCCCACACCCCTCCATCAGCTTCCATACCCCACACTCACCCCAAAAGGGGTTTCATCTTTCTTCTCCACTGGGTCTCTTGATGTGCTGTTACCGTCTGTGGGGACACGGGGCACAGAGGGTGGGGCTTGGCACAAGCTGCCAGGTCTCCTTGAGCAGCTCCCCACCCTGGCCACACTTCGGGGTCCCAGCTAGCTGTCCCCTTTCCTTCAGCTTTGAGACAATACAGCTGCCCTCCAGCCCAGGCAACTCACCCACTGGCGAGAAGGAGACTGCGGCAGGGAGGAGGAGAAAAAGCGGTCAGAGAGGGAGAACAGGGAGGCCCTCCCCTCCAGGATGATCCTTTATGGGATAGATAGGTTTCTGGGCCTCAAGGGAGAGGGCTCTGTAGCTGCCCCGAGGGCACAGCCCTCCCCTTAGCCAGGACAGATGGAACAGCTCAGGGCCTCAGCAGGCCTGGCTTGGGAGAGGGGCAAGAGAACAGCGCAGAGCTGGCCACCAGCTCTTCTGTCCAGGACAAAGCACTCCAGCTCTGGGAACCAGGGTCAGGGCAGGCTGAGGCCAGACCTCCCTGGATTGCTGGATCTCCACCCAGGTCCTCCCGGGAGCAGGGCAGGGTTCGGGGTAGCTCTCACACCAGGGATGGGGTCCTCAGGGTTGAACTCAAAAGGGTTGTCCATAAAAGCAGCCATGACGGAGGCGGCAGCCTGGCCGTAGGGGTTGGCCGCCAGCAGGGTGTAGTTCCCGTTGTTGACATGCGTGGGCTGATTGAGGCGCAGGCAGCCGTGCCGCATGGTCTCATTAGTCAGCGCAGACTCCAAGAACTGAGTGAAGATGAAACTGGTCTCGTTGAGCACAGAGCCGTTGAACAACCAGCGCAGAGACGGTGCTGGCTGCCCGTCCACCGAGAAGGGGATGCACCAATGATGCTGCTCCACCGCTAGGCCCAGGTGCACACTGGCTGGGACTACGGGAAGAAAGCATGTGACAGGAAGTGGGCAACTGGCTGGACGGAATCCAGGGAAGGAACAAATCAGGGGACAGGTCGGGAAAAATAAGTTAGCGGACCCTAAGAAATCCTCTAGGAGACATATTTGGAAGAAAGTTAGTATACGATACTGAATATGGCAGAAAACGGGCAAAATCTGAGGCTTAAGGGTCACACATAGAGCCCAGTACAGGGCTAGTGGCTGGCCTGCCGTCCAAGCTATTTGAGAGGTCCTGGGTACCAGCACAGCACAGAAACGAACAAACAAGCAAACAGAGAAACAAGAAACACACTTTTGAGACAGTAACAATACCGAAAAATCTAAAATCTCTCAAGAAAAGAAAACAGTATCTATGTGTGAGGTATGTGCATCAACACATACAGTTTACATGAAAATGCTCACTAGCATTCATTCCATGAAGTATACATAGTACATGAAGAAATCATAGTTACTGTTGTTACCACAGATGTGTTTCTTAAATATAAAGTCTAGACAAAGAAAACAGAAGAAAAATAATACATGAAGTTTTCATTTACAAATTGCATAAAACAAACAAGTTTTATTATTCTGCAGACATGCAGAAAAGTATTTTTTTAAGGTTCATTTTATGTATATGAGTGTTTTCCCTGTATATGTGTACCACATGTGTGCCTGGTGACCTTGGAGGACAGACAGAAGAGGGTCTCAAATTCCTTGGAACTGGAGTTACAAAGGGTTGCAAGTCACCGTGTGGGTGCTAGGGACCCAGCATGGGCCCTCTGCAAGAGCAATCAGTGCTTTTAAACAATAGAAAATGCTCAAAACTGTTTCCAGCCCCTGTGGAAAAAGATTTTAGCAAGGAAGTGTTCAACATAAAACTTAGCATGGAAGAGGTGGAGCTGTGACTGAGGGAAGGTGTCTTCTAACGTCCTGGTAAGGGCACTTCTTTTTTTGTTTGTTTATTTGCGTGTTTTTGTCTTTGTGAGATAGGGTTTCTCTGTATAAGAGCACTGGCTGTTTTGGAATTCACTATGTAGGCCTTGAACTCAGAGATCCGCCGGCCTCTGCCTCCAGAGTGTTGGGATTAAAGACATGCACCACCACACCTAGCTTGATCAAGGGTCATTCTTTCTTAAAGTATGTAGGTTACCCAGCTGTGGTGATTTTGTAATCCCAGCATTGTGCAGGCTGAGGCGAAAGGATCAACAGTTCCAGGGCTGCATGGATTTCATTGCAAGACCCCATCTCTAAATAAAAATGTAAATAAATATTGTGCATGCTTGATTGCATAACTGTGTATTTCACAATAAAAAAGAATTGGTGCTGGAACATAGATTAAAGATAATGCATTGGCAAAGTCAGAGAAATTAGGCAATGAGTATAAAGAGGAACTCGAGAGAGGAATTCCCCTCCTTCCCAACTAGGATGCTTATCTATGGCCGTACACCCTTGATTAAACCTAAGCTTGTCTAAGAACAGAACGCAGAACTGAAATAAGCCCCCTTCGCTGGAATTCCAACCCTGAGCTCATTCTGCCCACAGAGCTCAGTTTGCACAAATGTCAGCCCAAGTTGGAAGAGTTCAGTCCTGGACGAGCAAAGACTTCACCAGCTATAAAGTAGTTATCCCAAACCTAGACTAACATCCTAAATGAAATAAATAAATAAAAGTGGCAGGACAAAAGCCTTAAAGAGAAATAGGCAATGAGGCCAGCCTGCAGCTGGTGCTGAGGGCCTCAGGTAGCAAGCTTGGGCAGCAGGCCAGAAAGAAATCCATCTATAACCCTCTGGCCTTGAGGAGCCCCCAGGACTTCCCAAGCAGGATCAGGTTTTCATGGGAATCTGGAAACAGCTGGGAGGGAGCAGCTGTAGAGACGCCCACTCACGATCCCATCTACCCCCCCCCCTTCCTTTTCAGGGGAGAGGAGATGGGTGGGGGTGGATGCAAGGGCTGTCACAGGGGCTTACAGGAGACGCTGACTTGGACAGAGACCTCGGCCCGGCCCACATCATTCTCTGCCCAGCACGTCACATTCTTCTTGTTGAGATCACTGGTGACATTGACCAGAATCAGCCCCAGGGATGGCAGATCTCCAAATTTCTGGACCAGAGAAGAAAGAGTCATCAGAAGGGCTTCAGCAAGAATAGGCAGGAGATAAGAGGATAGAGCTGATGTGTTTGGGAGCCCTTTGGTCCCATATGGGATGAGGGAGAGCCAGGGAGGCAAAGGGAAGGCAGGCAGAGAATGGCCTCCTTTGCAGTTTGTAGAGTAGCTCCTGGGTCAGAGAAAATCTAAAGCCCAGCCATCTGCCTCAAAATAGATAGACAGTACTCTAAAATAGAAGTGGCAATCAAGGGGCTAGCCGGCAGATAGCCAGCTAGCCAACTTCCACATTCACATGCAGCCCATCAGAGAGCCAGGTAGGACCTTGCCAACTCAATCCTGGCTCACAGAGTTCTAGCAAACTGAGTTTCAGTCAGTCCCAAAAAGGTCAGAAACAAAGGGATAGGCTGCAGCTAGAAGCAGCTTCGGCCAAAGCATCGCTTTCTTCAGCAAAGGAAAAAGATGCCAGTGAGTGTCTTCAGTGATGAAATGGCTGATTGTGAACCACTATTAAGAGATTAAAACCAGCTCGGATTATCTAAGAAACCGCGGCTGCACCGCGTGTAAATATGACCTTCCAAGAATTCTCGATCTCCATGAGTTCAGCAATTGATTCTAAGTTGAAGAAGTCGGCAGAATTTTCCAATTTCCCGTCCCCCACCCCACCCCTGGAAACTAAGTCTCACCATGTCGTCCTAGCTGGTCTAGAACTCACTCTGTGGCCCAAATTGGCCTTGAATTCAGAGATCCTCCTTCCTCTGTCTCCCAAAAAATGGGATTAAAGGTGTGCGCCACTACCCAACAACTTCAGAGGTCTTGTTGACAATTTTATCCAAGTCTGACAATGGGCTGTGCCCATCCAGGTATCAGGAAGTGGACCTATGGGATGAGGGTGTTCGGTATCAGGAGCGTCACTTTAAAAGGGGAGTCAACTCCCATTGCTGGAAAGGAGGGAGACCCTGGCATCATGGCTGCCGAGTAGCTCTTCCCACTCAGTGCCTGTGAGCAGTGGAGAAGAGATAAGCAGAGCAGAGCCAATATCTGCGTGTGGAAACATCTTCAGTCAACTTTGGGGAGTCTCAGCTTCTGGTATCTCTTTGGGAAATTGACATGTCACTAACACCTATCTCCTGAAATTTTTCATAGAGAAGTCACACCCTAACTGGAGTGTATGGAGGTGAACTCAGCCAATTCCGGGACAGCCAGGGGGCCTCTCAGAGAAACACCATCTTGGTGGGGAGCAGGGGAACCTCCAAAGTCAGCTGTAGCTAATGTCATTAGCTTGTGGGCAGCTTGAGGACAGACGCTAAGCCTGGGAAGATGCTCAGGTAAGAGAGGCTCTGGAAGGACAGAGATGCATCCAAGACATCTCTATGTGACCAAACAAAACATAGAGGAGGGAGGATGTCAGAAAGCCACCATGGCTACCTCCACTTACAAATAAGAAAACAAAACAGCAGGCTGAGGTTCTCCCTGAAAGTTATTCCAAGAAGTAATTAGTGAGGGCTGAAAGGAAGGCTCAGTGAAAGGGTGAGGGTCTGAGTCTGGATCCCTAGGACCCCCATAAAGCTGAGCTCAGCATCGTGGTCCTATGACACCATTCAAAGACAGATAGAAGGCAGAGACAGGAAACTCTTTGGAAACTCACGGACAAGCAGCAAGCAAAAACCTGAAATGAGATGGAGGGTGGGGACAGACAGCTAAGCTTACCCTCTGACCTCCGCATGTGCCAGTGCACATGTGTTATGTACACACGTTTTTAAAATAAGTAGTGAGAGTTGGAGCCAGCTGCCCTTCACTAATGTGTTCATAACATATCCAAGAGAGTACTGCTTCCTGCGTGTCCAGGGAGATCCAGAGCCCTTGTAATTGGCCCTGGGAGTGGGACACAGATCCTGTCCTGGCTCCTCCAGGCCTCAGTTTCCTAAGCTAGCAAAAGACTATATGGGGAGAATGGCCTGTTCTGGGTCTCACATGTGAGCCATAGCTCCCTCTCTTGCAGCCAGCATTGTGTTCAAAGATGGAGCCCAATGTCTGGGGGTCTGGGGGTCCAACAGACTGGCCCTGAGGACCTGCAGTCCCCTGGCTGTTATTCCTAGCCCAATGCCTGAGCCATCTCTGTCCTTCCAGTCTTCCCGTGTGCTCCTCATTACTTTCGCTGTCTCTTATGGCCTGGTCCTTTGTCCCCTTGGAGGGGCTGTGAGGCTTCTCACCTTCACGGTGGCTGCCCCTTCCAGCTCTGTGAGGATCCAGTCAGCCTGCTGTAGGGCCAGCCCCTCCACCTGGCACTGCAGAAACACGTCATCGCCCACTTCCACAGAGTCATTGGGCATCTGGATCTTCACTGTGGGTACACCTGCCACCCAGGGTACGGAGGGGCATTAGAACCTAAGTGTGGGCTGATGAACCCCACCCTGCTCGTGAGCCCCAATCTATGGACCCCAGCCTCCAGGGTCCATAGCCCCTGCCAATGCTACCCCAGGTCCCCCCAGGCTTCCCCCTCTACAACAACACCTACCACAACTGGTGTTGTGTCCCAGTGGGAGGAACTGGTCTCCAGGCCCAGAGTCATGAAGCGTCTGTGTATGCACACCACACAGCCCTTCCTGCTCCCAACGCTGGAGCCAGAACAGGGCACAGGAACAATGCAGTGGGTTCCCTGACAGGGTCCTGTTGGGTAGGGGGTGCTGAGAGTCAGGGAAAGAGGGTGCGACAGGTCTGAATGGCCAGGAGGCAGTGTTCTGGAGATGGCTGGCTACCAAGGGGTCTAGGCAAAAAGGGTGGGGTTTGGACCAGGCCCATAACCAACACAGTAACAAGACTTTAGTTACTTTAGTTAAGTAAGGGCAGACTGCTGTGGATGCCATCTGAGCATCGCATGGGACTCCTCTACCCCAGCTCTAGAGCGAGAAGCCAAGCAAGATGGGAGGAAGGGTGGGTCACCGTGGCACACAGGCCTTAGGTACCCATCACACACATGTGGACAAACATGATTGGAGGAAGGGTGGGTTGCCATGGCACACAGGCCTTAAGTACCCATCACACACAGACAGACAAGCATGATGGCAGGAAGGGCAGGTCACCATGGCCCACAGGCCTTAGGTACCCATCACACACATATGGACTATTCTATGTATCTCCCTTCCAGTGTGTGTGTGCTCTGGGAATGGGGCTGCTATCCTCAAGCATCAGGATGGCCAGAGTCTGTTCAACACAGCCCTGAACCTCTGGACACACACATGCTACTCATCCATATAGACTGCTCAGACCAGACCAGACCAGGATAGTCCTGCAGGCTCTACTTGGATGGGGGTGGGAGGGGCGTGGCTGACAGGCATGCACATAATTGCCAGTATAAGCTCCCAGACACAACACAGTCTCCAGAGATGCCCCACCTCCCACCCCTCCTCTGTTCCACAGAGACACAGTTGCATATAGCCCCAGGGACATGATCATGCACAGCCACACATCACACACACTGGCCCCTTGCCTTGCCCCTGCCCACACACTCACAGGTCCTGTAGGGAGAGGCCCTGCACAGTTTTCCAGGAGAGGGACTCCAACGCATTGGAGGACAGATTCCTGTAGGAGAACAGATGCCCTGAGCCAGCGACCTTACTCTGACCCAGTCTGAGGCAGAAGTCCAAAGGAGACCTCTATCCACCCCGTCCCCAGGCAAGTCAACTTGAACATCGTGCTACGCCTGAGGATGTGTGGGAATGTGGGAATGGGGTAGGCAGGTAAGTCTTTCAGAGTACAGACTTCTCCTTGGGACAACAAGGGTTAATCCCAGTTAACCCCCTCCCCGACCCCAGGGAGAGGGATCCAAGGGAACAGCCGGTTGCCCTGCCCCCACACCTCAGCCCCAGCTGGTGAAGTGCTGAGGCCACAGCTGGGGTAAGGGGCTCCATCTGTGCTCCCCACCAAGGAGGAGGGGAGGACCAAGGCTCTCACAACCTCCTCCCCCACCTAACCTCAAGACAGGGATGTCAAAGTACTTCCTCAGGCCCCCAGCCCTTCCTTCCTGTTCCTCTGAGAGAATTTCCAGTAGGCAGAAACCCAGGGACATAGTTCCCTAGGTGAAAATGAAGAGAGAGCCCAGACAGGGCTCTCTTCATGCCTCTAGGAAAAACTGTTTGAGGAACTCAGTGCCGACCATACACTGCTGCAGCTCCCTTGGGGGACCATGCCCTAATCACTCGCCTTGCCTACCCAGCCTTGACTTTATAAAGATGCAGGTCCTGGGACACCTGCAATACTGCCACCTGGGGTTGAGTGCTGCACCTGTCCAGCCATGTGGAGTCATGTGACCTCAGTCAAGAAACAGCTAATTCCCAGAATTTTCATCTATAAAATGGGGAGCATATTTTCTCTGTTTCCCCAGTTGCTCTCAAGTAGTCACTGCCATGAGAGACGTGAACTGCCACCCAGCACACATTTTAAATTTCTTTTTAAGTTGTTGTGGTGTTGTGTTAAGACAAAAGGATGGCCTGGAACTTGCTGTGTAGCTAAGTATGACATGGAACGTCTGATCCTCCTGTCCCCACCTCCCCAGTGCTAATATTACAGGTATGTATCACCAAATTGGTTTATGTGGCTGTGGGGATCAAATCCAGAGCTTCATGGATAGTAGGCAAATATTCTACCAACTGAGCCACATCTCCAACCCTAGGTGGACATTTTAAAGTCAGGACATATACTGTGTAACACAACATCACTCTTGTTAAATCCCTGGATCCAAGTGAGAGTTTAAAGGACTCAGCCCAACTCTGTGAATGACAACCCAGGGAGGGACTACCAGGGACTCTAAGCGCATCTTCTACCCACTCCATGTCCCTCTGTCTTCTGAGAACAAGTAGCTGTAACTCTCAGGAATGGGGAGGGGGAGGAGTAGCAACCAGAACATACCACTTCCCACACTGGCCTTATGGACCAGCCCACAGTGCACCTCACAGCAGAGGAGACGAACTTCTGATCAGAACCAGTGGTCTTGCCCCTGCCCCTCACACCCTACCAACCCCAGGCAGAGAGCCCGGATGGGTACTTGTGAGAAGTGTCCCTGAGGCATGGATCATAGAAGCGAATCAACAAAGATTCCAGCCTGACTGGATGAGAATCAGAACACCGAAGCAGAAAGAAATGCCCTAAGGAAGGGAGACCAGGCTGGACCTTCCTCAGGACAGTTCCCTGGGGAGCGCAAAGCCCATTCACTGCCCCAGGCTGGAGGTCCTCCTCAGCCCCGCCCCCTCCAATCCAGCCTGGCCACTCACAGGTGACTGAGCCGAGGGGTGAAACGGAAGGCATCTGGGGCCACAAAGCGGAGGCCACTCTTCACGATGGTTCTAGGGAAGGGATGAGAGGAATTTAAGCTCTGCATTCTGCCCACCCAGGCCAGACACCTCTGTGGAGCTGGGCACCCCTCTCCATAAGTTACCTGGACCCCTCAAACCCCTGAGCCTTCCAGACCTCTCCCACTCTCTCCCATATCGGATTTCCAGATCCCGATATGTGTGGGCACCCACCACCCTGTGCCCAGTCCCACCCTGTGTCTACCCTTGGTCCTCACAGGCTTCTCAACTCCCCCAGGCCCTGCAGGTCCTCAAACTCCAAGCGTTGCAGGTGCTGCTGGTTTTCCACGTAGCTGCAAGAAGAGGGGAGAGGGGCGAGTCACCAGGGGAGAGGGGTGGGTCACCAGGGGAGAGGGGTGGGTCACCAGGGGAGAGGGGTGGGTCACCAGGGGAGAGGGGTGGGTCAACAGTGGTCAGGACCTCAGTGGAGTTACCCTGTGCCCACAACCAACCCCCCTCCCTCACATGAGCATATGCACCAATCATCACACACAGACCCACTTCACACACCCATTCATGCACATGCCCCCACATGCTGACATGACTCACAAGTCACGCATGTGCATGCATGCACGCATCCCCCCTCACCTTTACACACATGCAGCCTCTCACATGCCTCCTGCAACACAGAGGCAAGTGTACAGAAACACACAGGGGTGTCCTCAGACCCTTACTGGAGGACACACGTGAACAAAGCTCACATAGACTTCTCCCATGCACATATAGATGAGAAGATGTGAAGACATGTTAGTCAATGCCCACTGCCATTCTCAGCTTGGGGCTCCATTTTTATAGCAGGTTTCTCCAGCATATATATGCTCAATGATAGGAAATTATGCTGAGACTAGCCTCCACAAAGGACAAGACTCCTGGAGGTACTTGCTCCACTCAAATGCTAAGGACGTCCCAATTGTCATGCTACTGTGTGCTCCTAAACGTACTTGCTCTGTGGCTACCATCTGGGTTCGTTGACACCAACCACATAGACACATACACACAATACACTCTGCTCTCTCTGCCCCCTCAAAATCTCTGGTTCTTCCCCACAGCAACCCCTACTCTCTCCTCTTCAGCACTTTGCCAAACCAAGCAAGAAGCATAGAGCCATTGGGCGCTCCCCGAGCCCCTCCTTAATCGTGAGGGACCCAGGAAGGGAGAGAGGATCCTGGAGTGAATGGACTCTGAGTGTGGAGGTGAAGAGAGACGGAGATACAGTGTGAGACAGTGAAGGCTGGAGGAGGTGGGTGGCAGAGCAAGGGCAGATAAACAAAGAGTGAAAACCCCAGAAGAGACTGACAGTAAGAAGACAGTGGGCTGGGCGGGGAGGAAAGAGACACAGATAAGGAGATGGAGACCCTGAGACAGAGATAAGGGGTGAGAACCAGGGAGGCAAAAGACAGACAGACAGAGAGCAAGCAGCCCTTGGGGTGGAGTGGCTGTGGGCGCAGTCCTATCTTGTAGTTCTGGCATCTTGGAGTTCCTGTGAACACACTCCCCTGTAATGACATGTCCTCTGTGGGGGCATGTCCATGGCCTCCTCTTTTCCCCATCCCTGCGTGTGCTAGGGGCTCTTGACTCACTAACAGTTCTCAGAACTCTTCCCCCTCAAAACCTTTGGTTCTTCCCCACAGCAACCCCTACTCTCTCCTCTCCAGCACTTTGCCAAACCAAGCAAGAAGCATAGAGCCATTGGGCGCTCCCCGAGCCCCTCCTTAATCGTGAGGGACCCAGGAAGGGAGAGAGGATCCTGGAGTGGATGGACTCACAGATAAGGAGATGGAGACCCCAAGACAGAGATAAGGGCTGAGAACCAGGGAGGCAAAAGACAGACAGACAGACAGACAGACTTGTTTGGGAACTTTCCCTTGGCTTAAAAAAAAAAAAAAAGGAGTAAGGGAACCAGTCAGTCCAAGGGACCCTGTGCTTCCCTGATCCCAGCCTTGTTCCCCATAGGATGGCTATGTGTCTGTCCTCCCCCTGGAGTTCTAAGGAATTGTTGCTAGCCACGTTGAGGGAGTCCAGATCCCTGTTCTGCCCCCAAGGGTTTCAAGCTATAGAGACCCAGGGAGTTGCTAAGAAGATCTATGTAGCCGGGTATGTGTGAGCTGTCAGGCAGTGTGTGTGCTTCATGCCGCCTCATTTGTTCAGATTCATAATCAATCTGTCTATTTGAGTCCATTAGCTCCCTGTTAGCTATGCGGGTGAGGGAGGAGGGAGAGGATTGTGCAGGAGGAGTTGGGAGGATCAGGCCCCACCCAGGGGGGTGAACATTTCAGCTCACCACCCTGCCAGCCTCTTCCTCAATAATCTAGGCTTGCCCACTACCCCTGTCCCTGGGCTGGACTCCCTTGGAGTCTTGAAAGGCTCTGAAGAACGAGAACATTGATGGAAACAATCAGGAGGCTGGACTCTGGTTTGAATGGACAGGCCGGGGAGTAACCATCTAGACTTCAAACCCCATCCCATCCTGCAGGAGCCTAGACCCAGACCAAGACAAGGCCATCTCCTCTCTTCTTGGTCTCCCTAGGGCCATTAGAAAGAGATTGAGTACCTCCGTTAATTACCACAAGATGCCCGAGTAACTCGGTGCCAATCACTGCAGGCTGCTAGCTCCACCAGCGTGCAGAATACTCAAGTATTTTCCAGCCATCACTGTGTGATGCGGAGTTCCTTCAGGTCAATTATACTCTCAAAGGTCTCACTAGCTGCTACAAAGTACTTGAGTATTTTGTAACCGATTATTGCACATTGTCTAAGTACTGCAGAGCTGAAGGTTCCTCCCAGCTCTGGACCTGGAAAATGGGAAAATCACTCAGCAACAGCCCTGACTCCCTGATACAAGAAGGGAGACAAAGGTGAAAGGAGAGATGGGTGAGCAGAGAGAGAAGCAAAGGGGTTTCGTTCCCTGCTTCCCGCATCCAAATCAAGGAGACTTGTGGTCAGTGGAAAGGAAAAAAGAGCTCAGACACCAAGCTGGTTCCTCACCATCTCCCACCAACTCCAGCTCAATCACAAATCCAGAGAAGAGCTGGATTCCCTGCATGACAAGGAAGAGGTTGGGGGCTGGCTTCCCCCTAAGTAAAAGAAGATAGCAAAGGTGCCACACTGCCAAATTCTGCACAGCTAACCACTCCTCCATGGGCTTAGGAACTTGGGCTCTTGATTGAACCCCACAAAAAGGTTCTTATCCTAGATCGCTGGACCAATGCCTAATCCACCTAGTTTCGGTCTTGCTCTACCCCAAACCAGCACCACAGTTAGCTACCCTTAATCCTGAGCGACATCCAGACAGTGACTGCGCGGCTCTGCCAGGGTGGTGGCAGCGGGAGAAGCCGCCGCAGCACAGCCAAAGGCTACACGTGCCAGTCTCCTACAGCAGCCAAGCCTGACCCCTCAAGCCAGAGGTGAATGAGTGCGCGCCCTCGGGGAAGGGCTGTGCCCTCCTGACCCCGCACCCCTCCCCCGAACGACACACACTCACAGCTCCGTCAGGTTCCCGGCGCCCCGCAGGCCGCGGAGGGTATCCAGGGACCCTGCCCTGGTGCAGCGCAGCCCCGAGGGGCCCACGGGACAGCAGACCTCGCGACAGGATGCGGCGGAGGCACAGGCCAGCATCAACGAAGTCATCAGACTGCCTAGCCCCGCGGCCGGGCGATGCCAGCCCAGCTGCCCGAGCCGCTGGCCTCGCAGCATCGCGGCGGCGCCCGCCTTGCTCGGGCCGCGCAGCCGTCCGTGCGCTCCTAGCTGCCGCCGCCCGGCCTCGCGCGACACGTGCGCGGGGCGGTGTTAAAGACTAGCCACCAGGAGAGGGCGGCACCCACGGCCCCGCCCCGCCCCGCCTGCCAATGCCCCCAGTGCCCCCTCCCCTTTTGAGGCCCTAATGCCAGCTCGCCTTCCTAATGTCCCTCGCGGCTGCAGGAGACCTGGGGCGGGGGGCTGCCATAGATTGCCTCACAAGTGTCTTCTGAGGCTGGGGGAGCTAGGAAGCTGATACCTTATTTCTCACAGTAAAACAGCTGCATTTTCAGATTTGCGGGGAAGTGGAGAAATTGAGCAAGGGAAGGGTTGAAGTCCAGGTCATCCCAGCCAGCCTCACGGTGCACTTTACTTAAGAGGGTGTGCATGTCACTTGGAATAAGTTAGGTGAACGCTCTCCAGACCCTAGTAAGGAAAGGGAGAGGGCCTCAGCATGGCTGGATGCAGAACCTGGGGAGAAAAATAGTGGGAGAGAAGAGTCCTTAGAACACAATTGGAGGAAGATTGGAAAGTGGAGACCTCTCGGTCCTCAAAAGACCACAGGGTGGCGCTAGAAGCCCTCGCGCCCGGCGTTTGCGCTCGGCCTGGGGCTTCGAGGGCGGAGAAGAGCAGTTCTGAGCCTTTCTAAGCTGTGCCTCTGGTCTTAGGGTCAGTTCCCAATCCTAACCATCCATCTGGGGCCCCAGAGCCGAGCCATGGCCAGGCAGACCAAGCTTGGCATCGATCGCCGTCCTGACAAGAGCATCGATTTCTGTGCGGAGAAATTAATAGATCTCTTAGTTCTTCGGACGTGGGAGCTGGGAACCATCGGCTCACGGTATTTGTGAACCTGGGAAGTCTCAGGCCCAGCATCCAGGCCACTAAATGGCAAGTCTTGCGCAATGGCCTTCTTGACTGCACGTATAAGTGTCGCGTTTAAGAGATCATCCCATCATGAATTGTCCTCCAAGTGGCCCCGAATAAGTACATATATAGAGACCCACTAAGCATCCTGAGTTCTTAAAAGTAACCAAATGGAGCCAGGCAGTGGTGGCACACGCCTTTAATCCCAGCACATGGGAGGCAGAGGCAGGCAGATTTCTGAGTTCGAGGCCAGCCTGGTCTACTTCCAGGACAGCCAGGGCTACACAAAGGAACCCTGTCTCGAAAAACCAAAAAAAAAAAAAGTAACCAAATGAAGGAGGAATCTCACAGAGAGAAGAACGACTCGTCTCCTAGGGATTTGAGCCAAAACCAAGGGATTTGACGGGGACATACCCCGCGCCAAGGAAGTATGTTCAAAGTAGCCTCGGGAGGCTGGGAAGGGCTGTGAGAGGCGAAGTGGTGAGGTCGAAGTGGTGAGGTCTTCAGGTTTCACCAGTGGAGTCCGACCTGTCCAGGCTGCGGGAAGTTACCCCGCAGATGTCAAAACACCTGTTGGACTCCAGAACTCCCCTGCAAATCAAGCCAGGGAGCCCAGCCGCTCCCTCCAGATCTGCAGCGAGCGGGTTGGGGGGGTGGGGATGGGGGAGAGAGGGAAACTGAGACAGAGAGAGGGGTTCCAGAGCTCAGTTCTTGGCCCCCAACCTTATTTCCCCAACACATCTGTCCCCCACCTCCCTCAGTTGACAGGCTAAATATTTTCCCTTGACTTGGTGGGAGGGGCGGAGAGAACAGAGAAGTCGGCGGGCGGCGGCGTAAACCAATCCGTTTCTGGAAAGGGCGGGAGCTGGGCGAGGTCCCTGCCTTTCTGCCCCACCAGCCGCGGCCGGTCGACCGAGAGTGGAAGTCTGCATGTCCAGGAGGTCCGCGGAGTGTCTCGGGGTGGAGTGCTGCGGGTGTCTCGGGACCCCGCTGCCGCCCCTTGGGGCACTCCCGGGGCTCACCGGGGGCTTCCACTCTGCCTCCCCTCAGGACTGCCTGGACTGTCTGGATCTTTGTGTTCTGAATCATCCTCCCTCTGGATGCCTCTCTGAGGCTCCTCCACTCCTATCTGCATCTCTGTCCCAGTATCTGTCTCTGGACCACACTGAGGCTGTCTCTAGCTGCTTGTCACAGGCTTTGTTTCCTCTGTTCCGAAATTCTTTTCTATCTCCCGCGGTCTCTATTTGAGATCTCTAATCCCTTTGCCTTTGTGTGTCGTCGTCGTCCCCACCCCTGCCACTTCACACTGGAACCTGGGTCTGCATCCTCCTTTCTCCCTGGAGGATACCTGGAAGACAACCAGGGCTGAGGTCATGGCAGTGCCTGCTCTGTGGCCCTGGGGAGTACACTTGCTTATGAGCCTGCTGTCCTTGGGATCTGGCCTGGACACACTAGAGGGTGAGTCCCCAGCAACGTCCGTCTAACCCCCATCTCCCTCCAGAACACCTATACTTAACTTAGTCTTTGGTTGGTTGGTTTTGGTGTCTCCAGACAGGGTTTCTCTGTGTTACCCTGGCTGTCCTAAAACTCTATCTGTAGACCAAGCCGGCCTTGAACATAGAGATCCACCTGCCTCCACCTCTCAAGAGCTGGGGTTGAAGGTGTGCAGCACAACTGATTCCTAGTTAGTCTTTATTGGGACGGGAAGACGAGGATCAGCTCTCAGAAGGACTTTTTGCCAGCTAGAACTGTTATATGAAGAGTTTTCTCTCTCAGCTCCCCTAAGAGGTTAAGGAGTTAGAAATGGAACGAACAGATGTTCTTCAACTCACGGCTGTTAGTGAAACCGCGATCCCAGTAAAGTCTGAGTTTAAACCAAAATGAGACTGAGAATTGGAGGTTGCTTCTAGGGCCACTGACTGATAAGAGGCAGGCTGGGATCGAAGCTGAAAACCAGGCACCATTAAGCAATTTGACTTACTGTGTGGATTGTAGGCTCAGAGACAGGAGAGGCAGACCCAGGGCAAGTCCTGAGCTCTGGCACCCCAGGCTTTCATCTGTGTTGGTGGGGACCCTGGGGTCCCACTGTGGGCAGGAGGGCTGTCTGAGAGAGGACTGCCTCTCCTCCGTAACTCAGTGATATACCTCAGATTCACACTTCTCACCAAAGGCACCTAGGGAGTGGGAGTGGGACTAATGCAGACCAAATAGCCCCTCATGGGTTGCCAGGGGCTATGTGGGACAAAGAAGAAGCAACAGAAGAGGAAACAGTAAGTGTATAACGCCATCATTTAATCTGCCTTTGTCCTCCATACAGAGTTTGGGAACTCAACACTCTGGGAACGGGAAGGGTCTTAAAACATTCTTCTAAGTGGGGGCTTCCAGGACCAAGCCAGGGCTCCCTTTCCTGTAAGGATAATACAGATGGACTGGGGTAAGGTGTCTCATGAAAGAGGCCAGAAGATTTGCAATGCATGGTGATCTACCTGAACGCCCTACCCCTGTTCCTTCTGTGCCAGGACACTGCACAGCAGATGCTAGGCAGGAGCACAGTTGTCAAAATAAAGCAAGCATGCCCTGGGAGTTAGTGTTTGGTCAAGGAGCCCAGCTGTTGTTTCCCAGCGAAGCTCTCCCTGGAGCTTGGCCTGAGGACAGGCAGGGGTTAATCTGCAAAGGTCTTAGATTTGTTTTTCCAATGTCTCACATTAGGGGAGCTCTGGAGAGGCTAAGGCATGATGGGAAGTGGGCGCCTGAGGGAACCCCCCCACCTGCCTCAAAGAGCCTAATTGGCTTTCATGGAGGGAACAGAAGTGTTTTTCCTTCTCTTCTTTTTCTGTGTATGTACCTGCCTAGTCTAGTGTGTGCGCAAGCATGTGGACACGCACGTGTGCAACAGCCGACAGTCGAGCATGGACCACAGAGAGAATGTATAGGAAGACAGGTCTTCCTGTCCTCCATCCCATCCAAATCAGCCTTGTCAAGTGCTAAGGCAGGAGGGACTGGGCTAGCCTGTATGGAAGAATGCGGGGTATGGTACCAATGTGTGTGTGTGTGTGTGTGTGTGTGTGTGTGAGAGAGAGAGAGAGAGGGGGGGGGGTGAGGAGAGAGGAAGTAGACCAGAAAATTACACCAAAGCTTTTAGACTTGCATCGTACAGGAAGACCCTGCAAGCTCTCCTTAGGAGGAAGTGAGGAAGCATCCAGCCCCTATAGGGAAAAAAGCCTTAACAAAAAGACAAATGGACTGAGTCCCAAAGGAAACAGTAGAGTCAGGATCCAGATGTTCATGTCCCATAGTGTCCCAAGTGCCCAGAGGTTCCAATCCTGAACTGGATAGCACGGGGGGGGGGGGGATGCAAAATTGACTTAGAACAGCCAGAACCTTGAAGAGAGGGTTGGAACTGTAAGCAGCCATGCTGGGCAGCCCCACAGGCGTTCCTGTGACTTGCTGCTGAATTAAGAGAAATTAAGCCTGAGGGGGAAGTGATGCAGGGTCAGAGCTAGAACAAGGACCCTGGGCCCCAGGATTGCAGGCCAAAGACCTAAGGAGCCTTTCTAGGTTTGAGACTAGAATGGTGGATGGGGACCAGCTTTACTACACCCCAGAATGTCAGGCTGAGGGGATGAAGTGAGGACCTCTGCTTTGACAAAGAGGAGCTATGGACTGTCTCCCCTTCAAAAGCAAAAATGATGTAGGTACCAGCAGGCTGGGTCCCTGAGGGCAGAGACAGAAGTACTCGGTACTCAGTACTCAGTACTTACTGCCTCCCAGGCACAGTTTGCCCTCATTTTCTCACCAAACACTCACCAAGCACCAAACGTTACATCAGGCACTGTGTGTGAACTAGGGTCTAGCAGTGAGTGAGTCAAACAGAAATCCCTGCCCTCCTGAAGCTTGCAATCAACAAAATAAATAAACAAGTTATATACAAGATAGTTGAGAGTTACAGGAAAATGGGGTGTGGTACACACAGACTCAGGAGTCAGAGCCAGGAGGACAGAGTTCCAGGCTACTGGACCACAGTAAGATCCTGTCTCAAAACGCCATGAGCTGGGGATGTAGCTCAATGGTGTGACATTTGTATAGCTAGCACTGACCCCCACCAAAAGAGCAGGGAGATAGTTTTAAGCAGGATAGAGGGAAAGGTCTTCGCTGAGGTGAAGGAGGTGAGCAAGCATGTAAGGGAACTTGGTACTGTCCACTCTGTCCTCCTACCAGCATGAAGCTGCCGGGGACAAGGCTCTTGGTCTGCACTGTATTCATTTGTCTGCCCACATGTGCCTACAGTGTGCCCCAGCCTGGATATCCGCTCGGAGGTGACCGAGCTCCGTCGGCTGGAGAACTGCAGTGTGGTGGAGGGTCACCTGCAGATCCTTCTTATGTTTGCTGCCACTGGAGAGGATTTCCGAGGCCTCAGCTTTCCTCGCCTTACCCAGGTGACTGACTACCTGCTGTTGTTCCGAGTCTATGGCCTGGAGAGCCTTCGAGACCTCTTCCCCAACCTCACTGTGATCCGAGGCACCCGGCTCTTCCTGGGC
The DNA here is from genome assembly GCF_000001635.26 of Mus musculus. Taxonomy (NCBI): domain Eukaryota; kingdom Metazoa; phylum Chordata; class Mammalia; order Rodentia; family Muridae; genus Mus; species Mus musculus. The sequence continues at coordinate 87,800,589 of NC_000069.6, forward strand.
TACGCACTCATTATCTTTGAGATGCCCCACCTACGGGACGTCGGGCTGCCGTCGCTTGGGGCCGTGCTGCGTGGGGCCGTGCGTGTGGAGAAGAACCAGGAACTTTGCCATCTCTCCACCATTGACTGGGGTCTGCTGCAGCCTGCACCTGGTACCAACCACATTGTAGGAAACAAGCTGGGCGAGGAGTGTGCAGACGTGTGCCCCGGTGTGCTGGGAGCTGCTGGTGAGCCCTGTTCGAGAACCACCTTCAGCGGGCGCACTGACTACAGGTGCTGGACGTCCAGCCACTGTCAGAAAGGTGGGCACTTGCATAGAACGTGGCTGTAGCCACAGGGAGGCAGGCCTGGGGAAGGGTGGGTCTGGCCTTTGCTGTCCCACTTTTTGTTGTTTGTTTGTTTGTTTGTTTTGAGACAATATATAATATAGTCTAGGCTGGCCTAAAACTTGACATGTGGCTGAGGTTGGCTTTGAACACCTAATTCCTCTGTCTCTGTCTCCTAAGTGCAGAGTATGCCTGGCTTGCTGCCATTGTTTTTAAATCCTTACCCTTCCAACGAGACACGTACCCTCACTATCCCATTTTCCAAGAAAGGAAACTAACTGAAGCTCAGAGCAACTAGATAGTTAATGGGGCATCAGGCAGGCAGAGAGTAGGTAAGGAGGGAGTTTGGGAAGAGGGTAGACACAGTGGACGGAAGTCAGCCCAAGAAACTGTCTTCTGGAGCAGCAGCCAAGGATGCAGCCAGGTGGCCTGGACTCACCTCTGCTCACTAGCCAGGCTCACCTGGCGTCTCTGTGCCTGTGTCCTCTCAGCTGTGATGAGGAGGGTGGGAGCCCACACAGCGTTAGAGCAGAGCCAGGACCGTGGTATCAGTAAAAGGCCTTGGCCCCCTGGTGATCAGGCTGATAGCAGTGAAATATGGAGATGGGGTGCTAAGGACAGAAAGGAGGAAGAAGGGATGGAAAGACCAGGACAGGCAAGGGCAAGCAGTGACCTAGGAGGCCCACGAGACAGAAGGAAAGCAGTGTAGAAAGTGGGGAGCATAGTAAGACCTTCCAGAAGCCAGGAGCGGATTTGGGGTTACCTAGCCTTTCTCATCCAGCTCAAGGTCTGCCCCCCTCACCTCTAGCCTCGACTCCAGGCAGGAGAATAACCGGATCCCTGCTGTATCAGCAGTGAGCTGCCTCCCTGTTGGCTGTAAACACAGCTGCTGCATGTCCTCTTAATTTGTGTACCATGTCAACAGGCCCTGGCTGGACCCACCTTGCCCTGGCCTAGCTGATCAGGAGTGGCCAGCTGGTTCCCCCTGGCACCATACCAAGCCACCACAGGGCAGCCTAGACAGGACGGCAGGCTGCAGAGCAGCAATCCTGGTGGACAAGGTCGCTGCTCCATCCTGAGTTCTGAGACGCTCTCTGTTTTTCTTTTTTTTCTGAGAGAGGGTCTCTCTGTATAGTCTAGGCTGGACTAGAACCCCCTATGTAGATCAGGCTAGCCTCAAACTCATAGAGATCCACCAGCTCCTGCTTCCCAAATGCTGGGATCAAAGGCAGACAGCACACAGCACAGCTTGGGTTCTGATCCTCTCAAGGAGGCATTGTGGGAGGTGGAGCATGGGGGGGGGTGTCCCACGCTGATCTTTAAGCATCTACGGGTGCAAAGAAACAAAGTTAGTATTGCAATCTGAATCGGAGATGTCTGATGCTGAGAATGTGACCTCAAGATGGGGTGGGCCAGGGTTGGAAAGGGACATCACTGAGGGGTTGCTAACGTCTTTTGCCCGCAGTGTGTCCCTGCCCCCGAGGGATGGCCTGCACAGCAGGCGGTGATTGCTGCCACAGTGAGTGTCTGGGGGGCTGCAGCCAGCCTGAAGACCCTCGAGCCTGTGTAGCTTGCCGCCACCTCTACTTCCAAGGAGTCTGCCTCCGAGCCTGCCCTCCGGGCACCTACCAATATGAGTCCTGGCGCTGTGTCACCGCGGAGCTCTGCGCTCATCTGCGTGAGGTTCCTGGACTTGCCACCACCTTCGGCATCTACGAGGGCAGCTGCCTAGCTCAGTGCCCTCCAGGCTTCACCCGCAATGGCAGCAGGTGAGGGGGGGATACCCTTGGGGTGGTCCGAAGGTCCAAGCAGTTTCATCGGTCCAAGGCTTAAACGGGTCCGCTTGTCCCACCAGCATTTTCTGCCATAAGTGTGAGGGCCTGTGCCCCAAAGAGTGCAAGGTTGGGACAAAGACCATCGACTCTGTCCAAGCCACACAGGACCTGGTGGGCTGCACCCACGTGGAGGGAAACCTCATCCTCAACCTTCGCCAAGGCTGTCAGTACTCTTCCTGGCCATGCCCCCTCCCAATTGTATCCCTTGCATGGTTCCCCCTCATCCCTCCCTTCCTTCATACCGCCTTTGTCCCTCCAGCTCCCTTCCCTGTGGACCCATCACCCTCCCTGGCCCTGCTCCAGTACTATCTTCCTCATCCCCAGACAATCTGGAGCCAGAGCTTCAACGCAACCTGGGTCTGGTGGAGACCATCACTGGCTTCCTCAAAATCAAGCACTCTTTTGCACTCGTGACCCTGGGCTTTTTCAAGAACCTCAAACTAATCCGGGGAGATTCCATGGTGGATGGGTAAGGGGTCAGAAATCAGGCTGACCGGCACCTCCCCGCCCCCTTCCCCAACATTCTCAGAATAGTGGTGAAGAGAACAGGCTCTGAAGTTAGTTTGCTAGCTGTGTGTGTTTGGGGAGGTTGCTTGAGTTCTCTGGTCCTGAGGTCTTCCATCTGTAAAATGAAGCTTGTGTTCTAGGACTGCAATTGTTATGCCGTTGTATGCAAAGTGTGATAAACAGTGACTAGAACTCGGTCCAGGCAATCAGAGTTTCAGGCTGTTCCATAAGGATGGGCCATGATTGCATCACCTGACAGCTCAGGGGCAGGGTGAACCTGCCTGGGTGTAAGTCCCTGCCGCCTAGCAAAGGAGGTCTGCTCACAAAGTAGCCAGTATTTTCAAAGTAAAAAAGTTTAAATCATCATCAGTCAAGTGCTTCCCTGTGGCTTCTTCTTCTGTCTCCTTGCATATTATCGTGACCCCCTAGGGGTACTCACAAGCTGGCCAGTTCTAGCTTCTGTGTCCCCCACAGCCAGTGCACAGTTAAAGTGAGATGAAGAAGGGAAGAGACAAACTGTTGACCCCACTTCACTGGCAAGGTCGGCAGAGAGAGGGTGGGTGAATGTCAGGATGTCACACTGCTCAGCAGTGGCACAGAGGGGGTGTCCCTGAGGCCCCTCATGAATGTGAGTGGCTGGCAGACTGCACCTGTGCTCAGTGCAGCCCCTGCAGGGGAACTTATGAGCCAGCCCCTGGCTGCCGGAGCCTCTGTCACTTTGCACATCAAGGCGCCTGGCTTTCTCCAGGAATTACACTCTCTACGTATTGGACAACCAGAACCTGCAACAGTTGGGATCCTGGGTGACCGCGGGGCTCACCATTCCCGTGGGCAAAATATACTTCGCCTTCAACCCACGCCTCTGCTTGGAGCACATATACCAACTGGAGGAGGTGACGGGAACCAGAGGTCGGCAGAGCAAGGCTGAAATCAACCCCCGGACCAATGGAGATCGGGCTGCCTGTAAGGCCCCGCCCAAACCCAAGTGTGCGCTCAGGACACTACAGATCCACACGCACGCACGCACGCACACAAACACGTGCACTAAAATACCGAGGGGATCAACCCAAGGGGTGAGCAGCCATGGGTGGGGTCAGCGGCAGCATGACCCTGAAGCAGGTGCTTTTCTTTTGCTCTGCCCAGGTCAGACTCGCACTCTACGTTTTGTGTTCAACCTGACGGAGGAAGACCGCATCCTCCTGCGCTGGGAGCGCTATGAGCCACTGGAGGCCCGTGACCTGCTCAGCTTCATTGTCTATTACAAGGAGTCGTGAGTAGAAAGGGGTGCCAGATGAAGGACCCTAGTTTCTTTCCTTTCCTTTTCTCTTTCTCTTTCTCTTTCTCTTTCTCTTTCTCTTTCTCTCTTTCTTTCCTTCTCTCTCTCTCTTTCTCTCTGTATGTGTGTTGGTATTCTCAATATGTAAACTAGCCTCCAGCTCTCAAAGATTCTCCTACCTCGACCCCAGCCTCCAAGAACGCTGGGGTTCCAGGCTTGTGTGCTATGCAGAGTCAATTTATTTTCAAGACCAAGGGGGGCGAGAGTGTAGTCCAGCTGGGCTAGGGAGAGCCAGAAAGCTAGGACCCCCAAGTCACACCCCAGCCTGGATCTGTCTCACCTTGCTTGGTCCTCCATGCCTCAGTTTCCCCTCACTAAATGGAATGAAGAGGGCAACAGAGGTTTCTGAGAGCCCTGGAGATCATTCTGCTAGGAGAGCTAGGCTAATTAAGCTTCAATTCTCTGTGCTAACGCTCTCTGCTGACCACATGCTCTAGTCCCAGCCGCGGTTTGGGAAGTACCCACTAATTTGGCCATTTTTATGAGTGTCTTTACCAGCATTTCATTAAAGCCCAAGGAAAGAGGGAAAGAGGAGCTGGGTCTCTCTCTCTCTCTCTCTCTCTCTCTCTCTCTCTCTCTCTCTCTCTCAGACAGTATCTCCTTATGTAGTCCTGGCTGCCGTAGAACTCTTTATAAGTCAAACTAGCCTCAAACTTAGAGAGATCCTCCTGCCTCCCAAGTGCTGGAATTAAAGGTGTGGACCGCCAGTACCCAGCCCTTTCTTTTTAATTGGCTCTGGTTGGCCTCAAACTCTGAACTCGTTCTTCTGCTTTCACCTCCTGAGTGCTGGGATTACAGAGATGCACACCATACCCTGTCTATGTGATGCTGGGGATCAATCCAGGGCCGTTATGCCTGTTAGACAAACACTCCACCAGCTGAGCTACACTCCAGGCCAGAATGGGCTAACTCTTTGGAGAGAGTGGACTGACCTTATCAGGAGGGATGCCACAAGAAGGCCTGCTCCCTAAACAAGTTGAGATTCAACCACAGATCTCCTGGTCAAGCCTTTTAGCACAATCCTATGAAAGCATGACAGAAGCTAAGACAAGAGGCTCCTAAATCCAAGGCCTCACAGTTATCCCAATAAGACCCTATCACAAAAGGAGAAGGAGGAGGAGGACTGACTGTGTGTAGCTCAGTGGAGAAATGCTTGCCCAGTATGTGAGGGGCCCAAGTTCAATCCCCAGAACCAGGGCAAGAGTGAGAACAAGATCAAGAGATTTCCTAATAAGAGAATTTATTTTTTGTTTGTTCATTTTGTTTGTTTGTTTGTTTGTTTTGTTTTTTTGAGACATGATCTCTGTGTAGCCCTGGCTGTCCTGGAACCCACTCTGTAGACAAGGCTGGCCTCAAACTCAGCAATCCACCTGCCTTTGCCTCCCAAACACTGGGATTAAAGGCATGAAGTACCACCACCTGGTGAGAAATGGATTTTTGATCATTGTGGGGGGTAAGAAGTGCTGTCCTTGGTAAACAGGGCCTGAACCACTCATGTGGGAGGTATTTCCTGCAAAGTAGAACTGAAAGGTTTTATTGCAGCACCATCTCAGGGTCTGGCTGGAAGCAGGAAGGGAGCCCACAGAAACAGGGTGCTCAGCTAACCTAGGCTCATATAGGTCTATGGCAGGAAAATGTTTAGTACAGGGAGATGGGGAGTGTGTTAAATATAGATTCCTGGGCCTTTCTCTGACAGTCTGAGTTGGTTGTTAGGCAAGGCCTATGAACTTGCATTTCTACCAAGCTCCTAACTGATGTTGAGGCTGACAGCTCATGAGCCACACTTTAAGGAGCTACTGACATGGGCAGCAATGTGAGTGGCTGACAATCTATGTTCATGCATGCAGTTCACAACCTACACAACTATACACAGCTGTGTCTAGGCGCTAAGGTCAAAGAATCCTACGGTTCTCCAGGAAGCCCCTCCCCAGCATCTCTGCTTTACAGTATGGCTGTTATGTGCTCCCTCAGGGGCAGACACTGAGAATCCTGGTCCAATTTTGGCTCTGACCCAGACCTACTTGTGTGTCATACCTCACGAGGCATCTTCCCTCACAGCATCTATTCTGCAACCCCCATACCAGCTCCTGGACCAGCCCACTTCTGAGTTCCAGCAAGAACAGGTCCTCAGGCCTCTCCTCATCTCACTCCACCTGCCTCCATTCTATCCATGGGCTGGGGAGATGGCTCCGTGGGTAGAGTGAGGCTTGCTGTACAAGCCCGAGGACCTTGAACTCAGATCCCAGCACTCACAAAAAAGCCAGGTGTGGCAGTGTGCATCTGTGGGTCACACTAGCACTGGAGGACAAAACCAGAAAGATCCTGGGGGTTGGTTGGCCAGGGGTTAATAGAAAGAGCAAGCACCAGGTTCAGTGAGGGGCCTTATCTCAAAATATAAGGTAGAGAGTGATTGAAGAAAGAATGTCAACACCAACCTCTGGTCTCCTCCACACACACCAGCACCAGTGAGAACATCCCTACATATGCACCATTACACATGTGCACACATGTACACACATGCACACGCATGCACACACACACATACTTTTTTTGTCTGTGGCTCAGCATAATTCCACCCCTCTGCCTCCCATCAAAGAAACAGATACAGTGAACACGGATGTAATACCCCAAAGCCTGCTGACTGATGTCTTCCATTCGGTTCTTACTTGCTTTGCTGATGGCTTCCATTCGGTCCTTATTTTCTTTGCTCAGGAGCCAGCCCTCCTTATATCCCTAAAGCCCATGGTAGCTCTTCAAGGCCTGCTTCTGGCCTAAACCCCAAAGTCCACCTCAATTATTCCCTTGAACTTTTGAGTCTTGGCTTTTGGAGATCCACCTTTAAGACTTGAGAGCTAGCTGGGTGTTGGTGGTGCACACCTTTAATCCCAGTACTCGGGAGACAGAGGCAGGCAGATTTCTGAGTTCGAGGCCAGCCTGGTCTACAAAAGTGAGTTCCAGGACAGCCAGGGCTGTACAGAGAAACCCTGTCTCAAAAAACCAAAAGAGAGAGAGAGAGAGAGAGAGAGAGAGAGAAAGAAAGAAAGAAAGACAGACTTGAGAGCTAGCTAATTGTGATGGCACACCTTTAATCCCAGTACTTGGAGGCAGAGGCAGGTGGATCTCTCTGAGTTCAAGGGCAGCCTGGTACACATAGAGAGTTCCAGGATGACATGAAAGCTAGGAACCAACTTCTAGAAAGGTGTTTCTAGAAACATAAACATGTGCAAAACTGTGCCTATAATCTGGGAGGTTCATAGACTTCCAAGTCCATGCAGGGGCCCTGTGTAAAACACTCTGTTCATTGGGTTTGGTAGTACAGGCTATAATCCCAGCAAACACTCAGGAGGCCAAAGCAGAGAGAAGGCAAGTTCCAGACTAGACTGAGCTACTTAGAAATACTCTCTAAAACAGGACAAAGCAAAACCAAAATAGACTCTGCTCTCCCAGGCTCCAAGTCACCTCACTAGAGATGAGAATGATCTTCTTGCTTTCCCCCCATAACCACTTTTTAAAAAAGAATTATTTATGTATGTGAATACACTGTGGCTGTCTTCAAACACATCAGATCCCATTACAGATGGTTGTGAGCCACCATGTGGTTGCTGGGACTTGAACTCAGAACCCCTGGAAGAGCAGTAAGTGCTCTTAACCACTGAGACATCTCTCCTGCCCACTATAGTTCATTTTAAAATACAATTCAAACTTTTCTTATGGCTCTTTTCATGATGACAAAAGCTCAATCATTCCTCTGAAAGACAAGGGATATTTCATTACAATTTGTGATGTGTGGCCACGATCATAAGCCATACAGTGTGGGTGAATTGCCAGAATTACAGCTGTCCTTACTCACATAGTTATAAGAATCCTGAGTCAGGCTGGTGTGTGTGGGGGAGGGGAGGTGTGTATGTGTGTGTGGGGGGGGGGTATGTGTGTGTGCTAGAGCTTGGAGGTCCCCCAATACTGGGAATGTGGTATTCAGCCCATTTCAGAATGCCACAGAACACGTGGGTCCAGATGCCTGTGGAACCCAGAGCTGGAACCTGTTGGATGTGGAACTACCCCTCAGCCGCACCCAGGAACCAGGGGTAACCCTGGCCCCCCTTAAGCCCTGGACACAGTATGCTGTGTTTGTGCGGGCCATCACACTGACCACCGCTGAGGACAGTCCCCATCAGGGAGCCCAGAGCCCCATTGTCTACCTGCGAACATTGCCTGCTGGTGAGCTGAAGGCACTAGAAAGATATGCCTAAATCCTGATGCGGAAGAGGGAAGCACCCAGGTGCTAGACACACAGAGGCTGGGGCACCCTAGAGGACAGGACTCCTTTCACACTGAGCCTGGGGGAGCCTGGGATTGAACTTGTGATCGCTGGGTGAACTCAGAGGCCTGTGAAGGATTTAGAATACTGAAAGTTGAGCTTCTTTATAATAATATTGTCTCCCCAGGGTCGGGTCCAGGCTCAGGTAGGAGAGTGTTTACCTACCATGGAAGCCCTATTTTCTGAAACAGAGAAAGGACAGAATGATTTCTAGGGAAGGAAGGCTCTAGAAAAAAAGAGGGTGGATCCAGAGTGAGAGACAGAGACGCAGAGAGACGGTGAGAGACAGAGAGACAGAGAGAGGGAGGGAAGAGCTCAATATTTGGAAGGGTCCCACCCCTGAGCGTCACCCTTTTCACAATCACAGCACCCACGGTGCCCCAAGATGTCATCTCCACCTCCAACTCCTCTTCCCACCTCCTGGTGCGCTGGAAGCCACCGGTCCAGCGCAATGGAAACATCACCTACTACCTGGTGCTGTGGCAGCGCCTGGCGGAGGACGGTGACCTCTACATCAATGACTACTGCCACCGCGGTGCGCCCTGGGTGCCTCAGGCCTGGGGTGCTCGGTAGTGGCGGGTGGACCACTGCCTTGACTTCCCGCCTCTGCACCGTGGCCATAGGTCTGCGGCTGCCCACCAGCAGCCAC